>NC_090646.1:124449044-125649044 GCF_040937935.1 Hyperolius riggenbachi | reverse complement strand
CCAATCAGCTGCTCCTTCAATTGCTTGCAAGAATGAGCAGCAAGCAGAAAGTGTTACTGATAATTTTCCTGCAGCTTTGAATAAATCACCAAAAACCGCAAGGTCAAAGGCAAAACGCAAACGTTCTAAGAAACGTGTCCAATCTGCAGAATCGTTATCCTTAGCGACTGAGACCTATAATGAGATTCTGCCATTAACAGATAATGAAATGCAATTGTCTTTCAGGGGAGTTAAATGGACTTATGAAACTACTAATGAACTTTCCTCCCTGGCTAGGGAAAATAAAGATTTTTGTTTAAAAGAATTATCTGAGTATGATTATGATGAGATATTACAGAGTATTGAACAAATCAACTTATTTGTGAACCAAGGGAAGTTTGCATACACTACAGTTCAACACTTGCTACAGGTATTGGAGATTCTTAAGAATAAGGAATCTGCCAATCACCTGCTAATTAACCCTATACATGTGCCTGCCACAATCATATCTGCAAACCATGATCTGCCTGTTAAGTATGCTTGGAATCCTCCATTTGAGAAAGGAGAGATGGAAGCTCTGGTCAATGAATGGAAGAATGATTCAAGTTCATTTTGTCAATTTTACAGTGCAAAAAGTGAATTGGTATTGAATGCATGCATTAAGTCTGCCTATAACCTAATAAAAACTGGTGTGTGTGAGTATGACTTTGTGGCTCCATTGATTGATGTGTGGGAACTGATTTTGGATGATTTTTTTGTGACTCCGAATTCGCAAATTTGGCGTTCTGACCCGCCTGCTTCAGCACCTTTGGCTGATTCAGCAGGTGATTCGGAGCTCTTTTTGTGTGAAATTGAAGTTCCTGCAATTCCACCCTGTACCATGGATAACTCAGTGTTACTTCCCAGTAAAACAGAAGCCACTGATACATTCTTAACCTTGCCCTGCGCAAATTTCTCAGCAGAGAATCCAGAGGTCCTGCTGACTTCCGAGTCCAGCCTAGCCAGTACTCATGACTCTTTGTTTAGTGAAACAGACACCAGAAAAATCTTGCCTGTCTCTGCAAACACTTCTGCAGAAATTACCTGTGTTAATAAAGTTCAACTCCTGTCTGATCCAGCAGATGCGCAAACATTGTGTCTTGATCTTCCTGTTCCTACACCTCGCTCTAGTTTCGTGAATAGCTCAGAGCATCTGCTATGTGAACCTGAAAACGCAGAATTATTACCTTGTTCAGAAAATTTTCCAATAAATTTGCCCTGTACCATGAATTGTGCAGTAGATCTCTCCAATGAAACTCAGGTCACAGAATCATTATGCTGTCCAGCAGGTGCTTCCATGGTTTTGCCCTGCAATATGGACTGTTCAGTGATCCTGTCCAGTGAAGCTGTGGTCGCAGAGTCTTATGCTTCACCCAGTATTTTGGATACTTTAAACCCTCTAGCAGAGGAGGCTGAAGCACTGCTTACCTCAGTTGGTGTTGCAGTAATATTCACTTGTCTAGCAGCTGTTTTGGAATTACAGTCTGCTCTAATAAAACTTGATGAATTTCTGCCCAGCAAAGCAGAAGCCATTGAAATATTGTCCTCGTCAGCAAGTGTGTCAGATACCTTGCCCTGTACACAGTCTGATTTAACCAATGTTGTTGAGTCCCTCTCCAGTGTTGTAACAGCCGAGGAACTCCAGCCCTGTCCTCTGAATGTTTCAGAAGTCTTGCCCTGTAACATGGATAATTCTGATTCTCTGGTCAAAATAATAGAAATCTCAGAATTTCAGTCCGGTCTGATGAGTGTTCCTGAAACCCAGCCCTGTATCCTGAAAGATTCTAGTTCTCTGGCCGCTGTGGCAGAGGTTCCAGAGTCCCCTTCCTGTCCAGGGAATTCCTCAGTTTTGCCTAGTCCAGTGGGGGCTGCTGCAATACTGACTTGTTCTGCAGCGCCTCATGAGCTCCAATCCAGTGTATTAAATGAGTCTCTGTCCAGTCCAGAGGTAGTTGTGGAGTCCCTATCTGGTTCAGTGCATACATCAGAAGATTTGTCCTGTTTTGTTGGTGCCCCTGAATCTGATTTGTTACTGACTTTGCTGGAATCAGCGACATCTAAGTCTGATCCAGCATTCTCGTGTAAAAGTCCAGTGGTTGCGAAGTTTAGTCATGATGATTTTTTTTTGGCCAGTCCTGGTTTTGGTCCTGTCTTGGCTGACCCTGAGGCTCACAGTTCCTTGACATGCCCAGAGGTTTCTCTTGTGCCGGTGTGCCCAGATGTTCTTTGTGTGCCAGAATGCCCAAGTGTGTCTAAGGTGTTAGCGTGCTCTGATGCTTCCTTGGTGGGAACACGTTCTGATGTTGCCAGTCTGCCTGCATGCCCAGAGATGGTTCTGGTCCCTGAAAGCCCTGATATTGAGGTTTGTCCTTGTGGCCCTGACTCGGGAATTGCCCTAGGTTCCATAGGGGTTCTTGATAGTTCTCCATGTGAGCCTAAGGGGCGTTCTGACCTATGGGGATCTCTTTGGAGCTTCAAGGTGTTCTGGGAGGTCTCTGAGAAAGCCTGTCCTGGTACCTTGGACTGGTTCAACAGTGGGTTTTGTGTTGGTAAAGACAGTACCGGTGGGCATTGCAAAGGCTTTGGCGTTTCTGAACGGTTCCTGGAAGGCGGTGGGTATCGCTCAGGGAATTTCGGAGGGCTTTCTTCTGGAAATCATGGTTCTGATGGGTGTCACACTGGGGCTTGTGGTACTGATGGGCGTGGTTCTGTAGGTTCTGGTTCTGATGGGTCCAGTCTTGTGGGGACTGATTCTGGAATTCGGTCTTGCCGGGCTGTCCCAGTCATCATGAATTATCAGTCAGACTGTTTTGTTGGGAATTTCGGTTTTGAAAAGCGTCTGGAATCCGCTTTTAAAGGCGGGGGTACTGTAATGATCGCTGCTGCAGCAGCTATTACTGGAAGTAGTAGTGCTGCAGCTCAGGCAGTTCTGATCTATTTCCATGCAAGTTGCATAGCTTTGTCTGTCTTTCCCTGCTGTCAGCTTGTGACTGATTATCATTCACCTGTGTGGGAATCTGCATGTCTGCTCCCATTGGATGACCTCAGTATAAAGATCTGCTTCCTGCAGGGTTTCCTTGGGTTTTCATAGCTTCAGTGTAAGCCAGTCTTGCTGTCGCTTTAGCCCCCGATCGTGTTTCTTGTTATAAAGATACTTTGCTGGTCTTTGCATCATATATTGGTTCATTGCCAATATATATGCATACCAGCACGTTTATTATTTTCCTTGTATTTGTGTTACGTGATACATCAGTGTCGCTGATGTATACGTACACGAACTGTTTATATCCTGTGTGCAGTTAGTCAGCTTTCCAGCACGTTTTGGTAGGTTGCGCGTACCGTGACCACCCGTGCTGAGGTAGTTACCCTGCTCCTGGTTCTGTTTGTGGATTGCGTTCATCTCTGCGAAGAGATAACGAATCCTTCTGAATCCTGTTCTGTTACTGTTTGTGGATTGCGTTCATCTCTGCGAAGAGATAACGAATCCTTCTGAATCCTGTTCTGTTACTGTTTGTGGATTGCGTTCATCTCTGCGAAGAGATAACGAATCCTTCTGAATCCTGTTCTGTTACCGTTTGTGGATTGCGTTCATCTCTGCGAAGAGATAGCGAATCCTTCTGAGTCCTGTTCCCTGTATTACTCTAGTCCTAGTCAGCGTTCCTGCTTATGTCATATATCGGTTCATTGCCGATATATACATATGTTAGTCAGACGTTACAAATAGTTTCATTGATAGCTGTAATTGTAATACGCTAGGAAAACATACTTATTGTATATTTATCTGTGTTACGTTCATCTATCTTGATCCTGCTGTTTTCTGACTGTGCTGTCCTGTCTTTGTGAGGCACGCCATCGCCGCAGCGCATTGGCTGCCTCATTCCAGTCTGTCTGGTTTTGGACGCTTGCTGTCGCTAAGTAGCCGCTAGCTAGCAAGCGTTCATTCTGTCTACCTGTCCTGATCTCCTCAGTTCTGGTTTATGCGCTCAGCGCTACTTTGCGCTGAGACGTTATAACGAAAGCATTGTTTGTGGCTGTCAGATCTGCACCGGCTCTGTGCGCCACAATCTCCTATTGGAGTCTGTCCTTCCCTCCACTATACTAGGGATAGCCTGTTTCCTTGTGCTAGTGTGTGTACCTCCTCCACGCCAGCTCATGCGTTGCATGCTGACTGTGGAGAATACACCACCAAGCCTTACACCACCCACCCACTCACCCACCCACCAGGCTACCTATCCACCCAACCACCCATGGGAGCTGCGCGCCGGATGGAGGTTGGGACAGGAGGTCTGCTGCTGCAGGTGAGTAAATGTTTTTGTTTTATTTATATTAGCAGGTGTATGTTCTGGGCAGGTCTGCCACATGATTGCATGTATTTTCTTCGCAAATCTGCCGACATGATTGCATGTATTTTCTGGGCATATCTGCCGACATGATTGCACGTATTTTCTGGGCATATCTGCCGACTTGTTTGCACGTATTTTCTGGGCATATCTGCCTACTTGATTGCATGTATTTTCTGGGCATATCTGCCGACTTGTTTGCACGTATTTTCTGGGCATATCTGCCGACTTGATTGCACGTATTTTCTGGGCATATCTGCCGACTTGATTGCACGTATTTTCTGGGCATATCTGCCGACATGATTGCACGTATTTTCTGGGCATATCTGCCGACATGATTGCACGTATTTTCTGGGAATATCTGCCGACATGATTGCACGTATTTTCTGGGCATATATGTGTATTTTCTTGAGAAAACCTGCACAATTATGTGAATTTTCTGGGGAAAGGGTCACCAAAACTTGGGCCCACTGTCTTTGCGTTGCACTTTTCAAGGGAACCTGAGGTGAGAATAATATTGAGGCTGCCATATTTCTCTCCTTTTAAGCAATACCAGTTGCCTGGCTGCCGTGCTGGTCCTCTGCCTCTTATTCTTTCAACCATAGACCCTGAACAAGCATGCAGCAGGTCAGGGGTTTCTGACAATATTGTCAGAACTGAGAAGATTAGCTGCATGCTTGTTGCTGGTGTAATTCAGTTTATTACTACAGCCAAATAGATCAGCAGGGCCGCCAGGCAACTAGTATTGTTTAAAAGGAAATAAACCCTCACCCCGGGTTCGCTTTAAGTTACAGTTAGCTCCGCCCTCATCCGGTCATTGCCACGCCCATTTTTTTGCCGCAGCGCTATGCGCCGCAGGTTCTATCCACTATTTTTTGCCGGTTTTGCAGGTTGTAGCCACGCCCATATTTTGCAACGCATATTTTGCGACGCAGGTCATAGGGGGCCCACAATTACAATTTTGCACAGGGGCCCACTGCTGGCTGTGTCCGCCACTGGTTTATAGTAAGACTATGAATCAACTACTTATTATTTGTACTATGCTGACTTATAGGCAAGTTCCTTTATGTAGTCAATAATAATTTAAGGCAGATATGGATAAGATATTTGACGCTACATTCCTGATAATATCTATAGGCATCACCTGGCCCCCAAAATAACAGGTGGTGCCACTATACATCTATTTGCATCTAAAACTTGCCACCTCTGCCACCATTAGAAGACTCACCATCTGCAGCCCAGCCCAGTGGCCTGCCAGCACAGATGCCAGCCCAGCAGAAAAGCCAGGCCATCCAGCCAAGCATAGAAGCCAGGCCAGCCAGCCCAGCACAGAAGCAAGCCAGCAGAGATGACAAGTCAGCCGGCACAGCACAGAAGCAAGGCCAGCCTCTCAGAGCAGCTAGTCCAGCCAGCACAGAAGTCTAGCCAGCCCATCACAGAGACCAGGCAAGGCAGCAGCACCAAAGCCAGAACAGCCAGGCCTGTAAACCAGCCAGGCCAAGCCAGCACAGAAGCCAGCCAGCACAGAAGCTAAGCCAGGCAGCCCAACACAGAAGTGAGGACAGCCAGCCCAGCACAAAGGCCAGGCAAGGCCGCAGCACAGAAGCCAGGCTAGCCAGCCCCTTAAAGCAGACAGGACAGTCCAGCACAGAAGCCAGCAAGCACAGAAGCCAGTAAATATATATCATTTTCTTACAAGGGAGCACTAAACACCAATGATTAGGGGACATTGGGCCAGCTTTATCAAAACATTACAGACAGTTGTTCCTTCTTAAACAGTTCTAACCAGCAGGTGGACTGTTCTGCATGATAATAAGACACTTTTTAAATCCTAGGTAATAGCAGCAGTTTAGCATGAATTTCTAGAGCTGCACTATGTGTAAAATCATCCCTAAACTGATGCAGATTAAGGAGTGCTTAATAGCAGTACTACAGATAGTGCAGCAATGCAGGCTAGGCATGATTTGTAAAGGGACCCTCCCTCCTGCTGAATTCCTCCTCAGAGCCTGCCAGTATCAATACAGCAGATGTGTTGGTTACCTCAGCAACAGCAATTCCCTTCACACACTGCACAGTCTGAGATACCTTTCTAACTCCTCCTATTTTACAACAGTTTCAGAAGGAAACTGCACTATTTAGTGTTTTCTTAAAGTGGACCCAAACTAAAAATACAAGATTTCAGAAATAAAATCTATTTTCTAAATTATAATAATAAATAGCAGCCTTTTTTCAGCTGCATGATGACAAATATAAAATATTTTACATTTATTGGAGAAACCCCTCCCTTCCTTTCATATTGCCGGGAAATAATCTGGCAAACTGGTGGAGTAGATGGTGTCCAGCAAAGGAGGAATTGATAATGGTTGCCTCCTATATAACCCTAGTTATGCAAAGAGGAGGGCGAAAAGCATGCACTGAAATGCTCATAGGCTTGAAGGAGTGTTTATTTATATTTGTGTGTCAGAGTGGTGCAACTAAATATTTTGATTTAAAAAAAAATGTTTGGTTTGGGTCCGCTTTAAGATGTCTGAGACAGTTCTGCACAGATTTCTAAAAACCTACCAACATTTTGTCTCAGACACTTTTGAAATTGTCCCCCATCGAGTTTAATGATGTGTGGAGAATTTTTCACCCACCACTTAATTATGTGTGTGGGAGGGGAAGGGGTATTCTGACTAATTATATTATTTTGGGGTGAGGACACATTGCTTAATAATATATGGCTCTTCTTAATTGTGTTGGTTTTTATTTGTGGGGAGAGGGGGGGAGCTGCTTAATAATGTGTGAGGGAACCCTTCTTGTTTATATATTAGGGGATACAGTCTATATTTGGCGTGAGGGGACGCTGCCTAGTTAGGTTTACGGAACACTCTGCCTATTTATGTGAAATGCTTCTTATTTATTATTTTTTGGTGGAGTCATGCTGCCTGATTATGGATTTTGTGGGGAGGAAGTTCTGCTTAATTATAATCAAAGAAGTCAATTGTAAAAAGTGGGGAGGCTTTGGGTAGCTCATGAACCAGCCAAGGGGATAATTGTATTAAGTTATTAGCTTTTTGAGGACCACTTCCCAGTTCAAGAAGTGGGTTGGAATCTTTATCACTTTCTATAAATTAGCACAGGCTGCTTGAAATCTTTGTTCAAGCAAACTCACCTGCTCATGCTGACAGAGGTGAGATGGAACTCAGCTCAACAGCAACACTTTTTACACAAAGCTTACACCTAAATTATTTAGGACTTCAAAAGTCAGTAGGTCACTCCTGAAACCAATTCTCCACTTTGCAGCAGCCAACAGAGTGAGCAAGAACTGGTGTTATGAGATCATGTTCACGTTGGCTGTGTAACATTCTGGCTCTTATGTTTTATATACAATATTTTTCAGAATAGCGAAGGAATCCAGTTTACTTTTTCTCCAAGTTTTCTCCTCGGTGATATTTTCACTTCGCATTACAATGTTTTTTAAGCCACCAGCAAGAAAGAAAATATTCAGAAAACTTTGAACAATACATTATCACCTACTTTTTTGGTACTTTTTCAGGTTGAGAGCGCTGAAAGGTTATTTTAACCATTTCAGCCCACGGGTTGTTTTCACCTTATGGAAGAGAGGAATTTTCACATTTCAGCGCTTCTCCCATTCATTCCCCAATAACTCTATCACTACTTATCACAACAAAATGGTCTATACCTTGTTTTTTCACCACCAATTAGGCTTTCTTTGGGTGGTACATTATTATGCTAAGAATTATTTTATTCTAAATGCATTTTAATGGGAATAATAAGAAAAAATTTTAAAACAAAAATCATTTTTTCTCGGCCATTATAGTTTTAAAATAAAACGTTCTACTGTGGATAAAAGCCATGCATTCTATTTGCCCATTTGTCCCAGTTATTGCAACTTTTAAATTATATCCCTAGCACAATGTATGGTGACAATATTTTATTTGGAAATAAAGGTGAATTTTTTTCAGTTTTACATCCATCAGTAATCACATGCCCATAATTTAATAATAATATACTCTCTTGACATACATATTAAAAAAATTGTTGGTCCCTAATGTATAATTAGGTGTAATTTTTCTATTTGGCCACAAGATGTCCTTGTGCATTATTTCCTATAAGTGTACAATAGGTACGCTTAGTAGGAAGTAATGCGTAGCTGTGTTACTCGGAAGTGACGTCTCATTGATGTCTGTGATCACGGTGGCCTAGAGGGGAGATGAATGAATGCGAACAAAGTTCCCATTCATTAATCTAAAGATTGACGGCAGGAGCGATGGAAACAAGCAAGCAGAAGGGAGGGAGTGTGGCGGCACCATTTAAGAATGATCACTGTTTTTGAACAAAAACAGTGATCATTCTCGGCGGACATACTTCTCTCCCCTGCCACCAACCCCCCATTGCCGGGACCATTGCGATCACGGGCTTCTATCCATACAATCCTGCATAAAGCCCCACAGACTGCACAGACATGAGCCTCGGGTTCCTGCTGCTGCAGCAGCACCTGCCGCGGACGTGAGGATCACGTCTGGGCGGCAGTAATGGTTAAACAGAAGATGAAAATGATCTCCTAGGAGAAAACTTAGGAAAACAATAAAATGGATTGCAGCTTTATATTGACAAGGGCCCATATGAAAGGCCTCAGGACTTAGCCAAGGCCATAAGTAATCTGCAGGTGGAGTTTGCTTTTGCTCTCTAGTTACTGCAAACACATTTTTCACTAATTTTCTTATTTCTTTTTCTATATTTCCAACAAAGTGAGAGCTAGAAAATTATGACAAGATGGTCAGTGCAGTATTTGTCAATCAATGTATCAAACCGATGTTTGGCTGGACATACACTATACAATCTAAGCTGTTCATTGTTACCACTTTCATGTCGCATAAAGGTGGCAATTAATTGTACAATTCCAGAACGATCAGCCATATGATTGATCGTATTGGATACCGTTAATGGTACCAATTGATCATTCTATCGATCATTCAGTTGATCCGAATTTCTGAATGATTATTTTCAGCTCATCAGATAGGTCATCATTTTCCTCTCTCCATTGGTGAGCCAGAATGATTGCTTCCAATCAATCGCAACTATCAAATTAGATGGTACATTTTCAGGAAATTGGATCATTAATGGGCACCTTAAGAGCTTGTCAAAACAATATTTTCTGTTCTGAGTTCTGAAGCCAGTAGAACATATACCTGATCTCCCAGAATGCTGTGGAAGAAGAATTATGCATAGCAAAACAGCCTAGGCTAAATATCACTGGGAGGGTGGGGCTACATACCAATATACAGCAATGTATAGCTATAGGAAGCACTTCTGATGCTGAAAGCAGGGAAATTACCATAAAAGTGGTTATCCTGAAAACAATTAGGTACTGAATTCAATTATATGTCACTACATTGCCTCTTTAAATCATGTAACAAGTTTTGTTAGATTTTTTTTTCTTTTTTCAATTTATTTTTGATTTGCTTACCTGAAAAACCTTTGCCAAGTTGTCAAACAAGGCTTGGCCGGCACTGACTTTATGTTTGACTCCTCTGATTGTTCCGTTTTTACTCAGTATATTCACTCGCTTTGTTCCGAATCCCCTGTCCTTTGTGGCTCTTGCCAGAACTAGCAAATCATCCGGTTCATTTTCACTTTCATCACACTCCGAACCCAAAAATCCATTGTGAAGGCCATCGGTCTCACTGGGTATGCTGAGCTGGTCGGTCTCTGAGCTGCTGGCACATTCAGAATCCACAGAATCCCCATCCGTGTAGACCTCTTTCAACACTCGACCGCTGTGGGACGATGCTATCCTGAAGCGGACTTTCCTTTGCTGCCTATCTCCTTCGGACTTTATGTCCATGTTGAGCAAGTCTCCATCCATGGCTGGTATCAAAGCTGCTTACATTGTCCAGGTCCAGAGTGTCACCTTGTCTGATGGGCCGCTACACTCACAACAAGGCAAACACTGCAGCTTGTGACAGCAGAACCCATAAGGAAACACAGTCTGCTCAGGAAAGGTCTAGCCTACTCTGAAACTGCAATAAATAATGGATTCCTGTGTGCTATGGTTACCCTTAAGCTAAAACCTGTAAATTAATATGGCCAATTAATTATGCATGAACGCCTGTGTACTTTCACAGTAGATAGGGTAAGGAGAAGCGAGCAGCACTCAGGAATAACTTGACAATCTACAGGAAACTCCACAGCAGGATAAATAACTGGACATGCTGCCAAAAAATAATCCACTTTTTTGTTTTCTGCAGTCAAGGCAGACCTTCCCTAAATGAGTATCCTGTCACTTATCCCTGCGTTTTTCTGTCATTTTTTGCAAGTTTTTTAGCATTTGCAACTCTGTGTTTTGCGATTTTTCCCATCTAAGGGCCTGAGCCCACTAACACATTTGTTTGTGCTTTTCAGTTGCACATCAATGTTAGTGTTGATCGAACATCCAGATATTCGGGTTCGGTTCAGTTCGGCCGAACATGGTCCAGATATTCGGCATATTTGTGCCGAATCCCGAACATAATAACAATAATAATGATATTTATATAGCGCTTTTCTCCCTGGGGACTCAAAGCGCTGTGACCCTGGAAGTCAATGGGGACCCGAATAGGATAGAAATAGAAACTTCTGCAAAATGGCTTGAAAATAGTGTGGGGGGGGGGGGGGTGCAAATGAGATCCTGAAAAGCTGTCGTAGTACTACCAATGGGATCGGCAACGCTAACCCAATACACAGGATGGAAGAGGAGGTACAGGAGGAGAAGGCCATGCTTTGTGACACAACCCAGGCCTTGACTGAAGACAAAATGCATGCGTAAGGCAATGCATTTTGTCGCCATGCAGTTATAAATGTAATAGAAATGAGATATTCCTGAAAATGGGACCGGCAACGCTAACCCAGCACACAGGATGGAAGAGGAGGTACAGGAGAGCAAGGCCACACTTTGAGACACAAGCCAGGCCTGGCATGAGGACAAAATGAATGCGTAAAGCAATGCATTTTGTCGCCATGCAGTGATAAATGTAATAGAAATGAGATATTCCTGAAAATGGCACGCTAACCCAGAACAGATGTTCATGGTGCTTGGTGGGGGGGTGTTGCAAAGTCATTTCCAATCCACGATTTATTCATTTTAATTTGTGTCAGACGGGCTGCATTTGCTGTAAAGAGGAGGATACGCCTATCTGTAATGATGCCTCCGGCCACACTGAAACAACGTTCGGACATAACGCTGGCTGCAGGGCAAACCAGCACCTCTATTGCGTACATTGCCAGTTCGTGCCAGGTGTCTAGCTTAGAGACCCAATAGTTAAAGGGGACTGATGGATTGTTGAACACGGTTACGCCATCTGACATGTAGTCCTTGACCATCCTCTGCAGGCGATCGGTGTTGGAGGTGGAACTGCGTGATTGCTGTTCTGTGGGCTGCTGCCTGGGTGTCAGAAAACGTTGCCACACCTTGGATACTGCCGATACCATTCCCTTGTGGGCACTAGCTGCAGCTTGTGTTCTTTGCTCCCCTCCTAGTCCTGGGTTTGCGGAAGTCAGTCTGTCGGCGTGGCTAGAGGAGGATGCAAATCTCCTCACTAATTTCTCCACAAGGGCCTTGAGGAATTCTTCCATTTTGACCTGTCTGACACTTTCTTCAATCAGTGTTGGAACATTTTCTTTGTACCGTGGATCCAGAAGGGTATAAACCTAGTAATCCACATCGGCCAGAATTCAGACAATGCGCTGGTCGCGTTCAATGCAGCCTAGCATGAACTGAGCCATGTGTGCCAGAGTCCCAACAGGTTGCTCATCATGTTCTGTGCTTGATTGTTGTGATGCACCATCACCAGCATCACACCCACCTCGTCTTCTTCTACTGTCCATTCCCGCTGAATTGTGGAAGTCAAACGTGCACGGCCATGTCCCTCGGCAGTGGAGGCATCTAAGTCCTGCTCCAAGTCCAGCTGTTCCTCGTCCTCTTCTTCATCATACAAGGGACCAGCGGTTCCTGAGGCAGATTGCCTGATGTGTGTATCATCACGCTGATCGTTGTCCTCTCTCAATTCCTCCACTTCCATCCTGATTGCGTCTTCCTTGATCTGCAACATTGATTTCTTCAGTAAACACAGCAGTGGTATTGTAATGCTGACTAAAGAGTTATCACCGCTCACAAGCTATGTGGATTGCTCAACATTTTGGAGGACTTTGCAGAGGTCCAACATGGTGGCCCATTCAGATCCACAGAAGATTGGCAGCTGACTGGATAAGCCTCGGTACTGCTCCATCACGTACTGGACTACTGCTCTCTTCTGCTCGCAAAGGCGTGCTAGCAATTCCACCGCGTGGGGACATCAGACACCAAGCGACAGCTGGGTAGGCTGAATCGCTGCTGCAACTTGATGAGTGCGCCCGAAGCGGTACTGGACTTTCGGAAATGTTTTGCCACTCGTCGCACCTTCAGCAGAAGATCCGCCACACCTGGGTATGTCCTCAGGAACCGCTGAACAACTAGGTTCAGAATGTGGGCCAGGCAAGGGATGTGTCTCAGCTTTGCCAACTTTAACGCGCAAATGAGATTGCTCCCATTATCACACACAACCATGTTCCAGGACCAGCGGTGCCAGCCACAACTGGGTCTCTTCCTTGATTCCCTTCCAAATTTCTGCACCTGTGTGCTGCTTATCTCCAAGGCAGATCAGCTTCAATAAGGCTTGCTGACGCATGGCAACAGCTGTGCTGCACCGCTTCCACGCTCCTGTTGCTGGGTTAGCAATGCTGGATGAGGTAGAGCTTGGAGAGGCATTGGAGGAGAAGGAGCCAGAGAGGTAGGTGCTGTCATCGACTCGTAGGGACGCATGTCCGGCTATTTGCGGCGTTGGCCACACCTGTGCCGTAGTGGGTGAGGAGTCGCTGCCAGGCTCCACAAGGTTCACCCAGTGCGCCGTAAGAGAGATGTACCGACCCTGGCCAAACACACTTGTCCACGTGTCAGTGGTGAGGTGAACCTTGCAGGCAACTGCATTTTTCAGGCTTTGGGTGATTTTGCCGACCACGTGATCATGTAATGCTGGCACGGCAGAACGCGCAAAGTAGTGGCGGCTGGGAACCACGTAACGTGGTATGGCCATCGACATCATGCACTTGAAGCTGTCTGTCTCCACCACTCTATATGGCAATGGCAGCATTTCGCAGGCCAGAAACTTGGCAATGCTGGCTGTTAGTGCCATGGCCCCGGGGTCATTTACTAGCAATTTTCTCCTGCGCTCCAACATCTCCGGGACAGACAACTGAACAGTAGGCTCCCACAATGAAGGGCAGTTGTTGGTTGTTGTTGTCGTCGATGACTGGGAACAGTCAAGAGCACTATTGCTGAAACTGACATCGGGTACTACGGATGTTTGGCCACCACGTAATGGCTGGGCTGCTGAGGAGGGTCTGGTGTTAACAACGGAGGCAGTGTTGCTGGGGGCTGGAAGCGAGCCGGTACCCTGGCCTTGTGCATTTGACCACAGAGTGCTATGTTTGGCTTCCATGTGCTGGCGCATGCTGGTGGTGGTGAGGTTGTTGACATTTTTTCCCCTGCTCAGTGTGTTCCTGCACACCTTGCAAATCACCATGGTTACATCCTCCCTGCTGTCTTCAAAGAAAGACCAGACTTTGGAGGACCTACTGCTTTGCTTGGGAGTTTGGTGCGTGCCTCTTTTGCATCTCACTTGTGCGCTTTTTGTGGGCGATATTCCCTGACTACTTTGTGGCACAACGCGAACTCTTGCAGCAGTGGGTTCTTCAGCTGCCTCATCTGTACTGCTATCCCGACGGCGACGGTCTGGTTCCCAATCCGGGTCTGTGGCCTCATCGTCCAAACCCTCCTCTTCCATCGCCTCATATGTGTGCAGTGGAGTACAGCTCCCCAGAACAACCTCTGCGCACCTCAATCCCATCTCTTCCTCATCTTTTAGGCAGACCTCCTGCAATTCAAATTCCTGCACACATTGCACTGAGATTTGGGTGTCTTCATACTCGCTTTGCCTTTCAGTAATTGGTGCATTTTCAGCATCCATTGCTTGGGAATCCGGGCACAAGATTTGTGGCTGTTCCATTGTCCTTTCACAGATGGAAGTTTGTGGGGGTGGGAATGGGAATAGCTCCTGCGAATAGCCCATTGTGTCATGGAACAATTCTTCGGACTCGTTATTTGGCAGTTGTGTGCGTGGTGTCGCTGCTGGTTGTGTCACCTTTGTGCCCACTGGCTCCTTGTAACTGGCAGAGGACCTCGTGCCTGACAAGGATGGGCTGGTGCTTAACCCGCTGCTGGATGCTTGAGAGGTCAACCAATTTACTAACTGGTCCTGTTCTTGTGGATTACTGAGGGCTGTTTTTTGCCTGGACAAGATGGGCGGTATTGAGTGGGTTTTCTTAGGTGCGCCACCACGGCCTCTACGTGAACCGTCAGGGGAAACACCTCTTCCCCTGCCCCTCCCTCTTTCACTGGATTTCTTCATAGTAGTCGTTACTCGTTACTTGTCACAAAGATGAAATAAACTTTTTTTTTAATTATTTGTGGGCACAATTTTTCCCCTGAAAATACTGTTTTATTATACAACACTAAAGCTGGCCACTAACTGTCCAATTTCTAGCGAAAAATCGTTATAGCGATCAGAAATTCTGATCGGATTGGTTGTAAATAATCTCCATTGATGGACACAATCGATTATGAACGAGTGAAAAAAATGTCGCCCGAATGAATTTTCGTCGAACGAAAATTTGGATTTTCTTGGTGGTCGTGATAGATAGGAAGCAATGATTGGTTAGTTGATGGTGTAGTGAACGATTTTTCGTCCGATCAGAATTTCTGATCGCTCGAACGATTTTTCGCTAGAAATTGGACCGTTAGTGGCCAGCTTAAGCAAGAGTAAAATGCAATAAAGTGTGTTTTCTTGAGACACAACTGATCCCAGCTGGCAATGAAAGTACTGTTTTTGGTTCAAAAGTACGCAAAAAAAAAAGCAATAAATTGTGTTCATTTTAGAGACACAAGTGATGCCACCTGGCACTGAAATGACTGTTTTTGATTCAAAACTATGCAAAAAAAAGCAAAAAATTGTGTTTATTTTAGAGACACAAGTGATCCCACCTGGCACTGAAATTACTGTTTTTGGTTCAACACTAAGACAATATTATTTGCAAGAAAGTGTGTTTTTTTTGGAGACAACTGATTCCAGCTGCCACTGAAAGTACTGTCTTTTGGTGCAACACTAAGACAACATTTATTGCAATACAGTGTGTTTTTTTTGGAGACAACTGATCCCAGCTGCCACTGACAGTACTATCTTTTGGTGCAACACTAAGACAAAATTATTTGCAATAAAGTGTGTTATTTGGAGACAACTGATCCGAGCTGCCACTGACAGTACTGTCTTTTGGTGCAACACTAAGACAAAATTATTTGCAATAAAGTGTGTTTTTTTGGAGACAACTGATCCCAGCTGCCACTCAAAGTACTGTCTTTTGGTGCAACACTGCTGCTGGCAGTGCCTGCTGGCAGTGGTAAGTCAGTGGCCCTATGGGTGCTGTCAGCGGTGAGGATAGGGCCCTGTGGCTGGCCTGGCTGGCAGTAGTGAGGCAGGGGCTCTGTGGGTGGCTGGGTGCTGCTGTCAGCGGTGAGGCAGAGGCTCTGTCCTCTGTGGCTGCAGCAGTGCTGTGTGAGGCAGAGGCCCTGTGGGTGCTACTGTCAGTGGTGAGGCTGGGGGCCAGGGACCTGTGGCTGGCCTGGCTGGAAGTGCGCTACGCTGACGCTCCCTCCTACCTACCCAAAACTAAACCCCAACGCAAATGGCGTTGATAACGTGCATTCGGGTATTTATAGTCCCGAACCACGTGACCCGCTCGGCCAATCACAGCGCGAGCCGCGCGTTCGGGTGCACGCTCGGCCAAGTTCGGGTGCACGCTCGGCCAATCACAGTAGCGGGGAGGAGTTCGAGCAGCATGGCCGAGCATCGTCACGAACACCATGCGGTGTTCGGCTGTGCTCAACTCGAACCCGAACGGCCCATTATTCGGGGAATAACGAATAGTGTAGAGCACTGTTCGATCAACACTAATCAATGTTACAGATGCTGAAAAGCAGACAGAAGCGGACACAACTGTGTTAGTATTAATTCTCATTTTAGTTTTAGTTCTCATTTAGTTTAATTCTCATTTTTTTGTTTGCGCGTTTGATTTTAATTTTCGCATTCCAATTTTTCCATGCACATCAATGAAGTTAATTTACATGAATTCATATGTAATTAACTTGATATTCATATGCCAATGTAATGCAAAAATTTGCATTTCCAATAACTTGCTTTGCATGCCATTCGATAGTGTCTGTTGCGAAAAAAAGCATATATATGGCCGTCTTTCTTCTGCAAAAAATTTGGATGAAGAAATTTGCATTAAAACACACAAGTATGATGCCACTGACTTGCATTAGATGTGCAGTGAACGCAAATTCAGATAAACGCCATTCGCTTACGAATTCTGTCATGTGCGATTGTGTTGCCTTAGAATACTTTATACTAGGGATGGGACGAAACCACAATTTCTTCGAAGCTGAATCCGGATCCGAATCTAAAAAGGTTCTCGAATATCTCGAACCTTTCGAATCCCGAATCTAACGAATCCTGCACATAAGAATTGTGCGATCCGTGGTATAGTTGCCCGCAGTATAGGTACCCAGGCATAGGTAGCGAGGTAAAGGTGCCTTCAGTATAGCTAGCTAGGTATGGGTGCCTTCAATATTGGTAGCTTTCAGTATAGGTAGCAAGGTATAGGGGCCTGCAGTATAGGTAGCAGGGTATATGGGCCTTCAGTATAGGTAGCAGGGTACAGTGTTCTCCCCAGAATTTTTTTCCAGCCGGGTGGCATGGAATAGTAGCCGGGTGGCATGAAAAAGTAGCCGGGTGGGTCGAGATGAAAATACAGGGCAACTCTGCTTACAGCATAGGAGGAGGTGAGAAGGTGAGCTGATGACAGCCGGGTGGTCACCAAATCTAGCCGGGTGGAGCACCCGGCTAAAAGAGCCTGGGGAGAACACTGGGGTATATGGGCCTTCAGTATAGGTAGCAGGGTATATGGGCCTTCAGTATAGGTAGCAGGGTATAGAGGCCTTCAGTATCAGTAGCAAGGTACATGTGCCTTCAGTATCGGTAGCAAGGTATAGGGGCCTTCAGTATTGGTAGCACAGTACATGTGCTTTCAGTATTGGTAGGTAACTAGGTATAGGGGCCTTCAGTATAGGTAGCAGGGTATATGTGCCTTCAGTATAGGTAGGTAGCTAGGTATAGGGGCCTTCAGTATAGGTAGTAAGGTACATGTGCCTTCAGTATAGGTAGGTAGGTAGGTAGGTAAAGGGACCTTCAGTATAGGTAGCAGGGTATAGGGCCTTAAGTATAGGTAGGTGGTAGGTAGGTAGGTATAGGGGCCTTTAGGTAGGTAGGTAGGTAAAGGGACCTTCAGTATAGGTAGCAGGGTATAGGGCCTTAATTATAGGTATGTATGTAGGTAGGTATAGGGGCCTTTAGGTAGGTAGGTAAAGGGACCTTCAGTATAGGTAGCAGGGTATAGGGCCTTAAGTATAGGTAGGTATGTAGGTAGGTAGGTATAGGGGCCTTTAGGTAGGTAGGTAGGTAGGTAGGTAGGTAAAGGGACCTTCAGTATAGGTAGCAGGGTATAGGGCCTTAAGTATAGGTAGGTATGTAGGTAGGTAGGTATAGGGGCCTTTAGGTAGGTAGGTAGGTAGGTAGATAGGTAAAGGGACCTTCAGTATAGGTAGCAGGGTATAGGGCCTTAAGTATAGGTAGGTATGTAGGTAGGCAGGTATAGGTGCCTTTAGGTAGGTAGGTACGTATAGGGGGCCTTTAGGTAGGTAGGTGGGTAGGTAGGTAGGTATTGAGGCCTGTAGGTAGGAATAGTGGCCTGTAGGTAGGTAGGTAGGTAGGTAGGTATAGGGGCCTTTAGGTAGGTAGGTAGGTATAGGGGCCTTTAGGTAGGTATAGGGGCCTGTAGGTAGGTGGGTATAGCGGCCTGTAGGTAGGTAGGTATAGCGGCCTGTAGGTAGGTAGGTAAGGATAGTGGCCGGTAGGTAAGTAGGTATAGTGGCCTGTAGGTAGGTATAGTGTCCGGTAGGTAGGTAGGTATAGTGTCCGGTAGGTAGGTAGGTATAGGTGCCTTTAGGTAGGTAGGTACGTATAGGGGGCCTGTAGGTAGGTGGGTAGGTAGGTAGGTATTGAAGCCTGTAGGTAGGTATAGTGGCCTGGCCTTTAGGTAGGTAGGTACGTATAGGGGGCCTGTAGGTAGGTGGGTAGGTAGGTAGGTATTGAGGCCTGTAGGTAGGTATAGGGGCCTTTAGGTAGGTAGGTAGGTAGGTATAGGGGCCTTTAGATGGGTAGGTAGGTAGGTACGTATAGGTGGCCTTTAGGTAGGTATAGGGGGCCTTTAGGTAGGTATAGGGGGCCTTTGGGTAGGTATAGGGGCCTGTAGGTAGGTAGGTATAGCGGCCTGTAGGTAGGTAGGTATAGCGGCCTGTAGGTAGGTAGGTAAGGATAGTGGCCGGTAGGTAGGTAGGTAGGTAAAAACACCCCCCCCCCCCCCGTGCCTCCTCCGCTCACCGCCAACCCCCCCACGGCCCCCTCCGTCCCCCGTGCCTCTCATCCCTGCATAAGAATCTACTCACCTTTCCCGTGGAGCGCAGAGCGGCAGACCTCTTCGTTACTTCCCTGTTCCCTCTATTGGCCGGACCGGCTCTTACTGATGACGTCATTGTAAGAGCCGGTCACTAGGGGGAACCAGGAAGTCAGCGAGAGGTCTGCCGCTCTGCGCTCCGCTATGGATAGGTGAGTTGATACAGTATGCGGGCGGGCGGAGGAGGCGCAGGGGGGTCGGAGGAGGTCGGAGGAGGACGAGTGCGAGCGGCGGTTGCGCTGCGAAGCAGCGTCGGGATCCGGCAGATTCGTATAGTGGAAAATGGCGTCGGGATTCGAATCCACGAATCTCGAATATTTCCTAATATTCGAGGGATTCGTGGATTCGCAGGACTCGTCGTCCCACCCCTACTTTGTACTGTCAAAAACCTGAGCAGTTCTTGCCTTTTTCATAATTGCTAACTCAGTAAAGGACCAGCCTTTAAAGAGTTGCTATCATATAAATCCAGCATAGCGGGGTCTGAACCCTCTATAACAGTAATTATAGATTGATGGTATATCTTGAAATGAATCAGAGCACTCAGTATATGATTTTATATAAAAAAATGTATTTGCTTATCATACAGCATATATACAAAATATGAATGGTTCCAAGTAGTGTTTCCTTCTAACAGTATTACATCTTATCAAGGCTTTACAGCCAAGCGATCATCAATCTTCTAAGCACATTTAAAAAAGAATATAAGTTGTGTTATGTAGAATAAGATCAGAAGTAGTCTCATCTGTATCAATAGCTGTGTATCTAGTAGCTGTGTAAAACTTGTAGTAATCTTCTTAGAGAAATAGCATAAAAAATAGCTTAAAAAAAAACTTCTTGCTAACATCTTAACAGAATTTAATGCTTAAAAATTAATAAAGTAAATCACCACAATATTAAGAATATTACTCCTTCTCTGTTATCTCTTCAGCATCTAGAACCTCGTGTGGGAAGGTAGCTTCTGTCTTGTGTGTCTTCTCAGGTGATTGGTAGGCTAGTGCAAACTATGAGCTTTCAGCTCCTACTTTTATAGTGATTGGATGCAATATGGCAGCCTAATCTGGAATTTCCCTAAATCCCAGGTTCTAATTAGCTAAAACTTCCATGCGTCAAACGATATCATGTTTTGGATACTGTAAATAGTTGACATTTAAAATAACCATAACATTTTTGTTTAAAAATTCCTTAACCTCCTTGGCGGTTAATTTTTTTTTTGCCTAATTGGCAAAAATCGTTTTTTTTTTACATTTTTTTTTTGTTTCATGTAAAGCTACCAGAGTGGTAGCTACATGAAACACCACTAGAGGGCGCATGTGTCCCTCTAGTGCGATCGTCCCCGGCATCTATAGCAAACAGGGGAACGCGTATATAACGCGTTCCCCTGTTTGGCTTCTCCTGTCGCCATGGCGACGATCGGGATGACGTCATGGATGTCAGCCGACGTCCTGACGTCATGCGCACTCGATCCAGCCCATAGCGCTGCCCGGAACTCATTGGTCCGGGCAGCGCAGGGCTCTGGCGGGGGGGCCCTCTTTCGCCGCTGCGTGCGGCCGATCGCCGCAGAGCGGCGGCGATCAAGCTGTGCGCGCGGCTAGCAAAGTGCTGGCTGCGCGCACAGCACTTTACAGAATAAAAATCGCCCCACCAGGGGCTGAGATCTCCCCCTGCGCGGCATAGCCCGAGCTCAGCTCGGGCTTACCGCCAGGGAGGTTAATTGCCTTATCGTGTGAGAATGAATGTCATTTGGAATGTTTATACATTCTGACATTTAATATCGGGTCATATTTGACGCAGTAAATTAAAAAAAAAAAAAAAAGCATCTTGTCTGCTGGTTGACTTATTTGCCCCAGACATTTGGACTTTCAAACATTAAACAATGTCATTCATGACGCATTTCTGATAATATGTCCTTCTGCTAATCAGTTTGGAATGTGTCTGTCCTTTCCCAAACATAAAATCAGTCATGTTGTTGACCAAGTAAAAAGTCTTCAGCAAATAGATGCTTATTGAGGTACACAGGGCTTCTAATATACTCATTTAAATATAAAGCTTATTATATAATTCTTCTTAAAACAATTAATCGTATTCGTAATAATCGTAGATGGAGATGTGACAGTGCATGCGCACTTCTGGCGCCCACTGCACAATTTTGTACAATGTGCTCTGCAATGTATACACGCCTCACCATACATTTGCACAATGTGGTTTTTTTTTAGCATGTTGTGCTTGACAATGTGCTCTGCAATGTATACACGCCTGACCATACATTTGCACAATGTGTTTTTTTTTAACATGTTGCGCTTGACCTGGGGTTGTCATTCACACCATCCCTGGATCCTTACATATTGTCCCTCATCTTGCTGTGTTTGTGCTATTCCTTCTACATTGTTTTGTATATACGTAAGCATTACCCATGTAACATAAGTTGCACAACATGCGCTGCTCTAGTTGCATAGTGAATTGACCCCAGGCCACAGAAATGTTGCCGCTACTACCAATGACAGCATAGCCTGAGTTGCCTAAATAACACAACCAGCATTACATAAAGAAGACCTGTACTGAAAATTAAAAGTCAAAATAAATATACACACACTTCATACTTAATTCCTGTGTAGTCTACTCATCAATCTGTATCTCCTCTCCTACAGCCTGTTTGTCCACTGTAATCCATGGAATTCTCCATCCTAAATTTTAAAAGTTGCAATGAACCCATAACACACTGTTAAACTGCAATATCGTCCACTTGAGCCATAGTAAAGCATAGGCATTACCTTGCACATCAGTTGTCCTTTCAGTTAAGACTGATAGCAACTAATACAGTATATAACTGAAAACAACTGATATATTTCAGTTAAAAAATGTTCAAAGATATTCTCACAAAATCTTGTCAGAACTGGAAGGAATAGTTTTAAGAAAAAAAAAAATGGTGAGCTTCCAAGAGGAAATGACGATGAGGTAACTATGTAATATTCATTTGCAGCTAAATAATGTGTTTATTTTAAATAATTTGACTCGGTTCAGGTACCCTTTAAAGAGGAAGTGTAACCAAGGATTGAATTTCATCCCAATAATTAGCTGATATCATTTTTCCCACAATAAATCTTTACCTTTTCTCAAATGGATCATCAGGGGGTTCTGTATGGCTGATACTGTGGTGAAATCCCTCCCACAGTGTGATGTCAGAAGTCAGCACCTAGGTACTGGAACAGCCAAGATGCAGGTTGCACCCACCAAACAGATCGATGTGCAACCTGCATCTTGGCTGTTCCAGTACCTAGGTGCTGACACTAAAACATTTGTGTCTCTTGAACATATGATGGCAAAGCAACAATACAAGGTCTGAGGATTCAATCTAGGTATTTTGCAATAGGAGAAAATATAGAGCCCACCCCGGCCACGATGGGCCACCCTGGTGGGTCTATCAATCTCTTATGCACTTTAGGCAATATACAAGTCACAGGAGTGACACTAGAATCCTGTACCAGAAAAGAGGCAAGGTCTTGATCAATTATGCCCTGCTCTTAGGCACCAGTGATCATTTCATCAATAAGATGTTTGAGTTCCCAAACAGGATCCCGATCTAATTAGCAATACACTTCAGTGTCAGCCAGCTGTCTCAAAATCTTGACCCTATACTTGGAGCTGTCCATTACAACGACCCCTCCCCCCCTTGTCTGCTGGCATGATAGTCAGCAAGGTGTTATCCTGTAAACGCTTTAAGGCAGAGCATTCCAATTTTGGACATTCTTCAAAAAACTACAACAGGGTTTGAAGGAGCAACTTGAGCAAACTGGAATACTCTTCGCTATATTGTGTTTTGATCGCACCCTCCTCACATTACTCGCAATATTCCTAAAAATCAGTTTCAGAGGGTAAACCGTATTGTTAGTGACCCTGATGTTAAAGGAGTTCTTTCGCGAAAAAAGTAGGCAGTTAAAAAATGTGACAGATGACAGGTTTTGGGCCAGTCCATCTTTTTAAGGGGGATTCTCAGGGCTTTCTTTGTTTTCCAATGCATTTCCTGAACAGCAGTTGCAAAATCTAACTGACATAATAGTGTGCAAGTGATTAGGGAGGCCGGCTGGTATCTTGCTATTTTGGCAGTTAAACTGCTGTTCAGGAAATGCTGTTGAAAACAAAGAAAGCCCTGAGAATCCCCCTTAAAAAGATGGACTGGCCTAAAACCTGTCATCTGTCACATTTTTTAACTGCCTACTTTTTTTCGCGAAAGAACCCCTTTAACACTAGAAGGTTTAAAGAGATGGGATTGAAATTCCGGGCTAGGAACTATCCCCTAAACCTTCTCTGAGGGATTCTTTTTTGCTAAACTGGAAGATGAATGTCCTTTATTGGTTCAGCTCCCTTATCTTTTTGGCGTCTGCTTATACGCTTTAGCGCCTTCACGCGTATTTTTGTTGCTTGTATTTTGATTGGTCGCTGCTTATAGCGTACATTTGTCCGCTTTTGCTCAAGCGTATTTTTGTTGCTCGCGTTTTCATTGGTAGCCGTTTTTGATTGATGTCTGTTTTATGCGTATGTTTTTACGCGTTCAAGTGTTCATGCGTATTTTTGATGAACGCAAGCTTATTGACTGTTGTTGTGTGCTGACCAATGTTACATCACTTTCTGTTGAAAGCTGGACCATTTTTCTTTGCATTGGTTGCATTTTTTGGCCAGGATGTTCCTGATTGGAGGAAACTGATGGTTATCAGTTCCCCATCAGGTCCTCCTGATTTTTGTATCCGCCTTTGTGCCAGTCTTGCCTCTGATTGGCCGACCCAGTATCACTGTCCCTATTCTGATTGGCTCATCAATTTTGAGCCTAGTATATAAAGGTGGATGTTTTGATTACTGTGTCAGCTCAGGTGTTGCAGGCTTGACAAAGGGAGGCCCTCCTCCCCAAACGTTGCTTTTGGATACATTAGCCTCTTTTTATGCTGTATCCTGCCTTTACTTCATGATGCTTCAATAAAGAGCTAATAATACATCATCAAGACAGTGCTGGGTCATCTGTTTTTCCAGCACCTAGGTACTGACATCACACCTAATTTATTGTGGGAAATAACAGCTGTTTTCAACTGCCGAAAAAGCAGCATCTCCTTCTACAGACATCACCACTGACCAAGTTAAGCGTATTACTAATTTGGACTATAAGCTACTGTTTACAGCACTTATACACCACTGTGGCAGAAATTAGGAGGTTAAATGTGAAATGTTTTTTGATGCAATGATATGTCAATGTGAAATGTGGCCCCTTTTTTTTTTTTTCTTATACTGACATGGATGTATGTACCATATTTTTTGGACTATAAGACGCTCCGGACTATAAGATGCACCCAGGTTTAGAGGGGGAAAAAAACAGGGAAAAAAATGGCTAAACCTAGGTGCATGTATAGTGCAGGGGCGTCTTATGGACCTTTTCCCCCAATCAGATGAGGGTAAATCATACTGCAAAATGGGTTAGGAAACGTCCATGAGGCTCTTACCCTTCTCTTGTCTTGGAATACCAGTAGCTTCTCTGCCATGTGTGGCAGACAACATCCAGTGGCCACTGATTGGCACTTAAGTCGGCTGCTAATGCGGTGTGGTGGCACTGTTTGCCCTCGTCAGCTGCCTACTACAGCTTGTCACTGTCGGCTGGGGTCAGCTGTGCATACACTTTGCCCCACACTCCTGAAGCTTCTGCAGCCACCAGCAGCACCTGCTCTGTGGGATAGAGCCAGGGATCAGAGAGGCTGCCATGCTGCTTCCATCCTGTCTCAGGAGCGCTGTAGCATGATTGGTGCAAGCTCTGCATAGAGATTTGCGTTGTCCTGCGCCAATCACTGGAGCCCCAAAAGCATCTTGGGCGGGCTCAACAAAGCCTTCATGTCGGGGCGAGTGCTGTATTGTGATTGGCGCCATCCTGCGCCAATCACTGGAGCCCCAACTGCATCTCAACACAGGCTCAACAAAGCCTGCGTGTCATTGGGTGAGTGCTGTACTGTGACTGGCGCCATCCTGCACCAATCACTGGAGCCCCGAAAGCACCTCGGGCAGGCTCAGTGTCTGTTTTGCTATTGGGCAGGAGGAGCATGGAGCAAGGACAGAGGATGGAGGGCTCCAGGATAGAGGTGGCTCATGGCTGGAGCCGGAGGACTAGACAGGGACTCAGAGTGTCGCCTGCTACGTAAGGGCTTCCCTGCACTACACTGACGTACATGTGCACTGGCATACATTCAGACTATAAGACGCAAGGACTTTTTCTCCCCACTTTTGGGGGAGAAAAAGTGTGTCTTATAGTCCGAAAAATACAGTACTTGTATGATGTCTACTTCAATAAAAGATTTATTGAAAAACAATTGCATGAAATAGAAACTAGTCCGTTCACAATTATTAGTTTGCATACTAGTGTGAATTTGCAGAAAAATCTCACAAATGGAAACTTAGCCTAAGGCACACATGTAAGTAAACATATGCATTGACACAGAAAATAAGGATCATTGCTTTGGGTCATCAAACCATTTTGTTTTGTTTTTTTCCTTTTTAATAAATAATGCAAGTGATCTTACAGCAAAGGAGTTAGATTTCTGGCAATGCAGTACTTTGAAATTGTTCAATAGAGAGAACAAGATAAGATTAATTTTACTGGTAATTGAGTGTAATAAGATGAGGCTTGGGGAATAAAATGCTTCACTGGAAAAATAATTACTGTTCAAATAAAATTGCAGCAAAGTAAGTATGTTTTACGTAGATGTATGACATAGAAAAGAAGATACACATTTTTGGGGGTAGCAAAACTCTGTGTGTATCTGGCTCTATAAGTCGAAGAAAAGGCCTCGTTCACAGTGGTGCACTGCAGTGAGGTGTTGGTAGCATTGCGTTGGTTGCAGTATGGTAACGCACTGCATGCTGGTAAATGTGTGTGGTAACAGTATAAGTGAAGCATACTTTTCCTTGACTATGCTTCACTGTACCTGATGCAACATAACCTTGGGGAAGCCATAGAACTCTGTCTTTAAAGAACAACTATCAAATAAACTGTTCTTCTCTAAACCCCACAGACCCATAGAGCTTTTAGCCAGCAACAATAGAAAGCTTTTCAGAGGTCTCTCATCACAGCCTGTGTGCAAAAATGCCTTGTTTACCGGCTGTTTGTAACAATTTGTGTCGGGATCGGGCTAGAGGCTAAAGCCATACCATGTAGCTAGGTTCCATTTCTCTGTCATTATTCACAGAGGAATGGTTTACTGTTTGTTTCTGTCCTGTCTGCTTTCTCACAGATCATATGAGAACAGCTGAGGGATTTTTAGATACAGAGAAGGATCTCTACTTTTTCCTTACTTGGATGCTCCCCCCTCCCCCAGAATGAGATCTTCCTGGCTGCAAACTGTTTTGTTGTACTTACACTGTGAGGCAGAGAGAGAGAGAGATAATCAGGCACGCAGAGCTGCTGCAGCTGATGTTATTTACACACATTTAAAGTTATATTTCTGCTTTGTTTCATTCTGAACAGATTCCAGTCACAGTATTACAGCCAGTGAAGATTGTTTCTGTATGCTGGATGTGCTGGACACAGTCCTCCATAGTAATGCCCACAGTGAAAACTGTTCTCTGTACATGTCATATTTTCCTCACATAAAACAACGAAATATGCAATAAAAATGCCTTTATAATTCTATTTGCTAGTAATTACTGGAAATAAATGAGGCTGCTGTGGCATTTAGACTTTTAGGTAACTTTGATAGTTGTCCTTTAAGCACAGCAGAGCCAACAAATAGCCTAAGAAGTTGGCGTTCACCAATGTAAGTATTGGTGATTTGTGTTGGTTGGTTGAGACTGCTAGACTGCGGTTAGTTGAATAGACTTCATATCCTTGGAGGTGGAAAAGCTCCCTGTTAAGTTATGTTATGGTCTTTGCTGTAAAGGGACCTGTTTTGTTCTTATATGGTGTGAAGTGTTAACTTCCCAATTTTACAAGTTAGATCCCAAGAAACATTTGACTAGACTTCCATTTTCAGAAGATTTTCATCAGACAGGGCACATCTGTTTATAGAAGCTTGATCTTTGCTTGTATCCATCTTATGTGAAATTTAACGTGCGCAGCAGCGCTATCAGAGGCAAGTCTCATCCACACTGACAATTCATTTCCTCAGCTCTGCAGGACATTGGTGTTTGGCAGAATACGGGTAAAATTCAATGCTTCGCTATGCCGCTTATCATGCGCTCCCAGCATGAAGGCCTCATCTGCAGGGAAAGCGTTTTGCCTACAACGGTTACGTTATTTGATATGGGAAAAAACAAACAAACAAGAAGGCATATATACAAAGCCTGAATTTATTACTTTCTGCATAGTGTAGTGTGCAAAACATGGCGACATGATAAAATCTCTGAACAAAAGATCCATTTCCTTCTCATATATATATTTTACAGGACACCATTCAGTTCTTTGACTGTACTTTTAAATTGTCAACTCAATTAGTTTTTTAATAAGCCTAGCAGGTTGTTTTTTTTTTTTTTACTATAATCTCTAACAAAATACTGAATAGGATGAAGAAAGCAAATTACCCAGGCATATTCACGAAACTCTGGTAAAATTCCAGTGCGCAGTGGATCTTACCAGAACTAGTCACGTAGCTATTGTTGTGCAATAGTGACGAACACGCGGAATCCAGTGCAGGAGACTTGGGCACAGCCGGCGCCACCATATAGCGTAATAGGAATTACGGCTATAGCAGTGCACAGGGAGTAACTTTGGCGCTGTCAGAAGACGGAGCTGAAGTTACTTTTAAACACTATAATTCGACCTCCAGCAATTGCTGGAAGCCAAATTATTTCATTCCCCACCATCCATGGCGGCCTGGAGGGGGAATAGTATTCAACGCGACCGGGAACTTGTGCAGCAGCAGGATCAGCCATATACCGGCTGTATCCTGCGCCCAAGTCTCCCACGCCGATTCCTCTCCTGCGCCCAAGTCTCCCGCGTCCATTCATCTCATACGCAATAGTGAAACTCACATTAATAATTATTAATATATTAAAGGAACACTGTAGTAGTGAGAAGAAAATGGGGGCTGCCATATTTATTTCCCTTTAAACAATAGCAGTTGCCTGGCAGCCGCACTGATCTATTTGGCTGCAGTAATGACTGAATCACACCTGAAACAAGCATGCAGCTAATCCAGTCAGATCTGGCAATAATGTCAGAGATACCTGATCTGCATATGCTTGTTCAGGGTCTATGGCTAAAAGGATTTATATTATGCCACACGCAAATCCCACAGCACCATGGGCTTGATTCATAAATGATAGCTGCTTCAGTAGCGCTCTTTAAAAACAATTAGCGGCCGCTATGCACGCTACGCTCGCTCCTTCCAGCGTAGTGTGCCTTACATAGCAACACGCATTACAATACCAGCCACTGCTGTGATGTATCATGATCTTTACTTTACTAGCGCAGCTGCTAACATAGTATATTTAAAGGAATGTGCGTTGCTATGTAAGGCACGCTACACTACAAGGAGCGAGCGTAGCGTGTGCATAACGGCTGCTAATTGTTTTTTTACTGAAGCAGCGTTCGTTTATGAATCAACCCCCATGCGTGAAAGGGCCCTCAATCATGATTTTGGTTTACATGTGAAATCTTAAGGTAAAAAAATGCTCAATCCTACAGAATAAAGGGGAAAACAGTCACATAGGAGAGTGACTGCAATAAAGATCTAGAAACATATTACAATCTGGTAATGGAGAGGTGTCATTAACTGAAAGGCCGGGTCAGATTTACCATAAGCTACTGTAGGCATGTGCCTACAGGTGCCTTATGTGGCAGAGGGGGCTCCCCTCCCTTCTCAAATGTCCCCTCTCGCAGCAGAGCAGGGCGATGTCACTCTCCACCCGGCTCCAGTCCAGCAGCCACAGGCTCGTAGTTAGGGGCAGAGATCCGAGGCTTAATCAGTGCCTCCTGTGAAAGTAGTGTGGTGGGCAGTGTGGGTATTGCATCCTCCTCCATCTGTCCCTGCACCGCACCAGCTGCAGCACAGGCCAGCTGTGCACTCTGGCCACACACACTGCCATTTGCCCCCTACTCTTCTCATCTTGGTGGGGGTGGGCATGAGGTAATGAAAGGTGGTGAATTAGTTGTGTGTAGCCCCTTATTGTGTGTAGCTCCGCCCCTGATTTGGTGTACCTTGTTTTGAAAGGTAACTAGGGCCATATATTATTTAAAATTATAATAATTGTATATATAAGTAGAGGGGGCCTTATCCAAGATTTTGCTCCGCTGCTAGGTTCATGTACATTTAGCTTTTTATGCAATATAAGAAAATAAGGGCTGGGATTAGGGGTGTGGCCAGTGTTGAGGGGCAGAGTTTAGGGCGCTAGACTCTCTCTGCCTACATGAAGTGTAAATCCGGCCCTGCTGAAGGGATTTGAGGAATGGTGGTCCTTTAAAGAGTATATAAGGGGTGAGCCAGGTTTAGGTTTCAGTTGATCCAGCAGCAGGCATACCCGCATGCATGTAATCAAGGCACCGGGAAATTTGGGCACAAGGCAAAACAGAAAAATGGCTCACCCTGCTCCTGCAAAATGCCCGGCTGCATTATTTACTATTCCCCCTTCCCGGCCACTGTGGACTGTAATTCGGCTGCCAGCTATTGCAGTCTGAGCACCGCTATAGCCATCTTATTGTCTGAGCACCGCTATAGCCGAGGCGGCGCATGCTGCACCTAATTTCCTGCACTGTTTTTGTACGCAGTCGCGGCTATACTTTATGTAGTATGTCATCCCTATGGGGGGGGGGGGGGGGGGGATTTATCGTTAATAGTTATCTGTCTGGAACCAAAGAACAAAACTGAGCCAAACAATAATATCACAAAACGCCATGGATGATTTAGATAAACTGTGTACAACAAGAAAAAGACATCCATCTAGCTATAAATTAATACTCATGACAAATTGAAGTCCATAAAATATAGACAATTTATTAGGGACTTGTCCCTGTAAAAACTGTTTAAAACATGAAAAGGGGTGTGGCTAGAAGAAAATGACATATGCAATAATAGTCATACAGAACATATACACAATAGTACAAATAACTACATGATCGGTACATTGGAGGCAAATACAATAATACTGGTATACAGCCAATGCGCTGATTACAATCCACTGACCTATCAAGCCTGCTAATGCGTAATTAAAAGGTGAAGCTAAAGGACAACACCTGATGTTGGAAAGCTAGATAAGGAAAGATAGAGCAATGCTTACCACCAAGGCACCACCATAAGTATTCTAGCCAGCACCCCTCAGACCATCTCACATGTATCGCAGACCCCCTCTGCTTCCTCGGAGATAAAAAATATGGGTATGGGGATCCCCTTTTATAGTCCTAACACAGCGTGTAATAACGCTGTAAACCGCAGCACTAGCTTCCTGTCAGGCGTGGCCACGCCCCATGATGTTACCGCGCTGTGCGTTCCACATGACGCACTCGCGCGGTGACATGCTATGTAGCAGTCACTCAAGCGGGCGGAAATCCGTCTGCCCAAACTATGGACCCACATCAATGAAATATGTAAAGAACGCATCTTCCGTAGATTAAGAAAAGAAGGCAAACTATCTTAAATGGGAGGAAAGGGATAAATAGAATAGAAAGATAATTTATTCTATTTATCCCTTTCCTCCCATTTAAGATAGTTTGCCTATTCAATTGATACAATACATAAAATAAATTATGTTGTTTATTTCTTGAGTAAACAACAATAGAGAGGCTGCAGCCCTTTCAGTTGCCAAATAAATTATATTAGTGTGTGAATTTATTAATAGACAGTAGATAAGTATACTTTCCAGGGCAGGCTGAGGTAGAGGCAAGAGAGGCTCCAGCTTCAGGGCGCAATGTAGGAGGGGGCGCACAACTCACTCAGCTATCATCCCCCTATTGTGTTTGAAGCAGAGAGAAATAAGAAAATGGGATACATGGCAGTGACTGCAAGCCAGATAACTAGAGATTAAGGTGATGGGGGCCTTGGAGCACCTCTTAGTCTAATAGCAATCAGTGTGTGACGGCTGGGGTGGGAGGGATGGAGGTGCGCACTTTGGTGTTTCAGCCTTGGGTGCTAGAAGACCTTGTCTACACTTTCTGTCCTTTCTCCCTTTGTCTAGTATTATATGCATGCAATAGCACACTCCTATGGTTAAATATACACAAACAGGGGCAGCCATTTTTGTTTCCTATGGTTAAAAGTGCTGCCTACCATTCCATAGAAGTCTGATCGGTCGTTTATGGTGAAAAAAATTATATATGGTGATGCGCTATAAGATTATGGGGTATATTCACTGATCTGCATTTATCTGAATAGTGTGCATAGTCATACACATGTTTTTCAGCCATTTTTTCTGCTTTTTGCAATTTTTTGGCATTTTTAATATTGCAGGGTAGGTTATGCAATGCAAGTTTAATGCAAATCGATAGGAATGTAAAAAAATTGTCTTTTGTGCAAAAAAATTGCATGTTTTTGAAGTTAATTACATACTGTACATTTTCACTTAAATGAACTACATTGGTATGCATGGATAAATCACAGTCCAAAAATTTGCACACAAACACAAAAACCACACATACTGTATGTGCATCAAATTTAATTCAAAAAAATACCCCAATAATTACAAACGCAGTTTAGTGCATGCAGGACATCACATGAAGCATTTGCATTAATTCACGTGAATAACCCTTAGGGCTGAGGCACACTAGTGCGATTTTTGGGTGCGTTTTCGAAGCTCCATCAATCACAGGCACTTTCAAAAACGCTTTGCTAGTAAGTCAATGGTGTTGAGCCCACTAGAGCGCTAGCAATTTTGGAAATCGCAAACGCTGGACAAACAGCTGTTTGCGGTGCGTTACACAGTGAGTTTGGTGTGTCAGTGTGAAGCAGTACTCTAATTACACTCCCTGATTGATGTATACACACATGCAAGATGATTTAAAGCACTGGGCTTGAAAACCGCCACGGCCTGCACTCTGACCGTGGTGCGCACCAGTCCAGCACGGCCGTCACAACACAAACAGCTGTTTGGGGTGCGTTACACAATGAGTTTGGTGTGTCAGTGTGAAGCAGTACACTAATTACACTCCCTGATTGATGTATACACATGCAAGATGTTTTAAAGCACTTTAGGCCTGCAATTTAGCATTCAATGTGATTTCTGCCCTTAAAACGCTGCTTTGCATCAAATCCTGATTTTTCCCTGGGACTTTTGGCATCTATCCCACTCATCCATGCCCCCCTCCAGGATTTAGACCCCTTGAAACATCTTTTTCATCACTTTTGTGGCCAGCATAAATGTTACTAGTTTTCAAAGTTCGCCTCCCCATTGAAGTCTATTGCGGTTCGCGGAAGTTCGCGCGAACCGAACTTTTGCGGAAGTTCGCAAACCGAAAATCGGAGGTTCGGGCCATCTCTAATTACACAGCACACTCAAAAAATGCAACTACGGTACACATTCAGATAATAGAAACAAATGTGTTGCTGTGCCCAGCAGATACTATATCACTCCACTAGAGGGCCTCATGAGACCAAAGATAGAGACTATCCTGTATGCAATACTACATGAGAAGAAAAATGTCTGCCTAGACATAAAGGCACAACCTGTGGTCTGATATATGTGTAGCACTCGAGTTCAGTCTGGCATACAAATAGACTCAATGGTACATAAGTAAACAGTGGTAAAATTGCAAAGTGCAGGCAGAGCACAGTTTTACAGGTGTTTCTGTGCATGTATTGTGCATAGAGCAACTTATGTCATGTTAGGTACACAACACTGGCATTGCTTCTAAATAGTGCTTTACAGAATTCTGCACATGTTGTGTACATAATGCAAGCTGCACTATAAGTGTATGGCACAACCTACACTACGCTACTTGCATAACTGTTCCTTAAAATCAGGGATATTTCCTGCTTTACTGAAGGAAGCAATCATCAGGCCTCTCCTCAAAAAACCCTCCCTGGACCCAAATGCAATGACCAGCTACAGACCTGTCTCTAACCTCCCCTTTTTGGGCAAGCTAATTGAAAAAGCTGTTTACCTCCAGCTAGAAGCCAAAATCCTACAAAACAACAGTTATGACCCATTCCAGTCTGGCTTCAGGAAACACCACAGCACTGAAACTGCCCTCATCCAAATATGCAACCACCTGCTCATGGCAAGAGACAGAGGAGAGTGCTCCATCCTCATACTGCTAGACCTTTCTGCAGCCTTTGATACAGTTGACCATGACATCTTGATAAACAGGCTACAGGAATACTGCGGCATTGATGGCATAGTTCTTCAGTGGTTCCAATCCTTCTTGAGTGGCAGAACCCACAAAGTGTCTATGGGGCCCTTCCTGTCCACCCCTGTATCACTTAAGTATGGGGTGCCCCAGGGCTCAATCCTCTCTCCCCTGCTTTTCACGATTTACATGTTACCGCTGGGAAAACTAATCCAAAAACATGGCCTGACATACCACTGCTATGCAGACGACACCCAACTATATCTTTCCTTCAAGCCTGGTGTGACAGACCCAACTCTAACTATAAACGCCTGCTTACGTGAACTACAGCAATGGATGAATGACAACTGGCTGAAACTAAATGCAGACAAAACTGAAGTCCTTATGATAGGAGGGCAGAGCATGATAACAAAACAACTTAACTTGCAGTCTTCACCACTGGGAATAGGAGGCACGGATCTGCGCAGCTCTGATCATGTGCGTAGCCTGGGAGTTCTAATTGATTGGGATTTAAACTTCAGAACTCAAATCTCTGCTGTGGTGAAATCATCCTATTTTCACCTGAAGAACATTGCAAAAATCAAGCACCTCATACCCCCAGAAGATCTGCCAACCTTAGTCCACGCCTTCATCACATCCCGACTGGACTACTGCAATGCTCTCTACACTGGCCTTCCAAAAAAGGTCTTGTACCGACTACAGTTGATACAGAATACTGCTGCCAGACTGCTAACCAACCAACCCCGTCACTGCCACATAACGCCAGTCCTGCACTCCCTTCACTGGCTACCTATAGAATGGAGGGTCCTATTCAAGATCGGCCTACTGACATTTAAATCCCTGAATAATCTAGGCCCTGGATACATGAAAGATATGTTGCAGCTGCGTAGCAATCCCCGCATTCTCAGATCAACAGGTTCTAATAATCTAGCCATACCCAGAGTCCACTTGGAAACTTTTGGTCCCAGAGCCTTCTGTCATGCTGCCCCTACGTTTTGGAACTCCTTACCTCAACAGATCAGGACAGCCCCATCCCTGGACGTGTTTAAACCCAGACTGAAAACCCACCTGTTCAGTCTGGCATTTGCAGAAATATAACTTTTGTTGTGTGAATACTTCATCCTACTAATTACTGAATCTGAGAGAGCCTAAGCGCTTTGAGTCCTATGGGAGAAAAGCGCTATAGAAATGTTATTGTATTGTATTATTGTATTGTATATGCACCAATAAAACTGCCATGCACTGTGACAAGTGTCAATTTGACATTCTAATATGTCAATAAACTTATAATACTACAGTTACATAGGGAAGTCAGTGCAAAGATTAAGTATAGGATCATCACCCGTCAATTAAGTATCTCCCGACCCCTTTTGTGCCCTGAATGTCATTTTCGGTGTGGTCAAAATGTCTTTTTTTCCTGGCCCCAAATGCTGGAAGGTATGCAGTAAGTGATGTCATCATGGACCATATATGGAGGGTTTCCAGTAAACACTATGGGGATGATACAGTAGTACCATCTGGTAATGGGCTTCCGCATGATGACGCTAACAGTGACACCATTTTTAATACTAATTGATTCGAGCTGATACCATTTTAAGTTCATTTTATACACCCTAAACTTTCATTTTACTTTTACACTTTACACTGCAATATCTATCAAATACCTAATAATGCTGCATGATTTCTTTCTCCATGAGGTAAAATCTTAGTTAAAGAGAACCTGAGGTGGCTTTTGGGGAGGGGGGGGGGGCAGATTGGACACAGAGGCATTTCCTCTACCTCGTTGCACTTGCCTCTGTATCCCCCTACTGCCGCTCTCTGCCCCCCACCGCCCCCCGAGATTAGCGACAATATGTTGTCGCTAGCTCAGAGGTAAACATGTGGGAGAGGGATTCCCTGTTTAAAATGCCTGCCAGGGGCGTTTTTACAGGGATTCCAGAGCAGCAAATGGGCAGCCCTCTCTCCCTGGCCACGCCCCCAGCCATTTCCCCTCCTCCCTGCACGCTGTGAATGAGAGAATTAATCTCTCATACCAGTGTCATGACCCAGAGGTCACAAAAGTGAAAGTGGGCCATTGCATCCCACAGGAGCTGCGGGGAGCAGCGGATTTGGAGGCTACCTGATCCGCTCAGCCCCCTGGATCAGGTAGCCTAGTTGTTTTTTTATTTCATGAGCCCACCTCGGGCTCTCTTTAAATCGTGCAGTTTTTCAGTAAATTACCAAACTATTAACGCATGTGTGAAATTCTTAGTGAATTCGAAGAAAAGGTCTAAAACATCGAATGCAGTATTTTACCAACCCTTTATTTTTTACTGAACATGTCATAGGAAATTAATGCAAGTGAAGGAGAAATATTGGAAAGATAATTTATGGGGCATATTCAGCAAAAGACGGAGCCCAAATTACAATAAAAACAGCGTAATTTGGCCGCCAGCAATAGCTAGAAGGCAAATAGCGTCTTACCCCAGTAAGTCCATGGTGTCCTCGAGGCAGAATAGTAATAAAAGCCCTGGGACTTTTACAGTACCAGGGTGAACCATTATTCAGCTGCACCCAAATTTCCCAGTGCCTTAATTACATGCAGGTGCTGTTTTTGTGTGTCCATTCCACACGCTTCTGGCCAAATAGTCAGCGCATAGTTGCACACAGGTAAGGACTGATTCTCAGGGCTGGGACCCACTAGTGCGTTTTTGCCAGCGTTTTGAGATCGACGAGAATCACCGGCAATTCCCAAAAAAACACTTTGCCAATGACAGTGAATGGTGGGGTGCTCACTAGTGCGATTGCAATGAGGGATAATCGCAGGCCCATGCTAAGTATATAAGCGCCTGCAAAATCGCTTTTCAAAGCAATCTTGCAGCGCTTTGTGGGACCCGAGCGATTGAACTTTAAATAAACTTTATAATACTTACCAGGTGTTGCAATTTCCTGCTTCCATCCATAGCTCAGCCCAGTAAAGGAAGAGGTCACAGGCGTTTCTCTATTTGGTCCTAGAGGAGCACCTATGACTTCTTCCTTTAGAGAGCGGGGCTATGGACAGAAGCGGGACATCCGACACCTGGTAAGTAAAATAAAGTTTATCTAAATTAAAAAAAAAAAAACACGTGAATCGCAATTGGACACACTGTTACTGTACAGCGCTTCTAAGCATCAGCAATCTGCACACATGGCTGCAACGATTTTAACGCGTTGTAGAGATTCCTAGCCTATTCCAGGCCTTTGGGCCTTTGGGATCGAATAGTATTATCTTTTTAAATATAATTTTTAGCTTGCATGTTCACTTTAATAAAGTCTCAAATTCACGTCCAAGTTATCATCATTAATATTTGCATTGTCCTTGTTTCACCAGCTGAAGCTGACACGAGGCAGGCAAGGGTTCTCTAAATTGACAAGCGAGGATTGACATGGATACGTTTTTAGAATCCTACATAAACCTTTCTTTTACAGGGGATTTGCTGGCTGCTTAGCTGCTGCATACACGCCTACACATTTCCTCCTCTATCAGTGACTCAGAAGATTGTAGACTCATGACTTACTAATTAGTCGTGTGCAACACCATCTGTCTGTCATTTTTAAAAGTTGATCATTGTAGGTACAACAATACACTTGAGGCCTGGGGCCCGCAGAAGCTGTTTTAGCCATGCTTTGAAATCACCAGTGATTCCAAAAGCACTAGGCCAGCACTGGGCAAATTACGGCCAGCGTGCGCTGTACATCTGGCCTGCCGATAGCCGGCCAGATTGCTCTCTTTCCCCCACCCTGCCTGCAGACTCCTGAGCGGGCAATTAGCGAGGGTTAAAACTCACCTACTCACCGCTTCCTGCGACACGTCTCCATGGCAACAGGGCGTCACATGACACGCCAGGGTATCACGCTGGTAATACCCTGACACGTCCCAACGGCGTGTCATGTGACAGCCTGTTACCATGGAGACGTGACGCAAGAAGCAGTGAGTAGGTGAGTTAACCCACCGCTAATCGCCAGTTCGCGACTCTGCAGAGAGAGGGGGGGGGGGGAAGAGAGAGGAGGAGGCCAGGAATGTTAGGAATACGGCTCGAGCGGCATACAGATTGCCCAGGTCTGCACTAGGCTAATGAAAGTCAGTGGAGGTAGGTGAACCCATAGGAGCGATTGCGATTACCCCAGATCTCATTCATGGGTCCTGCAGCATTTTGTAGTAACATTACTATCCCAAAAATTTTTATTAAAAACCGCTTCAAAAGTGTCAAAAATCCCTCCAAAAAACACTGCAATTGGGATAGCGGTCTCCAGTGGGTCCCAGGCCTAAAGCTGGGTACATACTGTACGTCAGGTAAAAATCTTTGCAAACCGAGGAATTACTCTGCCGCATAGGTCAGGAAGGTTTGAGCAACGGATCTTTGCAATGATGTTGTACACATGCAAAAGATCAGTTCATGCAAAATAAATGCTTTTTTAGTCCATTTATTTCCTTCCTTTTCACGCATGAGGTGTGTAGTTTGCACACAAAAGTTAAAGGGGCACTACAGCCAAAAACTGTAAAATTTTAAATATGTGCAAACATACAGTATACCAATAAGAAGTACATTTTTTCCAGAGTAAAATGAGCCATAAATTACGTTTCTCCTATGTTGCTGACACTTACAGTAGGTTGTTGAAATCTGACAGAAGTGACAGGTTTTGGACTAGTCCATCTCTTTATAGGGGATTCTCAGGGATATATTTATTTTCAAAAGCACTTAGTGAATGTCAGTTGCTCTGTCAAACTGCCAAAAAAACTGTGTATGGAGCAGGGAAGCTGGCCAGCATCCTTGTTTAAAGTAGATCCGAGGTGAACTTTTACACATTGTATAATTGTGTTCCTTTCCTATTGTTTATAGGGCATTCCTCAAGCCAAATACTTTTTTGTTTTTGTCTGGGCAGGCGGAGGGGGAGGTGTTACTAGCCATTGATTTCAGAGGCAGAGAGGAGGAGGGAGGAGGAGAGGGGATTCGGCTGATGGCTCAAGATACAGATAAGCATGCCTCTGTGTAATGTTTACAAACAACATGGCCGCTGTCATTGTATCACAGGAATAAATAATCATATTCTATTAAAACTGTTTGCAGCTAGATTTGCTGTGTAAACCATCTAAACTTTACATAAGATATATAGACAAGTTACTTGTTATAGTTAGTTTTTCATCTCGGAACCGCTTTAAGTCCTTTTTAGGGAATATCTTTATAAAGAATAAAAGCCTTGCTGAGAATCCCCTATGAAGAGATGGAGTAGTCCAAAACCTGTCGCTTCTGTCCGATTTCTACTGCATACTGTAAGTGACAGCAACATAGGAGAAAAGTAATTCATGGCTCATTTTACTCTGGAAAAAATGTACCGTATTTTCCGCCGTATAAGACGCACTTTTTCTCCCCAAAAAATGGGGAGAAAAAGTCCCTGCATCTTATACGGCAAAGGCAGGGAATCCCCAACTTATGGACGCCCACCGATACGAACCGCCGACCCGCCGTCATCGGGGATTCCCTGCCTTGCCTGTGTGTCTGCTGTGGCTGCATTCCCCCTTGCCCCCGCTTGTCTATCCCCCCTCCTGTGTCGCCGGGTCCCCCCCGCTGTGAGTCGTCCCCATCGCGCCCGCTCGCTCGCCCGCCCGCTTGCTTGCTTGTCTATCCCCCTGCCCGCCCGCTTGTCTATCCCCCTCCTGTGTAGCCGGGTCCCCCCCGTGAGAAAAGCGGCAGTGGCAGAAGCTTACCTCCTCCATCTTTTTTAGTCCATTTATTTCCTTCCGATTGAAGACATCCGGCTCCTGTGTGCAGCTTCCTCTAGTGCCGGCTTATAATGACGCGTCATCAATTACGCGTCATTGCGAGCCGCCACTAGAGGAAGCCGCACATAGGAGCCGGATGTCTTCAATCGCCGCGGGCAAGATGGAGGAGGTAAGCTTCTGCCTCTTTTCACACGGGGGGGACCCGGCGACACAGGAGGGGGATAGACAAGCGGGCAGGCAGGGGGATAGACAGACAAGCAAGCAAGCAGGCGGGCGGGCGCGACGGGGATGACTCACAGCGGGACACAGAGTGGAGGAGGACAACACATAGGGCTGACAGGAGGACACTTGGGGGAGACTGGGGGACACTTGGGGGAGACAGGCTGACACTTGGGGGAGACAGGCTGACACTTGGCGGAGACAGGTTGACACTTGGGGGAGACAGGCTGACACTTGGGGGAGACAGGCTGACACTTGGCGGAGACAGGTTGACACTTGGGGGAGACAGGCTGACACTTGGGGGAGACAGGCTGACACTTAGAGGGGGACACTTAGACACATGGGGAGAAAGCAGTACACCTGGGGGTGACAGGAGGACACCTGGGGGTACAGCACTGACACCTGGGGGAGACAGGGGGACACAGGAGGGCACCATTTGGGGGAGGTCATGTACAAGACGCTACTGAAATATGGACGCACCAGGTTTAGTTTATATTTTTTTCCCCTGGTTTTTGCCCTCTAAACCTAGGTGCATCTTATATTCCGGAGCGTCTTATATGGCGCGAAATACGGTACTTCTTATTTGTATGTGTTTGCAATTATTTTAAATTGTATAGTTTTTTTGCTGTAGTGCCCCTTTAAAAATGGACCTGAACACTTGCACAGGACAGAAGGAAAACGCACCCTGTATGTGTTTAGAGAGTTTAGCCTGTTTATTTCCCCCTCATTTATGTCTAATCACAAGTTTTCATTTGATCTCTCCCCTATGTCATCTGACAGCCATGGCAGAGATGGCAGATATTCAATCTTCAAGAAAAAAGCAGTTAGCGTGCACCTTCCGTCTGAGAGTAGATGATTTAATGCCCAAAAATAGACAGTACATTCTTAATTGCAAGCAGGTTGTTCATTTCATCATACAATGACATCCCCGGATGGGGTAAACAAAGCCAGGCAAATCTTACGTGACCGTTGGTAGCAGGGGTGTGCGAGTGGGAGGTGGGTGGAGGCTGTAGCGGTGGAGCGACGGCCGTTTCGCGTCTGTCTGACGCTTGGTCACGCGTACCACTGTGAAGTGCGGAAGTGAAAAACCCGATCTATAGCGGGGAGAAATCCCCGCCTCTTCCGGAGGCATCACTTCCTGGAATCAAAGGCTAGTTGTGCATGGAACGCAGACGTGACACAGCACTGCAAAAGGCGGAAGTAAACCGCCCTGTCGTCAAGGAAACGCACCAAAGCGGCCCTTTGGACGCCAAATTATAGGCGTAATTGCCCTGGGCCGCTAGCGTCAGTGGAGGGACCGCCTAAATATACATTTTTAAATTACTGATAAGGCGGAACAAAATTTTCCACTGATAGATGCGTTCGGACAGACATTGCAGCGCTATGCCACTGGTGCCGTTCCATGACAGTGCAAAAGTGTCTTAAAGTGATAGTGCATAAGGAAAACTGAGCGATTTAACAAATATTATGTGGACATAGCAGGGGGCATATAGCTACAAGGGGTGGTACATAAATTACATGGCAGATAAGCTTATTTAAAAGCACAGAATGTAACAATATGTCTGCTATAATGAATCAGGAAGTAGAAACAGTGCAGATTTATTTTAGAACTTGTATCAGCTGTAACAAAGAAATGTTTTTGGGTAGGAGCACACTAGGCAGAAACGCCAATAAAAAGTCAATAAGCCACATTAAACGTATGTTTGCATTATGCAATGTGTGTTTCCAGTTCTAATCAGAGAAGCAGAAGTCATGTCTAAAGCTTCATACACAGTTTAGACTATAGCAAATGAAAAAGTTCATGTATGCTCTATCCCCGCCAATCATACCAGTCGGTGCAGGATCTGGTGAGCCAGGCCAATCCACACGAAAAACAATGACGGATCTGCAGACCAGACCAGGTGGATGAAAAAAGCTGATGTATTTATTGGAATTTCCACATAACACAGAGCAATAAAACCACAGGATCAACTGATGCATGTTGGGCCTACAATCTGCCTTTAGTCATTAGACTATAGTCGTTTGAAACGGCTCCAAAATGACTGCTTGTCAGATAAATGTGCACAAAACTTTGACAAATGATCATAAAAACGAATGACTAACATCGGCGGTGAAAAATGTGGATCCTTCATGACAGATCTGATTGGATAACGATCGTTCATTTTCAAAATGTGTAAAGATGTCGATAGATATCGATCGCTCGCACATGCACATAATCTATCGTCGAACAAACTTTGACATCACTGCGGTGTGCGTGCACAATATTCACTACTGGTCGGTCATTTAAACATAAAGCCAGTTGTCATTTCTTGTATATGGTCGTTCATTTAAGAGATTAGCATTCCAGTCAGCGAATTTTCTTTCGTTGGCAAATTATCTGTTGTTCCGAACGATAGTTATCTAAAGAAAGTGTGTGCAGAGTTTTGGCAGTGAGGCCCAGGTGAGTTGGGTTGGGTTTAGTTATGCTTTCAGTGGACAGGACTATGCTTACCTCTCCTCAATGTTAAGGGACTATTTCCACTAGCCGTGAATCAGGGCTGTTTTCCGCAAGCTATTTCGTATGCGGAATCATAGCCTATTAAAACCACTATTCTGCATTGAATCGTGTTCAACCCCAAAAAATAGTGAAGGCTGCAGCCCTCCCTAGCGAGATGGCAGCTGTACTTCTTAAAGGATACCCGAAGTGACATGTGACATGATGAGCTAGACATGGATATGTACAGTGCTTAGCACACAAAAGCTATGCTGTTGTTCCTTTTTTTCTTTCTCTGTCTGAAAGAGTTACATATCAGGTATGTAAGTGTCCTGGCTCAGACAGGAAGTGACTACAGTAAGACCCTCACTGATAAGAAATTCCAACTATAAAATACTTTCCTGGAAGAAAATGGCTTCTGGGAGCAGGAAAAAGAAAAAAAAAGGGTCAATAGTTCATAGATTTTAGCTCTGGCATACTTCAATGAATGTGTCATTGAGCAAAAACAATAAAACAGTTAAAACTTAAAAAGTAGATTTAAACATAAATTAAAACGGTGGAATATCTTAAAAACAACAAAATGCACTCAAGCTGACCTTACCGCAAGGTACAGGCAGGTCTTAAATTGATTGGTAAATTATGTGCTAACATGCCCCTAATTTCCCTGAGAATAGCGATTTTCAGTAAAATTAATATAAATTACCGCAAGAATTACCGCAAGAATTACCGCATACCGGTAATTTACTGGTAATTAATGACTAAAATTTACCCCATGAGGTAAAACATGACTAAAACCTACCAGAATTGCTAAATGTCGTTACTTCATGAGGTAAATTACTGTATATTAGGTAATTCGTTTAAAAACCCTACCAGAATTAAGCCCATTATTTTTTTTGTTTTGTTTTGAATGTTTGTTTTGTTTTTTCTGTTTTGAATGTTTTTTTTCCACACATTTTTAATTGATGTCAGTGACAGCAGTGCGCAGTAAAGTCAGCCACTGGAAATCTGAAAATGAATTGTCTCTTCCTCTCAACTTCACCTGCGGGCTTCATACCACAAAGTATCCCTTTGTATGCTTGCTGTATTTTCCTTGTATCATGTTCTTCATCATCTTCTTTTCTCTCATGGACTTAATCATTGTAATGCACGGGAGCTAAACTTGAAATGCATTTCCACAAATTACTGGTGACTTGGGCACATTTAAATGATTGTTTCCAATAAAGCTGAGTGAAGCAGGGAGTAAATAATTGGATTGTGCTATTGGCTGCAGTCTCTGCCATGCTCCTAGACTGCTTTCATGTATTTTCATCATTATTCAATCCTTCCATATGTTAATAGCTGGTGAGGGTAGTAGGGCACTAATTATTTCAGCACATTTTTACTTTGGGGTGAAAAAAAAATACTTCTTTTTTTTTCTTCCTGACACTGTGCTGCAAAAGGTAACGTTAGAATTCAATGTAGTGGTTAGCACTCTAGCCTTGCAGCGCTTTGTCCCCAGTTTGAATCCCAGCTAGGGCACTATCTGCACGGAGGTTGTATGTTCTCTCTGTGTCTGTGTGGGTCTCCTCCGGGCACTCCGATTTCCTCCCACATCTCAAACACATACAGATAAGTTTATTGGCTTCCCCCCTACCTTGGCCCTAGACCATACCTCCCAACTTTTTGAGATGAGAAAGAAGGACGCTTAAGCCACGCCCCTGTCACACCCTTGATCACGCCCCCATCACACCCCTAGTCACGCATACTATAAAAAGTCCATGAGAAAAATATGTTGTTTTATAATTCAAACCACACTGGTCCTTTCTATCCTGGTTCATTTTCCTTCATTTTAACATTTTAAAATTAGTAATATATCAATTTAAAGGATGGGAATAAAGTTTAGAGTCAATCAAACACATTTTTTAGTAGAGAAATATATATATGTACATAGAAAGAGGGTCAAAGTACTGAAAGAGGGGCAAATGAGGAGGAAAGAGGGACAGAGGGACAGGGCTCCCAAAGAGGGACTGTCCCTCTGAAAAAGGGACAGTTGGGAGCTAGGCTAGACTACGAAACATACAATTCACAATAAATACATAGACATATGTAGTATGGATTACATTGTGAGCCCCTTTGAGAGACAGTTAGTGACAAGACAATATATTCTGTACAGTGCTGCAGACGATGTCGGCTCCATATAAATACTTAATAATAATGTGCAGGGATACAGTTTGTGCTTTTCTTCTTGTTTACTGGCCCGTAAAGCACTGTATATAACAGATAACAGACTTAGGGGGGTTGATTCACTAAACCATGCTATGACAAATAGCATGCCTTATCAGAGATAGCACGCCTTATCAAAGTTAACATGCTTTATAAGAGTAGCATAGCGAGCGCTACGAACTTATGCCTGCTAATTGGCAATTGCACTCGTCCTGCCCTGAGCTCCTGCGTGTTCCTAGCACTCGCTATACTACTCTGAAAACTTTGATAAGGCGTGTTATCTTTGATAAGGCATGTTTATCTCTGATAAGGTGTGCTATTTGTCATAGCAAGGTTTAGTGAATCAACCCCTTGAAGTTTGAAGGAGGCATTCTTTGTACAAATGCTACTTTACTATGTGAGGTTTTGTAATAACTTATGGCTGTAATAATTTATTATTTATGTCCTATAACACAGGTGTAAAAATCAAAATACAAACACCTATACCGCTCCACCCAAAACTCCTCCCCATTTGCCCACACAGTAGAGTAGCACAGCAGAACAGTGAGGTATTTACTTACTCCAGGGATGTGTTTTGTCTTCTCTTCCTGGTAGTCACATGCTCTGTGCTTCCATACCTCCAGCTTCTGATCACATGACATGCATCAGGAGCCAGAGGTATGCAGCATAGAGCCTGTGGCTGTCAGGAAGATCAGAGGAACCAAAACCAGTGTTGGAGCAGGTAAATATTAGACTGCTCCACTTTGCGATTCTGCAGAAGGGGGAGGAGCAGCCCTCACGGCCCAGTTGCTATAGTTATGCCACTTAGAGTAAGACTGTTAAATATAATGTTAAATCTTAATAAATAATTTGGCCCACAACTTAGAAAATGTTTTAGATGTGGGGGAGTTTAACTCCCCTGTCCTAGATCAAAAATACACATCAATCACACTGTCTCTACTGTGTGTGTTGTTTCTGACCATCTTAGTGTCCCAAGCAAGACACATTGGGCTTGATTCACAAAACAGTGCTAACTGTTAGCACGCTGTGAAAAATGTTTCGTGCGAAATTTCGCATGATAATGGTTATCGCGTGCAAAAAATTCGTGTTTGCGCAAATGTGAATGTTAACTTTTTTGCGAGAATTTTTGTGCGCAATAACCGTTTTTACGCGTGAAAGCCGTTTTTTCACACAAAAAGGAAAAGCCATGCTAACAGTTAGCACCGTTTTGTGAATCAAGCCCACTGGGCCATACTCCTTAAAGAGGAACTCCAGTGAAAATAATGTATATTCGCCTTTAATTATGAGGAACACGTTGTTGCTGAGAACCTATTGACTGTGCAGCAAGGCAGAGAGGCTCAGAGTCCCGGGCAGAGCAGTTACCTTTCATTTACAAAGAGACAGGCCTGCACTGCTGCAAGACACCTTCCATATCCCCCTGTCATCTGTGATAATATAATCAGCACTACGGCATTTGTCTGAATATTTTTGTGTCTCTCACTTTCCCAACCGGGAATCTTGAAAGGTACAGTTAAAGCCTGGAGCAGTCTATCTGGATAACTGAACTGCTCTTTGTAGATGTTTGGGCTCAGTTCTACTCAGCAGTGGTGTTCCTATAGCAAGGTTTAATGTGGCTTCCTCCAAGCAGTGATAATGTGCTTGCCATTGTGATTACCTTTAAACTTTTATTGTCTCTGAGCTCTTCCTGTCTTTTCAAGTCTAGCAACAGACAGGCAAATTTCTCACTGATATGATGGAAAACAAGAGAGCTATCAGGGGCATAGAAATAGCCAAAGCAACTGCTATGGGGCCCTCGAGCAGAGGGGGCCCGGTTGTACTTGATGTGTTCCTTATTAACTTTCCTTGTTTCTCCACCCTCTGACTTTGTCTTTTAGCCCAAAGACTATACTAAATTGCCCAATGAACTCATCTCCAGAGGGTAGGGGCAGGTGGCATTGCTCAAGAGTGCTTAGTCCTGAGGGCCCCATGAAAATTTTGCTATGGGGCCCCATCATTTTTAGCTAAGCCACTGAGAGCTATAATTCGGTACCAGGGGTGTCACTAAGGAGCTTGGGGCCTGAGTGCCAGTGTTACATGGGGCCCCAAGCACTGTAGTGGTATGGCACCTCAAAACTAACCAAGAACAGCTTCGGTGCCTGAGAGATGTAATCAGAGTAAGGAGACCGTTTGTTAAAGAGACACTGAAGTGAAGAAAAAGTTATGATATAATAGTCTCATATTTTTATTTTCAGTTATATAGTGTTTTTATAATATTGCATCATTCTCTAATATTTGCAGTTTACGCACTACTCAGCATTCTAAATGTTTTTACAGAGCAGGCCAGTGAACGTTTGACCTGTCCTCTGGGGAGAAATATAAAATACAGTGACTACCAGTAGAGATAATAAGCTTCAGAAGACAGAGCACTCTGCAACTTTGAAAGTCGTGGAGCTCAATGGCTTTTTTGCATAGGTAACAACTGGAGTTTTGTAACTCTTCCTGTGCTGGAAAGAATATTAGACTTATGTCTCTGCTCCTAATGTTTTATTTCTTCGCTGTACTACACATACAAATCATTATATCATACATTTTTTTTCGCTTCAGTGTCTCTTTAAGGATTACCACTATGCAATGCACATATAGAGGTGTTCATAACCAGCATAGCACCAATGAAAAGCTAACAAGATGGATTAACCTTCCTGGCGGTAACCCCGCCGTAGTTCGGGGTAAGCCGCGCAGGAGGTTTTCTCAGGCCCTGCTGAGATAAATGTTAAGCTTTGTACACATGCTAGATGGTTCTTGGCCGATGTAGCCAATTAAGGCCAACTCTGATGAGAATCTAGCTTGTGTACAGCAGACTTCCACCCTCTCCAATATGTTGGCGAATTATAAGCATAGTGGATTGCCTTGGCCGAGGGCTGCTCAGTCTTATACTGCGCCATCAGCACTCCCCCCCCCCCCCCCCCCCGCCCCCATAGCAACAGAACAACCTGCAGGCTGGGGTCTGTACAGAAGCCCCGACGCCTGCGGGTGACAGTCATTGTACATATGTAGCGTTGCGTAATATGTTGGCGCTTTATAAATACAATAAATAATAATAATAACATGTGTATGCATGCACAATTTCCTTCAACCTCAAGAATCGGGACTCAGTCCCTCAGGTGACAGTTTTAGGGCCATGTTCTCTACAGGCGCTTGGGTAGCCTACAGCGTACCTACAGCAAGACAGAGTGACACAGGGCAGGATCAGCAGGGGGGGGGGGGGGAGAAAAATGTCCAGCACTCAGACGAGATGATCAGACAGTCTGGATCTAATACAATTGCATGGGGGGCGGGGGGGGGGGGGGGTGATTGGAGGTCACTGTAAACAACACACTGGATTTTTGGCAGAGGCATACCCAACCATCAAGCATGTATTTAAGGCTGTAAGGCTGTGTTCCCACTTGAGCGGAGGATGGACATTTTGTGTCTGTTATTCGCTCATGACTAAACTGACAGTGAACAGCTCCTATTTTATACATAGGAGCCATTCGCACTTCACACGGGATCCAATGCAGTAAGCGTGTTGCACTTCTGTGCAGTCCACAGTAATCCCAGGCAGGCGGATCCGTCCCCCATATAGCTTATGGGGGTAACGCATCTGCCCCTGGCTACTGCCGAACCACGGCGGACAATTGGAGCAAAAACTGACCACACCCACTTTTTTTTTACCAGGAGGGGGTTACAGTTATCCTTTGAGTAAGAAAGCAATGAAATCCAGAAACCTGTTTGAAGTCTTCCTTTTGTCTATCTAGGGAAGTGAAATGCACTTCAACTTTCAATTTGCATGCTGTGACTATACTATATATTCTCAAAATGATCTTCAATTTGTGCTACATATGTTGTGGCCATTAGATAAATTGAATTACCAATAATGTGCTGTGTGAAAGCCTACTCAAATGAAGATGGAGCAGCAAGTGTCGGAGATCGTAATTCCTAGAGGAACATTGCTGGCCATGTATTGACTAAGCACAGGTGGCACATTACAAAACGGCGCTCCTCTGACGATTACATTTACTGAAGTGTAGAAAACATTCATTAACAGTTCCGGAAGCTAAATGTGAAATTATGGCACACTTACATGTAGCAGTAATTCATAGCAGTGCACATGTCAAACAAAAGGGGTAATGTAATCACTGTCACCACAGGTCCAAAAAACTTAGTATTCAAAACCTCAATTAGTGACATTGGGCGGAGCAACACACAACATTTCTTTTCATCTTTGAGTGAAAACTGTTCATCCAGAAGCAGTAGTGTATGGTGTAGATACACAGACTTGAAGCCCATCTTCCATACAGCAGCCTGAGGCCAGACAGCCATCGCATGTGGATAGTATGAATGTATAAATCTTCTGTGGCAATAGGGTTTTGGGCTGGGTGTGGTTATATTACCAGGAAGATCAACTTTGATGTAGGAGACCAGGGTTGGACTCCTGGTTGGAACCAGTACACAACAATTAAGGAGTTCTCTCTCTTATGCTCGGTGGTCTACTGGCTGTGTACCTGAGTGAGACTCTGTAACAAAAATTGCATCCTGTTTTTTATCATCCTACAAGTTCCAAAAGCTATTCTAATGTGTTCTGGCTTACTGCAGCACTTTCTGCTATCACAGTCTCTGTAATAAATCAATGTATCTTTCCCCTGTCAGACTTGTCGGCCTGTGTCTGGAAGGCTGCCAAGTTCTTCAGTGTTGTGGTTCTGCCATGAACTCCCCCTTCCAGGCCCCTCTATGCACACTGCCTGTGTATTATTTAAATTAGGGCAGCTTCTCTCTTCTCTCTTATCTTTTACAAGCTGGATAAATCGTCCTCTGAGCTGGCTGGGCTTTCACATACTGAGGAAATTCAGACAAGGGCAAAGCTGTTTGCAGGAAGAAACGAGCAGCCTGAAACTTCAGTGCATGAGAGATGCAGGGGGAAAGAAACACACAAATGATCTCTTGAGATTCAAAAAGAAGGGTGTATACAGCCTGCTTGTGTATGGATGTATTTTCTATGTGTGGACATACTGTACATCAACCTACTTCCTGTTTTGGTGGCCATTTTGTTTGTTTATAAACAAACTTTTTAAAACTGTTTTTAACCACTTTTAATGCGGCGGGGAGCGGAGAAATTGTGACAGAGGGTAATAGTAGATGTCCCCTAACGCACTGGTATGTTTAGTTTTGTGCGATTTTAACGATACAGATTCTCTTTAAGTGCTTAAAATCCCAAAAAAGAAAATCACTATACAAACGTTAGCATTTAAGGTGCACATCCAATCTTGATTGGCCTTTTTTTCACTTCCATTTCTTATGAGCGTTACACAATTAGTATGACCCACATTACCTAGGTAACTCAAAAACACAAAAGGTATTCCCGCCACTTCAGGCGTTCCGCTTCACAGGGCACAGTACTTTAGACAAGCAGCAACAGTTTGCACTCAGCTCATGTCGGCACAGCTGGTGTGGAACCGAAGGGACGTGCTCTCAGCTAACATGCTGGTGACTTGCAGTAGAGTATGTGGCAAACACACAAGAAGAGAGACGGGCACCATTCAAATGGCTTTATTTCCATGAAAGTTGCATGTACAAAGCCTTAAGCGTGAAACTGTTCATGTGTGGCACTGTCCATGTGGTGTGGAGGAGCCAGCAGAGCAGGTGAACAAGCATTCCTAGGACACAAAATGGCTGTAGTGGCGCCTTGGATCTGAGCACCCACCTTCACAACACTACACACTGCATGGACAGTTTATGCGCCTAAGGCTTTGTACATGCATTTTTCATGGAAATAAAGGTATTTGGATAATGCCCTGCTCTCCTCTCTTTATTACTTAGGTAAGAGAGCATCGCTAGTGTAACACACAGGCCCAGATTTACCTCACAGGAGCTTATAGGCCCAGATGTTTTGGCACCTTAGACTTCTCCCTTCATGAACCTACAAACCCCGCTGAACTGCACCGCAAGTATGCTGACTGGCCCAGCTGTCACTTCTCCCTTACTACCCTTTCCTTTCATAGGTAGCTACAGGTGTCCCTTAGTATTCGGTTGCCATAAGTACTCTTATTATTAAGTAGCTAGAGATGCTCCCAAGCATTAGATAGCTAGAGGAACTCCAGTATTAAAGTGAACCTTAAGTCAGGAAAAAAAAATGAGGTTTACTCACCTGGGGCTTCTACCAGCCCCCTGCAGCAGTCCTGTGCCCTCACAGCCACTCACTAATCCTCTGGTCCCCCTCTGCCAGCTAGTTTCGTTTTTGCCGACAGGCCCGTCAGGACTGGCCACGCATAGCTTTTTCCGCATTCCCAACTGTAAGTAGCGCTGTGTCGCCGCATATCTATGCGTGCGTAATGCGGCAACGCGTATTTTCGTGTGCGTTGTGGCCCGCAATAGTGCTACATACAGTCGGGAATACGGAAAAAGCTACGCGTGGCCAGTCCTGACGGGCCTGTCGGCAAAAGTGAAACTAGCTGGCAGAGGGGGACCAGTGGATTAGTGAGTGGCTGCGAGGGCACAGGACTGCTGCAGGGGGCTGGTAGAAGCCCCAGGTGAGTAAAACTCATTTTTTTTCCTGACTTAAGGTTCACTTTAAGTACCTAGTGGTGCCCCTGACTAAAGGGAGAGCTCGTCAGTGGAATGCTGAGAGCTGGGTGAGTAACCCCTAATTTACATTCTCATCAGGACTCTGCATAGGGAAGGAGGGAGAAAGACACCCAGGGAGGGGAGTGAGCCACCTTTCCATCATCAGGCACCCGTAGGCATGTGCCTACAGTGCCTAATGGTATATCAATCCCTGGTAACACGCATTATGCAAACAATGCTTATGTTACCTAGATAGCGTGCTAATTGCACAATGCCTGCTACAAATACCACGTGGGGAGCGCCTTCCTGCAGGTGGCAACTTTACCAACATTTACTGAATTTGGTCCAATGAAAATAATGACATTCCCAAACACATTCTCTGATTTCTCCCTGACCACAATGAAAGTTGCATGGAGCTTATTCTGCCACGATAGTTACACTCTAATTACCACTACTCCGTATAGACTAGGCTTCTGAAAGCTCAATAAAGATGTTCAGTGGCGTAGCTAAGGAGCTGTGGGCCCCGATGCAAGTTTTACAATGGGGCCCCCCATGCACTCTATACATAGCAATTGAAACGGCGCACTAAAAGCTGCCAATTGCAACTACAATGTCAGAGGTGCAAGAAGGGGATGGGGAATAGTTTGTTAATGATTACCACTATATAAAGTATATATAAATGATTATTATGAGCACAGGACCAATATAGAGCTAATACTGTAGTTGAGGGAGGGCCATTCGGGGCCCCTCTGGCCCAAGGGCCCCGATGCGGTCGCTACCGCTGCACCCCCTATTGCTACGCCCCTGAAGATGTTGTTTAACCTCCCTGCCGTTCTAATTATTTGCTGCGCAGAGCAGCGGGAGGTTTTTTTTTTTTTTTTGCTATTTTTTTTTTAGCATGTAGCTAGCCTAGCCTAGCATGTAGCTAGCCTAGCCTAGCGCTAGCTACATGCTTCCCCCCTCCCTTTGCTATCATTCCTACCCCCTCCCCGATCCCCTCCGGCGCAAATACCCAACAGGAAATCCCGTTCTGAACGGGATTTCCTGTATGGGCTTCCCCCATCGCCATGGCGACGATCGGACTGACGTCATCGACGTCATGACATTAGACAGAGTCCAGATCCACTCCTCAGCGCTGCCTAGCACTGATTGGCCAGGCTGCGCAAGGGGTCTGGAGGGGGGGGGAGCGGCGCGGCGGGTAGCGGCGGATCGGCGGTGAGCGGATGTTACAAGCAGCTAGCAAAGTGCTAGCTGCATGTAACAAAAAAAAAAAATATGCAAATCGTCCCAGCAGGGCCAGAGCAATCCTCCGCGGCGGGTTACCCCGAGCTGAGCTCGGGATAACCGGCAAGGAGGTTAAAACAAAAGAAGGAAATATTCATTCTACAAAATATCCTGCCAGACGTGGACAATCAATTGTAAAGCACTTTGTATGAATGTAATTCATTAATGCACTTCCCAAGAGACAAATTGCATTGACAAATTCCTATAAAATAAATATTGTACCAGTGCCATAATGCTTCAAAACCTAATTCCACATTCTTTTATCACTATACCCTCTCCCCCAATAAACTTAACTGTTAACCCTTTCACCAATCCCCCCCCCCCCCACACACACACCCCCTCTGAGGGCATTCAACCTCAGGGCCACGTAACTGCCTGCACCATGCAGCTGGACAATCATGAAGCTGATGCCACTGTATACCACGTTTGCTCTGATTCATGCAGTCCCAACTCCCACTCACAACCTCTTTATGCTGCATCCTAAGAACCCTTGTGTTGCTCCCAAGTTGGTTTGCCCTCCTGATGAATTTGATTATGATATGTTGAATCAAAAACGTCGATATACTTGTTCCTACTGATTAAGTGGTGCTATTCATTATGGACAGCTGTTTCTTGTTTTTCCCCCTAAAGAATCACATCATTAAAGCCATGACTTTTGCCACTTGATATACTGAGTGGGAGATCCATGGCCATCAGGGGCGTAACTAAGCTGCCGCTGCCCGCCACTACACATATATATAGGGAGCGCAGAGGGGAGAGCCCGAGATGAGGGGGGGAGGACCGTCCCCCCTCCCCGCCAAGTGTGGCCATAGCTTTCCCCTCATGTTGTGACCCCTCCAGCCCCCCAAAACGGCCCTGAGAGGGCCCCCCCGCGGGCACATGGGCTGCAGCCCCTATTGTTACGCCCATGATGGTCATCATAGCCTAGGCTAAACATCACTGGGAGGGTGGGGGTTACATCAGGGGCGTAACTAGAGGGGAGCAGCTCCTGTGATCTTAGGTCGTTCCAGAGCTGTTTTAAGGCCCCAACTACCAACCTTCCATTCCACCGATACAGGGGGCTACACTTCAGATCAGGAGGTTTTGTGGCTACACTTGTTATGGGTGTGAAGATCATAATGGCCACACTTGTTTTATGACCCTTGTGAGATGGATTCCAAGGCTGTGACGGGCACCAAGGGAAGGCAAGGGAAAGGGTGTGAAATTTAAACAACAAATAACAATATTAATAGATATAAAAACATTTCTGATACCGAAACCAAGATAATTAATGTAAAAATGAGTATCATGAATAATATCATATATTCTACTATATGTCATTACAGTGGTAGAACACTAAACAAAATCTGCCATACACATTTTTGATCCTCCTTAGTTAAAGGGAACCTAAACTGAGAAGGATGTGGATGTTTCCTTTTAAAATAATACCAGTTGCCTGACTCTCCTGCTGATCCCGTGTCTCTAATACTTTTAGCCACAGCCCCTCAACAAGCATGCAGATCAAGTGCTCTGACTGAAGTCAGACTGGATTAGCTGCATGCTAGTTTCAAGTGTGTGATTCGGCCACTACTGCAGCCAAAGAGATCAGCAGGACTGCCAGGCAACTGGTATTGTTTAAAAAAAAAACATCCATATCCCTCTCAGTTTAGGTTCCCTTTATGTTAAGCATAATACTCACCACCTGAGGGAGAAAGATGGATCCAGCGACGTCTCCCTCAAGACGAGCATTTCACGATGCATCTTGCAGCCAGCAGGTATGCGCGACGTCACACGAGGAGCACAAAAAGGAAGTTATCCGATTGTGGTACTTGCGCTGTGTCTTTGGGGACCTTAAAGATCTGATCCGCCATGACAACTGTTATTGATGCTCGACACTAAACAATGTATAAGCAGACAGAGGCGCCAAAACGATAATATATTCTAAAATGTTTAAAATGAGAGGAGGCAGAGGTGGACTTACCTCCCCCAAGCAGACACACACGAGTGTTGTGTATACAGTATTCAAAATAACAAAAAATGTAATTATATACTCCAGAAAGTGCAAGTGAAACGCGTTTCGCAGGCATCTCCCGCTTCATCAGGCAACAGAAACGGAGCATAAAACTCAAATAAGTCTGGTGCAAAGCTCAGCGCCGCTGTGTCTAAACAATGTTCACGTGATCACATGCCTTTACCCACATTACAAAATCGATCATGGAAACGCTTGATGCTCAAAATATCGCAGGTCAGTATCCCTACTTTATTCTATTTTAATTAGCACTGCACTAACCCAGCAGAAAGGCAAGAGTATCGAATGTTATGTGGTCTCTTTCATCAAGTGCCAGTTGGACACTGGAGTCAGGACTATGCTACCCATGATCCCTAGCAGCCACTTGCATTAAACTGAAGTGAGCCACGGCGGGGGACCGGAAGATCGTTTTGTCCTGGCGTGGGCACAGGACGTCTGCGGGGGGGGGAGGGGGGGTAGAAGCCCCAGGTAAGTTATACTCTTTTTTATGTGCATTGGACGTCCGCCGAGCTGTACTGCGCATGCGCAGTACAGCCCGGCGGACGTCCGATGACGTCAGCGCGCCGGCGTGGGACGCAGAAGTCCCAGGAAATGGAGCGCAGAAGAGCCCGACCTGGCAGCCGGCCTGGCCAGGTCGGGTCGGGCACCGGAGACCACCGGGAGCCTGCGGAGCGGCGGCGGGGGCACCTCCTGCCTGCCACGGGCTGGAGGAAGCCCCAGGTAAGTGGAAATTTATTTTTATTTTTTTAATCCCCTCCCTGAACCTTCCCTTTAATGGTTTTTTTTTATCAAAGACATGTAGCAGAATAACTTTCGCGCTCAAATGTATAGGAAATTTTACTTTATTTGAAAAATGTCAGCACAGAAAGTAAAAAAAGTCATTTTTTTGACAAAATTAATGTTTTTTTTGATGAATATAATAAAAAGTAAAACTCACAGCAGCAATCAAATCGCACCAAAAGAAAGCTGTATTAGTGACAAGAAAAGGAGGTAAAATTCATTTAGGTGGTAGGTTGTATGACCGAGCAATAAACCGTTAAAGCTGCAGTGGTCTGAATGGAGAAAAAGGCTCTGGTCCTTAAGGGGTTTTATGACTGCAGTCCTTAAAGAGGAACTCCAGTGAAAATAATTTAATAAAAAAAAGTGCTTCATTTTTACAATAATTATGTATAAATGATTTAGTCAGTGTTTGCTCATTGTAAAATCTTTCCTCTCCCAGATTCACATTCTGACATGTATTACATGGTGACATTGTTACTGTGGGCAAGTTATGTAGCTGTTTCTAGCTGCTCTGGCTGTTACAGACAGCTTTAAACAGCGATTTCCTGTCTGTGAACATTGTTACATTGTGGCAGTTTGCCCAGAGTACTGCGGTATTCAGAGCCTCTTGTGGGAGGGGTTTCAGCACAAAATTAGTCACACAGCGCCCCCTGATGGTCTGTTTGTGAAAATCATTCTATTTCTCATGTAAAAGGGGGTATCAGCTACTGATTGGGATAAAGTTCAATTCTTGGTTGGAGTTCCTCTTTAAGTGGTTAAACTGGCAGGGTTGCTGTCTGTTCACAGTTACTACATTCCATCATCATGCTTGGACAGGAAGTGCAACCATATTTATTTTTTCAGCAGATTCTGCATGTAAATACCGTAGATGACTGATGGTCACAATCAACAATCTCCTTTATTTACCTTGACAAATACTGTATATTTTTTATATATTTTACCCAGTGTTCTTCTTTAAGAATATTTTGCATAGTTGCATGTCACACATCAGTGTACAAAGTACATTGTTACATAGCAAAGTCCTTCTCTGATTAAATATTTACTCCTCTTCTACTTTCCCTTTGGAACTTGGAAATGTACAAGAAAGTCTTCTTATGTTGCTACTTGTGTTTGTTCTGTTATTCATGCATTCCTTTTCAGTGTGGGTACTCATGTGGGAACAGACTGTAACTGGTAAAAGTATTTACCCACATTCTACTATTTTTACTCTGTAAGCCTTACAAGGAGTCCTTATAGTAAATTATTTAGGGACTTTTTTTGTTTAATGTATGTTTTCACATTTATACCTTCCATATCAATAGTTTTAACAGTCTTTATTGAGCTATGATTTTTCTATGTCAGTATGCAGGATTCCAGTTATTTTTATCCCTTGTACCAAACCAGAAAGGAAAATAAGCTGATCACCAGATAAACAATTGTGCCTACAGCAAATAGGACTTTCCTGAAAATCCATAGTGTTATTTTAGATCTGGAAGTTAAAAATTTAGGTTTGAAGTTTTTAGTCTCAAGTGCATGACAACCGGTTTTAGTGTTTTTCAGCCAATACATAGACTAATCTTGATCTTATGAACTTTCTTTAGTCAGTTTCCTGCACTGATAAGTGTTTCTTAAGGTGCGTACACACGTGCAACCTAATGCACAACCAACCGCCAAACATGAAGAGTTGTACGACTTGTTATTTGCACTCCATTGATGTCAGTGGTCTTGGTCAGCATGGAGATGTGTGTAAGTGCAGAGTACAGTGGCTCAGATCAGGCAACACTACCATTAAAGGAGAATTTCACAAACTGGGCCATATTTACTAAATATCACTAACCTTGTTATGTGCAGGGAATGTACAAGAATTCTATCATCACTTACACTGACTGCGTAACACACGTTTTGCAATTTTCCCAGCTTGGATTACACAGGTAAGGTGAGCATTGCTAAGGTAATGTGTGTTATGCTACTTGTATAGTGCACCTTGCCCTAGCAATGCTCGTGTTACCTAGGCATCGCAACTTTCACTAATTGCAAGAAGAAGGAATCACTTCAGAAAGGTCAATGGGGTCAATTCATTTGAAGCAGGTCATTAAAGCGGGTGCTCTTACCCGCGCTGCGCCTGACTATGGCCCTGCAGCAGTGTCATTCGGGTGTCGGCTTCTCTCTCCAATTTACCAAGTCTCGGAGGGGGAATAGTTATTGACACCAACAGGAATTTTTGCAGCAGGGTGAGCAATCATTCAGTGCACCCTGTGCCACAGTGACTGGGTGGCCGGATTGAATGTACGCCAATCCACTGTCCTACAATAAAACTGCCATGTGCAGAGAGTGCATGGCAATTTCACCAGTACTTGCACCACTAGAGTATTGAGTATTGCATAATCGGGAGAACCTGCAGTGTATGGGTATCATGCACACTGCTACGGTAACTCAAACTCACATTAAATGAGTAATGTATTACCGTAGCAACACAATCAATACCCATCATGTACTGTAGGTTATACTGATTGGCATAAGTACTGGTAAAACTGCTCTGCGCAGAAGGATACAGTAGGATAGTGAATCAACCTCCAAGATAGCTGTAAATATTTAACAGAGATTCTAGTGTTCATCCAAATTGACATCCAAAACAGGGTTCAGAATAATAGTAATTTAGATGTTAAAAGCTGCACAATGTAAATTGTGGCACTAAAAAATAGGTTATTCATCACATTGGGGCTGTTTTTTTTTTGTATTATTATTATTAAAGATAATAGGTCAGTTGTGATGAAATGGAGTTCTGTCAATAGGTTTTGGTACTGCTAACATTAGATGCTGTTGCCATGGAAGCATTTATAGTCCCCTTTGTTACTTACTATAAAGCTTCAGCAGGATTTGGCAGCAGGCCTACATACCTTTACCTCAAGGAATGAATTAAAGCATTGGAGTTGATTCAGTAAAACCTGTTGAAATTGCTGTGCACAGACAGCACACTCTAGTTTCTCTTATGCCAGCGAAGTTGTGTGTGCTGCGCAATTAGCGCAACCTGTGGTACCAGTGTAACATAAGCTTTAGGCTACTTTCACACATACAGCATTGCATCCCAGTATTCTTCCCTGCCACAGTGGCCGCTAATCTCAATGAGACCAGCCACATCACCAGCGATGTGGCGTAAGTAGTAACAATGGCGCAGAGGCGGTGCAGACTTCAGTCTGTTGCTGTGCAGGTGCAGTGGTCAGACCGGCCAGACTAGCAACCACTTTTGAATGAGGCCAACCTTTCTTATAAAGTGCCAATAGCCTATTGGCTATTGGGGTAGATGAATTCAGGTTATTGGCTTTAAGTTGAATCCTTGGCTTTTGCACCTCGCCCTTGAATTAGCAGTTAGTTGTGTGCTAGGATGGACTTTAGGACTTTAGATTGCTTATACCCCTAGGGGGTCTGAAGAGGGGACCTATTTTGCCAATTCTTTGAACACTGGCGGCGGCGGTGTGATGTTAACATACATTTCCTTTGTGGAAGGAGAATTCCAGCTCTGTTTTGGCTTTCCTCTATGCGTTTTAGAGGGTTGCTGCCAGCTAATCCATTAACAAAATTACATTCTTTGACCTGCCAATGCTTAACAAGCAATTCAAGTAGATGATTGACTGATTGTTAATGGCGTAATAGCAATCAATCCAAGTTAAAGTAAAGACATTCATCTCTTTAAGCTGATAATTCTCTGTATTTTGTAATAAGGAAAAGGAAAATCATTATATTTATTTAAGAAATGTGCACATGCCTTAAATTGTCGCACATTGTTTTAAAAGTACAATTTACAAAACCAGGTATGCAGGTATGCTGGAAAATAACTAATGAGGTCAGAATGGAGCAGTCCTGGCAGGACAGTAAAGTGCTCTCCATACAGCTGAATCATGGGTTACGCAGTGCTTGATATAAACCTGGCTTACATGGCAGCTTGCAATCCTCCATTACTAATCATTCTTGGAATGTGTCCATCTAGACAATATGCTGCATCGATCAACCCTTGGGAAGCTGGATCAAAATTACACATGATGTAAGACAGTTTATCCGGTGTTTATGTTCTAGGATTATCTTTTTATACCATATCAAGTTATATTTGTATAATAATTATTATAAACATTACAAAGATTAACATGATCCCAAGCTGAAGCTCGGGTTCCAAATAAGATAACCTAAAGAGAGAGGGAAGCCTCAGGATCCTATTGAGACTATTCTTGGTGGTCCTATGTCCTCCATCGATGAGTGTGGCCCCTCTTCACATTGGGGCCGCGCTCCTTCTCTGTTCCGAGCATGGCCATGCAGTAGCCATGCAAGCATGGCCACACATGTGCATTAGCACTGAGCCAGCAGCTCCGGCTTACTGCTCATGCGCGGGAGTGCTGACGTGGCTGCGGTGGAGCCACGCTGAAAAAAGAGGAGGTGTGCAGCCCTGATATGATTAGCGACAATGTCTTTTGGGAACGTCAGAGCACAGAAGGAAGTCTCAATAGAATCCTGAGGCTTCCCTCTCTTTAGGTGAGTATCTAATTTTGTACCCGATCTTTGGCTTGTGTACTCTTTAATGGAGTCATCAGGGAAAAAAGACTAAAATAAGTGGTACTTACCGGGGGTTTCCACCAGCTCCAAGCTCCCAGGACGTCCCTCACCACAGCTCTGCCCGCAGCCATTCGCCGCAGGTCCGTCCCGGTCCCCGGCGATGATGTCAGAGCGACCTCCAGTTCTGTGCCTGGGCAGTCCGCTCCGGCCCACGTGGCGGTGATTGACAGCGCTGGAGGTCGCTCTGACATCATCGCCGGGGACTGGGACGGACCTGTGGCGAACGGCTGCGGGCAGAGCTGCGGCGGGGGACGTCCTGGGAGCTTGGAGCTGGAGGAAGCCCCCGGTAAGTACCACTTATTTTAGCCTTTTTCCCCTGATGACTCTTTTAAGGCCATGCTCACACTGATACATTGCATCAGACAATATAATCACATGGCTGACTCAATGCAGTTATATTGTAATGGTATGTTCACATTGGCACTTTAGCAGTAAGGTGCAACTGATCTGTTGGCATCATGCAATATATGCAGTGTAGTGCCGCATAATGTGCGGGGTAACCGTACCAGTGAAGCATAATTTGCATGTATTCAGTGGCGTAGCTAAGTAGCTATGGGCCCCGGTGCGAGTTTCACATTGGGGCCCCCCAAGCACTCTTTATGTGACATATGATACGGTGTGCCAAAACCTGCTAGTGGCAACTACAGTGTGAGAGGTGCAAGAAGGGGATGGGGAACAGCTTGTTAATGATTACCACTAATCAAAGCTTCTATAGAAGTGATTATTACAAGCACAGGACCAATAAGGAGCTAATACTGTGGTTGAGGGAGGGCCCTACAGGGCCCCTCTGGCCAAAGGGCCCCGATGCGGCTGCAACCTCTGCACCCCCTATTGCTACGCCACTGCATGTATTGTATGCATCACACTGCACGCATAATGTGCAATATGATTTTTATCCTCTGTTGTGTTGCGATCCTGTTTTTCCAGGGAACGCAATGCCCCAGTGTGAAAATAGTAATGTAAGATTAGCTTGTACAATAAGGAAGAAAAATCCAAAATAATGCTGAATTAGGTAAACCAGAGTACCAAAAATAATGGGGTGGACCCTTTTACACTGATATCTTAGGAGGATTGAATACATCTATACAAAAGTATAAAGGTGCGTAAAATAATGCCCATTATTTATCACATAAATCATCATATAAATCATAGCTATGTACAGCTACATGAGAATGTGTGGTCAACAAAATACCCATAAGGCTGGACTATATTTAATTATTGATAACTCAAACTAAATGTACAACACACCTTTATAATCACAAAGTAAAAAAATACAAAACTTAATGCATATCTGTAAATAAATTACCAAGTGCCCTTATAAATGCTTAAATACTGTACACTTCTTAAACCCAATAGATAGTATAAATGTAAAAAAAAAAAACAACAACCCTAAAAGGGGCATCTGTTGTGTTTTGTTCTGTCCATATGTCCTTCCTTGAGAAAGCAGAAATCACACTGGGTTGGCTTCAGTCAGCCAAAGTTGCTAGTATGTCCAGCCTGACCACCGCATATGGTTTATAGGGTATAATAGAGCGTTTGGAGACTTTGCAATTTGCTTAGAAAGTCAGTGCCATAGACTTTGATACTAGAGTTGGGCCGAACGGTTCGCCTGCGAACGGTTCCACGCGAACTTCGGTGGTTCGCGTTCGCGTCCCGCAGGCGAACCTTTGCGGAAGTTCGGTTCGCCCCATAATGCACATGGAGGGTCAACTTTGACCCTCTACATCACAGTCAGCAGGCCCAGTGTAGCCAATTAGGCTACACTAGCCCCTGGAGCCCCACCCCCCCTGATATAAGGCAGGCAGCGGCGGCCATTACGGTCACTCGTGTGCTGCCTGCGTTAGTGAGAGTAGGGCGAGCTGCTGCAGACTGTCTCTCAGGGAAAGATTAGTTAGGCTTAACTTGTTCCTGTCTGGCTGCATACCTGTTCTGTGAACCCACCACTGCATACCTGTGCTGTGAACCCACCACTGCATACCTGTGCTGTGAACCCACCACTGCATACCTGTGCTGTGAACCCACCACTGCATACCTGTGCTGTGAACCCACCACTGCATACCTGTGCTGTGAACCCACCACTGCATACCTGTTCAGTGAACCCACCACTGCATACCTGTGCTGTGAACCCACCACTGCATACCTGTTCAGTGAACCTGCCACTGCATACCTGTTCTGTTCAGTGGACCCGCCACTGTATACCTGTTCATTGAACCCACCACTGCATACCTGTGCTGTGAACCCACCACTGCATACCTGTTCTGTGAACCCACCACTGCATACCTGTGCTGTGAACCCACCACTGCATACCTGTGCTGTGAACCCACCACTGCATACCTGTTCTGTGAACCCACCACTGCATACCTGTGCTGTGAACCCACCACTGCATACCTGTTCAGTGAACCTGCCACTGCATACCTGTTCTGTTCAGTGGACCCGCCACTGTATACCTGTTCATTGAACCCACCACTGCATACCTGTGCTGTGAACCCACCACTGCATACCTGTTCTGTGAACCCGCCACTGCATACCTGTTCAGTGAACCCGCCACTGCATACCTGTTCTGTTCAGTGGACCCGCCACTGTATACCTGTTCAGTGAACCCGCCACTGCATACCTGTTCTGTTCAGTGGACCCGCCACTGTATACCTGTTCAGTGAACCCGCCACTGCATACCTGTTCTGTTCAGTGGACCCGCCACTGTATACCTGTTCAGTGAACCCGCCACTGCATACCTGTTCTGTTCAGTGGACCCGCCACTGTATACCTGTTCAGTGAACCCGCCACTGCATACCTGTTGTGTTCAGTGAACCTGCCACTGCATACCTGTTCTGTGAACCCGCCACTGTATACCTGTTCTGTTTAGTGAACCCGCCACTGCATACCTGTTCTGTTCAGTGGACCCGCCACTGTATACCTGTTCAGTGAACCCGCCACTGCATACCTGTTGTGTTCAGTGAACCTGCCACTGCATACCTGTTCTGTGAACCCGCCACTGTATACCTGTTCTGTTTAGTGAACCCGCCACTGTATACCTGTTCTGTTTAGTGAACCCGCCACTGCATACCTGTTCTGTTCAGTGGACCCACCACTGTATACCTGTTCAGTGAACCCGCCACTGCATACCTGTTGTGTTCAGTGAACCCGCCACTGCATACCTGTTGTGTTCAGTGAACCCGCCACTGCATACCTGTTGTGTTCAGTGAACCTGCCACTGCATACCTGTTCTGTGAACCCGCCACTGAGGTCGTTGCCTCATTGTGGTCAGACCAAATTTGATCAGCTGGACAGTCACTGTTCTGTCATTCAGCTACATCAGCCAGGCGACCATATGGGCTGTAAAGCCACCAAAACCTGCACTCTCGCCATGGTGCGCACCAGTCCAGCACGGCCGTCACTACACAAACAGCTGTTTGCGGTGCGTTACACGGTGAGTTTGGTGTGTCAGTGTGAAGCAGTACCTTAATTACACTACCTGATTGATGTATACACATGCAAGATGTTTGAAAGCACTTTAGGCCTGTCATTTAGCATTCAATGTGATTTCTGCCCTTAAAACGCTGCTTTGCGTCAAATCCAGATTTTTCCCCGGGACTTTTGGCATGTATCCCACTCCGCCATGCCCCCCTCCAGGTGTTAGACCCCTTGAAACATCTTTTCCATCACTTTTGTGGCCAGCATAATTATTTTTTTTTTTCAAAGTTCGCATCCCCATTGAAGTCTATTGCGGTTCGCGAACTTTAACGCGAACCGAACCTTCCGCGGAAGTTCGCGAACCAGGTTCGCGAACCTAAAATCGGAGGTTCGGCCCAACTCTATTTGATACAAAAAGACAAGAATTATGATTTAGTCAGAGTCCAAGTCGGAAAGTGAGATGTTGTGTTGAAATTCTGTGAAACTCAAACTTGGGTATGTCCAAAAATCTCTGTTCAATATATAGTGTTGTCATTTTACCCTCCTTAGAAGTTCTCTGCTTTGAACTTACCCTTGTCTCAGTACCCCGCTTTACTCCTCCCATCTAGCTATTTACAAGTCCTGCATACTCCAGCTATACAGGAACTGTAACACTGGGGAAGCTCCCATGTAAAGAGAATATAGTGTGCCAGTGGTCTCCACACCAAAAGACTAAGACTGTAGCATAAATGTAGCAAAAAAAAAATAAAAATTGAACCACCTTGGGAAAAAGCTCTTTCTTTATTGAAAAAGGTAAAAGGACACATCATATTATTACAAGGCTCACAGCAACACTGCTGTTTATCGCTATCTGCCCTTCCTCATTCTGTAAAATCAAGTGGCAATTAAATACAGTGGGATGCACCCCTATTTGCATAATACACAAAAGCACCAATAATTTTAAAATGACAACAATTAATAATGCTTCAAAAAGCAATGAGTGTACCTGATGGGGAACATATAGGGTGCTGGCATTTTTGCTATGTTTTCAATGCCATCTATACAACAAAGATCTACTCAACATCTATGCAACATGACCAACATACAACCCTTCCTAATTCAGGAGATTTGGTGGTGGTGGGGGGGGGGGGGGGGGGGGGGCTGGGGGGTATATCCTTCAGTGGGCCCCTCCCCTCTAAAAATGATCTTGACTGCAAGAATGAGCTGCCATTTATACACCTTGTGATCTGCTGCCCATGGTTGCTAAATCCTTTACTGGCATCCATTCTAATTTAAACTATTATTTTTCTCCCTTTAAATCACTTCATAACTATTGCCCTGCTTACTGTATATCTCTGATCTTTTACATAATTACACCCCAAAAAGCCCCCTGTCCTCCCGTAACCACGAACTCATAACCACCACATATTACAGCTGCAACACTTTTCTCAGGCTGCCCCCTCTCAGTGGAATTATTTTACTTGTTCTGTAAGAGCAACCCCCACCCCTCACTTTTAACATATTAAAACAGTTTGTAACAGTCTTGAGTCGTAGCTCAGACGTCTGATTATGTGGTGATCTGCAAAATCACCAATAATGCAGACGCTATACCCGATTATGTGTGATCTGCAGAATCACCAATAATACCAGTATAGCAGACAAAGAGCAGAGTGTGTAGTGATTTGGTGCAACCGTAACTTTAATGGTACAATGAGGCCTCACCAGAGGGGCTGGTGAGGTATAAACAGTACACTGACCGTGCACTGACGTACAACCTCCAGAAAGCTGGAGGAACAATACTGAAGAGGTTGAATCTCCCGAGGAGCGGGTGATACAGAATATGCTGCAGGCAAATGAACACCCGAGGGGCGGGTGAGTCAGACTGTACTGCAGCCTATGAGACACAGTAATAATACAATGACAGGTTACCTAACTAGCAGGCAATCAAGGCTGGACTATAGCCTATCAGGACTGCTTCACCAGCGGAGCTGGCGTAGTAACACCTCACCAGTGGCGAGAGCCCACAATGGTCAAGCAGGCAAGGTTCGGCAACAGAGAGGTAAGTATCGGTACAGGATCGTGAGACAAAAGAGTAAACGGTAATCAGGCAGAGGTTCAGCAACAGGAAGGTACGTATCGGTACAGAATCGTGAGACAAGAGAGCAATCGGGAATCAGGCAGAGGTTCAGCAACAGGTAGGCAGATAGGCAAAAGTACAGGATCAGAAAGCAGGATCAGAGTCAGAGAAATCGCTAAGAGTCATACACAGGAGATCAATACATAAGCAATATCCTAGTCTGGGTGTGAAGTCCTTGGCATCAACACCCAGGAACTAGTCTAAACAATACAATAGTAACAAGATAGCAAAATCCTAGACTAGGTGTGAAATCCTTAGCATCAACACCTGGGATCTAGTCTAAGGTCTGAGCGCTAACACGCAGAGTATTCACGACAACAGACAATGTGATAATGAAGTCTGGAGGCTTATGAAGCAGAGGAGACCTCACTGGCACGCCCCCCTCTCATCAGCCAATCCTGGGCGCCGTGGGTCTCCTCTGACGTCAGCCGACCAGCAGGTCAGCTGACGGGCTTCCTCCCCGCATAAAGGTCCCGTCTGTGCGCGCGCGCGCGTGCTAAGGCAACCCCCTGCACGGAAGGACGTTCTGTCCTCGGCGTCCTGGATGCCGAACGGACGGATGGCCGCATGGAGGCAGCTGCGGCGGCGGTGCTGTTTGCCGCAGCTGCCTCGTTTCTTACAGTACCCCCCCTCTAGGCGTGGACTCCGGACACGCACCACCTGGCCTATCAGGATGCAATCTATGGAACTCCATCCTGAGTTCTTCTGCATGCATGCGAGAGAGTGGTACCCAGGATCTCTCTTCAGGACCATACCCTCGCCAGTGGACCAGATACTGCAAAAATTTTCGTACCCGCCGAGAATCCAAAACCTTCTCTATTTCATATTCTGGTTCTCCATCAATCACCACAGGGGGGGAGGAGTGGCATCCACATACACGGCAGGCTTCAAAAGCGAAACGTGGAACGTCCTACCACCCCTGAAATTGGAGGGAAGCGACACCACATAGTTAACATTATTCACCTTTTTAGAAATAGGGTAGGGCCCTATAAACTTGGGACCCAATTTTACAGAGGGCTGCCTTAGAGATAAGTGTCTTGTGGAAATCCACACCAAATCTTCCGGTGCAAATTTCCATTCCACCGACCATCTCTTATCGGCGTGCCTTTTTTGAGTCGAAAAGGCTTTTCTCAAATTTTGCTTCACCTTATCCCAGATGCCTCTCATTCTCTCTGACCAGTTTTCTAAAGCAGGAAAAGGTGAAGCTACCACTGGCAGGGGTGAAAACTTGGGTGATCTCCCCGTAACAACCTGGAACGGGGAGAATCCTGATGAAGCAGACCTCAAATTATTGTGGGCGAACTCGGCATACGGTAAAAATCTGACCCAATCCGTCTGGGCATCAGCCACATAGCACCTGAGGAACTGCTCAAGAGCTTGGTTTATCCTCTCGGTCTGACCATTGGTCTGTGGGTGGTAGCCGGAGGAAAACGATAACTTCATCCCCATATGCTGACAAAACGCTTTCCAGAAACGAGAAGTGAACTGGACTCCCCTATCTGACACCACATCCTGGGGAATCCCATGCAGCCTGAAGATGTGGAGAACGAACAGTTCTGCCAATTCCTGTGCCGAGGGGAGTCCGTTCAAGGGGATGAAGTGGGCCATCTTACTAAACCTGTGGACTACCACCCAAATGACCGTTTTACCCTCAGAGGAAGGCAATTCGCCCACAAAATCCATGGACACGTGAGTCCAAGGTTCCTCGGGCACTGGCAGAGGTTGTAAAGTACCAGCAGGCGCTTGCCTAGAAGCCTTGCTCCTGGCACAAACGGCACAGCTAGCCACGAACTTCTTACACTCAGTAGTGATTGAGGGCCACCATACACTGCGACTTAATAATTCTCGGGTACGGGCCACTCCCAGGTGACCAGCATTTTCATAGGCATGAAATGCCTCCAAGACTTTGAATCTCAACTGGAGGGGAACAAAAAAAAAACCCTCTGGTTTGCCTTCAGGGACCTCCTGTTGAAAAGGACCCAGCTCTGACGCCCAATCCAACTCAACCTGAACCCCAGAGGGTTCTGGATCCTGTTCAATGGTTCCAACTACTTGGACTTCATTAACTGCAATAAGGACCTGCTTTAAACAGTGATCATGACAGTATGGAGACCAGCTTATCAACTGTCTGGTACCCCAATCAATGTCTGGTGAGTGCTTTTTTAACCACGGCATGCCCAGGATGACCGTGGACGTGGACATTTCTAACACCAGAAACTGCATTTGTTCCCTGTGCAGGGCCCCAATCTGACATAACAATACAGGAGTCTGAGTGATGGTAAGGGGCAATGGGGAGTCGTCCACAGCCATAATCTTAATCTGCTCCCCCAGAGGAAGCAACGGAAATCTGAATTGATTAGCGAATCTAACAGACATGACATTGACAGCTGACCCGGAATCTACAAATGCCTGAGTAGTATGAACCTGGTCCTCCCAGGTGATAGCGCAAGTAAGCATCACCTGCTTATTGTTTAGAGGTATATCAAGATTGCCTAGGGTAGTACCTCCAGCTACTCCTAGGCAATAAAGTTTTCCGCCTTCTTAGGGTAGGCAGAAACCATGTGCCCTTTATCAGCGCAGTATAAACAGAGCTTCTCTGCTCGTCCTCTATTTTTCTTCACCTCTGAGAGCTTGGCCTGCCCAATTTGCATTGGCTCGTCAGCGGGTGGGGAGGAAGGCGTAGGAGCTGAGAAAGTACAGGAGGAAAACTTTCTTGAAAGCTTAGCCCGAGTTTGCTTTTGATAGCGAACTCGTCTATCAATTTTAATGGCCAAGGAAATGGCCTCGTCCAGAGTCTTGGGTTCTGGATGACCCAACATAAGATCGGACACAGCGTTAGACAATCCTGACAAGAAACAGTCTAAAAGTACGTACTGCCCCCACCTGGCTGACACTGCCCATCTCCTGAACTTGGCGGCATAAACCTCAACGGAACTATTACCCTGCCTGAGAGTTTTTAACTTCCTCTCTGAAGTCACTGCCAAATCAGGATCATCGTAAATTAAGGCCATGGCTTTAAAGAATTCCTCCACTGAGACCAAGGCCGCATCCCCTATAGGGGGACTATATGCCCAGGACTGGGAATCTTCAGACAACAAAGTTTTAATGAATGTGACCCGCTGGGCTTCTGTACCAGAAGAAATGGGTCGTAATTCAAAATATGACAAGCATCTATGCTTAAAGTTACTAAAATCCGAGCGATGCCCCGATAATTTTTCAGGTGGGGGCACCCTCGGCTCGATCACAGAAGGGGGAGACACTCGAGTATTAGGGTCCAATAAACGGTTAACTGACTCAGCTAGTTGGTCAATCTGAGTCTGTTGAGCGTTCACCGTGTTAATGAGTTCATTAACGGTGGTGGTTAACACGTCGACCCGTCGACACGTGCCTCCATTATACTTTAACTGGTCTGTTGTTCTGTAACAGTCTTGAGTCGTAGCTCAGACGTCTGATTATGTGGTGATCTGCAGAATCACCAATAATACAGACGCTATACCCGATTATGTGTGATCTGCAGAATCACCAATAATACCAGTATAGCAGACAAAGAGCAGAGTGTGTAGTGATTTGGTGCAACTGTAACTTTAATGGTACAATGAGGCCTTACCAGAGGGGCTGGTGAGGTATAAACAGTACACTGACCGTGCACTGATGTACAACCTCCAGCAAGCTGGAGGAACAATACTGAAGAGGCTGAATCTCCAGAGGAGCGGATGATACAGAATATGCTGCAGGCAAATGAACACCCGAGGGGCGGGTGAGTCAGACTGTACTGCAGCCTGCGAGACACAGTAATACTACAATGACAGGTTACCTAACGAGCAGGCAATCAAGGCTGGACTATAGCCTAGCAGGACTGCTTCACCAGCGGAGCTGGCGTAGTAACACCTCACCAGTGGCGAGGGCCCACTGGTGAGTAGAATGGTCAAGCAGGCAAGGTTCGGCAACAGAGAGGTAAGTATCGGTACAGGATCGTGAGACAAGAGAGTAAACGGTAATCAGGCAGAGGTTCAGCAACAGGAAGGTACGTATCGGTACAGAATCGTGAGACAAGAGAGCAATCGGGAATCAGGCAGAGGTTCAGCAACAGGTAAGCAGATAGGCAAAAGTACAGGATCAGAAAGCAGGATCAGAGTCAGAGAAATCACTAAGAGTCATACACAGGAGATCAATACATAAGCAATATCCTAGTCTGGGTGTGAAGTCCTTGGCATCAACACCCGGGAACTAGTCTAAACAATACAATAGTAACAAGATAGCAAAATCCTAGACTAGGTGTGAAATCCTTAGCATCAACACCTGGGATCTAGTCTAAGGTCTGAGCGCTAACACGGAGAGTATGCACGACAACAGACAATGTGATAATGAAGTCCGGAGGCTTATGAAGCAGAGGAGACCTCACTGGCACGCCCCCTCTCATCAGCCAATCCTGGGCGCCGTGGGTCTCCTCTGACGTCAGCCGACCAGCAGGTCAGCTGACGGGCTTCCTCCCCGCATAAAGGTCCCGTCTGTGCGCGCGCCCGCGCGCTAAGGCAACCCCCTGAACGGAAGGACGTTCCGTCCTCGGCGTCCTGGACGCCGAACGGACGGATGGCCGCATGGAGGCAGCTGCGGCGGCGGTGCTGTTTGCCGCAGCTGCCTCGTTTATTACACAGTTATTCAAAACCTCCTTCTTTAATATTGGTTACCCATTGTCCTCTCTACACACTAACAACTAATTCCCAACACCAGATGCTGTTTCCTTCTTTTACTTACTGTATTCTGTGTTACCCGACCTTTTTAAACTATAAGCCTAATTTAGTTGCATACCTGTGTCTTCTTGGGCCATGTTTTTTTGTGATTGTATGTCTCGTGCTTGTATTCTCCACCCTTTACTAATGTATTGTACAGTTAAGGATCATGTATTGGCATTTTTAAAGAAGGACCGTAATTAGAGTTGAGCTGAAATTTTCGTAATTTCGCATTACTATAATTACGCATGCGAAATTTGCGATTACGATGCGAAATTAGCGTACCGAAATTGCCATTAAAATCGTAATTGAAAATACCGTAAGCGTAATTTTCAACGCGAAATTTCGCGTTTCGTTCATGCCGTAATTTCGCATTAAACGCTACCGTAATTTCGCGTTAAACCGTAACGCTCCGTATAATATAAAAAAGCCGCCGACTTTAAGGGTTAATAGCAAAGCCCCCTTAAATGCTAAGAGCCTCAAATTTGGAGAATATATTAAGGAGATCAGGAGGAATAAGAGGAAAAAAATTTTTTTCAAAAAAGACCTTATAGTTTTTGAGAAAATCGATGTTAAAGTTTCAAAGTAAAAATGTATACATTTAAAAACCCGCCGACTTTAACGGTTAATAGCAAAGCCTGCTTAAAGTTTAGGAACACCAAATTCCTAGGGTATATTAAGGGGATCAGTGGGAATAAGAGGAAAATTTTTTTTTCAAAAAGACCTTATAGTTTTTGAGAAAATCGATTTTTAAGTTTCAAGGGCAAAAATGTCTTTTAAATGCGGAAAATGTCAGTTTTTTTTGCACAGGTAACAATAGTGTATTATTTTCATAGATTCCCCCAAGTGAGAAGAGTTTTACTTACTTCGTTCTGAGTGTGGGAAATATTAAAAAAAAACGACGTGGGGTCCCCCCTCCCAGACCTCTTTAACCCCTTGTCCCCCATGCAGGCTGGGATAGCCAGAATGCGGAGCACCGGCCGCGTGGGGCTCCGCACCCTGACTATACCAGCCCGCATGGTCCATGGATTGGGGGGTCTCGGAAGGGGAGGGGCAGCCAAGCTTTCCCCTCCCCCTCCGAGCCCTTGTCCAATCCAAGGACAAGGGGCTCTTCTCCACCTCCGATGGGCGGTGGAGGTGGAGGCCGCGATTTCCTGGGTGGGGGGTTCATGGTGGAATCTGGGAGTCCCCTTTAAAAAGGGGTCCCCCAGATGCCCACCCCCCTCCCAGGAGAAATGAGTATAGAGGTACTTGTAGTACCCCTTACCCATTTCCTTTAAGAGTTAAAAGTAAATAAACACACAAACACATAGAAAAAGTATTTTAATTGAACAAAAAACATAACCACGAAAAAAGTCCTTTAATATTCTTAATTAACCATTAATACTTACCTGTCCCTTTAAATAAATGATCCCACGCAATATCCTCGGAAATGTTCTATCAGTTACAATGTAACAAAGTTATTACAATGTAACAACTTTGTTACATTGTAACTACGCCGCACCCGACGTCACTCACCGCCGCCGCCGCCGCGTCTGCGCTGCAGGACCCGACAGAGCTCTGAGCTATAGCTCAGAGCTCTCGAAAGCTAAGCATCTTTGTATTTGGGCTCCAAGGAGCCCCATTGGTCCTTAGCAGACCAATGGGGTTCCTTCTGATTTGAAGGAACCCCATTGGTCTGCTAAGGACCAATGGGGCTCCTTGGAGCCCAAATACAAAGATGCTTCTCAGAGCTCTGAGCTATATAGCTCAGAGCTCTGTCGGGTCCGTGCAGGACGCTAAGTCCCCGCCGGCTCCGCTGCCCTCCCCGCCTCTCCCACATGTCACCCACATGTCACCCACATGTGGGTGACATGTGGGTGACAGATGTGGGCGGGGTGGACAGCGGGAGCTGCGGGGACTTAGCGTCCTGCACGGACGCGTATGCGGCGGCTGAGCGGCGAGTGGCGTCGGGTGCGGCGTAGTTACAATGTAACAAAGTTGTTACATTGTAATAACTTTGTTACATTGTAACTGATAGAACATTTCCGAGGATATTGCGAGGGATCATTTATTTAAAGGGACAGGTAAGTATTAATGGTTAATTAAGAATATTAAAGGACTTTTTTCGTGGTTATGTTTTTTGTTCAATTAAAATACTTTTTCTAAGTGTCTGTGTGTTTATTTACTTTAACTCTTAAAGGAAATGGGTATGGGGTACAAGTACCTCTATACTCATTTCTCCTGGGAGGGGGGGTGGGCATCTGGGGGACCCCTTTTTAAAGGGGACTCCCAGATTCCACCATGAACCTCCCCCCCAGGAAATCGCGGCCTCCACCTCCACCGCCCATCGGAGGTGGAGAAGAGCCCCTTGTCCTTGGATTGGACAAGGGCTCGGAGGGGGAGGGGAAAGCTTGGCTGCCCCTCCCCTTCCGAGACCCCCCAATCCATGGACCATGCGGGCTGGTATAGTCAGGGTGCGGAGCCCCACGCGGCCGGTGCTCCGCATTCTGGCTATCCCAGCCTGCATGGGGGACAAGGGGTTAAAGAGGTCTGGGAGGGGGGACCCCCCGTCGTTTTTTTTTAATATTTCCCACACTCAGAACGAAGTAAGTAAAACTCTTCCCACTTGGGGGAATCTATGAAAATAATACACTATTGTTACCTGTGCAAAAAAAAACTGACATTTTCCGCATTTAAAAGACATTTTCGCCCTTGAAACTTAAAAATCGATTTTCTCAAAAACTATAAGGTCTTTTTGAAAATTTTTGTTTTCCTCTTATTCCCACTGATCCCCTTAATATACCCTGGGAATTTGGTGTTCCTAAACTTTAAGCAGGCTTTGCTATTAACCGTTAAAGTCGGCGGGTTTTTAAATGTTTACATTTTTCCTTTGAAACTTTAACATCGATTTTCTCAAAAACTATAAGGTCTTTTTGAAAAAAAAAATTTTCCTCTTATTCCTCCTGATCTCCTTAATATATTCTCCAAATTTGAGGCTCTTAGCATTTAAGGGGGCTTTGTTATTAACCCTTAAAGTCGGCGGCTTTTTTATATTATACGGAGCGTTACGGTTTAACGCGAAATTACGGTAGCGTTTAATGCGAAATTACGGCATGATATGACTGTAATGCGAAAATTACGCGAAAATTACGCTTACGCGAAATTTCGCGAAATCCTTCTTCATTACGATTATGTACTTACGGCCATAATCGTAATTACACTAATTACGCGAAATTTCGCAAAATCGTAATTAGGTCATTACGCTCATCTCTAACCGTAATCTATCTAATGCACTCCTACTTCTACCTTTCATGCAAAGAGGTGAGTCTAGCTATTGGCAAATTGGCATGCAGGATAGAGATCAGCAAAAGGTGGCGTTGAATTCCAGTGGTTACGGTTGTGGAAATTAGTGAAGAGATATAATGAGTGAGGAGAGAGGCTGTGAAAGGCTTTGTAAGTTAAAGATAGAGGTTTGAACTGGTTGGAACCGGATATGTTGGGCAACTGGTAGCCAATGAAGAGCTTGGCAGAGGGGAATAGCACAAGAGGACAGGTGGATGAGTTGGGCAGTGAAGATCAATATGGACGGAAGTGGTTCCAGCCTGTAATACTGCAGACCACAATGCAGAATTTTACAATGATTCAGGTGATGTGAAGGGCATGGACTAGGATTTAAAAAAGGAATGAAAATTGGTTAATATAGAGGCATGAAGGTAGAATACATTGTACATAATGGCTTACGGCTGTTTCTAGCTACAGCACAATCTTCAAGCTGCCATTGTGTTACTATGGAGATCATGCTATCTGGTCTGTGAATTTAATAACTGCTGAAGGTGCTTTTCAGTCACTATTGACTATATCTATGGAGCCGAGTCAGCTTAGTCTATCAATGTAAACATAAAAGGACAATTTGTTGATTGACCTTTTGCACTAAACTGATTTCCCATTGAAAAGCATATCTCTCTGGAGATTTTTATTGAGCATTTTTATTTTTGTGAGCATTGTGCAGTGGATTGATATATGCATTGAGAAAAGACATCTACCTAAGGAATTGGCAGGTGAAGTGTGGGCTGTCCTACATTTTGTACTCCTCCCCTTGTCTGCACGATCTGGGGGGAATAATCTGTGTTAAACAAAGATAAGGGAGTAGCACCAAAAAGGGGTCTTAAGACCTCATTTGGAACTCTTTACAAGCGAATTTAAAGCGGATCCGAGAGGAAAAACTAACTATAACACGTAACTTGTCTATATACCTGTATGTAAAGTTTAGATGGTTTACACAGTAAATCTAGCTGCAAACAGCTTCAACAGTATATGATTATTTCTTCCTGTGATACAATGAGAGTAGCCATATTCTGCTTGTCATCATTACACAGCCAAGCTGCACTGTATCTCCACCCCTCAGCCTGTGAAAACTCCACTACTCCTCACTCCTCCCCTGTCCGCTCCCCTTGCCTCTGAAATCTAGTGCATGCTTTGGCAAAAGCCTCCTCCTCCTCCCCAGGCTGAGCTCCCATGAGCACTTTCAACATGGGACTCAGAAAGCCTAGGCGCTGGGGGCGTAAATACATTCATTTACATGCAATTAGGTAATTAAAAAAAAAACATTTGGGTGAAGAATGCCCAATAAATTATATGTAAAGAGCAGAAAAATGAAGGCAGCAAAAGTTTGTCTCAGATCGTTGCATCTACCTATTTCTGTGTATACTATATGCAGAGGAGGGACAGATCCTTTTATCTGGCTAAGGAAACTGGGCTGATACTAGATCTGAATAACATGAATGTGCAAAGTCAAACAATATCCACTCGCAGGTCACTCATACAGGTGATGAGCTATCTCGCAACCTCCAAAAATTAAATATTACACATAAATATTTAAATATTAAAACATTTTGTAAAAAAAAAAAATGCTAATATAATTTACTTGCAATACACTAAAAATGTTATTTCTCAAACATCTTGTTGTCTAGGGAATACGTATATCGACAAGTTCAGCCTGCCCAATGGTAATTGTACATATGTGCCGTTTTGTATGAAAAAACATTGCACACTTTCTCATAGAGTGGCTGCTGCCCCCACTTTTGTAAGCGGATGTCCTTTGCCATGGTTTTCCTCCCAAGTAATAAGCGTCTCTTAATTTCATGGTTGCAGTCCCCATCTGCAGCTTTCATTGATCCCAGGTACATCAAATCTGTTAAACCTTCTACTTTTTCTCCATCTATTTGTAGATTGTTCATTGGAGCAGATGCAGGGGAGGACTGGGACCTTTTGGCCTGGGGGGAAAACACAAACTAGAGGCCCGTTATCACAGCAGCCCCAGCCCAAATGACATCACACACGTGCCCCACGTGCTATATGTCAGTAGTCACATAGGAAATACAGCATGGACACTCAAGGGACAGCGTGACAGGTAAAGTATAGAGTTGGGCCGAACCTCCGATTTTAGGTTCGCGAACTTCCGCGGAAGGTTCGGTTCGCGTTAAAGTTCGCAAACCGCAATAGACTTCAGAGGGGATGCGAACTTTGAAAAAAAAAACAAATTATGCTGGCCACAAAAGTGATGGAAAAGATGTTTCAAGGGGTCTAACACCTGGAGGGGGGCATGGCGGAGTGGGATACACGCCAAAAGTCCCCGGGAAAAATCTGGATTTGACGCAAAGCATCGTTTTAAGGGCAGAAATCACATTGAATGCTAAATGACAGGCCTAAAGTGCTTTAAAACATCTTGCATGTGTATACATCAATCAGGTAGTGTAATTAAGGTACTGCTTCACACTGACACACCAAACTCACTGTGTAACGCACCGCAAACAGCTGTTTGTGTAGTGACGGCAGTGGCGGGTTCACTGAACAGGAATACAGTGGTGGGTTCACAGAACAGGTATGCAGTGGCAGGTTCACTGAACAGGTATACAGTGGCGGGTTCACTGAACACAACAGGTATGCAGTGGCGGGTTCACAGAACAGGTATGCAGTGGCAGGTTCACTGAACAGAACAGGTATACAGTGGCGGGTTCACTGAACAGAATAGGTATACAGTGGCGGGTTCACAGAACAGGTATGCAGTGGTGGGTTCACAGAACAGGTATGCAGTGGCAGGTTCACTGAACAGGTATGCAGTGGTGGGTTCACAGAACAGGTATGCAGTGGTGGGTTCACAGTACAGGTATGCAGTGGTGGGTTCACAGAACAGGTATGCAGTGGTGGGTTCACAGAACAGGTATGCAGTGGTGGGTTCACAGAACAGGTATGCAGTGGCAGGTTCACTGAACAGAACAGGTATGCAGCCAGGAACAAGCTAAGCCTAACTAATCTTTCCCTATGAGAGACAGTCTGCAGCAGCTCGCCCTACTCTCACTAACGCAGGCACACGAGTGAGCGTAATGGCCGCCGCTGCATGCCTTTTATAAGGGGGGGAGTGGCTCCAGGGGCTAGTGTAGCCTAATTGGCTACACTGGGCCTGCTGACTGTGATGTAGAGGGTCAAAGTTGACCCTCATGGTGCATTATGGGGCGAACCGAACTTCCGCAAAAGTTCGCCTGCGGGACGCGAACGCGAACCACTGAAGTTCGCATGGAATTGTTCGCAGGCGAACCGTTCGGCCCAACTCTAGTAAAGTATAAATGCACTGGCACCGAACGGCACATAATACATTTTGAGTTACAACAGTCGAGGTTTCTATCTCTTACACAAGTCCTGCAAGCAGCCCTTCTGGAGTCTAGGGACTGTCTGCAAGCAGCCCTTCTGGAGTCTAGGGACTGTCTCCAAGCATCCCTTCTGGAGTCTAGGGACTGTCTGCAAGCATCCCTTCTGGAGTCTAGGGACTGTCTGCAAGCAGTCCTTCTGGAGTCTAGGAACTGTCTGCAAGCAGCCCTTCTGGAGTCTAGGGACTGTCTGCAAGCAGCCCTTCTGGAGTCTAGGGACTGTCTGCAAGCAGCCCTTCTGGAGTTTAGGGACTGTCTGCAAGCAGCCCTTCTGTAGTCTAGGGACTGTCTGCAAGCAGCCCTTCTGGAGTCTAGGGACTGTCTGCAAGCATCCCTTCTGGAGTCTAGGGACTGTCTGCAAGCATCCCTTCTGGAGTCTAGGGACTGTCTGCAAGCAGCCCTTCTGGAGTCTAGGGACTGTCTGCAAGCAGCCCTTCTGGAGTCTAGGGACTGTCTGCAAGCAGCCCTTCTGGAGTCTAGGGACTGTCGAAAACTTTTTAACCTAGACAATATCTTATGTAGCTGTGCACATGCAGTTAACAATGGTGAGAGACCAGACAGATGTTTTCCCACGGACCCTGCAGGCAAGCCTCTGCTCTGTATCATGCTGTGTATATTTACTAGCTTGCCCGCCCTGCAATTGCTCTGTAATTGGGCATTTATTTCCCTCATTCAGCCTAGTGTTTCACATTGCCTTATACAAAAACCTGAATTCACCAGGCACAGTGCCAGCCCTAAATCATTAAATGAGAGGCAGCCTGGGGGGAAATCTCCCCCCTTCCCCCCTGGCCAGTCCTCCCCTGAGCAGATGACATGACTTTAGTTTTCTTGATGTTGTGCAGTAGACCAGCTTTGGCACTTTCTTGTTTGATATTCATGATTAGGATCTTCAATTCTTCCTCAGTTTCAGGCATAATGCTGAGCATCCACTGCTCAATTTTGCCACTCGATTCTCCCGCTCGATCATTGGCATATATTGGCATATATTATAGATTGTTAATATTGAGATGGAATGTGCATAGATTGAACACAGAATTAGTAAATAATCTTCAATTACTATTTAACCCTCTTACCAGTGTATTGACTTCACTATCACTACTCTGGCTTCATGTTTATTGCAGGGTGTGACTCAGATACTAATGGATGAAATCCAAAGACCAGCATAACAACTAGGCAACAGACTAATTTTCTTTTTTTAAAGATACTTAAAGGGAACCTGAAATAAGAGGACATGGAGGCTGACATATTGATTCAATGATAAACAACGCATGTGGTTTTTCTGTCGTGGTGATCCTCTGGCTCTAATACTTTTATCCATAAATCCTGAACAAAGATGCAGATCAGATGTCTATGACTGAAGTCTGCCTGGATTAGCCACATGATTGTTTCAGGTGTTTGATTCAGACACTACTGCAGCCAAACCGTTACCATAGCAAAGTAAACATTACTGTACCGTGGGTTGCGCTGATAGCGCAACGTGTGCTACTCTAGTGGCATAAGTATTGGTAAAATTGCTGTGTGCTTTCTGCACCTAGAATTTTACTGTAGGATAATGGATCAACCCAATTGTTGTTATGGTTTTAGTATTCATTGCCCCTCCCCTTCCTAACCATTTCTTTTGAGAGTACTACACAGATGCGCTTTCAGATGGAAATCGAGATATCAAATTGCAATAAGTAGTGGCTTCTACAACCTCCTACCAGGTCGGTCCACTCGGCTGCCCGTGCCATCCCTCTGTGGTTCACTAGCTCACACAACCAGATAACAATCAAACAATGACAGGGAAGCACTCGTTTGGCAGTGTTATATTGTAACCATTTGTGTATTCCCGTGTGTACAATATAACATATTGCCAAGCAAAAGAGCTTCCATGTCATTATTTGATGGAAATAGGGTATCATTGCCCAACAAAAACAAGACAAAACAAAAAAGGGCCAATACGACACACAGCATTTTTTAGCAAAGTCATCTGGATGCATAACAAATAATTTGTTTCAGGCCGGTATTACACTTGAGTTGTGCATTGAGGTGCGATCCCCCGCCGCACACAAAATCACAAATATATGATCCTGTGGCAGAGTACTTACGCGTCCCGGTGTTGATAATATTACGCTATGTCATTTTTTTATGTTTTTATGGAGATACCTTTTTATGGATTAAAAGAAGATTTAAAGCTTTATGGTGTGTGAGGCATTGACTGGCAGTTGGCCAAAGTGAAGTTTCCACCTGCAATCTGAGGTGGGCAATATCTGGTGAGCGGTTTGGCATTTATCAATGTGGGAGTGGTACCCACTGAGCACAGAGTGTTATCACTGAACACGGAGGGGAGAGTGTTTTTTCACCTGGTGGCTTTGAATGCGAAAGTGGAGTTTAGAACGTTATTGCCCTATGTGAAGTTTTTATTACAGGTTGGACGATTAATTTACTCATTGGGAGACGATACAGGTCTGGAGAGCGCGACAGTAAACTTTTATATATTAACATCCTTGAACTGGATTTCTCTGTAGCGAACCCGGACACTGGTGAAATTAAGTGTGACAATTCTGAACTGTGGCGCAGTGTTTTTATACAGATATAACTGTGGCAGAGTATGCTGATAGGGTCATATGCATAGCGCTGTCCCAACAAACACACACCCCTTGGCCAGACAGGAAGTATGTCACTAGGATTCCTGAGGATCCCGTCATATTCCCATCGTTCCACGCATGCCCCCCGCAACGCTGCCCCCAACCTTTGTAAAAGGTATGCGTCTTCCATTGACTCACATTACGCTTGGTGGTGATTTGGAAACTTACACAGTAAGTGTGCTAGGCTGCATTGCCTTGTATTGCCGCTGCGTTACTCTGCAGTAAAACAGGGTAATGCAACACACACTTGCAATTAAGGGATCTGAAACAGAAAAGATAGTCACTGTGCTCACCCTGCAATGACCTCAGGCTGCAGTGTCCGTGATGGAGTAACCTCTACTTCATTGGGAAAGCACTATGCACAGGTCTACACAGCCAATGGTGAGCACTGAGGGCACTGCTCACATGTACAAACCATCCTTACATTATTTACACAAAGCAGCATTGATGCTTATCCACATAGCCTTTCAAGACACCTTCTTGTCATTAGGCATGCTAATTAGAATTTCATGGGTGATAACAAACATATTGTTAATTGCTTCACTCTACTGCAGCTTCCATTAAATGCATCTCTATTTCCTGTGATAAGCTTTCATGCACTAAATTATTTACTTTCAATTTTCTTTTCGTGTTTGCCTCCTGTTGAACTCATTTAGACTGTTTTGTTCTCTGCTTACAACTGTAGAGTTTTTATAGTGTTTTTTTTTTTACTATGTACTTTTTATACAAGCACTACTAAATTTATATGGCTAAACCGGTACACTTTTAAAGGGAACCTTACCTGAGTGGGATATGAATGTTTCATTTCAAACAATACCAGTTGCCTGGCAATGCTGCTGATCTCTTTGGCTCCAGTAGTGGCTGAATCACACACCTGAAACGAGCATGCAGCTAATCCAGTCTGACTTCAGTCATAGCACCTGATCTGCATGCTTGTTGAGGGGCTGTAGCTAAAAGTATTAGATACACAGGATCAGCAGGAGAGTCGGGCAACTGGTATTATTTTAAAAGGAAAATCCCTATACTTCTCAGTTTAGGGTCCCTTTAATTGCTAATGTTTGCTCATTGTTCAAGTTTTTTTTCTTTAAGTGGAATTATTGTATGCACAGTGTTTATAGAGATTGGTGCAATACTGTGTTCAAGAAGGCCAGGAAGGCTATCAATTCAAATATGTTTTCATTTGCGATAGGAATTGTTTGGGAAGTGCTGCTAAGTACTGGTGTATACATTTCACTGGCAACCTCTTTGTTTACTGTTATCAATAACACATTGCCCACAGGGCTAGACCATAAGTACCAGAAAAATGGTCACTGATAGACCTGTCCCCTATACACAACAGTAATTGCTGTAATGATGTATCGGGGGTTTCCTGTCTAAAATGTTAGAGGGATACAGGACTGTGTACGTGGTCAATGGTGATGCATACACTGAAGGATGAGGGTCTGTACTGATCCCCCCCCCCCCACTGATCAACTCGTATTCCGAGTGGGGTGTAGCTATCTCCAATGTGGGGTGTAGCTATCTACACTATGTAAACAAAACTCTAAGAAATAAATGTGTTACACGTGTGGTAATATTTACAGTACATGTGGATCATGTGGGCACTGTGCGCCCCTCTGGACGTTTAAGGAAATACTGTACAGCAGCTCTAAGCGCATGGACAGGTTGCCATGGTGACGCCTCTGACCAATAGGACGGCGAGAGCGGATCTGTTTACACAGTACCGCCGTCCGCATTGGTAATACGGGTTGCCAAGGACGCATGGCAACCTAATGCGTGGCTCTGTTTATACAGAGCCGCCGTCCGCATTGGAAACACGGGTTGCCTAGGACGCATGGCAACCCAAAGGATATGACGTCACAGGATATGACGTCAGCGGCTAGAACAAGGCTTGGAGAGTGGTGACTAGATGGATGATCACCGCTCTGATACACTGGGGACGGGGCAGCGTTGAGGGAAACTGTGAAAGCAGGTAGGATCATACATACAGGAAACATGGATAAGTTACAAGCAGAGGGTGGCCCCTATGCATCGGGTGTGGCAGTTTAATGGCTATTTAAGCACATCCAGCTGACAGCTCGGTTAGCTCTGATTTGGGCTATTGCTGGGGGAAACTTTGACACTTGGTGTGGGGATAGCTTTGTACTATGTTTATTATGTTGTGCACTATTTTCTCCTGACGACGCCCTATATTAGGGTGAAACAATTGTTGAGAGCACTGTATATATTGACACTTATGCACCCACTTATATGTGTTACCCCAGTTACCTTCTATGAAGGTAGAGTACCTATATTTTTGACCCCTATGGGGCCTCTTGTAATCAGTGTGGCCGATCAACATTGACCTGTGTGCGAGCAAACTGTACCCCAGCACTGGCGAACGGAGGGGGCTATTCCGGGTGTCTGGAAACCCCCCTTCTGCACTGAGCTGTGTATTCAGCCAGGGAAGCCCGCATAATATAAACAGCCTCATTCTCCCTCCCTTCTTACTTCTGGTGCCTCCCTCCAGCTAATAGAATGAGAGAGGCAGCCTAGCTTCCTCAACAAGAAGATGCAGCCTGCAGTGAGAGAATGTTGATTCTGGAGTCCAGCACAGAAGTGTCAGACATGATGCAATTAGAGGGCAGGCAAGCTGGTAAATATGCACAGCATGATCCAGAGCTTGCCTGGACTCAGGGTCTGTTGGAAAACATCAGTCTGGTCTCTCCCTATTGTTATAATGACTGCATGTGTGAATAAGGTGTTAAACAAGTTGAAAAGTTTTTGACAGTCCCTAGACTCCAGGAGGGCTGCTTTCAGACTTGTGTGAGAGACTGACAGGGACAGGAGTCCGATTACAGTAAAGTAGCCAGGGCCGGCCCGCTCATGAGGCGGGGTGAAACATTTGCCTCAGGCGGCAAATCTGGGGGGGCGGCACCCGCCTCTGCATGGACGCTGGGGCCGCCCGCCGAGCTGGAGGGGTAGCGGGCAGAAAGGGGGTATTGGGCCTAGCGGCGGGGAGGGGGGTCGGACCCCCCCCTCCCTCGCCTGGGTCCCCCGATCTGCGCTCCTCCTCCAGCGTAAAGTACCAGGCAGCCAGCGTGCATATGACGAAGAGGCAACGGGCGGGGGAATCACTCACCTCTTCCGCGTTCCATCGCGCGCTCCACTGACGTCACTTCCGGCAACGCCGCCCACTGTATTGTAAGTGGACGGCCTTGCAGGAAGTGACGTCAGTGGAGCGCACAATGTAACGCGGAAGAGGTGAGTGATTCCCCCGCCCGCTGCCTCTTAATGATATGCACGCTGGCTGCCTGCGCCTGGTACTTTACGCTGGAAAAGGAGCGCAGATCGGGGGACCCAGGCGAGGGAGGGGGGAGTCCGACCCCCCTCCCCGCCGCTAGGCCCAATACCCCCTTTCTGCCAGCTACCCCTCCAGCTCGGCACTCCCCACCCCACGGCTGGGGGGGGGGGGGGGCGGGCGATTTCTTCGAATCTTGCCTCAGGCGGCAAAAAGTCTAGGGCCGGCCCTGAAAGTAGCCTGTCTGATGTGGGACTGCAATACAGATAAGTTCTCTGCTCCATCTCAGGCTATTCTCAATTTCTCCACTCCTCTCTCTGGACTAGTGCAATGCCAAAATGACAATAGCAATTGCTAGCAATTTGTAAGTGTGATTTTGTTAAGCTATTTTCAGAGCGATTTTTGAATGAATCGCTCAAAAACATGCTACATGCAGTATACCTGCGATTTTGAAAAAGTCACAATGCTGCTGTGGGAACACTCTCATAGGGTAACATTAGCCAAGCGCTTTTCAAATCACTGTTGATTTGAAAAACGCTCAGAAGCACTCTTGGTGTGCACCAGCCTCCTTCATTCACCTTTGTTTCCCTCTTCCCCTATAGCTACCCGGGTCTTCTTGTCATACAGGAAAGCTAAATAAAAGTGCAGTCCTGGTGAGGCAAAATATTATTATTTAGGATTTATATAGCGCCGCCATCTTCTGCAGATGCATATATCCCTGCATCATATGGCTATCGCTTGCGCTATGTGACACTATGTGGCAGAGGCGCCAGGCTATGTACCGGACCGCATTGGTGATATGCTCCTATTTATTGCCTGAGGAAGTGGGATATACCCGCGAAACGCGTTGCACCTTGTTCGGAGTATGTAAATAAACTGATTTTTGCTTAAAACAGCAATTTTTGTGTCTGTTTTGGAGGGGTAAGTCCACCGCTACCTACTTCATTTTATCCATTTTAACGAAATATTGTTTTTACACTGTTGGCGCCTCTGTACTACTTTTGCAGTTGTTTCCACCCCTGGTGGAGGGGAATTCTTCTTTTTTCCCGATCTACAGAGAGCGACTTCTTAATCCTGAGTGGGGACAGGTCTAATCTCCTCACCTGCTTTCATAGTGGTTACCTGGACGGTAACCCTTGTTTGTGAGTATAACCCACCTATACTTACCTTCCATACCAAATTTACAGTACATACTACACTATACTGGGCTCTCGGCGTCTTCCCTTATATGTGGCATATTCCACTGAATTGTCCAAACTAAATCTCCCATTCCTCTCTCGGGGAGTTGTTCCAGGCCAGCGCTGTCCCCTGTTCAAATTTGCTGCTACCAGAAGCCCTCAGAAACACTCGTGTCCTTGAGTACTTCCAAGATAGGCAGCTCCGTAATACGCCAGTGCACTTTTGTGCATGGGCAGTATGGAGCCACCTGTATTCGGAAGCACTCGAGGACATAAGTGCTTCTGGACCTTTCAGGAATCCCCCCCTTAAAAATCCTGCGTTTGCCCCTGCCCAGCATCAGGGGAACTTGCGCCCAGTGTGTTTGCCACATAGTTACAAAGTTACATAGTTATTTTGGTTGAAAAAAGACATACGTCCATCGAGTTCAACCAGTACAAAGTACAACTCCAGCCCGTCCCCCACATACCCGTTGATCCAGAGGAAGGCGAAAAAACCCCCACAAGGCATGGTCCAATCAGCCCCAAAAGGGAAAAATTCCTTCCTGACTCCAGATGGCAATCAGATAAAATCCCTGGATCAACATCATTTGGCATAACCTAGTAATTGTAGCCATGGATGTCTTTCAACGCAAGGAAAGCATCTAAGCCCCCTTTAAATGTAGGCATAGAGTTTGCCATAACGACTTCCTGTGGCAATGCATTCCACATCTTAATCACTCTAACTGTAAAGAACCCTTTCCTAAATAAATGGCTAAAACGTTTTTCCTCCATGCGCAGATCATGTCCTCTAGTCCTTTGAGAAGGCCAAGATCGTGATATTTATTTAGGTATCTCAATCTAGAGGATATTGTACTGAGACACATGTCTCACATGGTGACATTGGGGTAGAGATAGCTACACCCCACTGGGAATATGAGTTGATTAGTGGGGGGATCAGCAAAGACCCTCATCCTTCAGTGTATACATCACCATTGACCATGTACACAGTCCTGTATCCCTCTAACATTTTAGACAGGAAATCCCCGATACATCATTACAGCAATTACTGTTGTGTATAGGGGACAGGTCTATCAGTGACCATTTTTCTGGTACTTATGGTCTAGCCCTGTGGGCAATGTGTTATTGTTAACTATTACCAGTACCCCCTATTCGGTAGTGTGGTAGTTTACTGTTATCAAAATACTTTCTTACTTTACTGACCTCAAAACTGATGGCAGAATGAACCATGATGAGGGGAGAGGAAATTCCCCTCACACTTAATTTTTTAACTCTGTGAAGATGTGGAATGCATTGCCACAGGAAGTAGTTATGGCAAATTCTATACCTGCATTTAAAGGGGGCTTAGATGCTTTCCTTGTGTTGAAAGAGATCCATGGCTACAATTACTAAGTAATGCCCAGTGATGTTGATCCAGGGATTTTATCTGATTGCCATCTGGAGGATTTTTTTTTTCCCTTTTGGGGCTAATTGGACCATGGCTTGTAAGAGTTTTTAGCCTTCCTCTGGATCAATAGGGATATGTGAGGGAGCAGGCTGGAGTTGTACTTTGTACTGGTTGAACTCAATGGAGGTATGTCTTTTTTCACCAAACAACTATGTAACTATGTAACTGTGTGTGAGAGAGAAAGCTCTCAGCAACTGCTGTGTCCTGTGTCTCTGACTGAAGTGTCTGAAGAGAGCAGAGGAAATGTAACTTGTTATAAAAATTTGTAATTGTCTCTGACACCACAGCTTTTCCTACTGTTTTTGCTTTCAGAGAAAAATACTATGTAATCTGCTTCATTGCACGGCCAGTGTTGCATATCAGACACCCCTTCTGCAATTGATTTGTTCAAAATAAAGTTAAATCCTACACAATGAATTAAAGCTTTTGCCTCTGATATTTAACATGAAAAGTAGGAAAATGTTTACACTGCTACTTAGAAATTAGTTGTACATGTCATTTTAGAACACTTGGGTATTGATAGTGTTCTTTTAAAGGCAAAACCCCGAGACAAGCTACCTAGTGTAAGCACAGAGGGATGTGCATTCTGCGTCCATATACCTCTGCGCATTGTCTGTTCTTCTCCGTGCTCCCCCTGGCTCCCGTAATGACTCCTTGAAATGTCTAACTTTTGGTTTAAGTCAAATTTTCAGACAGGAAGAGGCCGGCTTGCAGCGATATTCCCTCCTATCACCGTCCCATTCCCTCCGCTTCCCCGCTCCATTCACTCACGTTAGGAGGGGTCATATTATGACAATAAATACTGTGTTTCATCTTAATTCTATAAATGCTATTGATTTTATTTATTTTTTTAAAGAAATTTGTTTTTAATCATGGCAATAATACATAGTTTGGTGTTAAAGATCCCAGAATTCTCCTCTGTACAGGAAACGCTTGGCACTTTTTGTACTGTATGCCTCTGATGAAGCAAGTTTAGGTTGTGAAACAGCTGCCAGGCTGCGTCACCCACACTGCGGCTCACCACTGTATCATTCAGCCCAGCTACAATAAAGGGTGTATAGGAAGCAGTGCCTCCCTTTCCTCTTCTCTATTGGATACCTTTTTTGTTTTGCAATACAAATAGTACAATATATATAAATATACGCAATAGCAAGAACTAGGAATGGTCAATAAAATGCAAATAATTCCAGGATTATGATATTTTTATTTTAATCTTATGCAAATTTATGTAGGTTGAAAATAGACTAATCAAATGCAACCCTCACTGCATCTGATAGGTCCGTTTTCGAGCTGCACAAGTTGCACCAACTCAAACTCATTTGCATCTCATTGACCATCTCTGCCAAGAAAATAGAAAAACTTCCATTAATAAAATCAAAATTAAGACCAAGGTCTCTTCTGAACATCTATAGATTTCCATATCGTGCGAAAGGCAGATCTAGTGAAATTCTGAAATGAATCATACACATCCCCATCATGCATTTTTCATGCACCCGAAATAAACAAAGACTGAGTAAACCAACACGCTTTTCTCTCCCATAGGACAGGACTCAAAGCACTAAAGCATGGCCCAGACCAGTAATTGGTTAATTGGCAAACTTTGGTACAAAGGAAGAATTCTACAAGTCTGCAAATGCCAGGCTGAACAATTGGCTTTTCAGGCTGGATTTGAATAACTGCAGGGATGGGTCTGTCTTTAAAGCGTGTGGTAGGGAATTCCAAGGGGTAGGGGCAGCATGACAGAAAGCTCTAGCTCCAAAGGCTTTGTGGTGCACTCTGGGACTGACTAAGTTGATGGAACCTGCTGATGAGGTTGTGCAAGGTGTGTGTAACGATTGTGGAATTCTCTCCGTGATCAGCGCACAGGATGTGCGCTGACACTGCGGAAATCCTCCACAAACGTATAATTTGAGGGAACCCAGCACAAGGTGCAATGCACCTGTAGAGGGAAATTCCTGTCGGCAGGTGGAGCTGTGGAGTGCAGAGGAACAGCTCCTCTGCCCTACCACACACGCAAGACAGGAATTGTACGAAGGGAAGAAACGCAATCGCAAGAGAGGCGATTGAGAATGAGCACAGAGACAGATTGTATGTGTGTGCACCAAACTAGTCGCCAACCCGCGACGGTGCACACACCACAGCAAAAGTGCGATCGACACAGACGTGACACAAGGCTACAGCAAGGCGGAGCACGAGAGTAGCAAAGGCACAGCAAATCATACAATGAGGAGATAAGGAAAATAACAAACGCTAACTGAACGCGAACACCGCACTCATTCGCAACAGTGCACGCGTTCATGCGCGGTCTCCACGTGATAAGCACAATAGAGACAAGCACGCCTAACTAACCACCGACAGACAAACATGAAACAGAGGACGCGAGCGCTTGCTTAAAGAGAACCTGTACTGAGTAAAAATATTTAAAATAAACACATGAGGTAACTTCAAATGGACATTACATAGTTACCTTGCCATCAGTTCCTCCCAGAAGGTCACCATTTTCTTCTGATAATAATCCCTTCCAGTTCTGACAATATTTTGTCAGATCTGAAATATATCAGTTGCTGTCAGTAAAATATCAGTTGCTGTCAGTTATAGCTGAGAGGAAAACTGATGTACCAGGTAAATGTCCATGTTTCCCTATGGCTCAAGTGGGCGATATTACAGTTTAACTGTGTGCTGACCAGAAAGCTGTTATGGGTAATGGCCATTTTCAAAATGGAGGACGGAAAATTCCATTGATCACAGTGAACAAACAGGACGCGGGACAGGAGAAAGACAATGAGGAGTAGACTACATGGAAGGTACGTATGACTTGTGTATGCTTATTTTGACTTTTAATTTTCAGTTCAGGTTTTCTTTAACGGTTACCTCACCGAGCCTCCAGCAAGCGTTCGTAGCAGACAAGACAGACACACGAAAACAGGGACAAGCGAGAGATAGGATCCACAGCACTAGCGAAAAGAGGCCAGTGCGATCCAAGGAGACAGAGAGATGGAGATTAGACGGATCCACAGCACTAGCGCTAGGCGAGTGCTATCCAGGCAAGACAGATAGAGGAGATAGCTGGTAGCAACCGCTGCTCCAGCTATACTCCAAGAACAAAGATCAGAACGACCTCCTGTCGACCACCGCAGGGACAGGACAATCGCAACAGACAAACAAAACAGATATGCAATCCTAACTGCACTAGGGAACCTGCCGAGTACAGTCCCAGCAATTACTCTAAGCTACTATTCAAACAATGAGCAAGGCTGACACTCTCCAGGGTGTTTCACAGGAAGAATCCTTATGACCAGCAACTTACTGTGGTATCACATAGTATTTATAGAGCAAGCCCACAAGGGATGTGGCTAGGCAATCTGCATGACAAACATATGCAAATTCCTCAGCAGCAAGTTGCAATACTGACAAAAGGTCTCTCTTCCAGAGACCTGCAGAATGCAGACCTGAACAGTGGTCAAAAGGCTGCCTGCCTGCGCAGGCAGCCACGCGGATCCTCACAGTGTGGTACAGTTTCAACAAGTCCTTCGTGTATCCAGGGCCCAAACTGTGTAGGGATTTGAACAGTCTGAAGAATCCAAACAGTCCAAATTAAGAGCACATTCTCTGTAGGTCTGTAAGTGTCCATTAACAATACATTTTTTTTTTCCATCAGATGCAATCCTTTGATGCGTATTTTTACTACCAAAAGTAAACGGAAGGTACGGTAATTAATAGTTGATTAATGGTTCCAACCGACCATTTACATCATTTTACATCGATTTTCATCACACATTGTACAGTTATCTGTACAATTGTAAAAAAAAATGTCAAAAGCTGGCATCTGATAAAAAAAAAAATGGTACCCTTAAGGGAAATCTTATGGTGTAGTACTGCATTAATGACTGCTGGAAACAGACTGACAGAGCTACTACAGCCTAGGTTCTCAACGGGGTACTTGGGCTGGGTTTAGGGGATACATTAATTTTTATTTGTTAATCTATTACAATGCGTATTTGGATTTAGAATATGCTAAATGATGCATAAATGGACCTTTTTAGTTATTAAAAGCATAAAGGAATGTTTTAAAAGAGTGTAAATAAAAATATTAAATGGAACCTCAATCGAATTAAAAAAATTAGTTTAACTTACCTGGGGCTTCTACTAACCCCCTGTAGCCACCCTGTGCCTGCTCCATCACTGAACAATCCTCCAGTCCCCCGCAGCGCCTGTTTTGGTCAGATGACTCGGCAAGTCAACGGCCACTGCGTATTTACGGCCATGGTCGCGCAAGTCCTCAATCACATTCCCATTGCCTGGACTGGGGCCATGCATCCAAATGAAAGAGAGGGGCAGCAAGGGACTGGAGGATTGCTTAGTGGAGGTGCAGGCACAGGACAGCAACAGGGGGGCCGGTACAAGCCCCAGGCAAGTTAAACTTCTTTTTTAATGTTCGCTTTAGGTTCACTTTAGGTACTCCTAACACTACTTGAGATGTTGTTGTTCAAAATATGGGGTACTCAGCACCTCTCATAAAGGGGTACATGCTGTAATAATGTTGAAAAACACATGCATGCACGTTAGCTGCCTAGTACACACCATACAATTTTCTGTAAGTTTTTCTGTTATGCTGGGATTACACGATACTTTTTTTGCGTTCGCTTAGGCGCGTGATCTATTAGCCATTCGATTTTCTGCTTGATTCTCTTATCTTCCACTCGTTTTTCTTATCTTTTTTTCATTGACTTATATAAGAAATTGAGCGGAAACGAATCGAGCGGAACATTGGACATGTCGGAATTTTATCATCGAAGGCATCTATCAGAATGATTCTTACAAAAAAAGTATCATGTAATCCCAGCGTTAAGCCCAATCTACACAATACGATTCTTTGTGCGATTCGATTACGATTCTGTTTACGATCCGATTAAATCCGACATGTCCGATCGGGATTCGATTCGATTCAATTCAATTTGCCATTGCAAAACAATGGCAAATCGAATTAAATCGATTTGAATCCCGATCGGACATGTCGGATTTAATCGGATCGTAAATAGAATCGTAATCAAATCGCACAAAGAATCGTATCGTGTAGACGGGGCTTTAGATTTACCTGCCAGATAGATAATTTCCAACATGTTGGAAATTACCTATCTAACCATCTATCTGCCTAGCAATTAAGCATTGTTCTACTCAGCAGGAGATAACCAGAAGACAATGCACCAGAAATAATGACCAGTCTCGACCAGTACTTTACAGAAAATAATCTAATTACAGAAAATCTTCCAGAAACTTGTATGGTGTGTACTAGGCATAAGAGAAGTGCAGACTTGAGCAAGACTACACAAGATGTTAAATATTTGCTCTATGGATTGTAACAAACCAAATGCATATAGACAAGCTTTAAACGAACTATGATATGGGTTAGATCAGATCACATACCAGTGCTATCACACTTGTGTGCTTGGTAAGAGGAACATTTTGCAGAGAATATGACCTTTTAAAAAATGTGGATAAAACATTGAGACAAATACACCTTTTTTTCAGAATAGGAAATATTTTAATTCTGGGTATTGTAAAAGACTGAACTAAAATGGTTGTAAGAATGGTATAGTAAATGACACATCCTTGCACTTCTATCCTTGCACGTTAATAAAAGCACAGGGTGAGAATATTGTTTCATGCCACTCTAATGCCTTACCATTATGGTAGCCATACATCAGGGGATGATGGGCAGATTTGACCAAGAGACAGATCTCTCTGATCGAATCTGATTAGAGAGAGCTGTCAGCTGCCTATGCACCGTAGCCCGATAGTCTGCTGCGACCGCCGCCTCGCCGCTGATCTCTAATGTTTAAATGTGAATGTATATGTGCGTTTATACATTAGCTGTCCTGTCCTGTGACGCGGTGTTTGTCCATCTGCTGAATCCGCCGCTCTTCATTCACCCTATACACACTACGTCACACTGCTTGCTATGTGCCGGCAGCTTGTATGAGACTAATGCTGGATACACACGGTTTGTTCCCGCATCGAATGCGCCGCTCGATTCCAGACGAATCGATTATTCCCGAACATTTCCGAGCGCATTTCGATGATTTTTAGGTCGATTGCCATGTAAAGTATGGCAAATCGACCTAACGATCCATCGAACCGCGAATCGGACATGTCGGAAATAAACGAATCGACGGGAATCGAGGGGCGCATCGACGGGAATCGAGCGGCGCATCGACGGGAATCGAGTGCGGGAACGAACCGTGTGTATCCAGCATAATGGACGGGCACAATGACCGGACAGGTAATGTAGTAAACTACCAGTAATACAGAACATTTTTTTTTCCATTAGGGCAACTTTATTTTTCTGTGTGAAAGCTTGGAACTCGAGTGTTTGTAAGTAATGGAGTATTTGTACAGCCTACTGCAGAGTATCAGTTCTTTGTGACTCCTGTAGGGGGGAACCCAAGAGCTGTGACGTGCTAATCATATGTAGCAAAGTTTGCTGCTCACTAGGGTTATTGGTCCAATGAACCCTGCGGGTCACTCTGGAAGGGACCAATGACTGTTTAGATTCCACACCGACCGTCTAACACTGGTGTTAGGTTACACTGCTGCTTGTGTGCCCAGGAAATGAGAAAATGAGTACAGGATGAGAGAATGAGTAGAGAGAAAAGCATATATTTGAGCATGAATTATGTATTTCTACTCAGTTAAGACAGCAGTGCAGGGCAGACATTTTCAGAGTGTTTTCATGGTCCGGAGTGGCCATAACACTTAGTCATCAACAAAGAAATGAAAAAGCATCCCCCTATGAATCTTTACTTCAACAATCTGAGGGCATTGGGTTAATAAGAGGCATAATCATAATAAATAAGCAAATCCCACAACACACAACTCATAATACTCCGTTATGAGCTGCTTTTCATGATAAAGATAGGATACTGGTGACATTCGAGCCATTCCAAGTCATTTCTTTATCTCTGTGCCATACATATTGCATGTGCATTGTGCATACATACTCTGCACACTGTTTCAAGATTACTAATAAGAAATATCTTTAAAAATGAACTTTACTGAATAAAATGTAATGAATAAAATTGCTTTTTTTTCCACAATATTCAGTCATATATTATTTAGTCAGTGTTTGCACCTTGTACAATCTTTCCTCACCATTATTTACATTGTGATATGAATGTATCACAGGCTACTGCTGGTAGGAACATTCTTGTGAAATAAACTTAAAACATAGCAAGGACAGACCTTGAAAAAGTAAACACAGAGACAATGGGAGCCCTTATAGTGTAATATGTTTTAAGGTCCGTACACACGCCGGACTGCAGGCAACGACAGGTCCGTCGTCACCTCCCGCTGGGTGGGCGTTCCAGCGACAGTCCGGCGTGTGTACAGTCTGTCTGCAGACTGATACGGCTGTTTCTGAGCGATCCGCCCGACGGATCGCTCAGAGACGGCCGTATCAGTCCGCCAACAGACTGTACACACGCCGGACTGTCGCTGGAACTCCCACCCAGCGGGAGGTGACGACGGACCCGTCGTTGCCTCCATTCCGGCGTGTGTACGGACCTTTAGGCCCGGTTCACATTGACGTTCGCCGTCCGGAATCGCCGTACCGGAGCCGGACCGCCTGCGGAACGGACGGAACGGACGCACGGCATAGCAATGAAAGTCTATGCGTCCGCTCACATGCGTCCGTACCATGCGGACCGGATCCGGACCGGATCCGGACTCCGGCGTAAGATCCAACATGCGCTATTTTTTGGTCCGGCTCCTCCGGCAGACGTATCCGGAACGGAGCCTGACTGTTGCATCCGTCCAATACAAACCAATGAGAAACGGAGAGCGCACAACACACTGGCTATAAAAAACGGACGTTCTACCCCACTTCCTATGCTTTTTCTATGGTATAGCGTTCACAGAGTGGAGCAGCAGCGATTTCATGCTGGAGCTCTTTGGCAGCAACATGTCTGATATGTCTGATAACGAGAAGGTGAGGCCCTACACAGCAGAAGACCTCATCCTACAGGTGCAGCAGATACCAGCCCTGTGGGACAGGTTGTTATCTCTTTAACCCCCTTGGCGGTATGAAAAATACCGCCAGGGGGAAGCGCAGCAGTTTTTTTTTTTAATTTTTTTTTTAATCATGTAGCGAGCCGAGGGCTCGCTACATGATAGCCGCTGCTCGGGATGCTTCAAAGAACGGGATTTCCTGGAGGGCTTCCCCCGTCGCCATGGCGACGGGGCGGGATGACGTCACCGACGTCAGCGACGTCGGGACGTCATTGGGAGACCCGATCCACCCCTCGGCGCTGCCTGGCACTGATTGGCCAGGCAGCGCTCGGGGTCTGGGGGGGCGCGCCGCACCGGATAGCGGCGATCGGGCGCGCGGCGGCAGCGATCGGGGTGCTGGCGCAGCTAGCAAAGTGCTAGCTGCGTCCAGCAAAAAAAATAATTATGTAAATCGGCCCAGCAGGGCCTGAGCGGCACCCTCCGGCGGCTTACCCCGTGTCACACACGGGGTTACCGCCAAGGAGGTTAAAGAGGAGCTGTTAGGTATAAGGTCTCAGAGAAAATAAACACATATATCAGTAGCTAAAGATTGGCTGTACTTACATTACATATGCATTTCACTGTCCACGTTTGTACTTCACAGAATTTTTATATAGTATATGCAGAGATTGATGCTCCTGACAGCTCATGGCAGGTTCCATGTTTTCTGTCAAATGTGTCGTCATGTCCTGCCTGCTTCCTGATCACAGAAAAGCTCGTACTGAATAACACAGTGTGCAGTGAATATTAATGAGCCATGTGGCTAGGAACAATAGCTGACTCCTGCAGTGTACTCTGCCCGGAGATTTATCAGTGCTACGCGCTGGACTGATTACAAGCTGCTGTAACGTCGCATTAGCAGCCGAGGGGAGGGCCCCAGAATGCTATGCAGTATAGTATGCGGCTTGCGTCCTCTTAGGTCTAACAGCTTTTCTGATAAGCACACATCAAAGGTAAGAGAGATTTTTATCTTCACTAATGCCTTTTTGGCTTCCTTCTAAACTGTTTAACACAGGAGAATAGAGGTTTAAATTAGCTTCTGCAGCCTGACAGTTACTCTTTAAGAAAACGGATCCGGACCGCAACCGTGTTCATACCGCACGGAAAACGGATGCAAACGGATGCAAACGGACCGGATCCGGAATGGATCCGGATAGGAACCGTACGGATCCGGTCCGGATCCGGTGCGGTCCGGACATCTGTTCCGTTTTTTACAAAAACGCAAGTGTGAACCGGGCCTAAGGGAGATACACAACAGATCGTAATCAAAGGCTGTCGAACTCACAAAGCTGGGTTGCAAGGCTGGGCAACCATCCAATGAAGGGCTTTTGGAGAATCACCTCTAGTTTGTAAGCTTGCGAGGGCACAGACCTCCTCCTAGTGTTTCTCATACTGCTGTAATTTAACATATGCACATTTACCAACATTAGAGCTATCGCAAACTACATATTAAATACTAGCTGATGGCCCGGCAGTTAGTATTTGACTGGTGTTGGCTGCGCCCACTTTTTTTAACCCTAACACACAATTACTCAATGACCAAGTTTGTGAACTTTGAGGTCTTTGGCATCAATGATTTGCATTGAAATGAAACAAATCTGATTGGCTGTTTGTGGCTCCACTCCCTTTTCTGAATTTGAACCCCAGTCACCCAATGACCAACTGTACCAGGTTTGAGGCTTGTGCTATAAACAGCGCAAGAATGGCAGCAATTAAATATTCCCCTTGAAAAGCAATAGGTGAATTTTTTACTAGTAAAGATAAAAAGATACAAGGACACCGGGAGCCCAATATCGTGTATTAACATAGCACAATCTGGTCTAGTGTAGTAAAATTATACCCACAATTCTGGGTTGCTTTTGAAGGCAGCCACCATCAGAACATGTGGAGTACCGTCTCCACTCGGCCTTGTTGGTCGCTGCTCCTGGAAAAATCACCACTATATTCCTATAGTTGTGTAGACCCCACGTAGTAGGGTAACGTTTAGCAAAAAACACTGTAGGAAGCACCCATAGGTTTCAAAGCATATAATACAGAGCCAAATATTCAAAGGTAAGGGTGGTACATCTTACCTGGTATGATAGTGGATAGCACCACAGTTCTCAGACTAGCCTTCCTGCTCCTAAGCCCCTCCCCTTACTTCAATAGTATATGGTGTTAATTGTATAACTATAAGAGAGATTCTGCATATAGTACTAGGCAATAAGAAATGCATGAGGTACTATTTACCACTGAACGTGTACAATATTACTGATGCATATAGGGATAGTGGCCAAAGTGTGCCTTTTTAATAGTCCTATATGTGTTTTTATATGTGTTTTATATACATGTGATTTTACTGATATAGTTTACCAGATACTGCTAATATATCTACTTTTTATACTGCATAGAGTGTATAATACCTAAATATATATATACATTTATATCTTTTACAAATTATATAACCTTATAAGGAACTAATTGAGGTTAACCCTCTTAGCTGTAGCATGTTATCTTATGTTGACTATTATATGATGATAGAGATCTTTTAGTCTGAGCGCCATTCCTGTTCTTATCTTTTTAAAGCACGATATTTGACCTGTAGAAGCGACTTTATGGTCATATGCTTTGAAACCTATGGGCACCTCCTACAGTGTTTTATGCTAATAGGTGAATTTTGATTGGTTTTCTAGGCTCCACCCATTTTTCTGAATACAAATCCCAGTCACCCAGTGACCAACTGTGTAAAGTTTGAGAACCCTACCATACACAGTGTAAGAATGGCTGCTGTTTACATTTCCCCAGTGAAATTTGTATTTGTCCCCGCCCACTTTTTGGTTATGGGGATTAAAAGTATCATATATGTTATTCCAGGTAATCTACTATGTGTGTGCCAAATTTCATTCAAATCCATTCAGCCATTGTTGCGTGATTGAGTAACAAACATCCAAACTTTTACATTGACAATATTATTAGTGAGATTAGTAAGATGTACCGTATGTACCGTATTTTTCGGACCATAAGACGCACTTTTCCTCCCCCAAACATGGGGGGAAAAGTGCCTGCGTCTTATGGTCCGGTTGCTGCAATTTCTACCCCTCGCCAGTTGTCACCCCCTTTAAATCCTGTGTCCCCGCGACTGTCCAGACCTCCCGTCTGTTTATAGGTATCTGTGTTTATATCCTGTAATACATGATCCGCAATGAGTGTTCGTGTCCCCGGGGCTGTCCCGTCCCGCTCCTCTTTACCGGTGTGTTCCCGCCCCTGTCCTCGGCTGTCCCGTCCCCTCTAACTACCTTCCCCGGCTCTCTAACAGTTACTTGAGGCATAGGCTTACCGCTGGATGCTAGCGACGATCAGCGGTAAACCTCCGTGCTAAAGCCGCCGGGTGGTCCGTTCGCGCTGCCAATGCCTTCCTCCATTCACTTCCGCTTTCATCACCAATGCGGAAGTGAATGGAGGAAGGCATTGGCAGCGCGAACGGACCACCCGGCGGCTTTAGCACGGAGGTTTACCGCTGATCGTCGCTAGCATCCAGCGGTAAGCCTATGCCTCAAGTAACCCTTAGAGAGCCGGGGAAGGTAGTTAGAGGGGACGGGACAGCCGAGGACAGGGGCGGGAACACACCGGTAAAGAGGAGCGGGACGGGACAGCCCCGGGGACACGAACACTCATTCAGCGGTAAGCCTATGCCTTCACACTCCTCAAGTAACCCTTAGAGAGCCGGGGAACGTAGTTAGAGGGGATGGGACAACCGAGGACAGGGGCGGGAACACACCGGTATAGAGGGGCGGGACGGGACAGTCCCGGGGACACGAACACTCATTGCGGATTATGTATTACAAGATATAAACCATACACAGATACCTTAGACAGACGGGTGACAAAGAAGACACAGGACAGACTAGTACAGGGGTGACTTAATACCACACAGGGCATTTTAAAGGACACGGGACAGTTAAAAGTACATGGGTGGCATCTAAAAGCACACGGTGGGCACTTAAAGGACTCAGGGGGCTCTTTGAAAGACACAGGGGACACTTTAGAGAATACAGGAGGCACTTTAAAGGACACAGAGGGCACTTAAGACAACACAGGGGGGCACTTTAGAGGACAAAGTGGCCACCTAAGAGGACAAGGGGGGGCATTCAAGAGGACACAAGGGAACAGAGGAGGACACGGGGACAGGAGGTCACGACTCACAAGGGAGACACTAAAGGTACAAATGGGACACAGAGACACAAGAGTTACAAGGGGGACATATAAATTGGGGAGGGGAGAAGATCCACAAGATGCCCCTGGACAATGGATGCACCAGGTTTAGTTTTTTTTTTTTTCCTGGTTTTTGTCCTCTAAACCTAGGTGCGTCTTATGGTCCGGAGCGTCTTATGGTCCGAAAAATACGGTATTTGTATATCTACTATTGAATGTCATGACTGTACAGTGTCTTGAATTTCTTATGTATAGTTGTTCCCCATTATTTGTTTTGTACTATGTACAGCGATACGGAAGATGTAGGCGCTATATAAATAATAATAAAAAAAAATTATAATAATAACCATCTCCACACGGGCACAGAATCTCACCTATACGTTGGACGCAGTCTCAGAAAACAGGAACCCAATGAGCCAAAGCTAAGGGAGGAGCTGTGTAATCCACAAGATAAGAGGCGCCCAGATAGGATAAAAAGCCTAAAACACTACAAATAATAAAACGCAGGGGTGGTTTATCTCAATGACGACACTGATGCATTACAGTGAAAATGTTTATCGACATTGAGTTAAGCCACCTCTATTTTTTATTATTTTTTAATATTTTTATCCTATCTGGGCGCCTCTTATCCCCCAATTTCCTGCGGAAATGTTTGTTTCTTGTTTTTTTTGCAAAACCAGCAGAAATAATACCTGGTCTCCCAAGAGCAGGGCCGGCGCTACCATAGAGGCAAAGGAGGCAATTGGGTCACTGGACTTCTTTTCTTTAAATGAAAAAAGCAGTTCCCAATTTCCCAATCTTCTTGTAACAGTTTATATACAGCACTATATCCACGTTTTCAAATATTACACACACACACACACACACACACACACACACACACATATATATATATATATATATATATATATATATATATATATATATATACATATATATATACATATATATATATATATATATATATATATATATGTCCTACTAATATAATAAATGGGAAAGTTCGGATGTTTGGATGTTTGTTACTCGATCACGCAAAAACGGCTGAACGGATTTGAATGAAATTTGCCACACACATAGTACATTACCTGGAATAAAGTATAGGATACTTTTTATGCCCATAACCAAAAAGAGACAAATACAAATTTCACTGGAAAATGTAAACTGCAGCCATTCTTACACTGTTACACTGGAGGTGTGTTTAGCTTCTAAGGGTAGAGTGGTTAATTTGCATATATATTTAGCAGTGATGCACTGGGAGACATCTCAAGCTCACTCCAACCTGAATTATCACAAATTCTTTCTGTTTTAAGAAAGCAAACTATTGTTTTTCTTAACATCTTATTAAGGGGGCTTTTAGGACCATTGTAGTCCCTTACACACTCCAATGAGTTCTGGGTCACCATAACCTTGCTGGTTAGTCTGTACCTCTCGGTGTTACAAGCCCTACTGCATAGAGCCAAATTAATCCATGCCATGCACTGATGAGTATCAAACAATCCAAAACAGTCTGTATGCATGTTGGATTATTATGGCTCTGTACAAATTAACAAACTGACACATCATTGCATTCCAGCAGTTCTGGAGGTGTGTTTAGCATCTAAAGTTAACAATGGTTAATTTGCATTTATTCAGCAGTGTTGCACTGGGAGACATCTTAAGCTCACTCCAACCTGAATTATCGCAAATTCTTTCTGTGTTAAGAAAGCAAACTTTTGTTTTTCTTACACTGTTAATGGTAGGGTTCTCAAACTTTGCACACTTGGTCGAATTTCAAGGGGAATATTTCTGCCATTCTTGCACTGTTAATGGCACAAGCCTCAAACCTGGTATAGTTGATCATTGGGTGACTGGGGTTCAATTTCAGAAAGGGGGTGGAGCAACAAATAGACAATCAGATTTGTTTCATTCCAATGCAAATTATTGTTGCCAAACACCGCAAAGCTCACAAACTTGGTAATTGAGTAATTGATTAATTGTGTGTTAGGGTTAGGAAAGTGGGCACAGCCAACACCAGCCAAATACATACGCGGGCAACGCAGGGTCATAAGTGGGCGGAGACAAATACAAATTTTACTGGGAAAATGTAAACAGCAGCCATTCTTACACTGTTAATGGTAGGGTTCTCAAACTTTGCACAGTTGGTTACTAGGTGACTGGGATTAATATTCATAAAAGTGGGTGGAGCCTACAAAACACAATCAAAAATTACCTATTGATTTTTCAGGGGAATATTTAATTGCTGCCATTCTTGCACTGTTAATGGCACAAGACTCAAACCTGGTACAGTTGATCATTGCGTGACTGGGGTTTAAATTTATATAAGGGGGTGGAGCCCCAAACAGCCAATCTGATTTGTTTCATTTTAATGCAGGTTATTGATGCCAAAGACCGCAAAGCTCACAAACTTGGTCATTGAGTAATTGAGTAATTGTGTGGTAGGGTTATGGTTAGGAAAAGTGGGCGCAGCACACAAGCCAAATACATAATCGGGCAATGCCGGGTCATCAGTAGGCGGAGACAAATACAAATTTCACGGAGAAAATGTAAACTGCAGCAATTCTTACACTATTAATGGTAGGGTTCTCAAACTTTGCACAGTTGGTCACTGGGTGACTGAGATTAATATTCAGAAAAGTGGGTGGAGCCTACAAAAGCCAATCAAAATCCACCTATTAATCTTTAAAGAGAACCCGAGGTGTGTTTAGAGAATGTTATCTGCATACAGAGGCTGGATCTGCCTATACAGCCCAGCCTCTGTTGCTATCCCAAACCCCACTAAGGTCCCCCTGCACTCTGCAATCCCTCATAAATCACAGCCGTGCTGTGAGGCTGTATTTACATCTGTAGTGTCAGTCTCAGCTGCTCCCCCGCCTCCTGCATAGCTCCGGTTCCTGCCCCTGTCCCTTCCTTCCAATCAGCAGGGAGGGAAGGGATGCAGGCGGGGACCGGAGTTCTGCAGGAGGCGGGGAGAGCAGCAGACTGACACTATAGAGATAAACACAGCCAGCTCTGACAAGCTGTTTGTCAGCAGCGTGGCTGTGATTTATGAGGTATTGCAGAGTGCAGGGGGACCTTAGGGGGGTTTGGGATAGCAACAGAGGCTGGGCTGTATAGGCAGATCCAGCCTCTGTATGCAGATAATATTCTTCAAACCCACCTCGGGTTCTCTTTAACGGGAATATTTAATTGATGCCATTCTTGCACTGTTAATGGCACAAGCCTCTTGCACTGTTAATCACCTTTACCTGGTACAGTTGGCCATTGGGTGATTGGGGTTTAAATTCAGAAAAAGGGTGGAGCCACAGCCAATCAGATTTATTTTATTTCAATGCAAATTATTGATGCCAAAGACTGCAAAGCTCATAAACTTGGTCATTAAGTAATTTTGTGTTAGGGTTAGAAAAAGTGGGCGGAGCCAACACCAGCCAAATACATACCTGGGCAATGCCAAGTCATCAGTGGGCGGACACAAACACAAATTTCCCTGGGAAAATATAAACTGCAGCCATTCTTACACTATTAATTGTAGGGTTCTAAAACTTTGCACAGTTGGTCACTGGGTGACTGAGATTAATATTCAGAAAAGTGGGTGGAGCCTACAAAAAACAATCGCAATTCACCTATTGATTTTCAAGGCAAATATTTAATTGCTGCCATTTTTGCACTGTTAATGGCACAAGCCTCAAACCTGGTACAGTTGATCATTGGGTGACTGACTGGGGTTAAATATTTAGAAAAGGGGTGGGGCCACAAACAGCGAATCAGATGTGTTTAATTTCAATGAAAATTAATTATGCCAAAAACCACAAATCTCACAAACTTGGTCATTGACTATTGACAATTGTGTGTTAGGGTTAGAAAAAAATTGGCCACAGCCAACAGCAGCCAAATACATACCCGGGAAACATTAGGACATCAGTGGGTGGAGGAAAATACAAATTTCACTGCTAAAATGTAAGCTGAAATTTGGCACACACATAGTACATTACCTGGAATAAAGTATAGGATACTTTTTATTCCCATAACCAAAAAGGGGGCGGAGACACATACAAATTTCACTGGGAAATGTAAACTGAAGCCATTCTTACACTGTTACACTGGAGGTGTGTTTAGCTTCTAAGGGTAACAATGGTTAATTTGCATATATTCAGCAGTGATGCCCTGGGAGACATCTCAAGCTCACTCCAACCTGAATTATCACAAATTCTTTCTGTTTTAAGAAAGCAAACTTTTGTTTTTCTTAACATCTTAGTAAGGGGGCTTTTAGGACCATTGTAGTCCCTTACACACTCCAATGGGTTCTGGGTCACCATGAGCTTGCTGGTTAGTCTGTACCTCTCGGTGTTACAAGCCTCTACTGCATAGAGCCAAATTAATCCATGCCATGCATTGATGAGGATTAAACAATCCAAAACAGTCTGTATGCATGTTGGATTATTATGGCTCTGTACAAATTAACAAAATGACATATCATTGCATTCCAGCAGTTCTGGAGGTGTGTTTAACTTTTAAGGGTAACAATGGTTAATTTGTAAATATTCAACAGTAATGCACTGGGCGACATTTTAAGCTCACTCCAACCTGAATTATCGCAAATTCTTTCTGTTTTAAGGAAGCAAACTTTTGTTTTTCTTACACTGTCAATGGCAGGGTTCTTAAACTTTGCATAGTTGGTCACTGGGTGACTGGGATTAATATTCAGAAAAGTGGGTGGAGCCTACAAAAGCTAATCAAAATTCACCTATTGATTTTCAAAGGAGTGAAGCCACAGCCAATTAGATTTATTTCATTTCAATGTCAATTATTGATGGCAAAGACCGCAAAGCTCACAAACTAGGTCATCCTTAAGTAATTGTGTGTTAGGATTAGAAAAAGTGGGCAGAGCTAACACTAGCCAATTACATACCTGCCCGGGTATGTAATTGGCTAGTGTTAGCTCTGCCCACTTTTTCTAATCCTAACACACAATTACTCAAGGATGACCTAGTTTGTGAGCTTTGCGGTCTTTATATATATATATATATATATATATATATATATATATTAGTGCCCTTTTCCACTAGCAGCGATTGCGATAAACTAAGGCCTGGTTCACATTAAAAATCCCTAGAGCAATCGCAAGCGCTAAACACTTTTGTGAGCGCTTTTGAAATTGATTTTCCCTTTGATTTCAGAGCGATTTACACTTTGGTAAGTGGTTTTCTAAGCGCTTTTGTCCAGCGATTTTGTTTTTTCTTTCTGCGGACACTGAGGAAGTGAACTCTTTGACCTGGAACTGAATAAATACATTGAACTGAATAAATACAATGTATTTATTCTTGAAAGCGCCGGGCAAATCGCTTTTCAAAGCACTTGGCGATTTCCCTATACTTTGTATTGAAGCGCAAACCCTCAGGAAATGGTGCAGGAGCCGCGTTTGCGATTGGAAAGAAAGCTCATCGCTCATGTGAGAACACTCACATAGAGCAACATTGCAGAAACACCTTTAATTTATTTTAAAAATCACCATCACCATCACAAAAAAAAAGGGAAAACGCTCTTAGTGTGAGTAAGCCCTTACCTAAAAAGCAATGTTTTTTTCCAGGACTTCACCTTTGCATTTCATGCATGAGATTTTTAGCATGCACGATTCTACATTTTCGATTTCTGTGCACTTTTTTGTGATTTTTATAAGCATTAGTATGTGAAACTTCACATTGCAATTTTTCTGTGAATACCAAAGAAGTTAATTTACATGAAACTATATCTAATTAACTTGACTTAAATCAAGTGGATTTTTGTGCAAAATGTGAATTTTCTGCATTCCCATTGACTTGCATTAAAACATGAATCACACATTACACGTGAAAAAAGCAGATCTCTTGTCGGAATTTAAAGAGGAACGCCAGTGAAAATAATGTCATGAAAAAAAAGTGCTTCATTTTTACAATAATTATGTATAAATGATTTAGCCAGTGTTTGCTCATTGTAAAATTTCCTCTCCCTGATTTACATTATGACATTTATCACATGGTGACATTTTTACTGCTGGCAAGTGATGTTGCTGGAAGTAGCTGCTGCTTGCTTTATAGGCAGTTGTAAACCGCTATTATTTCCCACAATGCAACAAGGCTCCCACAGTGTGATGTCAGTACCTCAGCGCTGTGAGGTGCTGACATCATTTGTGGGAGGGGGTTCACAACAAAATCAGCCATACAGCGCCCCCTGATGGTCTGTTTGTGAAAAGCAATAGATTTCTCATGGGAAAGGGGGTATCAGCTACTGATTGGGATGAAGTTTAATTCTTGCTTACAGTTTCTCTTTAAGACACAGAGAGATCGCAAAATCACATATGAACGTAAAAAAATGATATGTTGCTGAAATTCCTTACATCACAAATTTGTTTAAACTTAAAATCAAAAAACTTAAATTGTGTGTGATTTTTTTTTTTAAAGTGTACCTGAAGGGTGAAAAAGTGCTCCTACAGAGTACTCAACTCAGGAAAGGGAAGCCACTGGATCCTAAAGAGCCCCCCCCCCCATCCTCCTCCACATCCCTCATCCTCATTTACAGGAAGCACGCAGCTTGCACCTGCGTAGTAGCACCATCCGATGCTCAGGCTCCACAGAAAAGGTCTGCCGAACCCCGATCAGGACAGTACTACTGCGCAGGTAGGCCACTCTTCGGAGGTCCCAGCGCTGGAGCGGCTTGACGAGGAGGGGGGCAGCCTCTTTAGGATCCAGAGGCTTCCCTTACCAGAGGAAAGTATCCGTTTTTTTGTGTTTTAAATCTCACAGGCTTACTTTAGGCCTCTTTCCCACCAGGACGTTGCGTTTTAGGGGACGTTATAGGTCGCATAACGTGCCCCAAACGCAACGCCTGGTGGTGTTGGTGGAGGACGCTACCTAGAGCTGTGTTATGCAGCTCTTGGTGCGCCTTTTTTGAGCTATAGACTGCGGAGGCCACGTGATCCGCATCACGTGGTCCCGCCAGCCAATCGCCGCACAGATTGGCACTCCAGGAAGTAAACACTGCACGTCACACTGCAGTGAATATTAATTAGCCATGTGGCTGGCCGAGGAGGAGGAGGGGAGATCTCCTCCTCCAACATTACTGAGCATGTGCAAACAGTCTAACGCGGCTTAGCCAAGTATAACACACAGCATGCAGCACTTTAACCTGACGTGCAGCGTTACAATGTATCGCAACGTGGGTACTGAATCCGAATCCGTACATGTCCGCCGAGAATGAACACTGTTTTAGTTCAAAAACAATGTTCATTCTGAAATAGAGTGGCCGTGCTTCCTCCTGCTGCGCCGATTTCCGCTGCTTACTACCGCTGATCTTTAGAGTTATGAATGTGAACAAAGTTCTCATTCATTAATCTCCCCTCTAGGCCACCGTGATCTTAGGCATCCATTGATGCCTGCGCCACTTCCCTAGTTACAATGTAGCAATGCATTACTACCTATAACGTACTTATTGTACGCTATTAGGAAGTACTCAGCGGGGATGTCTTGTGGCAAAATAGTAAAATTACACCTACTGACTTTAGGGAATACAATTTTTTTCATGTGTATGTCAAGAGGGCATATTGTTATTAAATTATGGGCTAAAAATTAGTGATGGATGTAAAACTGAAAAAATGCACCTTAATTTCCTAAATAAAATATTATTACCATACATTATACTAGGGATTTAATTTTAACGTTGCAATAACTGGGACAAATGGCCAAATAACATTTGTGGATTTTAATTACGGTAGCATGTATTATTTTAAAACTATAATGGCTGAAAACTGAGAAATAGTGAATTTCTTAATTTTTTTTTCTTATTATTCCCAGTATAATGCATGTAGAACAAAATAATTCTCAGCATAATGTACCACCGAAAGAAAGGCTAATTGGTGGCGAAAAAAACAAGGTATAGATCATTTCGTTGTGATAAGTAGCGATAAAGTTATTGGGGAATGAAAAGGTGAAAAAAACCCATGGGCTGAAATGGTTAAAGGACAACTGAAGTGAGAAGAATATGGAGGCTGTCATAGTTATCCCATTTTAAACAATACCAGTTGCCTGGTGGCCCTGCTGGTCCTTTTTGGCTGCAGTAATATATGGATCTGTAACGATTGTGGAACTTTCCCCGTGATCAGCGCACAACGCGTGCGCTGATACGGCGGAAATCCTCCACAAGCGTATATTTGCAGGCACCCAGCAAAAGGTGCTACGCACCTGTAGAGGGAAATTCCTGTCGGCAGATGGCGCTGGGGAGTGCAGAGGAACCAATACTCTATACCTCCACAAATGCCAGACAGGAATTGTACGAAGCGCAGAACGCAATCGCAAGAGAGGCGATTGCGAATGAGAACGAGCAAAGGGACAGGTTGTATGTGTGTGCGCCAATCCAGTCGCCACCCCGCGACCGCACACACACAACAGCAGATATGAAATAGGAACGCGATTGCGAGAGGTGCGATCGCCAGACGAGACACAAGGCAGATCAGGACAGAATACGAGGTTAGCAAAGGCAAAGCAAATAATACAATGAGGAGATACGGAAAATAACAAACGCTAGCTAACCGCGAACACCGCACTCATTCGCAACAGTGCACGCGGTTATGCGCGGTCTCCACGTGATTAGCACAATAGAGACAAGCACGCCTAACTAACCATTGACAGACAAACATGAAACAGAGGATGCGTACGCTTGCTTAACGGTTACCTCACCGAGCCTCCAGCAAGCGCAGCAGACAAGACAGACACACGAAAACAGGGACAAGCGAGAGATAGGATCCCCAGCGCTAGCGAAAAGTGGCTAGCGCGATCCCAGGAGTCAGAACAGAAGGATCCCCAGCGCTAGCGAAAAGTGGCTAGCGCGATCCCAGGAGACAGAACAGAAGGATCCCCAGCGCTAGCGAAAAGTGGCTAGCGCGATCCCAGGAGACAGAGTTGCAGAACAGAAGGATCCCCAGCGCTAGCAAAAAGTAGCTAGCGCGATCCCAGGAGACAGAACAGAAGAGATAGCTGGTAGCAACCGCTGCACCAGCTATACTCCAAGAACAGAGATCAGAACCATTTCCTCTCGACCACCGTTGGGACAGGACAATGGCAACAGAACATACAAACAGATAATACAATCCTAACTGCACTAGGGAAAACCAGCCTAGCGCAGAATCAGGAATTACTCTAAGCTGAACTTCAAACAAAGAGCATGGCTGACACTCCCGGCCGGAGTGTTACACAGGACAAAATCCTTATGAACAGCGAAGCATTGTGGGAAAGACATAGTACTTATAGTACACGCCTCCAATGAATGTGGCCAGGCAATTTGCATGACAACGTATGCAAATTCCTCTGCAAGCACAAGCTGCAAAACTGACAGAAGCTCTTCTTTCCAGAGTCCTGAAGCATCCAAACCTACACAATGGTCAAAAGGCTGGCTGCCTGCACAGGCAGCTGAGCAAATCATCACAGGATCACACTGGAAATAAGCATGCAGCTAATCTTGTCAGTCCTTACAAAAATGTCAGAAACACCTGATATGCATGCATATGGTTGTTCAGAGTCTATGGCTAAAAATATTAGAGGCAGAGGATCAGCAGGACAGCCAGGCAACTGGCAAAGGAAATATGCCTCTCACTTCAGTTGTCTTTTAAGTATGAATTTTGCCTCAATGATAAAAGAGTAAATTGAATTTGAGAAATAATTTAAAACATAAGTTGTATATTAAAATCACTACAGTAAGTGAATTTAAATAACATGTTAAGTGAATAACTTGATGATGCTCACAGGTCTCCTATTTATCCGAATCATATTTGGAGGTTTGGCAGAGAATGGCAAGTGCTTGCAATGCCTTGTGGTTTAGTGTTCTCAGCACCAATGTTTTACACACAGCGGGTGAAATGTTCATGTATAATTCATCAATAGAATCTCCCTGGCAGCCCTATGCCTGATCTGTGGCTGAACAATGGAATATCCCCTGTCTACAGTGACTCTTCTAGGTATCCCTTTCATTTTTTACATTGTACTTACTTGAGAGAACTTTTTCCAGGTGAAGTTCTTCCATGTTAACCAGTTAAACCCAGCATGTGTAAAACATTCTGAAATAGAAAAGTACACTTTTTACCTGCTTTAAAGCCTCTTGCACACTACATGCGTTTCCGATTTTTTTATACAATCCTATTTTGATTCTGATTAAAAAAAAGTACTACGTGCTGATACGATTTTTAATTGGAATCAAAAATCGTATCGTATTAAAAATCGGAATCGCATGTAGTGTGCAAGAGGCCTTAGATGTGTATTATCTTAAAGAGACTCTGTAACAACAAAAACCTCCCCTGGGGGGTACTCACCTCGGGTGGGGGAAGCCTCTGGATCCTAATGAGGCTTCCCACGCCGTCCTCTGTCCCACGGGGGTCTCGCTGCAGCCCTCCGAACAGCCGGCGACAGAGCCGACTGTAGCTTCAATATTTACCTTTGCTGGCTCCAGCAGGGCGCTGTGGCGACTTTCGGCACGGAAATACCCGATCTCCGTCAGGTCCGCTCTACTGCGCAGGCGCCGGAAACTTGCGCCTGCGCAGTAGAGCAGACCCGACGGCGATCAGGTATTTCCGCCTACTTCGGCGCCGACAGCCATCAGAGCGCCTGCGCAGGAGCCAGGAAGGTAAATATTGCGTCACGGCTGTACGGAGGGCTACAGCGAGACCCCCGAGGGACGCAGGACGGCGTGGGAAGCCTCATTAGGATCCTGAGGCTTCCCCCACCCGAGGTGAGTACCCCCCAGGGGCCGTTTTGTCGTTACAGTTCCTCTTTAAAGAACCCCAGGAAGTATTTTTTATTTAAAGGAAACCTGACATCATGATTAACCTCCTTGGCGGTTATGCCGTGCTAGGGTCGGGGAGGAAAACCGCAGCTAAGAGCGGTAATCCCGATCTCTGCTCAGCCGGAGGCTGTGTGCAGAGCAATGCACGCAGCGGGAGTGTTTCTACATATCTCCCGGAGATCCCGACGTCGGCTGGCATTCTTCTTCCTCTCCTCCGGGGCTCTGCTTCCTGCTGGTGAGATCGCTGGCTGTCGTCATGACGACAGCTGGCAATTTCACTTTGGAGTTGCAGCGCCACCCGGAGGATGGAGGTATAACTGCAGCGCTGGAGCCAGGGAGGTGAGTGATTGAAGAACTGCTGCAGATCTCCCTGGCAGCATGATTTTTTAGGGTCTGAAAGGGTGCAAAAAAATTGCACCGCTTTTAGATCGTAAAATCTGGAAAGAATCAGAACGCCAAGGGGGTTAAGAATAATTTTATTCTTCCCTAAGGCTTCCTCCAGCCGTTCCATGAGCACCGCTGCGTCCCTCGCTATCTCTCTGGGTGGCCCTAATCAGCCCTGTTAAACTGGCTCGTTTGCGCCAGTCAGGCTTTTCTACGTTGCACGGCCTTCTGCGCATGCGCAGGTGAGGTCGACTGATGTGACCAAGCCAGTGACCAGGGCTGATCGCGGCTGAATGGAGGAATCCGGGAGGATGCCGATGGACGCAGCAGTGCTTACAGGGCTGGAGGAAGCCCCAGGTAAATATAAAATCTTTCTTAAGGTGTCCACACACCATACAATTTTTTTAATATCTGTTCAATCCAAGAATAGCAATCAATTTTTCTGACTGATTGTAACATCTAAAAAATCTGATCAATGTACTACACACATATGTTATTTTTTTCCCTCAATTATGATAAAAATGATTGGAAACTCTGAAAAATTGCCTGGGTGCACATACAGTGGGATGTGAAAGTTTGGGCAACCTTGTTAATCATCATGATTTTCCTGCATAAATCGTTGGTTGTTACAATAAAAAATGTCAATTAAAAATATATCATATAGGAGACACACACAGTGATATTTGAAGAGTAATATGAAGTTCTGTATTGGATTTTCTGAAAGTGCACAATATTTGTTTAAACAAAATTAGGCAGGTGCAAGAAATGAAATCAATATTTAGTAGATCCTCCTTTTGCAGAAATTACAGCCTCTAAACGCTTTCTGTAGGTTTCAATGAGAGTCTGGATTCTGCTTGAAGGTATTTTGGACCATTCCTCTTTACAAAACATCTCTAGTTCATTCAGGTTTGATGGCTTCCAAGCATGGACAGCTCTCTTTAACTCACACCACAGATTTTCAATTATATTCAGGTCTGGGGACTGAGATGGCCATTCCAGAAAGTTATACTTGTTCCTCTGCATAAATGCCTTAGTGGATTTTGAGCAGTATTTGGGGTCATTATCTTGTTGAAAGATCCAGCCCCGGTGCAGCTTCAGCTTTGTCAGTGATTCCTGGACATTGGTTTCCAGAATCTGCTGATACTGAGTGGAATCCATGCATCCCAGTCCCTGCACTGGCCACACAGCCCCACAGCATGATGGAACCTTCACCATTTTTTACTGTAGGTAGCAGGTGTTCTTTTTCCTCCATGAATAACCCCCCTTGTTATGCCAAAGTAACTCAATTTTAGTTTCAACAGTCCACAACACCTTATTCCAAAATGAAGCTGGCTTGTCCAAATGTGCTTTAGGATACCTCAAACGGCTCTGTTTGTTCTGTGGGCAGAGAAAAGCATCTGCAGCAAGATGATGTTGTAGGTCTTTGGTGCTGGTCTGTGGGTTGACTATGACTGTTCTCACCATTCGTTGCTTCTGTCTATCCAAGATTTTTCTTGGTCTGCTACTTTGAGTCTTAACTTGAAATGAGGCTGTGGTCTTTCATTTTCTCAATATGTTCCTAACTGTGGAAACGGACAGCTGAAATCTCTGAGACAGCTTTCTGTATGCTTCCCCTAAACCATAATGGTGAACAATCTTTGTCTTCAGGTCATTTGAGAGTTGATTTGAGACCCCCATGTTGCTACTCTTCAGAGAAAATTAAAAGAGGAGGGAAACTTACAATTGACTCCCTTAAATACTCTTTCTCATAACTGGATTCACCTGTGTATGTAGGTCAGGGGTCCCTAAACTTACCAAGCCAATTGGAGTTCCAAAAAAAAAGATTTTGGAATCAATACAATTATTGACCACTTTCTGTAAATCCAATAAAATTCATTTCACTTCTCAAATATCACAGTGTGTGTCTCCTATATGATATATTTAACTGACATTTTTTATCGTAACAACCAACGATTTATACAGGAATATCATGATGATTAACAAGGTTGCCAAAACTTTCGCATTCCACTGTATTCATAAATCGACAATCTACTACATTACACATCATTCAATTTCCATAAAAAATTGATCAGAAAAATCCACCATTCCTGATCAACTTTTATCGAATAAAAATGGAAAATCCGATCTTGCTCGGATAAAAAAAAAAAAAAAAAAAAGCTTGTGATTTTTCAGGAAATCTGATCTTTTTTATCGAATTGCCATACAATTGGATAATTTTATTGTATTGTGTGTGGTCACCTTTCATGATCCCAAGTACACTTGAAACAAGCATATGTGAGCAGTTGTTAGCCAAAAGTGATCGTCACCCACACAGCAGCCCCAACCACATGATCACATAAAATGGTACAAAAGAAAACAGCTAACACGACACCTGTAAACATTTAGCAATCTGCTCATACAGTGAGGATGCATATTAACTTATACAATAAATAGTACTGTTGCCCCACCCCTAGTTCAAACATTGACCTAACCTAGTAGTCAAAGAATCTGTATCCTATTCTTCAGCATTCAAATCAGCAAATAAGAAAATATAAGACATAACGTCCACTTTTCATAAAAAAATAAATACAACTGAGGGTGGTATCCGTTCGTAAGGTAATATATAAATAGCATGTCGAATCAGACAGGGCTATCACGCAAGGTTCCTCATGTACTCTGCTGAGGACTGATAATCTATACACACCGCCCAGGTTGCATAATATTTATCATACAAGTCCTTGCATTCTAGTACTGTCTCCTCTACTGCCTGGATCTCATTTATTTTCACAAACCATTCTTTGATAGAGGGTGTGTAAGCCGACTTCCATTTGAGAGGTATTACACTTTTAGCTGCATTTAACATATGTTACACTACTGTTTTGTTTTTGTTTTTTTGTTTTGCAGCAGCACACACCATGGATTATCCTCTATTTTCTGCCCAGATGCTGAACTACTAATTTGCAAAACCTCCTGCCAGTACCCCTTAATTACCCGGGCAGCCCCAGAATTAATGTAGAAGGGTTCCTCTATGTCCGCATCTTCGCCAACACCCTTCATCACTCATCCTGTAAATTTTAGCTAGTTTCACAGGTGTCCTAAAAACCCCACAGTTAAAACATCAATATTTAGTATTTAAATTGAGTGTGGGAGTGTTTGTTGGGCATAAAATCAAAAATCAATTCCTTATTTTTATCTTTAAACAAGTAATAAGGATGCTAACCAGGCAATTCTAAAGTTAAAATCACTATTACTTTTCTTGTTGATAAATGACCATTTCCCCAGTTTACCCGACTCCTGTTTGGTACACACAAAATTTGGTACACAAAAAGGAAGTTGCAGGGCATGCTGGGTTGTCCTTTTTTGCTTCACTATTCCCCCTCAGACTTAAATAATGTAGCCTGATTGGCTGAAGCCCCTTTCTCTCCTGTTTTACCCTCCCACACCTCTGTTCCTCTCTGATTGGCCAATATTTCTCAAGCTGAGACAATGCACTTTCTATATTGAAGGGCGAGCAAATCAGGCAGAGGAGAGCAGGGCAGGAAATGACATCAGGATTGGGTTCAAAATAGCCACACTTAAAATGGCAAATGATGCTAAGAAGGATTTTCTCTTTTTTTACCGTAGAAAAATCACTAGAATCAAAAGTGGCCATTTTTATTTATCTACTTATATATGTGTTTTTTTTTCTGAGCTAGTATGTTTGACAGCCAGCTCCTCTTTAAGCACATTTAAAAACATTTCAAAATATTTTTCAAATACAAGCATGAAATAATTGTGCCCTGATGGGTGGGTATGTTCCACTTGCATCTTCACTTTATTTTTGGGGAAAGAAGAGAGCAATGCTTTTCTATAAAAGGGAAGTTGAAGTGAGAGGAATATGGAGTTTGCCATCTTCATGGTTGTTTGCAATATTGGTGTGCAGAAAAGACTTGTCAATTCAACAAAGTCACCGGTAAAGTCATTCCGCTGCGTTGGATGTGTTTTGTTTGGCACTTTTTATGGGCCTTTAGTGTCCATTCACACTTGCGGGGGGGATTTTACAGCGATTAGTGCAGTAAAATCCCTGCACACTCTTGCAAGTCCCGATGATCGCAATCGCTCTGGAATCACGAGAAAACGCTGCAGGCAACACATCTTGTGATTGCCTTTAATCATGAAATGCCTGCTATCAGCGCAATTGCGATCACTGCCATAAGGTTAATATTGTGCTAGTACTTTAACCACTTGACGGCCACAGTGTTAACCCCCCTAATGACCAGGCTCTTTTTTGGTTGCGCTGGGCTGTACAGGCTTTTCAGCCTGCTGCACAGCCCAGCTATGGAGCCCAGCGATCGGTCTCACCTCCTTTTTTTGTCCCTAAGGGGACATGCCGCCTGAGGTGTCCGATCGCTGTGGCCGTTTTTTTCCCCCAAGCCTCTATGAGGCTCTCTCTCCCTCCCTCCTCCCCTCCGTAAGGAGACTTGAACAGGACGGCAATCCTTCCTGTTCGCCTCTCAAAGGCATCAGTCTATGAAAGAACGGCGCTCCCCGGCCAATCAGAGGCCGGGGATCGCCGATCTCGTACAGCGCTGCTGGGGACCGCAGCGCTGTACGGATGTAAACAAAGGGGATTTCTTTCCCCTTTCATTTACAAACAGCCTGCTAGCCGCGATCGGCGGCTAGCAGGCTAATCACGGAACTCTGTTCCGTGAAGTGGCAGGGAATGATCGCACATGTGCGCAGCCATTCCCTGGGAAACTGCAGCCCCCGTACTTGGCGCCAAGTGGCGTTCGGCGGTCCTGGGGCGGTCCCCAGGTAGTTAAAAAGCACTAGTGCTTTGCCGATTAGCGAGAATCACCTGCTAATTGCCCTAGTGTGAATGGCCCCTTAATTTCTTCACTCCTCTAAAGTAAAGTCTGGAGCTTTGACTAGAGGAATGGAGCCTTCTACAGATAAAGTTGTTGCTGTATGGCAGAGATTTGGCAGCCAACAAGGACTTTGATGAGGGACCCCAAAAGCCCTATAATCATGGGCGTCCGCACATAGAGCCAGGGGTGTGCCGCTGCCTCCCCCTGGCCGCCCGCTGCCCCCCCCCCCGGCCGCCGCTCACCCCCCCCCTGTAGCCGCCGCTCACCCCCTCCTGGCCACCGTGTCAGACCTTGATCAGGTGGCGACCAATAGTGCGGGCGCTAGGACCTAGCACACCGCACTGATATAGCACTTACTGGTCGAGTCGCCACTGATCGAGGTCTGAAGTTGCTGCAAGGTGAGGGGGAAGAACAGCGGCTAGAGAGAGGGGGCACCTATCACTCACTGCCTAAATGGGAGTCCGTCACTCGCTGCCTAAAGGGGTTCCTGTCACTCACTGCCTAAAGGGGCTCCCTGTCACTCACTGCCTAAAGGGTCTCCCTGTCACTCACTGCCTAAAGAGGTCCCTGTCACTCGCTGCCTAAAGGGGTCCCTGTCACTCGCTGCCTAAAGGGGTCCCTGCCACTCACTGCCCAAAGGGCTCCCTGTCACTCGCTGCCTAAAGGGGTCCCTGTCACTCGCTGCCTAAAGGGGTCCCTGTCACTCGCTGCCTAAAGGGGTGACGCTGCCTAAAGGGGTCCCTGTCACTCGCTGCCTAAAGGGGTCCCTGTCACTCGCTGCCTAAAGGGGTCCCTGTCACTCGCTGCGTAAAGGGGTCCCTGTCACTCGCTGCCTAAGGGGGTCCCTGTCACTCACTACCTAACCTGGGGGGTCCCTGTCACTCACTGCCTAAAGGGGTCCCTGTCACTCACTGCCTAAAGGGGTCCCTGTCACTCACTGCCTAACCTGGGGGGTCCCCTGTCACTTCCTAGCCTTAGCCTGGGGGTCCCCTGTCACTTCCTAACCTGGGGGTCCCCTGTCACTACCTTACTGGGGGTCCCTATCTCTACTTTACTGGGGGGGTCCTTGTCACTTCCTAACCTGGGGGTTCCTGGCGCTACCTAAACTAGGGGGCAGCATTTACTTCAACCAGCCAAGCACAGCCCAGCATCACTGCCAGCCAGGTCACAGCATCACCGCCAGCCAACCCAGCCACAGCATCACCGCCAGCCGGCCTGGCCACAGCATCACGCAAGGCCTTTCAGCCCGCACGTCATCCCCAATTCAGCCATAAACAGTATTGCCAGGCACAGCAGCCAGTAGAGGAGAATTGAGAAGCCAGGTGAGAGGTGTCTACCATATTAAGGGGGCATTCTGCCTATTTATGTGCAATGCTGTCTATTTATGTGCCTCATGACTGCTGAATTTGTCTTGTTGGAGGCCTCATGATTGCTGAATTCGTCTTGTTGAAGGCCTCATGATTTTTTGGGGGCCTCAAGATTGCTGAATGTCTTGTTGGGGGCCTCATGATTTGTTGGGGGCCTCATGATTGCTGAATTTGTCTTGTTGGGGGCATCATGATTGCTGAATGTGTCTTGTTGGGAGCCTGATGATTTGTTGGGGGCCTCATGATTGCTAAATTTGTCTTGTTGGGGGCCTCTGGGAAAAGCTGAATCATCATCCTATGAGACAATAGCATTAAACCTACTTTTTAGCTTTTTAAAACGGAAAATAAAACTGGGAGGTTCTAAAAAAAGAATACATTTTTCAGGAGTAGGATGAATGAAATTGTTTATCTTCACAGTTTATTTTCAACTTGGCTTTTCCATTATGTTCATGTATGAGTTAAAACGTTTGTATGAAGTTTAAATTGCTGTTGCCACTTTGCGATAGATAAAGTGACTTTTGGGTTGCAGTTTGGGCACTCGGCCTCCAAAAGGTTCGCCACCACTGTCCTAATCTAATGTCCCACATTGCTAAATTAATGAAAATTTGTCACCACCCATGGCCACACCCATATTCTGGTCCATGGCCGCACCCATTTTTCAGCGCGCACATCTTCTCAAAAATTTGCGGCGCACTATGCGCGCCACACCACTTCTTCCCTGCCTCCCGCCCCCCCCCCTGGAAAATTTTCTGCGGACGCCCATTCCTATAATGTATACCCTTTGCCTCTTGGTGACCTCCACAACTAAAAGATCATTCTACCAGGAATTGTATAATGTTTTTCTTTTTGTGTCTTCTAAGTTGTTGTCCATTTTGTTAAGCACTGTACAATTGTCACTGTAACTCATTGCATATTGTAAACCATTTCCAAATTTGTAACAATGGCTTCATTGTATTTTTTCTCTGTATAGCGCCATGGAAGATGATGGCTTCATATAATGCAATAATAATAACAAGTGGGGACACCATGACTTCCCCCACCCATAACAACTGTAACCATAAGACCCGCTCCGGAGAGGTGGCCCTTATATGAGAAGAAGGGAGGGTACTTATTATGAGCGCCCCCTCAGCAGGGGCTACTCTAGGGGCTACTCTCCCAGGGGCGTAAGTATAGATCTTGCAAGGGATGCAACCGCAGGGGGGTGGGCAGAAGCCGCAGGGGCCCCGTGGGGGGTCCCTGTCCCGAGAGACTGACAACTAAAGGCACTGAGACAATTATTCTAATGACTGCATCTGCTCAGCCACTAATAACAAATCATACAAAGTTTTGTAGACAAAAATTTGTAGACAGTCCCTATTCAGTGTGCAGCAGGCTCTTGTGTACGGTGCCCAGCCCCCGACCTCTCTATCCCTCCCCAAGTGCTCTGTGCTGTAGTGATACTAGAGGAGCCTGCAGAGCCAGTTCTGCTCTAGCAGAGATGGACAGAGTGAGTGTAATAAGCTGAGGCTGGGAGCACACTTGTCTGTCGGTTTTATTTAAGCATTTTCTGCACACCATGTGTGTCTGTATGGGTGAAAACATGCACGTTTTATCACAGAAGCTAATGTAATTGATAGAGGAAGTGCGTGCAGTGCTTCACTGCTGCCATTTTATATCTGCATGGGGAAAACACATTGAAGTGTGCACTAGCCAATTGAATAACATTGTTTCTCAGTTTACCCGTGCAGAAAGCGAGGGGCAGGGGGCCCCATCCAAAGTTTGGCAGGGGGGCCCAGTGATTTCTAGTTACGCCCCTGCACTCCCCCTTTAGTTACTCCTCTGCATATATCTCCACATTAAGAACTAGCGGTACATACCAACAATGCAAGTCAATGGATCACATACAGCACCTTTATCTTTTATGACAAGAAGAAACAGTCGCAGCTTAATGTCCGGTAACTCCATTCAAGTCAGCAGAGCTTCTGATGCCCAGTTTAGGTTAAATAAGGAAAGTCAATTAACACACTCACAATCAATCATTGCCCTTTTAGAAGTCTGGTTTTATTAAAGTTGTGATCCTTTCTTGAGGCTGCTTTCACAGTGGAAATCAATTAACCCTTCGCACACTCACATGCAAATGTTCAAACAAATGCATTCACAGATTTACTCATCCAGGCACAACTGTTATCCCTACAGCTAAATTAAAAGCCAGGGTTTTAGTTCACAGAAGAATGCATTCTTATGCTTAGTCACCTATACTGCGCAGAAGTACCCAGGTAAACATAGGTGTCCTAACTCTGGCCCTGTAACATGCATAGTGCAGACATGCAAACACATTCATTGCATCAAACCTATCAATGGATTAGGAGCACACATCCTAACTTCCTCTCCTGGGAAAGACAGTGCATCTTACCAATCGCACAAGGGAGCTAACTTTATGTGTCCATGTGCACCATGCGCATACACCAGCATAAGCTGTCTGCATGCTGACAAACATACAGGGGAAGGGGGGAGTGCACCGAATTAGACCCTAGCCACAGGGGTCAATGATAAGAATAAACATACATATATCCAGGCACATCGCCTCTAGTTAGGACATTAAATAAATTTTTAGGGAAAGGGAGGTGCTGAAGGGGGTGTGGCTAGAAACAGCAAAAATCAATTAACCCTTCGCACACTCACATGCAAATGTTCAAACAAATGCATTCACAGATTTACTCATCCAGGCACAACTGTTATCCCTACAGCTAAATTAAAAGCCAGGGTTTTAGTTCACAGAAGAATGCATTCTTATGCTTAGTCACCTATACTGCGCAGAAGTACCCAGGTAAACATAGGTGTCCTAACTCTGGCCCTGTAACATGCATAGTGCAGACATGCAAACACATTCATTGCATCAAACCTATCAATGGATTAGGAGCACACATCCTAACTTCCTCTCCTGGGAAAGACAGTGCATCTTACCAATCGCACAAGGGAGCTAACTTTATGTGTCCATGTGCACCATGCGCATACACCAGCATAAGCTGTCTGCATGCTGACAAACATACAGGGGAAGGGGGGAGTGCACCGAATTAGACCCTAGCCACAGGGGTCAATGATAAGAATAAACATAACATAACACATGCTGGTGTATGCGCATGGTGCACATGGACACATAAAGTTAGCTCCCTTGTGCGATTGGTAAGATGCACTGTCTTTCCCAGGAGAGGAAGTTAGGATGTGTGCTCCTAATCCATTGATAGGTTTGATGCAATGAATGTGTTTGCATGTCTGCACTATGCATGTTACAGGGCCAGAGTTAGGACACCTATGTTTACCTGGGTACTTCTGCGCAGTATAGGTGACTAAGCATAAGAATGCATTCTTCTGTGAACTAAAACCCTGGCTTTTAATTTAGCTGTAGGGATAACAGTTGTGCCTGGATGAGTAAATCTGTGAATGCATTTGTTTGAACATTTGCATGTGAGTGTGCGAAGGGTTAATTGATTTTTGCTGTTTCTAGCCACACCCCCTTCAGCACCTCCCTTTCCCTAAAAATTTATTTAATGTCCTAACTAGAGGCGATGTGCCTGGATATATGTATGTTTATTCTTATCATTGACCCCTGTGGCTAGGGTCTAATTCGGTGCACTCCCTCCTTCCCCTGTATGTTTGTCAGCATGCAGACAGCTTATGCTGGTGTATGCGCATGGTGCACATGGACACATAAAGTTAGCTCCCTTGTGCGATTGGTAAGATGCACTGTCTTTCCCAGGAGAGGAAGTTAGGATGTGTGCTCCTAATCCATTGATAGGTTTGATGCAATGAATGTGTTTGCATGTCTGCACTATGCATGTTACAGGGCCAGAGTTAGGACACCTATGTTTACCTGGGTACTTCTGCGCAGTATAGGTGACTAAGCATAAGAATGCATTCTTCTGTGAACTAAAACCCTGGCTTTTAATTTAGCTGTAGGGATAACAGTTGTGCCTGGATGAGTAAATCTGTGAATGCATTTGTTTGAACATTTGCATGTGAGTGTGCGAAGGGTTAATTGATTTTTGCTGTTTCTAGCCACACCCCCTTCAGCACCTCCCTTTCCCTAAAAATTTATTTAATGTCCTAACTAGAGGCGATGTGCCTGGATATATGTATGTTTATTCTTATCATTGACCCCTGTGGCTAGGGTCTAATTCGGTGCACTCCCCCCTTCCCCTGTATGTTTGTCAGCATGCAGACAGCTTATGCTGGTGTATGCGCATGGTGCACATGGACACATAAAGTTAGCTCCCTTGTGCGATTGGTAAGATGCACTGTCTTTCCCAGGAGAGGAAGTTAGGATGTGTGCTCCTAATCCATTGATAGGTTTGATGCAATGAATGTGTTTGCATGTCTGCACTATGCATGTTACAGGGCCAGAGTTAGGACACCTATGTTTACCTGGGTACTTCTGCGCAGTATAGGTGACTAAGCATAAGAATGCATTCTTCTGTGAACTAAAACCCTGGCTTTTAATTTAGCTGTAGGGATAACAGTTGTGCCTGGATGAGTAAATCTGTGAATGCATTTGTTTGAACATTTGCATGTGAGTGTGCGAAGGGTTAATTGATTTTTGCTGTTTCTAGCCACACCCCCTTCAGCACCTCCCTTTCCCTAAAAATTTATTTAATGTCCTAACTAGAGGCGATGTGCCTGGATATATGTATGTTTATTCTTATCATTGACCCCTGTGGCTAGGGTCTAATTCGGTGCACTCCCCCCTTCCCCTGTATGTTTGTCAGCATGCAGACAGCTTATGCTGGTGTATGCGCATGGTGCACATGGACACATAAAGTTAGCTCCCTTGTGCGATTGGTAAGATGCACTGTCTTTCCCAGGAGAGGAAGTTAGGATGTGTGCTCCTAATCCATTGATAGGTTTGATGCAATGAATGTGTTTGCATGTCTGCACTATGCATGTTACAGGGCCAGAGTTAGGACACCTATGTTTACCTGGGTACTTCTGCGCAGTATAGGTGACTAAGCATAAGAATGCATTCTTCTGTGAACTAAAACCCTGGCTTTTAATTTAGCTGTAGGGATAACAGTTGTGCCTGGATGAGTAAATCTGTGAATGCATTTGTTTGAACATTTGCATGTGAGTGTGCGAAGGGTTAATTGATTTTTGCTGTTTCTAGCCACACCCCCTTCAGCACCTCCCTTTCCCTAAAAATTTATTTAATGTCCTAACTAGAGGCGATGTGCCTGGATATATGTATGTTTATTGCTTTCACAGTGGGACGTTACAGGCGCACGCTAGTGCAGCCTCTAACGCAGCCCAACTCACAGTAACGAAAAGTCAATGGGCTGTTCACAGTGCCCACGTTGCGTTACATTGTAACGCATCACATTATTTTAAAGTGCTGCATGCTGTGCGTTCTACGTGGCTAAGCTGCGTTAGACTGTTTGCACATGCTCAGTAGTGTTGGAGGAGGAGGACTCCCCCTCCTCCTCCTCGGCCAGGCACATGGCTAATTAATATTCACTGCACGGTGTGACGTGCAGTGTTTCCTTCCTGGAGCGCCACTCTATGCGGCGATTGGCAGGCGGGACCACGTGATGCCGCATGCATCCAAGAGTACGCATCACGGCATCACAGGGCGTGTGAAGAGCCGCTCAACGTGGCTCAATGTAATGTCCAGCTACAACCACACTATGCGTTGCGTTAGGTGCACGTTATGCGACCTTAACGTGGCACCTAACGGAACATCTTAGTGTGTAAGTAGCCTAAAAGTGGAGAACAATAAAAAATATTATGGTGAAAAAAAAAATGTCCTTTGAAGTTATACATGCGGTCTCAGAATGTGACACCAGATATTTCCCGAGGCCCCTTACACACTGGAGCTTTTTCTTTGCGTTGCTTTTCCCATATTTAACGCAGGGTGACGCTAAAGCAATCAAAGTCTATGGGACATTTCATACTGAATGCGCCAAAAGCATCCAATCTGATGCTAAGTTGACAGCGCGTTATTGGACAGCATCTGCGGTAACGCACGTTGACCGTAAGTCAATGGTGCCGCATATATTTTAAACTGTTTGGCTTTAGCATTGTGGTGCGCATGCACGGACATCAATGTTATCTGGCTTTGCGAAAGAAAATTTGCTTGCAATACATATTTCCGTCACAGGAAGTGAGCAGTAGCGAGCTTCACTTATCGTGGATTATGCTGCCAAGAATCACATTAACGCTCATTATTGCTGGTCTCTACTAAGTTTGTTTTTTGAAGTGCGATGCAATCATGTAATCGCACCGCAATGAAAAGGCTGGTTGCCGATGTGAAACCAGCCTCAAGAGTGAAAATGTATGCTGTCTTCATATACAGCCAGCATTGCACTTCTACACTAAAACAACCCTGAAATGAAATTGTTGAATGTGGCCACTGAAATGCAGGGGATCTGCCATTTGGGACCACTTCCACTAGTAAGTGATGCGAATGCGGCTACCTAGCCGCATCGCATCATTTATGCCGCCGATGCGGAAGTCCATGGAGGAGATGGGACGCGGCTGCGGGTGGATGCGGCCGTGCGAAAATCTGCAGCATGCTACAGATTTTCAGATCGCTCCGCACAACATGCATGTAGTGGAAACTCTTCCGTTGCTGTGCATGTGTTTCAGCACACCTGCGGTGCGATGCGGCTATGTAGCTGCATCACACCGCTCCTAGTGGAAACAGGCCCTTGCCGTCCTCTGAAAATCATCCTTACTGCAGCTATCTGTAGCAGCATCTTCTCCTGACCAACCAATCTGCACTCGCTGCAAGGACAGCAATAATTTGGTGGCTGCTAATTGAATTACTAGTATTATGTATAATTATATGTTTTGAGTTTTAGCATTATTTTCAGCATGACGGGAGTGGTCTCCAACAAGGTTCGTATGCAATAAAAAAATAATCTGTTTGTTTGTTTGTTTTCTTGTTTTTTTTGGGGGGGGGGGGGGGGGGGGGGGATTTAGTCACTTTTATCAAATCTGCCATTAAACTATCAATTCTGATAGACTGAAAACACAATCGGCAAGGCACAAGTGGAGAAGGGGTTTTTAGGCAATTTTTTAGCCAAATGCCTGAAGTCAGTAATATCCTCTGCACTTCTGAATGTATATCCACTTTATACATGTACTGCAGTTACATTTTTGATATGCTTAACATAAGTATTTACATTGGAATGAATAGCTCATGCACTTTAGATAGAATTTAAATACAGCATAAAGCAAGTGTAATGCATTCTTTGAGGCGAAAGACTGCCAAAACATAGCCACGGGGCAAAAACCTTTTTTTAAATGAAAAACAAAGGGTTTTTTTGGGGGGGGGGGGGGGGGGGGGCAAGGCAGAGGCAACTTCTATATTCCTATTTACTCTGGTTCCCTTAAAGGATGTATCAGTTAAACACCACTGAACTGTCCGTAGCAATTATCAGACATATCTTTTGGCATTGGTCCATTAGCAATATTTGAACAATAGTTTACAACGTGAAATCTTGTGCAGCAGTGCCTGAATAGATAGGTTGGTATTACCTGGATGTTTATAATTCATCGCTATTTGGCAGCCTACTTCTTCAAGTTTGCAGCAGGTGTAGCGGAGACATCCACGAGGGAAAATTCATTTTTATCAGCATAATCTTTTTATTTCTGTGAAAGGTAAAGGCCGTCTTAATCTGTCTGCATTTTTATGGACTGTCCATAAATTTCTGGGTAATAGTAATTCCTGGGGAAGTATTTTAATCTATGCCTACGAAATGTAATTTTCCTTTTAAAAAATGTAATTTCACTGTATTAGCTTCTAACGGCTAACTGCAGAGGGTATTTTAGCGCAAGCTTTTAAAACGCAAGGCATCTTCCGTCTTGAGTGTCAAATCTAACTAAGGATTTCTACTGCAGTTATTAAAGGGTCCCTGAGCCGTAAAAAGAAATTCAATGGGTACTTACCTGGGGCTTTCTCCAGCCTACCTTAAGTCGGGAGGTCCCCCGGTGTCCTCCTGGCTCCTCTCCCGGGCCCACCGCCACATACCGCACTGGCGACATCTGGGCCGGGCTCCCACTTCCTTAACAGTGACGCTCTCGGTCGCCACACAGGCCGATGCGTGTCATCACGGTGGCCGGCGTGACAGTACTGCGCATGCGCGTGAACAACTCACTAAAACAATGAATAATTTGTGAAAATAAATCTTGAATTCCTAACAAAGAAAACTGTATATATCCTTATATGAAAGTGCTTAGTGCTAGATGAAGTGCTTGCTGCAAATAAAGAAACAATAACTGTGCAAAGATAGAGTTTACCAAGGTAGGATTGGTATGCAGGAGAGCAAGGGAAGCCTTACAATGCTGCTTCAATGGAGCCTCCACTTCAATGGAGCAAGCACTTGTCTGATTACATTCAGCTTGGGGAGCTTGGTTTTATTCTGTTTTTATGTTTTTACATTTTTGTCAGCATGATTTACTTAAAGAGCATCTGCAACATCAAAAGATCCCCTGGGGGGTACTCACCTCGGGTGGGGGAAGCCTCCGGATCCTAATGAGGCTTCCCACGCCGTCCTCTGTCCCACGGGGTCTCGCTGCAGCCCTCCGTACAAGATGACGTCATTATTTACCTTCCCGGCTCCTGCGCAGGCGCTCTGACGGCTGTCGGCTCCGAACTACATGGAAATACCCGATCGCCGTCGGGTCTGCTCTACTGCGCAGGCGCAAGTTTCCGGCGCCTGCGCAGTAGAGCGGACCCGACTGAGATCGGGTATTTCCATGTAGTTCGGAGAGGAAAGCAGCCACAGCGCCCCTGCTGGAGCCAGCAAAGGTAAATATTGATTTTACAGTCGGGTCTGTCGCCGGCTGTTCGGAGGGCTGCAGCGAGACCCCCGTGGGACAGAGGACGGCGTGGGAAGCCTCATTAGGATCCGGAGGCTTCCCCCACCCGAGGTGAGTACCCCCCAGGGGATGTTTTTGAGGTTACAGAGTCTCTTTAATAAAATTTACATTGAATGGATTACATGAAGGGAGTTTTGTCCTCTTTTTTGTGTACAGAGTCCTAGCTCTTGCTTTTAGCCTTTATGCCCAAAATATCCAGTAATATCTTTTTTTGCTCTAATTGGTTGATTTGCAGCACCTATGCACTGACATCAAAGTGTGGGAGCCTTGTTGCATTGTGGTAAATAACAGCTGTTTACAACTGCCAAACAAGCAGCATCTCCTTCCACAGACATCACCTGCCAGCTGTAAAGATGTCACCATGTGGTACATTTCAGAATCAGGGAGAGGAAATATTTTACAATAGGCAAACAGTAAACTAAATAACTATTGTAAAAATTGGGGGGGGGGGGGGGGGGGGGGCAAAGTGAGAGGTATACCTGTACGCGGTGCCCCCTGCTGGTGACATAATCTAATAATGTGGCTGACTAGAGAACTGGTTAAGGGCACCGCCTTTGACATGGGAGACCAGGGTTAGAATCCTGGCTAGGGTCAGTACCTATTCAGTAAGGAGTTCAAGGCAAGTCTCCCTAACACTGCAGAGTGGCCTCCTGAGTGCGTTCCAGTGGCTGCAGCTCTTGAGCGCTTTGAGTCCGAAAGGAGAAAAGCGCTATACAAATGTTTGGATTATTATTATTATTATAACTGAAGCGTATGTACATTGCTGTCCATAATTATTCATACCCCAGTAAAATTTTTGACTTAAAGTTACTTTTATGCATCCAGCAAGTAATTTTTTGACGGGAAATGACATAAGTGTCTCCCAAAAGATAATAAGATTATGTACAAGAGGCATTATTGTGGAAAAACAAACATTTCTCAGCAACATTTCGCAAAACGTGTCCCGTCCAAAATTATTCATACCCTTCACAAAGTGTCACAGTCTGTGGGAAAATCCACATGTCTATATCATTCCAAATAGTCCAAGCTGTTGTAAAGCATCCTAATTACCCTGATTAATTGGGAACAGCTGTTTTAATCAACTCAACAGGTGAAAAACAGCAGCTCTCTGCATTTGGATTGTAGAGAGTCATGGCTAAGCTCAGTGAGGACTTGCAGCTGTGCATTGTGGCTGCTCACAAGTCAGGAAAGGGCTACATGCCATTTCCAAATGTTTTCAAGTTCCAGTGGCTACAGTGCAAAGTATTATTAAAAAATACAAGATGTATTTTGCACTGTGGAAAATCTCAGAGAACATGGTCGGGAGCCAAAAGTGACACCTGTGCTGGCCAGGATCACCACCAAGGCCATCCTGGTGAATCTGGGCTCTGCTGGTGGCAAATTCTCAATACAGACAATCCAACGTACACTGCACACTGCTGGGTTCCGCAGATGCAGACCACGGAGGACGCCACTTCTCCAGATATAGCACACAAAAGCTCGCTTGGCCTTTGCAAATGCTCATCTGGACAAAGAAAAAGACTTTTGGTCAGATGAAACAAAACATTTATTGTTTGATCACAATGATGTTTCCTTCATTGGGCGTAAAAAAGGAGAATCCTTCAACCCAAAGAACACCATCCCCACTGTCAAACATGGTGGTAGGAACCTAATGCTTTGGGGGGGGGGGGGGGGGGGGAGTTCAGCCAATGGACCAGGGAACCTATTCAAAGAAAACGGCACCATAAAGAAGAGCAATACATGAGGATTCTCAACGACAACATCAGGCAGTCTGCAGAGAAACTTGGACTTGGGCACCAGTGGACATTTCAGTATGACAATGACCCAAAACACACAACAAAGTGGTGAAGAAATAGTTAGCAGACAACAACATTAATGTTTTTCAGTGCCCCAGCCAGAGTCCTGACTTCTCCAATTGAGAATCTGTGAAGGGAGCTAAAGATCAGAGTGATGGCAAGAAGACCCTCCAACCTGAAAGATTTGGAGCTCATTGGTAAAGATGAATGGGCAAAAATACTTGTAGAGACATGCAGAAAGCTGGTCTGCAATTATAGGAAGCATTTGATTGCTGTAAAAGCCAATAAATGCTTTTCTATTGATTATTGAGAAGGGTATGAATAATTTTGGACTGGACACTTTTTGCTCAAATGTAAATAAAAGCTGGGAAATGTTTTTTTTCCCCCATAATAATGCCTCTTCTACATAGTGTTATCTTTTGGGAGACACCTACAGTATGTCATTTCCCGTCAAAAAATGACTTGCTGGTTGAATAAAAGTAACTTTAAAGCAGCCCATACACTCAGCCGATTTTCTGGCCGACCGATCGATCCCGATCGATCGATCGATTGCAAATCGGTTGGCCAATCGACCGATCGACGGCCGATTTCGATCGATTTCGATGGATTTCCATCGAACTTGCAGGGTGGAAAATTTAGGTCGATCTGATGAGATTGCTTATCAGTTTGCATTGGCCTTAATGGAAATCTGATGGCAAAAAAATGCCATCAGATCGAATTTCAATAGATTTCAAACTGAAATCTATTGGAATTCTATCCTGGTAAAAAATGTTCTAAAAACGCATCAGATAGATCATCAGATGCATTTCTTATCTATCTGCTGCCAATCTGACGAGTGTATGGGCACCTTAAGTCAAAATTAGTCAGGGGTATGAATAATTAATGGCAGCACTGTATACGCCATTCTTGTGTGGTTTTCCTACAGCCACTCCAGCCCCCAGTCACAACCCAAAAGCATGCTGATATTGTAAAGTAAACCTGAGGTAAGAGGAATACGGAGGCTGCCATCTGCATTCAATGATAAATAATGCCGGCTGCCTGACTCCTGTGCTTATGCTCTGTCTTGATGATGGAGGTTCAGGGGGTTATTACGGTTAAATATTTACCTGTTTTGGCATCATCCCTCCAGGCAGATGATCGTTCCAATCGTTGGGGGGGGGGGGGGGGGGGGGGGAGGGGTGCTCCTTTGGCTACCTACCTATACTGGAGGACCACCTATTTGCAAGGGGGGGCTTTGGCTACCTATTATAATGGAGAAAGGGGCCTCTGGTGTGGGGAGAAGTCCACAAATTATGTGCCGCTTGGGGCCACAACAACTTTAGCAGCACCCCTGCATGTGTGTGACTCAAAAACAACTAAAGCCAAAAACTTAGCATGACAGCCAAGGAACTGGCATTGTTTATAAGGGAATTAATATTGCAGCCTCTGTATTCCACCTCACTTCCTCTCACTACTTAAAAAATTGAGCCTAGACAATGTCAGGTAGTACTGGTTTAAAAAAAAAAAGTATATAAATTATACTGGAGTATCAGAAAGCTGGAACGCTGACCATAGCCTAAAAATGCCATGTAAATATGACAAATTGGACTGGGACGTCTCCTGCTTTGATTGGTGGCTGTGATAGTCAATCATTAACTGGTACACTCCACCTGCTGGTTTGCTGTGGCTGTTGCAACTACCAGTCAAAATCCACTGACTGGAGCATTCTGGGACCTGGCTGGCACAATGCATAATAAATAAAGAAACATAGGTTATTAGACACCTGTCTTTAAGGCAGCTTGTTGTAGTGGTCCTACCAAAGACTTAGCACTGCCAATAAATAAGGCAAAGCCTATGGAAATTTTGCAAAAAAAAGTTTAAGGCTCAAGGAAAGAAATGAATCTGCATTGGAGCCTCTTCACTCCGGCCGTGGAAGATGTCTAAGTTTGCCTTCCCCTTGTTATACATCCCCCAGCATGTCTGGTGGCATACTGGATGTACATAAGTGTGTGTTGCTGCTTTTTAGCCACTGTCTGCAGGTAATGTGCACAGCAGCACAAAGTGTACAAACAGCAATCAATTCTGACATCCTGAATCTTGCTACAGAACTTGAGTAGTCAGATGGCTACTTGCCCTGATACTTTCACACTGGTGCGTAGCATCAGACAATACAATCAGTTACACTGTAATGGTACGTTCACATTAGCATGCATAAAACCTTGCAATGTAAGTTTTCTTCTCCGTTGGGATCCTGTTTTTCCTGAGAATGTCACTCCCCAGTGTAAAAGAAGTCTAAGGCCTTGTTCACATGATAAATGGCCAGCGCAATCGCAAGTGCTGAGCGCTTTTGTTAGCGCTTTTCCAGTGGTGTAGCTAAAGAGCTGTGGGCCCCGATGCAAGTTTTACATTGTGACCCCCCAAGCACTCTATACATAACTATTGATACGGCACATCAAAACCTGCCAATGGCAACTACAGTGTCAGAGGTGCAAGTAGGGGATGGGAAACAGTTTGTTAATGATTACCACTAGTCAAAGTATCTATAGAAGTAATTATTGTGAGAACAGGACCAATAGGGAGCTAATACTGAAGTTGTGGGAGGGCCCCCCTGGCCCAAGGGCCTTGATGCGGTTGCAACCTCAGCACTCCCTATCGCTACACCCCTTCGCTTTTCCCTGTGCATTCAGAGCGATTTGCTCTTTGTTAAGTGCTTTTCTAAGCTCTTTTCTAAGCGCTTTTGTAAACCGATTTGAGTTTTTCTTCCTGAAGACAATCAGGAAGTGAACTCTTTGACTTGGAACAGAATGAATCTAATGTATTGTAATGTAGTCTAATGTATTTTAAGCTTTGAGTCCTATGGGAGAAAAGCGCTTTACAAATGTTATTATATTTTTGTATTATTATTTTGTTCACATTGTGAACAAAAGCGCTCACAACATTGCTTTCCAAAGCGCTTTTTCAAGCGCTTTGCGTTTTCCCTATACTTTGTATTGCAGCGAAAACGCTTCAGAAATGGTGCAGGGCCCGCATTTGCGCTCAGAAAGAAAGCTCATCGCTCATGTGAGAACATTCACATAGAGCATCATTGCATAAGTGCTTTTATGGCGAGTTTAAAAATCATCAGCGCTTAAAAAAAACAAAACTGCTCACAGTGTGAACAAGCCCTTAGTCTTGATATGGAACTTGACCTTGCCTGATTGCTTACCACCCTGACTACCGCTATGAACTCTGACTAGTTTAGGTTCTCCTGCTCATCATTTGGATCTAGTGCATACATGTGAAAACTCCGGCCCGTGGGCCAAATTTGGCTCTCAGAGCCATTAAATGTGGCCCTCAAGTGGTTTTCCCCACTTTGCATTATGTTTGGTCCACTCTAGACCACCAGGGAAGCTATATTGGAGGTGAAGTCCTAGAACACCAGGGAAGCCATATTGGGAGGTAGGGGGAAAGCACTAAACACTAGGAAACTGTAAAGGGGAGGATGGGGGTCTATAGACACCAGGGAACTGTATAGGGGAGGGAGGACCACTAGACACCAGAGAACTTTATAAGGGACGAAAGTGGCCAGTAGAAATTGAGGGTGGCCCTTGACTAGGCCACAGTGTATTATTTTGGCCCGTGACTAGGTCCCAGTGTACAATTTTGACCCACTTTGTACTTGAGTTTGACACTTCTGATCTAGTTGAACAAAACTGGGGGCTTCCCATCATCCCTTGCAAGGTGCTCTGGTGAAAACCAGGGGACTCCATAGACTCTGAACATTGGGTAGCCTCTGTCACCTGCTGGCTTCCGAGTAATAGTACAGGTGCCGAGTAATAGGCATTAACTTCTTCCTGATGCCTCAGCCTTTTCCTGGTAGTCCTGCTGATCTCTCTGGCTGCAGTAGTGCCTGAATCATACACCCATTGGCATACCTAATAAGCTGTGGGCCCCAGTGCAAGGTTTACATTGCCCCCCCCCCCCCCCCCCCCCCAAGCACTCTTTACATAACAATTTATATGACACACCAAAACCTGCCAAGGACAACAACAGTGTCAGAGGTATAAGAAGGGGATAGGAAACAGTGTGTTAATGATTACTATTATTCAAAGCATCTATAGAAGTGAATATTATCAGCACAGGACCAACAAAGAGCTAATACTGTGGTTGAGGGTGAGCATGTGACCATGAGGGCCCCTCTGGCCCAAGGGCCCTGATGCAGTCACAACCTCTGCACCCCCTATTGCTACGCAACTGCACACACCTGAAAATATAGTCAGACCTCAGTCAGAAACATCTGATCCACATGCTTGTATAGGGTCTAAAGCAGGGGTCCCCAAACGCTTTTGGGTCGAGGGCCAGGTCAACATACTTCAGACTGCTGGGGAGCCGGAGTATACATAAAATGATGTAGAAGTGTTTGCGGGCCAGACAGTTAAGCATACCCAGGTGACAACCTGCAGTCCAGTTGGACAGCAGTGTCACCTGATGTGGAATTTGATTGGAAACCAGCGAATTACTGATTTCTGGCTTCATTCTATATGTGGACCACTAATATTTAAAGATGTAGCTGACCGCATCTGTAATACATTTTTGTGTGTGGGGGGCCAGTAAAAAAAGCCTCAGGGGGCCACATTCGGCCCGCGGGCCTTAGTTTGAGGACCACTGGTCTAAAGTGAAGTACACACATGCGGGAATTGTCACCCATCAAGGATTGGGACACGATCCATCAGGTGACAATTCAGGGAACGATGCTGTACAGACACATGCCTAGCCTTGAGGCTAGTGATGTGTTCTGTTGCTGTGGAGGAGGGAAGACAATTGGTGGACGATGAAACAGCATTTTCAATTGTGTGGCGGGGTTTAAAATAACATTGTGATTGGCCATGTTCTGGCACCGGGGGCCGTTAAAGATCTAATAGGATAGATCCTTAACAATGCCTGAGCAATAGTGATCGGCAGCCGCTGTACACACATAACAATCAACGGCTGAAACGGTCGTTATCGGCTGTTGGTTATCGCATGTGTGTACGTAGCTTATATCTAAGAGAATTAGATGCAGAGGATCAGCAGTGCAGACAGGCAATGGGCATTGTTAAAAAGGAAATAAAAATGGCAGCCTCCATATCCCTCTCACTTCAGGTGTCCTTTGATCAACATCTTAGGGCTCGTTCACACTGCAGGCGTTTTCTCAATTTTTCTCCCGCGTGTGCTTTTTAAAAACGCCCCTCTATCGCTTGTGCAATGAATGTCTATGAGAAGGTTCATATCAGTGCGGTTTGTGCGCTGGACGGACAGCAAAGCGGTGCGCGGACCATTTTCGGAGCGATTCCGCCTCAATTGAAGGTATAGGGAAAAACGCAAAACGCTCACAAAATCACTTTGTGCAGTGATTGCATTTTAAGAATAAATACATTGTATTTATTATTTTCTGAATCAAAGAGTTCACTTCCTGACGTGCCTCAGGGAGTGAATTAAAAAAACGCTGGGAAACCGCTTAGAAATGCGCTGTTCCAAAAACAGCCAACACGAGCGGAAAGAAACGCGAACAAGGCCTCAGTCTTAAGCACCTTAAGACTATAGTCGTTTGAAATGATCATTCCCCGATCGTTTCAAATGACGATCGTTTAAAAAAAACATCCAATGATCATTAAAGCTAATGTAACCCCACCTAAAATAAAAAAAAAGTCAGATACTCACCTAAGGAGAGGGATGGCTCTGAGTCCTAATGAGCCTATCCTCTCCTCTCCCGGTGGATCCTCCGTTCAAATTCGCCGCCACGGGGACTTCGGAAGTCTTCGGGAGCATACTGCGCACGCGCGAGTGCATCATAGACACGCGCGAGGGCGTCATAGAGGGCGCCCGCGCATGCAGCGGCCCGTCTTCGGGAGCCCGAGTGCTCCTAAGGACTTCCGAAATCTCTCTTCGGCGGCGGAAGTGACAGTATTTGACTGAAATACTGCTACGGGGGATCCTGAGCGGGACCGGGTACCGGGAGAGGAGAGGGAAGTCTTATTAGGACAGAGCCTTCCCTCTCCTTAGGTGAGTATCTGACTTTCTAATTTTTTTAGGTCGGTTCCCATAACGATGGACGAGCTAGATCGTTAAAAACGAAAGATCTGCCTTGGCGAATTTTTTTAAACGACGATCGTTTGCAAAAGTAGTACATCGTTAGAAAACGGTTGTTCGTACTAGGCTTGACATGCACATTTCGTTATATCTCCATAGAACCTTTCATTTTTATGCGCAAGCGCAACAGTTGTTTTTCGTGATGTAACGTTCATTCTATGAATGTGTCCTGTGACACGTTAATTGCTACATGATTATACCATAATTGTCATTTTAACAGGATAGTGTATTTTTGTATGTTTTGTCAACGCTATATTATGTACATGCTCTACCTACATATCTACAGTATGAAATCTTGTACTGTAATGTAATATACGTAACGTTAGTTTTACAGTGTAATGTACGTTTTGAACCGTTCGTTACGAGCGGGCGGAACTTGCTATGATGTCACTTCCAGGAACAGTATGTGACGTTGTTCCAGATCATCCGTTAACAAACGATCAGATCGTTACACACCTTTAAAGGATACCACAACTGACATGTGGCATAATGAGATAGACATGTATATGTACAGTGCCTAGCACACAAATAACTATGCTGTGTTCCTTTTTTTCTTTCTCTGCCTGAAAGAGGTAAATATCAGGTATGTAAGTGGCTGACTTAGTCCTGACTCAGACAGGAAGTGACTACAGTGTGACCCTCACTGATAAGAATTTCCCCCTTTTTTATCTCTTTCTTGCTCTCAGAAGCCATTTTCTTCTAGGAAAGTGTTTTATAGTTGGAATTTCTTATCAGTGAAGGTCACACTGTAGTCACTTCCTGTCTGAGTCAGGACTGACTCAGCCACTTACATACCTGATATTTACCTCTTTCAGGCAGAGAAAGAAAAAAAGGAACACAGCATAGTTATTTGTGTGCTAGGCACTGTACATACCCATGTCTATCTCATTATGCCACATGTCAGTTGTGGTATCCTTTAAAAGCTAACTTTACTTAGGTCGTTCGTCAATTAAAAGATTGTTTGTCGTTCACAAAGAACGATTGTTGTTGTATGTGTGTACGTAGCTTTAGCCTGGTGCTGGACTGGTGTGTACTACACAACCTTTGTGCCAAAAGGCCTTCTTCGAAGCAAATTAGTACATGCATGCATAGATAGTGGGGAGTGTAGGGATGGGGACAACCATCATCATAGGCATGCCAGACTTTCACTGTACCAACATTAAAGTGTGTGTGTCTCATTGCTGTGCATCAGATGCCTTTCCCATTGTTTTTCTTCCCTATGCAGAGCTACAGCAAGGAACACAGGTTAGTGTTTCTCCTGTCCTGAGACAATACTGCAGCTTGCGGCTGAGCACCCAATGGTGGTGGCCAAAGTCCAGCATCTAACGAAGCTGAGGTCTGTACTGGCTGAGAATGGAGATTACTCCGTATATTGATGAAAAGAGCTCCATTGCATTATAAAGCCAGCCGCTGCCCCTCTCTCTTCTCCCTTCTGCTGTGTGCCTGCAGCTGGCCGGGATTCAGCTGCAAAGCGCCTTCAACTGAGACGCACTATTGGGGGTGGATGAGGATTTAACTGTAATTCCTTTTCAGCCATTCAGAGTTTGACTCAGTAATAATACATCAGAACGCGCATGTTATGTATTATATTGCAATGTATTGCTACACCTGCCGGTGTGTCTGCTTTTCTTCTGATCCTTTAGACGCCGGCGTCAGGTGCACCCCCCTGTGCGTAGTGGTACGGTCTGAGCCGGGAGCAGGCGGCCACACTGCTCTATGCTGCTCAGTCAGTAGAGTGATCGGAGCGGGAGGGGAGGAGGTGTGCTGTTGCTGCTGCTGTTGGTGATCGGGCACAGACGTTGGGGCATCGGGTTAGGGGCACACATGCCCTCCGAGGATTAGATAGGGGAGCCCGGCTGTCACATAGGCGAGCCGGCCAGAGGGACCGCTGACTGGCACTAATGGACTGCGGAGAGCCGATGTGCTGACAGCCCGGGAGCGGTGGAGTGACAGTGCCCGGCGGCCCTGCTCAGCTGACAAGTACCCCTCTCCCTGCCTGGTATTGCCATCCCATCCTATACACACACCATAGACGTCACCCTCCCCATTCATCCTATGGACTCATTCAAGTCTGCATTCTTTTACATGCACGCTAATTGCATGCCGCGTGATCTGGTCTTGTGCTCCCATTCATAGTGCAGTGCCAGGGATCAGAGGATACATTGTTATCATTTAGTATTTATAGAACACCGAGATCTTCTGCAGGAAGCATGTTAATTTATCTGTGTGTTTTTGGGGTGGGGGAGGAAACCCTGATGCCTGGGGGAACCCCATACAGGCATGTGGAGCACATACAAACTCCATGCAAATAGTAGGATTTGATCCTGGGACCCAGTGGTGCAAGGCGGGAGTGCTATCCACTATGCCATCATGCTGAGATTAAATTATGAGTATAGTTTTGTATGGTCTTGTAAGCCTGTGCTTCCAATCACTTCCATTCCCTGTGCACTTTCCAGCACTGATTTGCTGTTATGGACCACACACACACCACTGTCAGCTTTAATCAACAGAGACTGTAAACTGTCATGATCTACCATTCAAACTCCTGTTATTACATTGGTACATAAGCAATATTTATATCTTGGTGTTGTCCAATAGTCTGGCTTATCTTGTTGGATTCTCACATGTAATTGCAGTAATCTGTCTGGATGTGATCAGAGCTCCCCTTTGTGTCAAGCTCTGATGACCCATTGACCCCACTAGTGATGATTGTCTTCCGCCTCTAGTAATCCACCCCCACACACATCCTTCTTGGTCAGACAACCCCCTCTGGGCTCCCCCTTACAGCATTTTCCTGTCATTCCTCTTCAGTTGCTAGCCATTTCATCAGTTTAAGAGCCCTTTAAATTTCATCTTTTCTCTTTTTTGTACTCAGCATTCTGTGCATTGGTTACACATGGCAAATGTCACACTTCTCAGTACTGTGATTACCTCATTTACATGTTTATTTCTATATCAGTATACCAACCCACCTCCCAACACACACACTCTTTGGTATGACATCATTTCTCCTCCCATCTCATTTGTACTCTATAATTATTTTGTTTTGTATGTTACATAGGGTTTTGTTTTTTTTAGTTTCTGTTTCATCATTGCTTTCACTTTGTTGTTGTTTTTTTTAATCCCTTTAACTTGTTTACTATCCTATTGCATGTAATTTTGGATGTACCATTCCCACCAAACCACTTGTGGATCAGCAGTACTGTGTAATGCCTTTATCTCTGCGCTTGTGTTTCTTATGTGCTGGGATTTGGGACTTAGTGCCATCTCCTGATCTGTTGTTTTTATAGTGCTGATGTCTATACATTTTTTTTGAATTGGGGCTTGTTGTCTTTTTCTTCAGCTGATCGCTTGTGGTTGTTTGAAGGGCTTCGGTGTACAGTCCTGACACGCTTATCGACATTATGGCTACTGTACAGACAACAGTGTCAGATCTCAGATCGAGGGCTGGCGGTAAGTAGATCTTTCCTGTTTGCTATACCTGAATCATCCAAAGAGCAGCGATGCAGCAGCCCATGGCCAGCAGTCAGAAATCATTTGTCACCGGTCTGACTGTGCTGAGCTGAGATTTGATTTGTTGCTTTCAGTTACCGTCACTTGCACGTAAGCATTGATCTTTACTCTGCCTTATTCAATAAGTCCATCAGTGTATTAATGTGTGCGACTGTCAGAATTTATTTATGTTCTCTATTAGCCATTTCCTCTGCAGCAGCGTCCACAGGCCATTATACACCGTCGTATTATTGGAGAAGTGAGGATAATGTAGGAAGCCATTCCTGGCCACTGTGCCTCTGAGGCCCATGCGCTAAAGTACAGTAAAGATGCCTACATGCTCACTAAGCAACAACGCGCTGTGCATGCGCTGACTACAGGAATTCACAAAGCCGAATTCCAGCACTTGGCAATGGGGCGGCACTTGCCTTCTCCAAACCAGGCAAAATTGCTGTACAGTGTGAAGGGATGTATTTTAAAGCAAACGTGTGATCCGGGTAGAATAAAATCAGGCCTCAGTAGGTGGAAGCCTCTGGCTCCTCCAGAGGCTTCCCAAGTCCTCCTCGAGACCACTGATCTGGTGCTGGACCCTCTGGAAGTTTGCAGCCATGCTTCCGTCCATGAACGAGTGCAGGAAGCCTCACACCTCTGCAGGAGCAAGAGTTGCTTGGGGGAAAAAGTTGAGAGGCTCCATGCTACTGTGTAGACACGAGGTGTCCTGCGCAATGTGGCTTTGCTTGTTCATGGATTCGTGGTCCAACAAAGCCCTGGGGGTTCTTGTGCTGGAACGGCGGGGTGGAGAGGAACCTTAAAGAGGAACTTTAACAGAGGATAGTACTTCATTCCAATCAGTACGAACATTCCGTACAGATCACCTGGCAGAATTAAAGATGTAACCACCAGTGATACATTTCAGAATGTATACAATGAACAGAAGCGCCAAAAGTATACGATTAGATTAAATGAGCTTAAAAACCAATTTAAATGGGAAAATTGGAGGAAGTGGTGGTCTTACCTCCTCAAGCAGACACAACAATGACTGCGATTCAGACAGTCAAACACATTTATTGGGAACTCCAAAAAGAAATGCAACGTGTTTTGCAGGTTCAACCCCACTTCATAAGGCAATATAGGGAGGAGAATCAAACAATCTGCACAAGGATTCAAGTTAAGCGCCTCTGTGTTACCAGAGGCGCTTAACTTGAATCCTTGTGCAGATTGTTTGATTCTCCTCCCTATATTGCCTGATGAAGTGGGGTTGAACCTGAAAAACGCGTTGCTTTTCTTTTTGGAGTTCCTAATGTGTTTGACTGTCTGAATCGCAGTCATTGTCGTGTCTGCTTGAGGGAGGTAAGACCACCACTTCCTCCAATTTTCCTCCAATTTTGCCATTTAAGTTGGTTTTTAAGCTCATTTATTCTAATCTTATACTTTTGGCGCCTCTGTTCATTGTATACAATTTTGAGTCCACCCCTGGTGGAGGGTTGCTGCCCTTTCTTCCTGTCTACAGAGAGCGACTTCTTAATCCTGAGTGGGGTCAGGACAATCTCCCCACCTGCCTTTACAGTGGTTGCCTGCTGGTGACCCTGACTTGTGAGTATCTAGCAATACAAACTTATTGCCACCTTGTCCAGTACAAATTACACTATTGGGGCTCTTGGTGTTCCCTGTTTTTATTTCAGAATGTAAATCAGGGAGAGGAAAGATTTTACAATGGACATATACCGGCTTAATAATCTATAAATGAATATTGTGGTAAAAAAAAAAGCAATTTTTATTCAATATGTTATTTTCATTACAGTTCCTCTTTAACCAGCTGAGCGGTCTGGACGAGCTCAGCTCGTCCAACACCGCCAGCGGCTGCCGCTCAGGCCCTGCTGGGCCGATTTTAACGAAATAAAAAGCAGCACACGCAGCCGGCACTTTGCCAGCCGCGTGTGCTGCCTGATCGCCGCCGCTCTGCGGCGATTCGCCGCGAGCAGCGGCGAAAGAGGGCCCCCCTAGCCGCCTGAGCCCAGCGTAGCCGGAACAAAAAGTTCCGGCCAGCGCTAAGGGCTGGATCGGAGGCGGCTGACGTCAGGACGTCGGCTGACGTCGATGACGTCACTCCGCTCGTCGCTATGGCGACGATATAAGCGAAACAAGGAAGGCCGCTCATTGCGGCCTTCCTTGTTTATTCTGGGCGCCGGAGGCGATCGGAAGATCGCCTCCGGAGCGCCCTCTAGTGGGCTTTCATGCAGCCAACTTTCAGTTGGCTGCATGAAATAGTTTTTTTTTTATTTAAAAAAAACCCTCCCGCAGCCACCCTGGCGATTTAATCAGAACGCCAGGGTGGTTAAGACCTGCAGAAAAAGCTGTAAATGGACCTTAAAGATAATCTGCATTCACAAAATGAAGTATAAACAAACATCCCTGCCTGTTTGGGGTCATCTCCTAACCCCCTCTGTAATATTTTCGCTGCTCGCAGCTTAATAAAGAGGGTAAAAAAAAAACAGTTTTATAATCTGTTTTGTAAACAGAAAAGATGGCCACCAAAACAGGAAGTACACCAGCAGAGCAGTGAACTCAGTTAATACACAGTGAGTACACAGAGAATTCAGTGAGTTACACATTGAATTCAGTCTCCAGAGGTTATGTGCAAGTTTTGAAAGAGCTGTGTGTCAATGAAGCATGACAAGCTGTGTCTGCTCTGCACTTGTGTCAGCCTGACAGGCAGCTTCCTCCTCAGCCAGCTATTCTTTGTTCAGTTTATCAGTCTGTGTTTATCAGCCTCACAGATAGCAGACAAGCTGACAGTGAGAGCAGGGACGTTGTCTGTGAGGAATAAAACATCACAGGAGCACTGGAGGGGCCTGGAAGGGGTTAACTTGTTAACATTACTGAAGAGTTGGCAGCCTTCCAGACACAGCCGACAAATCCGACAGGGGAAAGATAAGCTTATTTATTACAGAGAAGGTGCAAGTAGAAAGTGCTGCAGTAAGCCAGGGCACAATGGAGCAGCCTTAGGAACTTGTAGGATAGGAAAAATAATGCTAAAATTTTTGTTACAGAGTCTCTTTAAAGTACTCCTGACCTAATGGCTAAATTGTGGAATAAATCCCATGATTACCTTATTCTTAATGTGATTGCTCTGCTCATGGCCAACAGGGGTCCACCTGTTCCCTTGCCCTGTCTTCCAAACACTGCAACCCCCCGTGAAGTTACTGAATGGGGTTGTGAATGGGGTAATCTCCATGCAATGCATATTTGCATATGCGATTGTATGCCGAAAGAAAACTGACAGTGTTCTGCATCTTCTTTGCATTCTGCATGTGAGTTTTCACATGCAATGCAATTTTGCACAAACCATGCAGTTTTTCACACTTTTAACATGTCGTCACTAGGCAGAACATGGGCATGTGCAAGAAATTGCAAGTGAAAATTTGCATAAGAGCGAATATACAATAACATGAGATTTTTTTTTTGCATCTCAGAAGAATTGCATACAATTTTCCTAACGTGAAACCGCTATCCTGCACATGAAATGTAGCCTTGTTGAATTCCTATACGGTCCGTGAATGCACAGCCTGTTTTTGCTTTGTAAGGGCTTGTTTTCGCTTAGGGAGTTTGCCCTTTTTTCAAGCTCCTGCGATTTTGAAAATCACCCTAAAAAGCTTGTGCAATGATTCCCTATGAGAGTGTTCACATCTAAGCGGGTCGTTTCCGATCCGCTCAGTAACGCACTGCCTGTACCAACTCCTGAGTGTTTATGCTCAATGGAAGGTATAGGGAAATCGCAAATTGCTTGAAAAAGCGCTTTGTATAGTGATTTCCCCAGCACTTTTAACAATAAATACATTGTATTTATTCTTTTCCGGGTCAAAGAGTTCACTTCCTGATGCAAGTCACAAATCGCTGTGCAAAAGCGATTTGAAAAGCGCTTTATACAAAATCACAGCGTGCAGCTAAGCATCGGGAGGGGGGAAAAAAACGTGCAAAAATTGCTGCCGTCAGCGATTTAAATTTAAGTGAACATAGCCTAATTGTGTAGGTATCTTCATGGCACCTTAACGAAGCAGCCTCAAGGTGCGTACACACATGCGACTATAGTCGTTTGTAACGATCGTTCCCCAATCGTTACCAACAACGATCGTTAAAAAAAACGAACCACTGACTATTAAGGCAAACGACGAACGAGCCAAATCGCTACAAAAGAAAGTTCTGTCTCGGCGGATTTTAACCAACGCCGATCGTTTGCAAAAGTAGTACATCGTTGGAAACGGTCGTTCGTACTAGGCTTGACATGCGCATTTCACTATTTCTCTGTGAAACTTCTCATTTTTATGCGCAGGCGCAATAGTTGCTTTACGTGATGTAACGTTCGTTCTAACGATCAGATCGTTACACACCTTTTAAAACTAACTTTACTTAGGTCGTTCTTTCATCAATTAAAAGTTTGTTCGCCGTTCTCAACGAACGATCGTTGTCGCATGTGTGTACGTAGCATCAGAGGGTAGGGATGGCCAACCAGATGCAAATAATTTTGAGTTGATGCAGTATTATGCAAATTTATGCACCTTGAAATGAATTGGTCCACTCTTGCCATAATATGTTTATAATAGGTCACAAGTGTTTATGAAACAGTCATGGATTACATGATTGCGAAAATGTCCATGTAGTCGAGCTAACATTGTGTGGTAATTAACGCTAATCTACAGGAGGATTTTTTTTTTGTTAAACCCACTCTTCAAAATTGTCCTCCTCCTCAGGAGTTCTCCATCTTCTTGTCCTGGCAGACCATGCTGCCTCATCTTGGGTTCAATTTCCAATGCCCAAATGCTGCTTCCCATTGTAAGCAATGGCAGAGAGGGACAATGGCTCTGTTCCTCACAACCTCAACTGAGTAAAAAGGGAAGGGTTTGTGGCATGTGTGCCACACCATCATCCCAGAAGTCCTTGTGTAAGGGGGCGTCACTTCACTGTTGTAGCCGAAGACATAACAACAAAAGTTATGGTCCGGTATGGTCCAGTATTAGTCATGGAGAGAATCCGAAGACTTAACAAAAGTTGTTTAGGTAATACCTTTAATGACTAACTGCACAAGATTCCTTTGCAACCTTTCGAAACTTTAAGTTCCTTTTTCAGGCATGTAATTGCAATCGAATAACGCTTGTGGCTGCATCCAGGGGGCTGATCTGCTTGACAAACAGTTTAGCCGTCCGTGGAAAAGAGGTCTTAAGACGACAAGGGGAAAGATTGAATGCAAAGGAATCTTGTACAGTTAGCCATTAAAGGTATCACCTAAACAACTTTTGTTGTTATGTCTTTGGATTCTCTCCATAACTAATACTGGACCACACCCAACTGGCTTCACTGTTGTAGTAGCCTTCCTCCAGAACCAATCCAGATCCCAGCAGGGAGTGCCAATATCATCAGGAAACGGTTATTTGTGGAGGGGGTTTGAGGGAAGGAGTTTTTTTAATTAATGCAAAGAGGTGTCCTGATGAGACTGCCAGGGTGGTGGTAATAATAATAATAATAATATTATTATTATTATTATTATCATCATTATTGTATATCTTGGCTATCCACTTTTAAATGGCAGAGGGCATTTTATTAAATACTCTAACCAATGACTAAAAGGCCTCTCTACCTGCTGTTGTGAGTCCATGGAGTTTAGAAGGCTGGTAGACGTGATCTTAATATATCTGCAGGGTTAGAAGCCTCTTTAACTCAAGCAGCTAATGGTGGCAAATTCACTACCAGTCAGGTGCTTGCTAGCACTCGGCAAAGGTGGTGGACTAGTGGTCTCTCCATGTAGTTGCATCTGAGTGCGGCGGTTGCCATACTCACACGACACGAGATGGTTTCTCTAAGCTGGGTACCACCGCGGTGTGTCAAATGTGAAGTGTGGGGTTACCTTTCTATTTAGCTATATGTAATTGCAATCGAATAACGCTTGTGGCTGCATCCAGGCGGCTGATCTGCTCGACAAACGGTTTAGCCGTCCATGGAAAAGAGGTCTTAAGACGACAAGGGGCAATATTGAATGCTGGAAACACTACTATCTCAGAGATGGGAACGTTAGCAGTTAGATGCTACTTTCTAACCTGTTGGTTTCACTTTTCTTTGAAACCACCCAGACTGCGCAGTGCACACACCAGTGGACATAACCTTGTATGATATAGCTGCTTGAAGCAGCTGGATTGGGCAACAGCACTTGAATGGGTTAATCTGCCATTCAGCTGCTCAGAATTGATAAGCTATGTCACATTGGCAATTCACAAGGCAAACTTTTAGAAATGAGTTTCTGTGATCCTGTTTCTGCATTTCTACCGACTCATGATTTGCAGTTCAGTGAGAAGTGATCTGTGAATGATTTTGTTGGGATGAGCACAGCAGAGCTCGCTGCCTACCTGTGTACATGTTGGCCTAACAGACGCCTTCTGTCTTGTTCCTTATCTGATCTTGTGCTGTGACACCTCAGCTTAATCTGTCCCCATCCATGGCCAGTCTATTTTTCTCTGTACTTACTTTTCTTGTACTGCTTCTCCACTGATTGATTATGCTGTGAAGGTCTGGTCATTAATACTGCAGTCTATTAATTATGTTGCATCACGTGCTGTCTTTAGCACAACTTGATACGGTAAACAGCTCTTGTCCTGGGAAGAATTTGTGGTGATTAATGAATGAATGTATGGCTGTTTTGTAGCATGTCGCAGTGCAGAGCTGCCTCCGATATATGGTAATCTGTGTATGGTGTCTGTTGTGAATCTGCTTTCCTGGCTCAGACCTCTCATATGTGGGCTTACTGACAAGTCAAACCAAGTTTCAGGGCCTGTTTCCACTACACGCAGATACTGCATGCAGAAAACTGACTCCAATGAATGTCTATGGGCCTGTTTCCGCTGAACGCAATTTTTCTTATGCAGATTTCCCATAGGCATTCATTGGAGTCAATTTTCTGCATGCAGAATCTGCGTGTAGTGGAAACAGGCCCTCAGTGATCTGTGGTCAGGTTCCATAGAAGCAATTGGTAGTTCTATGTTAATCACTTTATCAGTGTGTGTGTGTGTGTGTGTATACAGTTTACTTTATTTTGGAACTTCACATGTTAAACTGAATTTTTTTTTTTTTTTTATAAGGTGAAATTATTTTTATTTTAGTGCTGCGACTTCCAGAGTCCTTTGCAGAATACATAGTCAGTTCCTGGCGCACATTTTTTTCCCAGGGCTGTATATGCACTTGGTGATAGAACTTGTTATTGTCTGTGTCGAACAGGAATGTCCAGCCCAGGAGCCAAATGCAGCCCATCGAGCCATTTCTAGTTGCCCCCTAATCTCTCTACAGTTGTTGATTCCATGCGGCCTACATGCCATAGCTGCAGTGCTGCATTCAGGGCCAGCAGCAGTAAGAGTCACTGACTAGCAGCTACCACTGGTCTAACTGCACACGGTATAGAAGTTGTTTCATGTGGAAATGTTTTGGCAAAATATCACCGGTAAAGTCTACCTAATGGCAGCAAAAATTCTGTTTTAGTTTTGCTAGTTCGGCCCCCTAGCGATATGGTCCTTGACCTAAAAAGTTTGGCCATCCCTGGTGTAGAAGGACCTAGATTAGCTGATCCAGGTCATGTCTCTTCCAGCAGCAGAGGCTGACGTCACACTGCAAAAACAGGCCTTTGGGGATAAACGCGTTAGCATTAATCCCCATCTGGTATCCGGCCAAGCCGGTGGCTTGCTTTTGAATAATCTATGACATGCGCGGAAGCGCACTTCTAAAATACGCTTCCGCACATGCACGACGCTGATAACTGTGGCGGGTTTTTTAAAAATGGGCCCGTTGCCATAGACTTAGGTGACTTCTGGTCCGCCACAGGTTGCCGCAGAGCCGCACGGTGACGTAAGCTTGGAAACTCGTTAGGGCAGTGTGAAGTCTCGGAGTTGGAGCAATTTTGGGTACCTGGAGTCGGTGGTTTCAGTAAACTGAGGGTTCGGAGACGGATGATTTTTTATCCAAATCCATAGCCTTTTTAAAAATTAGACTAAGGAGTCAGTCGATGAGTAGGAGCAATTTTGGGTACCTGGAGTCAGTCGGATGATTTATGTACCGACTCCACAGCCCTGGTGAACTCCCCCATAGACGTTCATTAGGCTGCGGTGGGATGCGGTAAATTTTCCGCACCGCGTCAGTGTGAAAGGGCCTATAGACTTTCATAGCTGTAGGCTGCAGTCCTCTGAAAGTGTTCAGTCTGTGTCCTGTCCCTTCCATGTTTAATGCTATGATTCTAGCAGATGCTTGCTGCATCTCCCGCAGAGACTTGGTCAACTAATCATCACTGTGGGGCAGCATGACGTAGTACTGGACTTTGGGGGATGACTTGTGCTGCTTTTCATAATTTCCTATAGGAAGGGTCACAAGACTCACACAACTGGCCGTATTGCAAGGACTGAAGACCCTGTGATGTGGGTAAAGTTCTACTTGTAGCTAAAGGCTGGCAGGTATTGGGTCTAAAGGGCTATGCATGGCAGGGGAAGATGGCAGCTCCGAGTTAGGGACTACTGTGAACTTGAGTCGTACCTGAGTAAGGTGGAATATGGATGGTGTCATCTTTCTTTTCACAAAATGCTATTTGGCTGTCATGACTAGTGTCTGGCTTCAGTAGTTTCCATGTTGCTCATCTGGGACAAGCATGCAGACAAGAGGGTATCTGGTCACTTGATCTGCATTTTTCATCGGTAGTTTTAAAAGTAATGAGGACAACCAACAGCAGGGAAAGTAGCCATTTTAAAAATGGCTCATTCCACTTCCTCTCCATTTAGATTTTCTTTTTCCGGATACGAAGTTATCCTTTTTAAAGGACAGCTCTTGGCACTCAGCTAAACATGAGATAAGCAAAATGCATAGGAACATTTCACTGCCAAAAGACTTAGTTAGATGCAGAGTTAAATGCAAATGGATGTCCTAGTTGGTACGAAGGAGATTAGCTTTTCAGTATATCTAAAGAATTACACAGGACACATAACATTTTTGGTCCTACAGTACTCTGTGCGCCAAGAAACCTTCAATTCCTCACATTTGGGTTATGGGGTTTACACTGAGCTGACTGCCTTCTGGTTCTCTGATTGTGTACACCATAGTAAAAAGACAGTGCTCCTCTTCAATAACAGCTTTCCACCATCTGTAAAAATCAAGTAGACTGAACATAGTGCATTACTGATAGACTGGAATACGAGCATGCATTTGACCCCAAGTGTTCAGTGATTCAAATGTGCTTGACACTCTGTGAACAATTCACACGCCCCCCTGTACAATAGCAGCTCACAAAATCTTAGCCACCTCACATCCAGGTGAGTCTAGCGTATTATTCAATGAAGCCAATATCCGATCAAATGTCAGTATTCCAACGTATAAAAGATTTATTCCAAGATTGTGAGCATGTGGCTGGCTTCTGCTGCTGGCCCTGCTGGAGGAAGCAGAGTGGAGACAAGCAGCCGTGAGGCTGCAGCCAGACTACAGACAGCTGAAACAAGTGCAGGAGACCTGGAATTTAATCTTGGACTTCTGATAGCGAATACTCTTAAGGTTTTGAGAGACTCATTGATCAATAGGGCGAGCGCAGTTTTGTAAAATCTTTTGTCCTGTATGATTGTGTGGATCCTGTACAGTCCTTGACAAATGTTATGGCAGGTTCAGATTCTAAAACCTTGTACATATGCTAGAGTTCTCATGAGAGCTCTATTGCCAGATGGACTCATCCAATCAGAGGCCAAGCCAATTGTTCCCATACTGACCACACCCACTCAAAACCACTCCGTTGTGCGCCACATTATCTGTCTTCCCCCTACCATGACCCCGCCTACCCCCCATAGCAAAATAATGCATCGCTGGCCTATAGGCTAGCAATGCATGTATACAGCAATTAGCCCCAGACTTTTTGTCCTCCTCTCAGGGCTAAAAGTGAACATCCCAACAACAGTGTCTTTTATGAGCTCTAAACATGCTTTGAATACCTTATCTATCATCTCCCGCTGCAAGCCTGATCAAAGTTGGCTGTTGTAATTACAGAAGGCCATAGATGTCTGGGGACAGTGGGGGGGGGGGGGTGTGCAGGTAGAATAACAGAGTGATATTGGGCTGCATAATGCACAAAAACACAGTCCCGAATAGGCCTAACATTGCTTATTTGCATTGTGAAGATAAAGGAATGATCTATAGGTTTGCAGTGTTAAAGGGTCACTTAAGCCAACTGAAAAAATGAGTTTTACTCACCTGGGCCTTCTACCAGCCCCATGCAACTGTCCGGTGCCCACGTAGACTCGCTCTCCGATGCTCCAGGCCACTCGCGTTCCCGGCCTGTCGGCTGCTGTCGTCAAAACTTGAAGTGGCTGCCGGCGGGGCCAGTAGCATCAGAGCGAGTCTACTTGGGCACCAGACAGCTGCAGGGGGCTGGTAGAAGCCCCAGGTGAGTAAAACTCATTTTTTTCAGTTGGCTTAAGTGACCCTTTAACCACTTCCCGACTGCCTAACGCACAGAGGCGGCCGGGAAGTGGAGCCCTGAAGGACCGGCTCACCCACAGAGGCGGCGGTCCTTCTAAGGGCATGGGCGGAGCGATCGCGTCATCCGTGACGCGATCCTCCGCCGGCGCCTGTCACCGCTCGCTCGCCGCAACATCCCGCCGGCTATACGGAAGCGCCGGCGGAATGTTAACCCCGCGATCGCCGCATACAAAGTGTATAATACACTTTGTAATGTTTACAAAGTGTATTATACAGGCTGCCTCCTGCCCTGGTGGTCCCAGTGTCCGAGGGACCACCAGGGCAGGCTGCAGCCACCCTAGTCTGCACCCAAGCACACTGATTTCTCCCCCCCTGCCCCAGATCGCCCACAGCACCCATCAGACCCCCCCCTGCCCACCCCCCAGACCCCTGTTTGCACCCAATCACCCCCCTAATCACCCATCAATCACTCTCTCTCACTATCTGTCAACGCTATTTTTTTTTATCCCCCCCCCCCTGCTCCCTGCCCCCTCCTGATCACCCCCAACCCCTCAGATTCTCCCCAGACCACCCCCCCCCAGACCCCCCCCCCCCCTGTTTACTGTATGCATCTATCCCCCTGATCACCTGTCAATCACCCGTCAATCACCCGTCAATCACCCCCTGTCACTGCCACCCATCAATCAGCCCCTAACCTGCCCCTTGCGGGCAATCTGATCACCCCCCCACACCAATAGATCGCCCACAGATCCGACATCAGATCACCTCCCAAATCCATTGTTTACATCTATTCTCTCCTCTAAACACCCACTAATTACCCATCAATCACCCATCAATCACCCCCTATCACCACCTGTCACTGTTACCTATCAGATCAGACCCTAATCTGCCCCTTGCGGGCACCCAATCACCCGCCCACACGCTCAGATTGCCCTCTGACCCCCCCCCTTATCAATTCACCAGTGCATTAATTACATCTGTTCTTCCCTGTAATAACCCACTGATCACCTGTCAATCACCTGCCAATCACCTATCACCCATCAATCACCCCCTGTCACCCCCTGTCACTGCCACCCATCAATCAGCCCCTAACCTGCCCCTTGCGGGCAATCTGATCACCCACCCACACCATTAGATCGCCCGCAAACCCGCCGTCAGATTACCTCCCAAATGTATCGTTTACATCTGTTATCTTCTCTAAACACCCACTAATTACCCATCAATCACCCATCAATCACCCCCTATCACCACCTGTCACTGTTACCTATCAGATCAGACCCTAATCTGCCCCTTGCAGGCACCCAATCACCCGCCCACACGCTCAGATTGCCCTAAGACCCCCCCCCCCTTATCAATTCGCCAGTGCATTAATTACATCTGTCCTTCCCTGTAATAACCCACTGATCACCTGTCAATCACCTGCCAATCACCTATCACCCATCAATCACCCCCTGTCACTGCCGCCCAACAATCAGCCCCTAACCTGCCCCTTGCGGGCAATCTGATCACCCACCCACACCAATAGATCGCCCGCAGATCCGACATCAGATCACCACCCAAGCGCAGCGTTTACATCTATTCTCTCCTCTAAACACCCACTAATTACCCATCAATCACCCATCAATCACTCCCTATCACCACCTGTCACTGTTACCTATCAGATCAGACCCTAATCTGCCCCTTGCGGGCACCCAATCACCCGCCTACACGCTCAGATTGCCCTCAGACCCCCCTTTATCAATTCGCCAGTGCAATATTTACATCTGTCCTTCCCTGTAATAACCCACTGATCACCTGTCAATCACCTGCCAATCACCTATCACCCATCAATCACCCCCTGTCACTGCCACCCAACAATCAGCCCCTAACCTGCCCCTTGCGGGCAAACTGATCACCCACCCACACCAATAGATCGCCCGCAGATCCGACATCAGATCACCACCCAAGCGCAGTGTTTCCATCTATTCTCTCCTCTAAACACCCACTAATTACCCATCAATCACCCCCTATCACCACCTGTCACTGTTACCCATCAGATCAGACCCTAATCTGCCCCTTGCGGGCACCCAATCGCCCGCCTACACGCTCAGATTGCCCTCAGACCCCCCCTTATCAATTCGCCAGTGCAATATTTACATCTGTTCTCCCCTGTAATAACCCACTGATCACCCGTCAATCACCTATCAATCACCCATCAATCACCCCCTGTCACTGCCACCCATCAATCACCCCCTGTCACTGCCACCCATCAATCACCCGCTGTCACTGCCACCCATCAATCAGCCCCTAACCTGCCCCTTGCGGGCAAACTGATCACCCACCCACACCAATAGATCGCCCGCAGATCCGACATCAGATCACCACCCAAGCGCAGTGTTTCCATCTATTCTCTACCCTAAACACCCACTAATTACCCATCAATCACCCCCTGTCACTGCTACCTATCAGATTAGACCCCTATCTGCCCCTAGGGCACTCAATCACCCGCCCACACCCTCAGAATGCCCTCAGACCCCAGCCCTGATCACCTCGCCAGTGCATTGCTTGCATCTATTCCCCCCTCTAATCACACCTTGAGACACCCATCAATCACCTCCTGTCACCCCCTAGCACACCTACCCATCAGATCAGGCCCCAATTTGCCCCGTGTGGGCTCCTGATCACTCGGCCAAACCCTCAGACCCCCTTCCGATCACCTCCCCAGTGCATTGATTGCATCTATTTTCCCCTCTAACCACCCCCTGAGACACCCATCAATCACCTCCTGTCACCCCCCCTAGCACTCCTATCCATCAGATCAGGCCCAATACAACCTGTCATCTAAAAGGCCACCCTGCTTATGACCGGTTCCACAAAATTCGCCCCCTCATAGACCACCTGTCATCAAAATTTGCAGATGCTTATACCCCTGAACAGTCATTTTGAGACATTTGGTTTCCAGACTACTCACGGTTTTGGGCCTGTAAAATGCCAGGGCGGTATAGGAACCCCACAAGTGACCCCATTTTAGAAAAAGACACCCCAAGGTATTCTGTTAGGTGTATGACGAGTTCATAGAAGATTTTATTTTTTGTCAAAAGTTAGCGGAAATTAATTTTTATTGGTTTTTTTTTACCAAGTGTAATTTTTCACTAACTTGTGACAAAAAATAAAATCTTCTATGAACTCGCCATACACCTAACGGAATACCTTGGGGTGTCTTCTTTCTAAAATGGGGTCACTTGTGGGGTTCCTATACTGCCCTGGCATTTTAGGGGCCCTAAACCGCGAGGAGTAGTCTAGAAAACAAATGCTTCAAAATGACCTGTGAATAGGACGTTGGGCCCCTTAGCGCACCTAGGCTGCAAAAAAGTGTCACACGTGGTACCGCCGTACTCAGGAAAAGTAGTATAATGTGTTTTGGGGTGTATTTTTACACATACCCATGCTGGGTGGGAGAAATTTCTATGTAAATGGACAATTGTGTGTAAAAAAATCAAACAATTGTCATTTACAGAGATATTTCTCCCACTTAGCATGGGTATGTGTAAAAATACACCCCAAAACGCATTATACTACTTCTCCTGAGTACAGCGGTACCACATGTGTGGCACTTTTTTACACCCTAAGTACGCTAAGGGGCCCAAAGTCCAATGAGTACCTTTAGGATTTCACAGGTCATTTTGCGACATTTGGTTTCAAGACTACTCCTCACGGTTTAGGGCCCCTAAAATGCCAGGGCAGTATAGGAACCCCACAAATGACCCCATTCTAGAAAGAAGACACCCAAAGGTATTCCGTACGGAGTATGGTGAGTTCATAGAAGATTTTATTTTTTGTCACAAGTTAGCGGAAAATGACACTTTGTGAAAAAAAACTATTAAAATCAATTTCCGCTAACTTGTGACAAAAAAAATAAAAACTTCTATGAACTCACCATACTCCTAACGGAATACCTTGGGGTGTCTTCTTTCTAAAATGGGGTCATTAGTGGGGTTCCTATACTGCCCTGGCATTTTAGGGGCCCTAAACCGTGAGGAGTAGTCTTGAAACAAAAATGACCTGTGAAATCCTAAAGGTACTCATTGGACTTTGGGCCCCTTAGTGCAGTTAGGGTGCAAAAAAGTGCCACACATGTGGTATTGCCGTACTCGGGAGAAGTAGTACAATGTGTTTTGGGGTGTATTTTTACACATACCCATGCTGGGTGGGAGAAATACCTCTGTAAATGACAATCTTTTGATTTTTTTACACACAATTGTCCATTTACAGAGGTATTTCTCCCACCCAGCATGGGTATGTGTAAAAATACACCCCAAAACACATTGTACTACTTCTCCCGAGTATGGCGATACCACATGTGTGGCACTTTTTTGCACCCTAACTGCGCTAAAGGGCCCAAAGTCCAATGAGTACCTTTAGGATTTCACAGGTCATTTTGAGAAATTTCGTTTCAAGACTACTCCTCACGGTTTAGGGCCCCTAAAATGCCAGGGCAGTATAGGAACCCCACAAATGACCCCATTTTAGAAAGAAGACACCCCAAGGTATTCCGTTAGGAGTATGGTGAGTTCATAGAAGATTTTATTTTTTGTCAAAAGTTAGCGGAAATTGATTTTAATTGTGTTTTTTCACAAAGTGTCATTTTCCGCTAACTTTTGACAAAAAATAAAATCTTCTATGAACTCACCATACTCCTAACGGAATACCTTGGGGTATCTTCTTTCTAAAATGAGGTCATTTGTGGGGTTCCTATACTGCCCTGGCATTTTAGGGGCCCTAAACCGTGAGGAGTAGTCTTGAAACGAAATTTCTCAAAATGACCTGTAAAAAAAATTAACAAATTGTCATTTACAGAGATATTTCTCCCACCCAGCATGGGTATGTGTAAAAATACACCCCAAAACACATTATACTACTTCTCCTGAGTACGGCAATACCACATGTGTGGCACTTTTTTGCAGCCTAACTGCGCTAAGGGGTCCAAAGTCCAATGAGCACCTTTAGGCTTTACAGGGGTGCTTACAATTTAGCACCCCCAAAATGTCAGGACAGTAAACAGACCCCACAAATGATCCCATTTTGGAAAGTAGACCCTTCAAGGTATTCAGAGAGGGGCATGGTGAGTCCGTGGCAGATTTCATTTTTTTTTTGTCGCAAGTTAGAAGAAATGGAAACTTTTTTTTTTTTTTTCTCACAGTGTCATTTTCCGTTTACTTGTGACAAAAAATATCTTCTATGAACTCACTATGCCTCTCAGTGAATACTTTGGGATGTCTTCTTTCCAAAATGGGGTCATTTGGGGGGTATTTATACTATCCTGGAATTCTAGCCCCTCATGAAACATGACAGGGGGTCAGAAAAGTCAGAGATGCTTGAAAATGGGAAAATTCACTTTTTGCACCATAGTTTATAAACGCTATAACTTTTACCCAAACCAATAAATATACACTGAATGGTTTTTTTTTTATCAAAAACATGTTTGTCCACATTTTTCGCGCTGCATGTATACAGAAATTTTACTTTATTTGAAAAATGTCAGCACAGAAAGTTAAAAAAATCATTTTTTTGCCAAAATTCATGTCTTTTTTGATGAATATAATAAAAAGTAAAAATCGCAGGAGCAATCCAATAGCACCAAAAGAAAGCTTTATTAGTGACAAGAAAAGGAGCCAAAATTCATTTAGGTGGTAGGTTGTATGAGCGAGCAATAAACCGTGAAAGCTGCAGTGGTCTGAATGGAAAAAAAGTGGCCGGTCCTTAACCTCCTTGCCGGTCTAAAAAATCCGGCAAGGAGGCAGCGCCGCACTTTTTTTTTTTTTTTTTTTTTTTTTAAAATCATGTAGCGAGCCAAGGGCTCGCTACATGATAGCCGCTGAGCGGCGGCATCCCCCTACCTACTCCGATCGCCTTCGGCCATGGCGACCGGGCGGGATGACGTCACCGACGTCATGGACGTCGTGACGTCAGAGGGAACCCCGATCCGCCCCTTAGCACTGATTGGCCAGGCTGCGCAGGGGTCTGGGGCGGGGGGGGGGGGCGGCTCGGCGCGGCGGGTAGCGGCGAATCGGCGGCGAGCGGCGGCGATCGCAAGTTACAAGCAGCTAGCAAAGTGCTAGCTGCTTGTAACAAAAAAAAAAATTATGCAAATCGGCCCAGCGGGGCCTGAGAAATCCTCCTGCGCAGGTTACCCCGAACTGTGTTCGGGATAACCGGCAAGGAGGTTAAGGGGTAGAAAGCCCTAGGTCCTCAAGTGGTTAAGCATTGCGGGATCGAATGGGATAATCGAGTGGCAAAAATGAGCCGTGTATGCCCTGCATTAGGAACAAAATGTGTGTGGAGAATGGTTCGAAACCTTCTCCATTTAACTTTCAATTTAGAATAGTAAAGTGTCTACTGGTACCACAGACATGAGATGTATTGTTAATATTATCCTGGAGGAAAACAGCTGAATGAGGTGATGCACATCGCATGTCTTAGAAACTAGTTATGAGAAGTATTCGAAGGTTACCAAGCTGCCCTCTCCTAAAAGTACGTTTTGTGGTGGTCATACAGATATTGTGGTTTCAATATTCTGAGTAACTGAGCCAGAAAAAGCATGCTGATCTCCTAACACCACTGACTGCATGACAGCTCTGGGTAAATGACTTGACAGTATTGAGGCCAGGAGGTCATCCACAGCCAGGAAGTGAGTATTTTCGGCTGCAGTGTTCAGTCTGTGTGTTTCTGTCATGACAGGGCTCCTGGAAAAAAATACACTTGTGTGAGAAAGATTGAGGCTGCCACCTTTTTTTTATATTGTCTTTATAAAGAAGTTTACATTATAAAATCTATGTATCCCCCTTTGATGTTGCATGTATATAGCTGTCTGTTTTTATATCTTGTCGGCATACAAGATTTAGAGACTCTGAAGTCTCGTAAAAATACAGGTTTTTATTGTAAAAATGTGTTTAACGTTACTGTCCTACCTAAACCGCCTCATCCCCGCCACTGTGCACTAATTAAATCCCCCCCCTAACTCCCCGGGAGTCAATCTGGGCAGTGCTTCCGCGAGAGTCTTGCTTCACTGAGAGGGGCGGGGGAGAGGCGGGGATCCGCAGCTGACAGATGCCTGTAGAGTCAGGGCTGCAGCTCTTAGCTCTGCCTCACACGGAAGCACACAGGGCAGCATAATCCACGACCAAGAAAGTTGTGGATTTTGTGGAGGAGAGGGAGGGCAAGTTAGGGGGGATTAGTTAGTGCACAGCGGCGGGGATGCGGCGGTTTAGGTAGGGCAGTAATGTTAAACACGATTTATAGGAGACTTCAGTGTCTCTTTAAGCCTGCGGAAGGCTTAATAGCCAAAAGCTTACTCTTATTCTTTTAAAGGACCACTATCGCAAAAAAATGTAAAATACACATGTTCATGATGCAGTGGCGTAGCAATAAGGGGTTTACTAACCGGTAAACAGTTTCCTTCTTAACTCATGGCTTTTTTAAATGTACTCACCCCCGGAGGTCTGCATAACACTTTGTGAAACTAGATTCTGAAACGCTAAACGCTGTCAAGTTAAAGCTACATTGTTTATATTTTCCTTCTTTAGTTATAGTAAGCCTGATCTGGTTATAGTAAGCATTATACAGGACAGTGCAGGTGAATGCCAGCCTCCTTACATGTGTGATTCTGTGCAGGGGCAGGAGAATTCATGTAGGAGGCTGGGATCACTGGGTGAAATACATCAGTGGGATAATAATAGTCAGCACGCCTCTGTTTACAAAAGCCAGCATCGTTGTTCCCTTTTGGTTTTTACACAGCTGGATAATTGCGAGCTTTGCTTGTAAAGGCTCCGAAAGTAATCATCGAGTAGTCTCTCTTTATGCTGCATGTTTAGTCTGATGTGCTCCTGCTGCTACCTGATGCGCTATTGCAGCACTAAGCCACAGCAGTGATTTTCTGTTGTGCAGGGTACAGGTTCTGTTGTTCTGATGCTGTTTAGTGTGACTGCTCCTTAGATTGCAGACGCTGCATGATCGAGGACTCGCCGTGCAGATTGTGTCACACATATGGTGGGAAATAATAAGTGCTAACTAGCACATCTTACGTAACCGCTACAGTCTCACATTCTCCAGCACATGGCAGGCAGAGGTGTTAAGTGCTGAGGATCCTGACTATGGATGAAAACTTAAAGAGAAACTGTAACCAAGAACTGAACTTCATCCCAATCAGTTGCTGATACCCCCTTTCCCATGAGATCTTTTCCTTTTCTCAAACGGATCATCAGGGGGCTCTGTATGGCTAATATTGTGGTGAAACCCCTCCCACAGTGTGATATCAGGACCATGGTCCTGACAGTTTCCTGTCTGTGAACCTCGTTGCATTGTGGGAAACAGCTTTTTACAGCTGCGTCCAACTGCTAAAAAAGCAAGCAGCATCTCCTTCCACTGACATCACCTGCTCGCAGTAAAAATGTCACCATGTGATAAATGTCAGGATGTAAAGCGGGGAGAGGAAAGCTTTTACAATGGGCAAACACTGACTAAATCATTTATACATAATGATTGTAAAAATGAAGCACTTTTTTATTACATTATTTTCACTGGAGTTCTTCTTTAAAGGTACATATTGCATGCTTCACTCTATTGACTGGTGGGATGTAGAGCAACTGAATTTCAACCAGAAAAGGAACACACAGTTAAAGCAGACCTGAACTCAGTACTTCCTCTCTGCTGTAAAAGATAAGCAACAGCATAATAACCTCAAAAGAAAAAAACATTTCTTTGCTACAGCTGATATAAATCCTGTAATAAATCCTCAGTATGTTTACTTCCTGCTTTCATGTGAGCAGACAAAGGGTTAACATCCTGTTTACCAGTTGTCTCTCTGCCAAGGCAGTCAACAGACAGCTGAGTGATCAAATTACAACATGTGCATAGTCACAGGTGGAGGGGAATTAGGCTAAACTCTGTAAATACATACAGGGTGCATTTCAAGGTTTTCCTTCTGTCCTGTGCAAGAGTTCAGGTCCACTTTAAAGGTACATATTGCGTGCTTCACTCTACCGACTGGTGGGATGTGGGGCGATTGGATATCAGTCAGCAAAGGGAACGCATAGTTAACAGTGCTAATAATCTGATTTGTTTTTGCCCTGAGGGTCTTGCGTTAAAAATAAAAATTGACAGGTCTGTTATGGATAGCTGGGGGTTCACGGACTACAGCTGGTTCACTATATGTTTTGTAAATTTGTCGGGGCTGCCCAGGCCTGTGTAACTGTGGCTACAGCATTCAAAAGGCTTTGTTTTTTTTCTTGCAGTTATTTTGGATTTGTCTGCAGTGCATGATTGCATAATGTAGTAGTAAGGCTGCTAACTGCAGATAAAAGCAGACGGGAAGATGTTTTTTAAAGTAATCTTGAAGTCTATATATACTTGCCTTTGTCCAGAGGCTTCCCATGTCTTCTGACTGTTCCAGCAATTGATCCCTCTCTGGATCTAATAGATCTTTGCAGTGCGCGAGCAGTTCCATGGTCAAGCATGTCCGTACTGCACATGTGCGAGCATGATCCACGCAGTCGCAGTAGAATAAATTTGTGGAGGAAAGGCAGGACAGCCAGGTAATAGGCATTGTTTAATAGGAAATAAATATGGCAGCCTCCATATAACTCTCACTTCAGATTCCTGTTAAGCTGACTATACAAGGGTCGTTTATGGCCCAAAAAGAAAGTCCCTACATCTTATACGGCGAATGCAGGTTTTCCCAGACTTACAAACGCCCACCGATACTGACGACCCACCGCCATGCCTGGCACTCCCTATATTGTCCCCCTTTCTGTCACCAGTGTGTTCCCGCTCCCCCCCCCCCCCCGTGCCTCCGCCCCCACCCCTGTGTCTCCGCACCCCTGCGTATAAGTAGCAGGTGTATTGGCAGTGACTTAACTAATCCATGGCGCCTGCGGTGATCACAGACCTCTTCACTTCCACATGGCTCCCCCTAGTGACGGCTTCTGCTGATCGCATCATCAGCAGAAGCAGTCACGGGGGAGCCGCGCAGAAGTGAAGTCTGTGATCCCTGCAGGCGCCATGGATTAGGTAAGACACTGCCGCTACACTTGCTACTTATACAGGGGAGGGAGCGGACACACATTGGGGACAGAAGGGGAACTTGGAGGACACTTATTGGGGGAGAACATGTACATGGACACACCAGGTTCAGTATGTAGGTGCATATTTGTAGTCCGAAGCATCTTATACGGCGGTAACTGTGACTGCCTCCATATCCCTCTCACTTCAGTTGTCCCCTAAGCCAGTACGTATGATGATAAAACACCATTATAGTTGTGTTTTGAACTCTGGAAAATAGGCCTGATGTTACATATATATATAGATAAAGATATATTTTATTTTTTTTTATCATAAACCCTTTAATGAAAGTGAGTTTGGACATTTGAAATGAAACCGGGCAATGTGAGAATTCCTTTATAGCGTCAGGTCCTTGGCCTGCCTGATCTCAGGGAAAGAATCAATTCATCATAATGGATTTTCCAAGCTGGCTACTGCGGTCTCTGTTGGACAATACTGAACCTAAATGTATGTGCACCGAGCATAAATGGAAGAAAAGAAGCCACTGAGAAGAGCTAAATGGGCTTTCTTGCTGCTGTAATGCTTAAGAAAAAATGGTTCCATTTCCAGCGGTTTGCAGAACATCAAAATTCCATACTTGGCGTGTTTGTGTGTACACAGGTGTATTTTGCCTGCCCTGAAGTTCCACATTGAGTATTCTGGTTAAAATAATTACAACCCATTGACCCATCATGCCTTATTTCAGACTAGCATTGGCCTTTAACAGAAAAAAACGAGGAATGTTGTTGTACACAAATGATTCTTTGTCTTTTGACTGCTTTAGTGATTTGGGTGCAATGGGGGGGGGGGGGGGGGGGCGCTAATAAATTGGGTGCTGCCATAGGCACCAATAGTCAACCATAGAAATATTCGCTATAGAGGGTAATTTGTGCACTGGATGGGTGGTAGTGGTGGAGATTGGCAACAGTGTAGTCAACTCAGGGCACTGGCTGCTGAGGTAGCAGCGGTGAATAGTTTGGTTACTCCTATATCTGATCTCTAGGCAGTGCCGGTGACTGCAGGAATAGCGACTGGGATTGGCTACAGTGTAGCCGATCACTGGGTAGCTCCGGTGACTACGGTTAGTGGTGATAGTGTTAGGCATAGATGGGGTGTGTAGGTTAGTGCCAGGAGTAGGCAGGGAGTAAGTTAAGCATAGATAGGCAGGTTAATTAGTGTAAAGATAGGATAATATTAGGTGATAGTAAGATATCTATGATTTTGCTATCAGGACCAGGCAATAGTAGAATTACTCAAATTAAGTAGCTGCATTTTTAAATGTACACCTCTAGCTATTACTTCTGTGCATACATGCAAAGTAGTGCTAGGAAATTTGGGCTCAGGCAAAGCCTAAACAGCTCACCCTGTTCCTGCAAAAGTCCCCTTTTCCCCACAATCCTTCAAGGCAAAGGTGAGATGTAGCTCCTCCCAGGAACAGGAACAGACAGCACTTCCCCTATAAAAAAGTCACATGGTTAGTCCACCCTCAGTGCTGTTTGTTCCTGCGTCCAGGCAGGTCGGCATCTCCCCTTTGGGTGAAGCCTGTGTGCTGGGCTGCAGGTGGATCTCTCTGGGTGGCTGAGACTGTGGTACTGAGGCAGTCTGGCCATGCGCCCCAGGCTGGAGCTTTCCTGGGGTTTGCCTACCTTTCTCTCCCGCTTCCAGGGAGAGCAAGAGTGGAAGGCGTGGGTTCCCCTTGGCGGCCTTGCGGCGGAGTGAGCAGGACGGAGGTAAGCTGGCGGCCATGTGCAGCGTGGAGCGCATTGCGGCCATTAGGACGCTTGGCCGCGTCCGGATGCGTACTTTCCGGCGGGTATGCCGAAAGTAACAATTTGTAGTGCCGGCTCATTACTCTCTCTGCAGCTTCCGGGCCGCCAGTCATCCATTCGCGGCAGGCCAGGTATGTTTCAAGGGGAAGCTGCGCGGGCCTGTAGCACTGTTGCTCAGAGAGAGTTTGTCCTGCGCTGGATGTGTCAGCTGGAAGCATGTCAGACGCTGAGAGGATTGAGAGCAACCAGGCCGCCCAAAAGGTGAGATAATGGTTTCTCTTTCTGGGCTGATTGTGCTATATGTGTGAGCAGAGTTACATGCCTTGTTGTGTTGTTGTTTATGCCAATACTAAGGCTTCTGCTAAATCTGCTGCTGCTGCAGATAAGCATAGGCATCCTCCTAATGATAAAACATGCCCTTTGTGCAATTTTTATGTTGCTCTATGCAAAAACTCTGTCAGTTGTGCATACAGAGGGTTGTAGGGGAGGAGCCGGGTCACTCTGTTCAGGATACATTGAATCCTTTAGAGAGGTGATTAATGCTTCATTGGAATCAATTAAGTCCTCATTATTGAATGCTAATCCATCCACTTCTCAGGTTGCTGTATCTGGAGTATCTGTGACTGAAGTTGATAGTTTCAGACACTAGAGAAATAGAATCTGAATCTGTTTCAAAGTTTAAATTCTGTATTGAGGATGTGGTAGCTGTTTTGTTTATTCATAATCAATTATACAAAGCTGAAGGATCCACTTAATTAAAAGGTGGATGTTTATTTGAAAAGGTCTTGGGAGGCTAGTGCGGCTATGTTTAGGCCGGCTTTTACCTCTACATGTGTGGCCACAACTTTGGAGCTGTGGATTAATCAGCTCAAAGCTAACATACTGGCTGGTGCACCTGTTTTGCAATTGTTTAATTCTATTGCTATTTTCATTTAAACTGCTGCATATTTATCAGATGCTTCTGCTGAAGCAATTAGGTTTACTGCCAGGTCCATTGCTCTGTTTCTATTAGAGCCTTGTGGCTTAAAATATGGGATGGTAATATCTCATCCAAAAACAGGCTGTGTGGTGTCCCTTTTTCAGGTGAAATGTTGTTTGGTCCAAAACTGGATTCAGCTTTGGAAAAAACATTGAATAAAAATAAAGTTTTGCTTAAGAAACAGAAGACTGTGGTAACAATATTTTTCGTAAGCCAAGGAGTGATCAAAAGGATGCCTCTAAGGATCAAAGTAAAGGCAGGAGGTGAACTTCTGACAAGTCCAGGAAAGGGGGCTTTAAAGAGACTCCGTAACAAAAATTACATCCTGTTTTTTATCATCCTACATGTTCCAAAAGCTATTCTAATGTGTTCTGGCTTACTGCAGCACTTTCCACTATGACAGTCTCTGTAATAAATCAATGTATCTTTCCCCTGTCAGACTTGTCGGCCTGTGTCTGGAAGGCTGCCAAGTTCTTCAGTGTTGTGGTTCTGCTATGAATTCCCCCTTTCAGGCCCCTCTCTGCACACTGCCTGTGTGATATTTAGGATTAGAGCAGCTTCTCTCTTCTCTCTTATCTTTTACAAGCTGGATAAATCGTCCTCTGAGCTGGATGGGCTTTCACATACTGAGGAATTACAAACAAGGGCAAAGCTGTTTGCAAGAAGAAAAGAGCAGCCTGAAACTTCAGTGCATGGGGGAAAGAAACACACAAATGATCTCTTGAGATTCAAAGGGAAGGCTGTATACAGCCTGATTGTGTATGGATGTATTTTCTATGTGTGGACATACTGTACATCAACCTACTTCCTGTTTTGGTGGCCATTTTGTTTGTTTACAAACAAACTTTTAAAAACTGTTTTTAACCACTTTTAATGCGGCGAGGAGCGGCGAAATTGTGACAGAGGGTAATAGGAGATGTCCCCTAACGCACTGGTATGTTTACTTTTGAGCGATTTTAACAATACAGATTCTCTTTAAGTCTAAAGCTCTAGAGTCCCAGTCAGAATCCCAATGACTCGTGTCAGGCGGTGGGGGGAAGGCTAAGATACTTTCTCTTAGGTGGGCAAAAGTGTCAAAAAATCCATTTATTCGCCAGACAATGTTTGGTTTCCAAATAGTTTGCCCTTCCTCCACCATCAAGATTTGTGATCTCAAAGGCCCTAAGAGATCCCACTCTGGTTCCAGAGATTTTGAGCATATTGCAGAACATGCTAAGACAGAATTATTATTATTATTATTATTGATTTATAAAGCGCCAACATATTCCGTGGAGCTGTACAAGGTAATGGAATTCATCCTGTGCCTGATTCTGCACCTAACAAACCTGAGTCGGTTTATGAAAAATTTTCGGATGGAATCAGTAAGGGAGTTATTGTTTCCAGAGGTCTTTATGGCATCTCTGGATCTAAGAGATGCATATTGGCATATGCCGATTCACCAAAAATCACAAAAATTCTTAAGTTTTGCAGTGAGAATAAATGGGATGGTAGAACACTACCAGTTTGTTTGCCTCCTGTTTGGGATCACTTCTGCCCCAAGAATGTTCACAAAAATTCTGGGAGAAGCATTAATTCCGTTAAGGGAACAATCGATTTTAATCATTCCGTATTTAGACGACTTGCTTATTCTAGGAAGTTCAGCAGAACAGCTGAAGATCCATTTGAATCTGGTATCGGAACATCTCCGATCCCTAGGTTGGATCATCAACCTGGAGAAGTCCTCTCTAATTCCAAGTCAGAGAACTCAGTTTCTTGGCATGCTAGTGGATTCAGTAAAACAGATGATTTTCCTTCCTCCCAAGAAGATTCTGAAGATAAGTTTGGCAGTGAAATCATTACAAAGGGAAGACAAAGTTTCCCTAAGAACGATTTTGTCGGTGTTTGGGTTAATGTCATCCACGATGGTGGCAGTTCCCTGGGCATTAGCGCATATCAGGAAGATACAGAGGTTCCTCCTAGAAAATTGGGACGGTCGTCCACAAACATTAGATTTCAAAGTCAAAATCCCTCAAACTGTGTGTCTCTGCAACGGTGGTTGGAGGAATCCTACCTTATGAAGGGCAGGCCTTGGAAGGGGCCTGTAGACAACATAATAACTACGGATGCAAGCGCCCGGGGCTGAGGAGCTCATATAGCTCACAGAGCCTTTCAGGGGAAATGGACAAAATCAGTCTCAAAGGTTATCCAATTGAAAGGAATTAACAGTAGTAAGGCTGGCTTTATTTCAGGTGCAATCGATACTGTTGCAGTCCAATGTTTTGATCCAGTCGAACAACGTTACGGCAGTAGCGTTTATCAACAAACAGAGGCACGCGATTCCTGTTGTTGCAGGAGGAAGCGGAGGACATCTTGTCTTGGGCAGAAAAGAATGTGTCATCCTTGAGAGCTGTTCATCTCAAGGGAACACTCAATATACATGCAGACAAACTGAACAGAAGCAGGATTCTGTCATCAGAATGGTCTCTAAACAAGGAGGTGTTTTCGCAGACATCATAAAACGATGGGGAACACCGTCAATCGATCTGTTTGCAACAGAAGACAATACCCAGATTCAGACTTTTTTCTCTTTCAATCCAAGAGATCAAAGCAGGGGGGTGAATGCATTCATTCAAGAGTAGAACTTTCCACTTCTGTATGCATTTCCTCCTCTCAATTTGATTCCCGCGGTCATCAGCAAATGGAGAGGTTGTCAAAATTGGATGATTTTGATAGCACCTTGGTGACCGAGAAGGAGCTGGTTTTCAGCTCTCAGGTTAGCATCAGAAGACCCTTGGAGACTTCCTTGCAGGCCGGATCTACTGCTACAAGGGAACCTGTGGCATCCGCATCCAGGAAGATTGAATCTGTTAGTCTGGATCTTAAATTAGCCTTACTCAAAAAGTTGGGAGTATCTGAGAAGGCAGCCTCTACATTTGTTACTAGCTGTAAGGAAGTTACTAGGAGGATCTATCTGAAATACTGGAAGACTTTCCATCTTTGGTTATCTGGCTCTAAGTTTGATAGCTTGTCAGTCCCAGCAGTCCTGGTTTCTCCAGGACGGTTGGGATAAAAATATTTGTGAGTACGCTTAAGGTGCAGATTGCTACCTTATCTGCTTCTTCAGGTATCCCCTTGTCTTCCTCTCCAATACTGAGATTTCGGAAGGCTCTATCTAGGAAACTGCCAGTTTACAAGCCATACGTTTCTCCTTGGGATTTATCGTTAGTATTAGAGGGGCTGTCCAAAGGTCCTTTTGAGCCGCTAGGGGACAGTTCTTTTAAATTTCTTACATTAAAGACTGTATTTTTAGTAGCCATCACTACAGCCAGAAGGGTTAGTGAGCTACAGGCCTTGTCTATGAAAAGTCCTTATTTTCAGGATAGGTTAGTATTACAGACGGATCCAAAGTTTTGTCCAAAAGTTATGTCTAGGTTTCACAGGTCGCAGGATATTATTTTGCCTACCTTCTGTGTGAATCCAAGTTGTGGAAAAGAGAGGATTTTTTCACTCATTAGATGTTAGATGTGTTCTGGAATACTTGAACAGAGCTGCAGATGTCTGGAAGACCGATTCCTTATCTGTTTTATTTCAGGGAAAACTGTAGGTCAGATAGCTTCTAAATCTACTATAGCTAATTGGATTAGGTTAGCTATTATAGAAGCTTTCAGAGTTATGGGAAGTGAGGCTCCGGCTTCATTTAAAGCTCACTTTTCTAGAGCTAGGGCAGCTTCTTGGGCTAATAATGCAGGGGCTTCGCCTGAGCAAATATGTAAAGCAGCAACGTGGTCAAGCTTTTCTACGTTCATCTGTCATTACCGAATTGATGCAATGTCTGCACACGACCAGGCGGTTGGTAGAAACGTTCTCCAAGCATTGGTCCCACCCTGAGGTTGTATTACTTGTTAATCGTCTCACCTTTGCCCTGAAGGATTGTGGGGAAAAAGCAGAGTTAGTACCTGCTAACGATGTTTTCAACAATCCTTCAGGGCAACGATCCCACCCGGGTGTTAATTGTCTGTGTCTGATAGTTGCACGGTTATGGGTAGTGGAATGTTCACCTGTCGGGTACTTGGCTAAACGCACTGAGGGTGGACTAACCATGTGACTTTTTTATAGGGGAAGTGCTGTCTGTTCCTGTTCCTGGGAGGAGCTACGTCTCACCTTTGCCCTGAAGGATTGTTGAAAACATCGTTAGCAGGTACTAACTCTGCTTTTCAAGCAGCCATCGACTCAGGGGGAAAGATGTAATACGTCTGCCAGCTGTTGCTGAGTTGCGCTGCTTTTATAGTAATTTGGATTCTGTCTATTGATGGTGCACAAATTACTGTCTGATCACTGCTATAGCCATAATTCACATTACGGTTATGGCAGTGCATGGTGCGACCAAATTCCGCTGCGTTATTTTGCGCTGCCTCGCACTTCTGTACCTCAGTGAAAAAGGGTAGCACTAGGTCAGATAGCAACCCAATTCATTTCTATGGTGTGGTCTGAGGGCACTGTGTGTCTGACTGATCTTGGGTCATCTGGGTGCATAATGTGATATCCAGACATCCAGATCTTAAAGCAAAACATTATTTTGGTCCAAAATAATTCATAATGTGATAAAATCAGAGACGTGTCCATATTCACAACATAGAAAATCAACCTGTAGGCACCTGATGCAAATAGTGCAACTCTTGCTACCTAGATTTCTGGTATACCGACTCGCATGCTACCTAGGTATCAGAAGCAGGGCTGTGGAGTCGGTACAGAAAATCTTCCAACTCCGACTCCTCAGTTTCTGAAACCATGACTCCGACTCCAACTCCGGGTACCCAAAATGGCTCAGACTCCGACTCCTTAGTCTAATACTTAACAGGGCTGTGGATTTTGTACAAAAATCATTTGACTCCGACTCCTCAGTTTATGAAATCAACGACTCCAACTCCGGGTGCCCAAAATTGCACCGGCTCCGACTCCTCGACTCCGACTCCACAGCCCTGATCAGAAGTTACACTAGTTGCGTAATTTTAGCATTGCTTTGTGAATCTCATATTAGTTACCCTGAGCTGAAGCCTGGAATGGGTGGGGCGCAGCAGCCATCTTGACGGTGACATTCCAAAGAGTGCATGTTTTAATAGAGGCGCTTGTTAATTTGGGTGCCAGATAATGCTGATAGTCGGAATATTAATTCGGTTAGCTATATTCTATCTACTTCCCTAGCATAAACCTCACACTAACCCTCCCCTACCTGTGCCTAACACAAACCCGTTAGCCTATGCCTAACACTAACCACTCAACCCCTGGCACTTGAATATACTATAGCTGAGTACCTACCGCTACTACTTAACCCTCACCGCCTGCTGTAGCCGAACAGCGGTGCTTACATTAATACACACAAATACCCCTGGCACTTAGCCACTGCTGTTACCTAGTCCTCTGTGTCTGCTGTAGCCTCGCACCCACAGCCAAAGATGAACGGCTCTGGGCTATGCTATAGCTAAACCCTCATTGCCAAAGCACCACCACTAGCCAGAGTTAGGCTATACAGTAGCCATACACTGGAGCCAAAATTACCTAGTCTGTGCTGTCATGGACGCAAATTGCTTTATCGCCTTCGGCAGTGCCCATTTTACCTCTCGAGCTTTGTGTCTAATTTAGCTTATTCATTCTGAAGGTCTCTGGCGGTGACAGCATTTGGGGATTACAGGGCTCCTGATCCGTGCATAGGGGGACAGAGGATCAGAGGGACACTTACTGGGGAGGTGGGTATGTTTCTCCCTGCAGGTTAAGTCTGAATTGCATATCTAGCGCTTTAATTTAATTGTTTATTTTATACTTGGTGACATTCCTTTTTTGTTCAGAATAAAAGAATAAATCCCTTTACTAAATTAAGGGCAAACTATTTCAGCTTGCTTACTTTATCTTGTGCATAAACATGGCCATTACACAGTGCTCCTATAAAAGACTGAACAGGGTTGGGTATAGAAAGTGGGTAACAAGGGCTCCTTTTCTGTGTACATAATTACTTATGTAGAGGAAGGGAAGATACTAGGCAGTCTGTGCCCTAGAGAGGGTACAGATTCCATGCTTGCAGAGTTGTTTATATAGCTGGATGCATATTAAAATGGAAAGATATTTGTCAACATTAAAGTGTACCAGAGACAAACTATATTCAAAATTTTATACATACCAGGGGCTTCCTCCAGCCCCATCCGCACGGATCGCGCCCACGCCGCCGTCCTCAATCTTCTGTACCGGGTCTCGTAACTTCTGCCAGTCAAGGCCAGTCTGAGCATGCGTAGTGCACTCTCTCTGTCTCAGAGAGAGATGGAGAGAGGGCACTACGCATGCTCAGACTGGGCGCTGCTGGCCGAACTTATGGGACCCAGTACAGGAGACTGAAAAGATTGAGGACGACAGCGTGGGTGCGATCCGTGCGGATGGGGCTGGAGGAAGTTTCAGGTTTGCTTTAAGCAATCATCTTGCTAAGCAAAGGTTGCGCTTCACTTTGAAGCATGTGGTCCAGGTGGGCATATCCTTGTAGCATGAGGGGAAGCTGATCTGAAGCCATGGATTTCCTACTTGTCAGGCAGACTTCTGGCAACACAGGCAGATTTTCTCTTACACGGTTTTGACTTTGATGTAGGTCAGATGTAAATTGTAGTCTCCTCTTGCAGTAGGAGTGATTGCTTGGCTTGCTACTGAACAACTACTGCATTATTTATATAAGAGGGATGGCACATTTATTTTAGTCTGGAACACAAAACTTTGTTTTAATCCCAGGACTCTCCTGGCTGTGGAACTCATTGTCTGCAGAGTACACATCCTAGGATCATGGTTACACTGCTGTTTTTTTGAATGCAGTTACCATTGGATGCCTTTTCCCATCACCCTGCGCAATCTAAGTTCATAACTAGAATACATATGAAGCTGTGCACCTGTCAACTCCTGTGATTTCAAAGCATCAATGGAAGTACTGGTAATAGTTAAGAACGTTATGAGCCAAGTAGCCAGTGAATCTCTAAAGGTGGCCACTAACTCTCTTTATTTCTAGCGAAAAATCGTTTGAGCGATCAGAATTCTTATTGGAAGAAAAAATCATCAGCTACACCACCATCGAACTAATCTTTGCTTCCTATCTATCACAACCAACAAATCCAAATTGGACGATTTTTAAATCCTTTGTAATCGATTGTGCACGTCAATGGAGATTATAAACAACCAGTCGGATCAGAATTTTTGATTGCTCAAACGATTTTTTTTTTGGCTAGAAATTGGACTGTTAGTGGCCACCTTAAGACAAGCCATACATCAGATTAGCGACCAAGAGACAGATCTCTCGCTGATCGATTCAGCATGTAATCAGACTGAGTCCTGATCAATTTCAGCATGTAATCTCTCAAGTTTAACCTCTGCACACTTTCAATTGCCTAGGTTCATAAGTATGTGCAATTTCTGTTGCCTGCAGGGATCAGGACTCGATCCCTGGGGAGACAGATTAGTGCTCTGTTCTGTACAGACATGTCGCTAGTCTAGAGGTTAGCAATGCGTCTCTTGCTGTGAGGACAGCAAAGGGGGTGCCCGATGAAAATGGTAACGGAACTCTGCAGGAAAGGTAGGCATTCTGGGAGCAGTAGTTCACCTGAGTTAGGCTGAAGTGTATCGGTGAGTTGGGGCTGATTGGTGTTAGGAGTAGGTGGGGAGTGGTTATTAGGCATAGATAAGGGAAGGTTCAAGGAAGAATTTGAGTACAGATGGTAGAATATGGGTAAAATTATGGATATACTACTATAGTAGAATATTGGTAATGTTACCCATATTCTCTTACTGCTATTTCACACCCATTTTCCTTCACACCACAGTTGCATCAATACAATTTAACCAAAACTGCTAGTAAGTAATGTGTCCCCTTGGGGGTTCAGCTCTGGGTACATAAGAGGGATGTGCTGTTTAAACACTGCAAGGAAAAGTCAGGGAATCTGACAACAGTTATGTGTTTGCACTCTAATGAACTTGTTTAAACATATTACAGCTCAAATACAATGAACACATTTTGTTACGTTCTACACTCCAGATTCAAATGATGTGTAAATGTGAGTTTGCATAATAGCTCTGCTGGACTTCACACTGGTAAAACAACCATGCTCTGGACTTTATTCTTACAGCAGGTACTTTATTAGACAGACACAAGACACACAACCTTTATATTGTGCTTTTCACCTGGCGGACTCAAAGCGCCAAAGCTGCAGCCACGTGAGCACTCTCTATAGGCAGTGGCATTGTTGAGGAGTGTTGCCCAATCTTTCCTCACTGAATAGGTGCTCGCTTACTGAACAGGAAGAGCTGGGATTCAAACCCAGGTCTTCTGTGTCATAGGCAGAATCCTTAAAGGGACTCAGAGCTGACCAATTAAAAACAATTTATACATACCTGGGGCTTCCTCCAGCCCCATCCACTCCGATCGCTGCCACGCCGCTGTCCTCCGCTGCCGCAGCTTCGGGAACCGGGTCCCATCACTGACGTCAGTTGCAGTCAGCTATGCAGAAGTACGCCCTCTATGTATCTCTCCAGCGGCTGCTGTAGAGATACGCAAACAGCACACTTCTCTTACGTTAGACTGGCTCCAACTGACGGAAGTGCGGGGACCCGGTACCGGAGCTGCGGGCAGCGGAGGACGGCAGCATGGGAGCGATTGGAGCGGATAGGGCTGGAGGGAAGGCCCAGGTATGTATAAAATCTTTTCAATTTGTCAGCTCTGAGTCCCTTTAGGCTGGTTTCACAGAGGGACGTTAAAGTCCCACGTTACAGCAGCCAGTCACGCAGCCTAACTCACAGCACTGTAAAATCAACTAATCTGTTCACAGTGCCCACGTTGCGTTACATAGTAACGCAACACGTTAAAACAAAGTGCTGCATGCTGTACGTTATACTTGGCTAAGCAGCGTTAGACTGCTTGCACATTCTCAGTAATGTTGGAGGAGGTCTCCTTTCCTCCTCTGCAGCCAGCCACATGGCTAATTAATATTCACTGCACTGTGGTGACTCATGGTGAGACTCCTAGTGTAGTCCGGATCATGAACAAATCGTTCATTTGTTCCGGATGTTTTTTGTGAGTCGAATCATCCGGATCATCACAATGAAAGATTCGGTTCACAGTGGATGTTTGTCTGGAAGAAACAGGAACATACAGAATGTACAGTGCAGGGAAAGTCCTGTCCTGCTAGTCATTTCACCCAGTCTGCTTCCCTAGTAAAATGATTCAAATGATTCGGTTCAAAGATCCGGATCTTTTCAATGATCCGATTCAAATGATCTGAATCCTTAAAAAGATCCGGACTTCCTATCACTAACCTGGAGCGGCTGCTTTGAGAGCCGCATAACTCGGCTGAATCTGACGTCCAACTTCAACACCACCATGCGTTGCGTTAGGGGCACGTTATGCGACCATAACCACGTTATGTGTCTTGGTGGGAAAGTAGCCTTAAAGTGGACCTGAACTCTTGCACAGGACAGAAGGAAAACTTAGAGAAATACACCGTGTATGTATTTAGAGAGTTTAGCCTTTCTAATCCCCCTCATCTTTGACTTCTCACAAGTTGTAATTTGCTTTCACCTGTGTCAGCTGACTACCAGGGCAGAGAAGCTAATTGGTAAACACAGGATGTTAACATGTCTGCTTCCATGAAAGCAGGAAGTTGATGCACTTCAGATTTTTTTGGGCAGGATTTGTACCAGCTGTAACTAAAGCTATGTACACACATACGACAACGATCGTTGTGAACGACAAACTATCTTTTAATTGACGAAAGAACGACCTAAGTAAAGTTAGCTTTTAAAGGTGTGTAACGATCTGATCGTTTAACGAACGATCCGGAACAACGTCACATACTGTTCCTGGAAGTGACATCATAGCAAGTTCCGCCAGCACGTAATGAACGGTTCAAAACGTACGTTACACTGTAACACTAACGTTACGTATATTACATTACAGTACAAGATTTCATACTGTAGGTATGTAGGTAGAGCATGTACATAATATAGCGTTGACAAAACATACAAAAATACACTCTGTCCTGGTAAATGACAATTATGGTATAATCATGTAGCAATTAACGTGTCACAGGACACATTCATAGAATGAACGTTACATCACGAAAAGCAACTGTTGCACTTGCGCATAAAAATGAAAGGTTCTATGGAGATATAACAAAATGCGCATGTCAAGCCTAGTACGAACAACCGTTTTCTAACGATGTACTACTTTTGCAAACTATCGTCATTTAAAAAAAATCCACCAAGGCAGATCGTTCGTTTTTAACGATCTAGCTCGTCCATCGTTTGAGTTGATGATCGTTGGATGTTTTTTTTAAACTATCGTGATTTGAAATGATCGGGGAACGATCATTTCAAACGACTATAGTCGCATGTGTGTACGCACCTTTAGAAATGCTTTTCTTTAAAAGTTATTATGCTGTTGTGTATCTTTTAAGAGCAGAGAGGAAGTTCTGAGTTCAGGTCCATTTTAACCAATACACTATCCAGCCACTAGTACACTATCCATCCAGCCACTAGTACACTAATTATGACTATTGTCTGAAATAAGACCTTTAACCATATTGAAGTTTATGTAATTTAAATTTATCAGGAGTCGCTTTTTTTTTTCCCCTGTTCTGTGCCGACTGAAAATACTGAACCATTGTTTTCTACTCCAGAGCCCTGCATTAGGCCTGGAACCAACTAGAGCGTTATTTTTTTTTTTTTAGCGTTAAGGGAGTGCTTTAAATCTCTAGCGATTTCCCTAAACGCTCTGCCAATGTAAATAGATGGGATAGATTCCACTAGAGCTATTGCGATTAAGGAAAAATCACAGGACATGCAGCATTTTGGGAGCTTTTTCATTTCCTAATGTATTGTATAGGAGCAGGGAAATCGCTCCCAAAATCGTTACAAAACGCTCTCACAAGTCACTAGCGATTGCTTTTTGCGCTTTCTAGTGGGTTCCAGGCCTAAGACTCTTAACTCTGCTGAGGAGCACTACTATGTTTTGCCAAAAATAAGACCAGGTCTTATATAATTTTTTTCTACAAAAAACACATTACAGCTTATTGTCAGGGAATGTTTTATTTTTCAAGTACAAAAAATTATCAAATTGTATTCATGTACTCGTGCGACAATCTACATTTTTGCCACGCAGCCACATTAGCCGATGAGCAGGATTTTGTGTGTAAACAACTGTAACTTGAAGTGATATTGGCCCTGTTGATTACAAGACATGGTTTATTTGTAGTTTCACTTTGATTTATGATTTCACTTCTATTTACAATAATTTTCTCTAAATATAATTTTCTCAAAGTATTATCCACTTATTTGTTGCAACATATGGTATGTATACTACTGTAAATGTGGCTGAATTTGTGAAGTGGGCTTATTCTCTGAGTACTGTAGGTCTTATTTTTGTGGAAACACAGTAATGGTGAGAATTACTACACTAATTTCTTTGCAATAATATATTAAACTGATATTTTTTTTTTCAGCTTTTTTTTTTTTTTTTTTTATTTGCCCTTTCCGAATACATTTCTGTGTACTTTCCCACATACAAGGAGTTAATGCTTAGGGAAAGTACCGTACTTTATCAAGTTTCAAATTGTGTAAGCAAACACTTTTACCTGCTATGTTATATCACGCCTATTGAAGGTCAAATTTCAGGAATTTTCTTTTCTTTTTCAGATAGTGTGGAAAGGTTAGAATTTTTGGAGAATTTAGAAGTGATTAGAAATTCTGACCCTGTAGCCACAAAAGTCAGCAATAAATAAAAAAATAAAAAATTACCCAATTGAACATTATCCAAAATTTAAAGGATACTTGATGGGGGGCATAGCTAATTTAGCTACGCACAGTTAGGCTCATTCTGGATCCACATACCTCTGAACATTGTCCGCTCCTCTCCTTATTACCAGCAGTCCCTGTAAGCCCCCATTGAATGATTTGCTTTTAGTTAAAGTGGACCTGAACTCAGAATTCCTCTGTGCTCTAAAAGATACACAACAGCATAATAACCTTTAAACATAAAACATTTCTTTGTTACAGCTGATTCAAATCCTACAATAAATCTGCACAGTTTCAACTTCCTGATTCATGGAAGCAGACATATTGTTTACAGCCTGTGCTTTCAAATGGGCTTATCTGCCATCTCTGTTATTGGCAGTCGGGACACAGGGAAGAGATCAAATTAAAACTTGTGATTAGACACAAATGAGGGGGAATTACACAGGCTAAACTCTTTAAATACATACAGGGTGCTAGTGATGATCACCGGATTAAATCTGAATAGGTTTTATTTGAATTTCATCCAGTTAATTAAAGCATGTGCGAGGAGGGGTTAAACTTACACCTGTACACTTGCCATATTGTCAACCAGGATGGCATCGAATGATCACGTTGACTCAGCTAACTGCACTGTGTGTGCTTAAAGAGGTAACATACAGTATAGTACAGTGTTTTTCAGGCCTCTCCCTACAACCCACCAGCAGTTCATTTTTTTTTTTTTTTTATAGAAATCCACACACTTAATCCACATAACTGAGACATGAATTGCACCCCTCTGTGTATGTGTGAGGTTACCTGCAAAGCATGCACTGTTGTTGGATCATGAGGACAGGTTTGGGAAACGCCGATATAGTAAAATATAGTAAATGATTCAGGAACCCACTTTTTTACATTAATTTTTTTTGGTTCAGCATCAGAAACTCTTCCTATAGCTATAGATTTCTGTATACTTGTTTGTAACCTTGCCCTTCCCAGTGATGTCACAGCCTAGGCTGTTTATGCAATCCAAGGAAAATTATGTTCTGGGAAAGATAGACTGCACCACCATAGATGATCAATATACCAAAATCTTTATTAAATCACAAAGTCAAATTCCAAAATGTAAAACCATTTAAAATTGTGTACTAAACACCAAATGTTTCCAATAACCATACACCTATAATTAACCTCACCCCTTGCAAGTAACTCTAGATGCTACACTGAAAGTTCACTGTTTCAATAAGAACCCAATATGAAACAGTTGGGGACATAGACCCAGGTCTGAGGGTTAAAGTACTGTAAATCGTATCAGAATATAAAGTACAATAGTGATCAAACCATTTAAAGGAATAGAAAGTGCATGAATTACAAAGGTATAAAGATAAAGAGACTTAAGTGGCCAATTAATGAGGATTACATACACCTATATATTCATGAGCAAGTCATGTTAAAGTGCATGGTGATAAAGCAGTACATATACCCAGGGCCTGGCCAAGGCAGAGGCGAGAGAGGCTCCAGCCTCAGGGCACGGTGTAGGAGGGGACGCACAACTCACTCAGCTATCATTCCCCTATTGTGTTTGAAGCAGAGAGAAATAAGAAAAGGGGATACATGGCAGTGACTGCAAGCCAGATAACTAGAGATTAAGGTGTGGGGGGCCCTGGGGTGCCTCTTAGTCTAATAGCAATCAGTGTGTGATGGGTGGGAGGAATGGAGGGGGCACTCTTTGGTGTCTCAGTCTTGGGTGCTGGAGGACCTTGTCCTGGCTCTGCATATACCATAGATGAATAGGTAATGTGCAGTGGCAATACACAAGCCCTTAGATGAGGTCCCCGTGAGAGAAATGGGCTTGCAGCAATGAAAGGGCAGGGAGAGCTATTGAATTCATTATGGTATTTTCAGCACAGTTTCTCTGTAACAATTAATACTTATCAACTTCCAAATCGGGAGTCTCATCTAATGCACCATACTGCAACCCCTGATTTTCAACTGGAATTAATTAAAAACCTCCTTGTTAGGCCTGAATTAAAGCCTCCTGCGGTGTAATGCACTACTGTATATTTTTATGTATTTTTTTAATTGCTCATAATAAAATGTTCCAGTTTTGTACAATCAATGAATATACAAGTTTTTCGTAGAACTCTTTGGCATCTCTTGTAAAGTGAATGTTTCATCTGATTGGGTTTATGAAATTTGGCAATTAAAGAGCAGGCATTTATCAAGGCAACCTGACAGAAAAGTGCCATCCATTGTTTAATATTGTTTCAGAATGAATCTTCCTCATCTTCAGTTTAATTTCCCTTTTGGTGGTGAAACATCAATCACAGCAAGCTCATTGACATTCACACTGAGTTTGTACAGCCCCTGTTTATACACAACACCTGCAGACAGCAATGAACCATGATGTATTTTGCTTTCACAATAACTTTATTTGTCAGTCATGTTGCTGTATTTTGGTGAGTAGTGAAGTGAAAAAGAAGGGTATCACCCAAATAACTGTTATGAACAGCCATGTATAGATTAGGTGCCAGTGCTGTGTGTGTAAGTTAGGTGATTGATCAGTTTCTAACTTGGCTTAGGAAATGCTTTTCTCCTCAAGGTTTTCAGCATTTATTCCCTGCTGAGGGAAATGTAGGCTGCCATATTTATTTCCTTTTATACAATGCACATTGCCTTGCTTTCCAGCCGATTCTGTAGCGATTGAGCCTGCACAGGCATGCAGATCAGTTGCGCTGACTGGATTGGCCATTATAGGTGTGATTCCAATGCTGGGAATACACGGTTCGTTTCTGCCGCTCGATTCTCCTCTCGATCGTTTTTGCCGCTCGATTCTGCAGTCGATACTCTTATCTTCCGTTCGTTTTTTTCTCATCTTTTTCCATTCACTTCTATCAGAAATCAAGCATCGAAAGGGAGGTCGGACATGTCGGAAATTATCTATCGAACAATCGAATCCCCTCAAACGAACTGTGTATTCCCAGCATTAGTGAACTATTCTATTTTTGATTAGATTGTTCAGAATGACAGAAGAGATTGTATTTATATCTGTAGTTAGAAGTAGGTACATCCGGCACTATTCAATGTCTTTATCAAAAAGCTTTATTGTATCAAAACTTCTTAAAAAAACATCATGCATATACTACTTAGCCATAGCAACATAACATTGCTTGATGATTTTTAAGAAGTTTTGATACAATAAAGCTTTTTGATAAAGACACGGAGTAGTGCCAGATATACCTACCAGATATACCTACTTTTAACTACAGGTATAAAGATGTTTATTCTGATGTCCTGAGCACACGGTGGAAAACCTACCCTAGCAATGATGCAGTCCCTGACAACTATTTGTGAGTACGGTGTCGTAGTGTCTGTCGCTTTTTTCTTTGCCTCCAAAGTGAAGTGTGGTCCGGTGTTAGTCGAGGAGCAGAAATGCAGACATCCAACCAACAAATGTTGATTCCGGTGATACCTTTAATGACTAACTGTACATGGTTTATTGCAAGCTGTTGAAACGTTAAGTTTCTTCTTCAGGCATTATGCAGAACTGGATCAGAACCATACAAACGTTCTGATCCAGTTCTGTATATTGCCTGAAGAAGAAACTTAACTTTTCAAAAGCTTGCAATAAACCATGTACAGTTAGTCATTAAAGGTATCACCGGAATCAACGCTTGTTGGTTTGTCTGCATTTTTGCCTCCAAAGAGATTGTATTTAATCAGTCCACAGCAAGGGATACTGTAGGGGGGTCGGGGGAAAATGAGCAGAACTTACCCGGGGCTTCTAATGGTCCCCCGCAGACATCCTGTGTTGGCGCAGCCACTCCCCAATGCTCTGGCCCCGCCTCCTGTTCACTTCTGGAATTTCTGACTTTAAAGTCAGAAAACCACTGCGCCTGCGTTGCCGTGTCCTCGCTCCCGCTGATGTCACCAGGAGTATACTGCGCAGACACAGACCCTACTGGGCCTGCGCTGTGCGCTCTTGATGACCTCAGCGGGATCGAGGACACGGCAACGCAGGCGCAGTGGTTTTCTGACTTTAAAGTCAGAAATTCCAGAAGTGAACTGGAGGCGGGGCCGGAGCATCGGTGAGTGGCTGCACGGGCACAGGATGTCTGCGGGGGACCATTAGAAGCCCCGGGTAAGTTCAGCTCATTTTCCCCCGACCCCCCCCCCCCCCCCCCCCTACAGTATCTCTTTAAGGAATACAACTTGCAATTATATCTACACCAATTACAATCATATCTATGTAAAACTGCCACGTTAAAGGAATACCTAGGTGAAAAGCCCTGGGGTAACAGAGCCTATCCATAGGTCTCGGTGCCTGAGCAATAACTTACCAGTGAGCCCCCCAGAATTGTTTTCCAGCTGGGTGGCATGAAAAAGTAGCTGGGTGGGATGCGAGGGGGGGAATGCAGGGCCTGCGGAACTATGCTTACAGCATAGGAGTGGTAGAGCTGATGACAGCTGGGTCCTCACCAAAATTAGCCAGGTGGAGCACCCTGCTAAAAGACCCTGATGGTTGGTTTCTTCGGAGCGGTTCTATCAGCGGGTAATTTAATACAGTATAGGCCCTGAAAAGAGGAAGTCTGCGACCTTTGATCTGGTTGATCACGCATGTGCAATAGCTCAGTGCCACAACTCTCTCTCAATGCTCCCAGTTTCATATTGCGATCACGAGAACGTCAGGAGCGGAGTGGCACTGGGCTACTGCTCCTGGCCGGCCAAGTAGATCCGGTTCAAAGGTCTCTGACTTCTGGTCGGGCTCTGTACCAGACAGAATTACCAGCTAACACAACCGCTTGGAAGAAAAGCACGCTAAATGATTGCTCAGGTGCTGGGACCTAAGCCATGGCCTCTTATCCCCTGACCCCACCACGCCCAATGCTTTTTTCCGCCCCGGTATTCCTTTGAAAAAACTATTGAGAACGCGATCATTCAAAATTGATTTAGCCTACGAACGCCTCTGTTTTCATACAATATATGACCAAAAAATACAATTGTTTGCCAAAGACTGTACCGTTAAAGAGGAACTTTAACCAAGGATTGAACTTCATTCCATCAGTAGCTGACAACTTCTTTCCCACAAAAAATCTTTAACTTTTCTTGAGTAGCTGATGGGGAGGGGGGTGTCTGTGTGCTTGATATTGTGGTGAATCCTGTACCACAGTGTGATGTCATGACAGTCTGTGAACCTCATTGCATTTTGGGAAATGACAGCTTTTTTTCAACTGCCAAGCAAGCGAACTCCCCCTCTGTGCATAGGACTCTCCGTAACCAACATTCCGCACAGATGACCTGGCAGAACTAAAAATGTCGCCACCTGTGATAAATTTCAGAGTGTAAATTAAGGAGAGGAAAGATTTTACAGTGGTCAAACACAGACAAAATAATCTGTAAGGTGAGAGTGATATGGAGGCTGCCATATTTCCTTTTAAACAATACTAGTTGCCTGGCAGTCCTGCTGATCTATTTGGCTGCAGTAGTGAACTGAATTACACCAGAAACGAGCATGCAGCTAATCTTGTCAGTTCAGACAATATTGTCAGAAACCCCCAACCTGCTGCATGCTTGTTCAGGGTCTATGGTTGAAAGTACTAGAGCCAGAGGACCAGCAGGGCATTGCTTAAAAGGAAATAAATATGGCAGCCTCCATATTATTCTCACTTCGGGTCCTCTTTAAGTGACCCCTTAAAAATCGACTCTGAAAGCTTTAGGCATGCTTTGTAGATTGAACAAACTGATATGATGACATCTCTGTATGCCTGGAATATTTTCTGCTGTCACCTGAATGCATTGATTTGTGACGAATGCACTTTAATACTGATCAGCTGAGCTGCTGCCTTGCAGAGACATTACCAGGGTTATTTCCTATTAGCAGCCTGTCATGTGAATTCAGACATGCATTCTGCACAACTTGAATCACTCAGCAGTAATGAGCAGCCTCCTGTCATAAGTGTTATGAGAAAGTCATCCGCTTCCTGCGACGAGGATGCATGTCATAATTTTATACCAGGTTTCATTTATAATAATTACTTTAGTGTCATAATAGATTTATTGGCAGCATCACAAGGTGTAATGGAAAGATTGCAGCCCGCTGACAAAGGTGAGCTCATCAGACTGTAACTGGGGCCTGACTACAGAGATATCCTCTAGTACTGTACCTCTGAGATGGTGAATGATGAGTCATACAGGGGCAGAACTATAGGGGAGGAGCCCCTGAAATCGCCACCCCCTCCCCAACTACTACTCTTCCTTTCCTCTGATACAGGGGATTATACTGCAGATCAGGTGGTTTTGTTGCTTGTTATAGTGAACCTGAGGTGACAAACTGATGAGCTAGTTTTATTTATCATCCTCCTCCTAAAAATGGGCATTTAGACATCCCATGATTTTATTTTATATTTAAACATTTAGAAAGCCATAGATTACCATAAAAGATTTATTGTCTCTGCTCAATGGCAGTCCATTAGGACAACTGTAACGAGAGGGGTATGGAGGCTGCCATATTTATTCCATTTTAAACAATACCAGTTACCTGGCTATCCTGCTAATCCTCTGCCTCTAATACTTTTAGACAGACCCTGAAAAAGCATGCAGCAGATCAAGTGTTTCTGACATTGTCAGAGCTGACAAGATTAGCCACATGCTTGTTTCTGGTATGATTCATACACTACTGCAGCCACATATATCAGCAGGGTTACCAGGCAACTTGTATTGTTTAAAAGGAAGTAAACATGACCGCTTCCATATTGTTCTCACTTCAGTTGTCCTTTAAGTGTCCCAGAGTTAAAATACATAAACGATTGACCTTTTTCTATCTCTCCCCTGCCGTCAGAAGTTGTATTCTGCTAGGAAAACTTTTATGGCTGTAATTAGCTTATCAGTGAGGATTGGTATATTACCGACAAGATAGAAGCTGCAACTTGCGTGCCTGAAAATTAACTTTCAGGCAGCAAAATAAAACAAGTAAAACTGCCTGGTTATTAATGTTTTGCACTGTACATACACATTATTATTATTATTTATTGTATTTATAAAGCGCCAACATATTACGCAGCGCTTTTCTCATGTCACATGTTGCCTCAGGTAGATCATGATGGCCACATTTGTTTTATAACACCAGCATGATGAGCCCCAGGGCCATGGAGGGCACTAAGTGGAGGCAAGGGAAGTGGTGTGAACATTGGGGTTATGCCACAGCGCAAGCTGCAGCCGATTGCTGACAGATGCATGGATTTGTACTCCCATTGTGATATGTTATTTTAGCAGTCCCCTGTGTTATTTCTGCAGTAGGTAGTGGACAGATCAGCATGCTGCTCAAGTAAACATACACACTCGCTGGCATTTCTAATTTAAGAAGCAGCACAGGAGTCAACTCAAGTTTATATTGAGAAGCCGTTACGGTTATTTAATAACCTTGGCTTGGACTCCCTATTAGTGCTGTTCTGTATTTAAAACTAAGTTTATGAACGGCTTTATTTTTTAAAATTTTATTTGAAATGTTCAGGTGTATGTGAATGAAGTTGGCTTAACTGCTTCTAGACTGCCACTGTTGTTGTTGTTGTTGTTGTTGTTGTTGTAGTTGTTTTATTATTTAGTATTTATATAGCTCCAAAATCTTCTGCAGTGTTGTACATAGTATATAGTCTTGTCCCTTAGAGACAATGAAGTCTCATTATTTATTTATTTTTTTTACTCGTTTTTTTTTTAATGTAATCTTGTTAAGCATTATAGCCTTTGAATCGCTGCAAAACAAGTGTTGTTTCATAGGGAAAACGATCTTTGCAGGTCGCAGATTGTGCTGCCCTGGAGAGGCAGAGCTTTGCCCTCTAGCTCTGCCTCTCTGCAATCTCTGCCTCCTCCCAGCCCTTCTCAGTGAAAGAGGTCTGAGAGGGCGGGAGGAGGCGGTGATCGGCAGAGATTAACTGCAGAGGAGGCAGAGCTACAGCTCAAAGCTCTGCCTCTTCTAGGAAGTAAAGCCCTGCGACCCAGGGAGCTTTGCAGGGCTTTTTCTCTCTGAAGCAACACTCGTTTTGCGGTAATTCAAGTAAGGCTATAATGCTTAACAAGATTACATTAAAAAAAACTAGTAAAAATGAGACTTCATAGTCTCGAACTGTCCCTCAGAGGGGCTCACAATCCAGTCCCTACCATAGTTATGTCTATGTATCGTGTAATGCATGTATCATAGTCTAGGTACGATTTAGGGGGAAGCAAATTAATTTATCTATGTTTTTGGGATGTAGGAGGAAACTGGAGTGCCTAGAGGAAACCCGTGTAGACACTGAGAGAACACAAAACTCCATGCAGATAGTGCCCTGGCTGGGATTCAAACTGGGGACGCAGCGCTGCAAGATGAGAGCGCTAATCACTATGCCACCGTGATGCACAATTGAAATCTATGCCCTGTTTGCCTTCGTAAGCCTGCCAGGACATAGATTTCAACTTCCATGTTCACGGGCACCTGCCTTTCCTGGCGCTCTCGCCGTCCTTGCAACGCTACAGCCAGCTTCTGTTTCTTTTATTTTTTTATTTCAAAAGCACTGTTGAAGACAGTTTCTCAATCCAACTGCCAAAATAGTGTGCAAGTGGGGGGGGGGGGGGGGGGGGGAGTAATTTTACTCTGGAAGAAGCGTACTTCTTATCTGTGTGTTTTTACATGTGTTTTACATTTTATAATTTTACGTGAGTCCTAGTTAGGGGTCCTTTGTGAGGCCAGAACCGTCCTGTCCCAAAAGGGTTAAAGGAAACCTGACACAATGTAAATAAACATATGAATAAAATACCCCCACAGATTCTCTCAGCCATGCACTCCCTTCACTGTCCCATTCGGCCTGGCCCACCTCCGAGATACTGCTCCTCCATCTTGAAAATGGAATCATTGAATCAGATGAAAATTGGTGCCGCCAAGAGCATGTCCAATCGACGATGCAACCAATTTCGGGCTGAAATGAGTTGCATTTGTTGATCAGATGTGCTACAAGATGCCGGGCCGTCATGGTTGATCGCATGTATGGCTGTAATGGCAAACAATATTGGGATGAGCTACGATTGTGACCAAACCCCTGGCGCTGTTCCCCTAATGTATAAAGTGTATGTATGTGTGCATTTATACATTAACTGTCCTGTGTCGCATTGCCCGTCCATCTTCCGTGTCTGCCGCTCTTCCCTATACTCGTGCTACGCTGGCCGGTGTGTGTATAGGGAAGAGCGGCGGATTCAGAAGACTGACAAGCAGTGCGACACAGGACAGGTAATGTATAAGTGCACACATACATACACTTTATACATTACATACATACACAGCGGCGGATGCAGCGGGCTCAGCCAATTCCCGAGAAATTTCATGCTGAAATTGATTGGCCTGCGGTGTATTGGCAGCTGACAGATCTCTCTAACCAGATTCGATTGAGAGAGATTTGTTTCTAGGTAGATTCTGCCCATCATTGCTAGATGTATGGCTACCTTAATGGTGAACAAGCAGCTGGCACTAAATGTGGCAAAGTTTGAATTATGGGATAGTGGGCTTCTGAACAGTGCTCGATAGAGGCAGAATCGAGTGTAAGCTGCTTTCCCATTATCTATACACCATTCATTTTTTACCCACTTGTATTTTCAGGTGTTTGTAAACAACTACTTTTTGCGGCTTCTCTGATATAAAGGCTACAGTCAGAGAAGTATTCCCATGTCATAGGAGGCACTCGATCTGCTGACATTATCCTGGATGTAAAATAGCTCCCACCATAATGCAAGAGATTAGTAAAGTGGTGCTAGCACTGTATATTCACAATAGCCCCAACACAAGAATCGTTCCTCAAACTGGCATTGTTTATAAGAAAATAAATATGGCAGCCACCGTATTCCTCTCACTTCAGGTTCCCTTTAAAGAGAAGCTCCAACCAAGAATTGAACTTGGTACTATTCCATTAGCCGGGGCGCAACCACCAGGTGGCGTTAATTACTATTCCCCCTTCAGGCCGCCATGGATAGTAGGGAAACTCTTGTGCAGTTTTATCGCCACCTAGTGGATGCGCCCGGCTAATGGAAAAGAACCTTGAACTTTATCCCAATCAGGAGCTTTTACATGAGAAATTTATTCCTTTTCACAAACAGACCATCAGGGGGCGCTGTATGACTGATATTGTGGTGAAACCTCTCCCTCAAGAAACTCTGAGGACCGTGGTACTCCTGGCAGTTTCCTGTCTGTGAACCTTGCTGCATTGTGGGAAATAGCTGTTTACAGCTGTTTCCAACTGCCAAAAAAGCATGCAGCAGCTACATCACCTGCCAGCAGTAAAAATGTCACCATGTAATGTCAGCATGTAAATCAGGGATTTAAAATATTTTACAATGGGCAAACACTGACTAAATAATTTATACATAATTATTGTAAAAATGAAGCACTTTTTTATTACATTATTTTCACTGAAGTTCCTCTTTAATGCCTTTCTTCACAAGCCAAACTAAAATAGTTTTCCTAGAGGCGGTCTTTAAATAGAGCAGCCTGTGTTGCTGTCTAGTCCATGCCTAGCTATAATTAACATCCTCCATTACCATATTGCCAGCCACTCGAAGGTGATTTTCCCACTCATGTTAACGATTTTTTACAAAATTACTGAGACTGAGGTGTCAGCAATACGTTTTTTTTTAATCAGATTGCCAAGATTTTTAGTTAATGAGAAGCACCTCTGAACAGTTAATTGTCTATTAGCTCTCTTTCTCCATAGATTACGTGGTAGGTTAATTGGCTTCTACTTAACATGGCTCTTATGTGTGTTTGAGGCTATGACAGGAAAGAATGATGTCTGATTAATATTATCTAATTATAAAGCTCACTGTCGTGTGCTGTAAAAACAGAGAAGAATGACAATGGGGGTCTTTGAGCCACAGGGACTTTTCAAGCAATTATTTTTGTCAGCTGAAAATATGTAAGCTGCAATCTTTTTTTTGTTTTAAAGCAAAATGGAAGCTGTAAGGTAACTTTGCCAACTGCTGTGCCTGCGGAAGAGTCACATGACCTACTGAGCAGCTACTGGAAGCATTGAGTGGTGGCAAGACATTTACGGGTACCTGAGAAGGCAGAAGCTGATCTGTTAGTCATCTAAAGAAGTAAAGATGGCCATTAATGGTGCAATTTTAGCGAACGAGCAACCTTCTAAACCGATAATTGTGATAAGATTGGAAAGTGATGGTGCAAATGAACAAATGATCGTAGTATCGTGATTGGATTATTGATGTTTTTTGGATAGCTTTAATCTGAAATTATTTTATTGGTTATTTTTCTATCCCAATTTTGGGCCCAATGGATGATTTCTGATCCTTTCCTTCCTGTCGCAATGAACGGATCAGAAGGTCAGTAATTCGCTAACAATTGAACCATTATTGGTAACCTGTACATAACTAATTGCTTATCTACAGTTATCTGGATTTTGGCTAATTGGATTTTATATTAAAGGACATCTGAAGTGAAAAAAAAGAGAGATAAACAATTGTATCCATCCTCCTCCTTAAAGGGGCCCATACACCTAACGATTTTCCCGCCGAAATACGGCTGTTTCGATCACAGTGATCGAAACGGCCGTGAAATCGCCGCGCACACCGCTGACAGAACGATGGATTTCCGCCCGAAATCCATCGTTCCCGTCGAATCCTGTCGATCCATCTGTGCGGAAGATTTTTCTCGGTCGCCGGCGGGTCGGGAGTGTGTCGATAGCGGCGTTCGAATGCCCGACGACCGACTCAATACAGCGGGTATACATTACCTGCTCCAGCGGCGCGAGTCCCCGCTGTCACCTCCCAGCTCCCGCTGGCATCTTCTCCCATCACCTTCCGCATCACGGCATCAGTGTATAACTTCCTGTGTCACTGCAGTGACAGCGGAAGTACAAATAGAGGGCGCTCTATTTGAACTTCCGCTGTCACTGGAGTGACAGAAAGTTATACGCTGATGCTGGATGTGTGATGCGGAAGGTGATGGGAGAAGATGCCTGGACCAGGCTTCAGGTAATGTATGCGGGGGGGGGGGGGGGGGGAAGGGGGCAGGCGGCAGCTCAGCAGATGGTGAATCGGTTTCAGGCTGAAATCGATTCACAATCTGTTTGCCGTAAGGTGGCCATCAGATTCGATCAGAGAGGGATCTATCTTTTGGTTGAATCTGATGGCAAATCGACCAGTGTATGGCCACCTTTAAAAGGATTCTTTTTTTTTTTTTTTTTTTTCTTTGTAAGCCATCCCTCAGTTTTACTTCTAGTTTTTATGTTTTTACTGTCAAGTGACAGGCAGCCTATTGGGCCAATCAAAGTGCGGGGATCTCGTCTTACAAAGTCACTGGACCTGACAGGGTCCAGAGTGGGACAATTGGAGCAGCTGTTTTTTTTTTTTTTGGGGGGGGGGGGGGGGGGTGAGTAAGTTAGTAGTGCATGCTACAGCAGTAGCATGCCTACTTTGAAAATGTTACTTGCGCTGCCACACAAAGCTGCGCTGCTTGATCAGTGTAGCTTAGTGAATCAACCCCTACAGATTTGTCTGTGAGCCAGATGCAGCCATCGAAAGAGCCACATTTGGCTCCCGGGCCATAGGTTCCCTACCCCTGCTGTAATTGGAAGACTAAGGCCCCTTTCAGATGGATGGCTGACCTGCATGCTTGTCAGGCAGTATGGCTTCCCTTTTGCCACCCGTGAGCACTAATCGGGTGCAATGTAAAGATCATTGCTTGACACGCAGTGTCATTTGCCAGCGGCAGAAAGCAATGTTGTGTCTAAGCATGACTGCGCTCAGATGTGACTCCATGGGTGGGGCTGCTTGGACAGTGCTTGTGCCGTACAAGTGCCCAGCTGGTGCAGGAGAGCAGCTGACAGGTGGTGAACTCAAGTACTCAGCCCTGCAGGCGACAATGACCGCAGGTGTGCACATTGCTTAAAGGTAACCAGAGGTGGGTATTTTAATAAAAACCTGTCCGGATCAGGTAGCCACAATCCCCACCTCTCTGCGCCATTCCTGTGGCCTGCAATAACTACATTTTATTTTCGTGCCCCCCTGGGGTCACAACGCTGGCAGCGCTGCTCTTGGTGTGTCCCACACAGAGCAGCAAGCAACGACAGGCGGGGGAAGCAGCCTTTCATGAATGCCTCTAGTGGGCGTTTAGTAGGCGGTGCTCCTCTGCCCCTAGCCCCTCGAGATGTTGACATGCTGTATGTCGGTAATTTCTGGGGGTGATGGCATGGTGCTGGGGGGGGGGGGGGTTGTCAGAGAGCAGTGCGTGGGGGACACAGACATGTCATGCAGCATTAACCTTCCTGACGGTAAGCCCTATGCCGCCGGAAGGCACCGCTCAGGCCCCGCTGGGCCGATTTGCATATTTTTTTTTTCTACACGCAGCTAGCACTTTGCTAGCTGCGTGTGCAATCCAATCGCCGCCGATCCGCCGCGATCCGTCTCGCCGCAGCCTCCCCCAACCCCGTGCGCTGCCTAGCCAATCAGTGCCAGGCAGCGCTGAGGGGTGGATCGCCTTTGACGTCACGACATCGAGGACGACGGTGACGTCATCCTGCCCGTCGCAATGGCGACGGGGGAAGCCCTCCAGGAGATCCCGCTCTTTGAACGGGATCTCCTGATATCCGATCGCCTGAGGCAATCGGAGGGGCTGGGGGGATGCCGGTGAGCAGCGGCTATCATGTAGCGAGACCTTGTCTCGCTACATGATATAAACAAAAAAAAAAGGCTGTGCTGCCCCCTGGCGGATTTTAATAAACCGCCAGGAGGGTTAAACATACTCCTGTGTCCCATCTTCCCTGCCAGTGTCGCCTCGGGTACACTTTCAAGAGAACCTGAGCCAAACTCTGATTCAGAAACAAATACCTAAGGAAAGGGAAGCCTCTGCATCCTAATGTTGCCTCCTTCCTGTCGTCCTTTCCCCTGTCGCCGACCCTCCAGCTTATCGGGGCCGCGCTCACACATGAGCCACATGAGCACGGCTGCGCAGTAGCATGGAGCTCCACTCCTGCTTAAATAGGAGCACAGCCCTAATAAGATCACCACCAAGTCCTTTTCGGCAATCTTTGGAGAGTCCACACTCTGCGATGGGGGACAAGAGAACAGCGAGGGAAGCCTTATTAGGATCCAGAGGCTTCTCTCTCCTTAGGTAAGTATGTGGTTTTGTACACAAGCTTCGGCTTGGGTGCACTTTAACTCTAATGAATACTGCCTTCCTTAGTCTTCAGTGTCCAGCATTACAGTTATAAACTGGCCAAATGCTGGCACCAAAATTAAAGAGGCACTATGGCGAAAAATTGTAAAATTTAAAATATGTGCAGACATAGACAAATAACGTTGTTTTTTCCAGAGTAACATGAGCCATAAATTACTTTTTCTCCTATGTTGCTGTCACCTACAGTAGGTAGTAGAAATCTGACAGAAGTGACAGGTTTTGGACTAGCCCATCTCTTCATAGGGGATTCTCAAAGGCTTTTATTCTTTGTAACGATAATGCCTCAAAAGGATTTAGACAATGATGCTGGCCAGCTTCCCTGCTCGCCACACAGATTTTTTTTTGGCAGTTGGACAGAGCAACTGCCATTCACCAAGTGCTTTTGAAAATAAATAAATCCCTGAGAATCCCCCCATGAAGAGATGAACTAGTCCAAAACCTGTCGCTTCTGTCAGATTTCTACTACCTTCTGTAAGTGACAGCATTATAGGAGAAAAGTAATTGATGGCTCATTTTACTCTGGAAAAAATGTACTTCTTATTTGTTTATGTTTGCACGTATTTTAAATGTTACAATTTTTTGCCATAGTGCCCCTTTTTAAGCAGTTTTCCACCATGCAAGAATTTCGTAGTTTGAAGTTAATCCCTTCTCCAGTTTTTACTCAAAAGCCAAAAGTACTCCCTTTGGTTAATTAGATTTTCCCTATAAAAATAAAAAATTGGCCATAGATTAAGGGTGTCAAACTCAATCACTTAGGGGGCCAAAATCTAAAACCTAGTGTAAGTCGCGGGCCAAATTGTTTAAGATTTAACATTTACTGAACAGCCTCAAACTAGGTGGTGTTACTATGGTGTACATTAGTGCTCGTTCCTTCCCCTTCTGCAGTGGAGCAGTGGAGCATTTACCTGCCCCAGTGCTGCTTCGGAAGCAAAGGACTAAGGTCAAATGTGGCCCAGTGCAAGGTGCTAGCATTCACATCCCCCATAGTCTTTTTGGTAATATGGAGGGGGGTGTTTTACGAGCCACATGAGGGGGCACCATGGTAATTTTACTGAGGGGTCCTATAAGTTGTTGTTAAAAGTGAGTGTTTGAACCAGAAGCACTGTCACCAGTGAGCTCCTCTAGATGGGAGGGCTGTGAGCTGTTGTACTTTCAAGGTAGCCATACATCTGAAGATTTGACAGACAAATTTATCTCTAATCGAATCTGATTGGAGATACATTTTTCTTTGTCGAAGCTGCCCATATACTGCAGGCCAATTCCTGTCCAATTTCAGCATGAAATCTTAAGGGAATCTTCTGAGCCAGCCGTGTCTACCCCGCCACTGCCCCACTAATGTATAAATGTCCCCCCCCCCCCCCCCCCAGTTTGTGCATTTATACATTACCTGTCCTGTGTCAGCCTCTGTGTGGTGTCCATCTCTCCGCGTTCTATCAGCCGCATACATGCTGGTGGTGACGCATAGCGCCTCACGTCAGACACTGTGCGCCATATGCGACTGATAGAACCCAGAGAGATGAGCGGACACCACATGGAGGCTGACACAGGACAGGTAGTGTATAAATGCACACACTGGGGGGGGGGGGGCACATTTATACATTAGAGGGGTAGTTGCGAGGGTTTCGTCGTCTTTTTTTTGTTGCTCATTCCAAAATCTGCCACTGTACCGCCGCACACCTGAGCAACCAACTTGGGCTTGACATCTTGCACCAGGCGTGATCATGTAACGCGACCAATTTCGGCCCAAAATTGGTAGCATCGTCAGTTGGGCCTGCACTTGACGGCACAGATTTTCAACCAATTTGATAATAATAATAAAATTGGTTGGTTGATCAGCCACCAAAGTCACCTGATGTATGGGGACCTTTACTGCTTACAATAATGCATATTTGAGCTCTGGAAGGTTACATAAATAGCAAGGAGGTCTGCATTCCACCCGCGGGCCTTGTGTTTGACACCTGTGCATTAGATTATAATAGAGACGTTAGATTGTGAGGCTCACAAATGAATTGTTCAATGTTCTCAGTGAAGTGCTGCGGGAAATGTCATCGCCATGCAAATACCTATACATAATAATAATATGTTTTCACTATGCATCTGCATGGTAATCCTGGAATTACACGTCAAGAATGAATATCCTGTGTTGCCTTCAGCTCTTCTTGTTTTTTAACATAAATGTTATGCTACAATTACTACAGCTGTTTTATCATTGCTGTCATATATATGACACCATTATATGTATCTGTCACCTGCTTCCATTCTAGAGATGTGATAAAATAAATTGTCCTGCCTCCTGGGGCAGTCTAGACATCACACAAATTCTTCCTGTGCTGTTACCCAGGTCCTCTCCGCTTCACTATACACCATTTCATGTTTTGTGTGGCGATGACAGATCCTCTTTAGATACCTCTGATCTGCTTAATACATGGAAATTAATGCATTGCTTGCATATATTAGCAGGAAGAATGTAGGGCAAGATATGACACACATTTTAATTAAACTATTGAACTTGTTTAGAGATGTAATCTGTGAAGAAAAGATGAGCTTGAGAGCTTTAGTTAATGTAGATGTTTGGCATAAATGACTGAATAGATCTTGAAATGGTTTTAAGTATGAGGGTTGCCATTTCCACCAGTAGATTGTGCACCTCCTCATTCATGACTGATGTAATGTCTGTATGCCGAAGCATTGGAGTGAAAGTAGAGTCTGGACAGAAAAATAAGTCAAAATAACCCTACACAGGTCATACTTGCTTCCTTTGTACTCCACGCTAATCTCTTTCTCCTCTCCCACATCCTGTTTGTCCACTTTGATCAATGGACTTCTCCAGCCTCCATTTTAAAAACTGTGATGACCCCGTAACTGCTTCTTGATCAGCACACTGTTAACCAGTAATATTGCCCACTTGAGCCATAGGGAAACATGGACATTGCCTTGCACATTAGTTGTCCTTTCAGTTATAACTGACAGCAACTGATGTAGTGGAAACGGCTCGCTAAGGCTTTCAGTTCTGACAAGATCCTGTCAGAATTGGAAGGCGTCATTGTTAAAAGAAAACTGCGAGGAAAGTTTATAATAATCATTTGCAGGTACATCCTGTGTTTTAAATTCACTCGGTTCATGTTTCAAGTAGTTAAGGTAAGCGTGATCCTACCTTCTGGAAGATGACTCTAGTGTAAGGTTCAAAACTGTTTATTTACATTCCGTGTTTTAGGGACAATGCATGTCACAGCATAAGCTGCTTCATTAGGTTAAATATTGTGCCGTAAAAGAGAGCAGTGCAGCCTAGAGTGCCAGAGAGTTACATGTGTGCTTGTCACTGTACATCAAGTCAGGCAAAAACACCGCAGGAAACTTGAGCACGCTAGTCGCCATCCTAGGCCATAATGGAAATTACGGCTATAGCAGTGCTTGGGCAGTACCGGTAATTTGGTGCTGTCAAGAGGAGAAAGAATGGTAATTAACGCCTGAAGTAAATCTTGCACTGAAGTTAAAACACTAGAGGTCTGGTGTGTATGCTGCCTGGACCTCTAGTGTTCAAACTTCAGCACTTCAGTGTTACATGAGAGGGAGAGTAGAAGACACAGGCAGGAGGCATGGAGTAAAGACACTGGACACGGGAGGACACTTCAGCAGGGCAGATGAGTACTTCCAATAACACTGCATCGGTCATCGCCAAATCCAACACTGCTGGCACTCCCAACCAATCGCCGATCGGGCAGAATTTTCTGTCCTGTGCGATCAACAAAATCGATCACTTAGGAATAGAAATCGATAAAGCAATTTTGCGTTGGCGATTTCTAGCAGATTCAGTCATAGTGATCAAATCTGCTTTAGATCGATGGCTAAAATAGTAATGTTTAAAAACAAAAAGCCTTGGTCTGTAATGACAATTTTCATAGTGTAAGACTCTATACGTTGGTTGCTATTGGCAAAAACACTACACCTTCGTTCGGCACCATATCACAGGAAGTATGATAACTTGACTCTCATCACAGCATACAGCATAGGAGATAGGAGTTCGTAGACGTCGTCAAAGTTCGAGTTTATTTGTAAAACAAATATACAGAAATGTTCAGCAGCAATATCTAACCTTGGCAAAGCAAACAGTCTCTAATAGCTAGATCAGGCCTCTCTTAGTTACTTCTATGCATCTATGCTAGGCATATATATACAGCATACAGATCATGTAGAATAAAAGTAGGAAAAGGAGTGAATAAGTCCTCAGTCAGAAGCTGCCCCGGGAGCCCACGTTTGCTCCTCTTATACTGACCTCTAAAGAGTTAAATGTGACATCATCTGAGCAGGGACGGATCAATAACTCGTCGCCTGCTATTGGCTGATAAGAACCCGTGATATCATGACAAGCACAGTCTTTTACTGCGCATGTACTGGAAAATTCCATTTTCCAATGACCTGTCCGGTTGTTTTGTTTAATGTACTTGTAAGAATATTTGGCTCATGTTTGTTGTTCGTCGCCAGCTGGTCTGGCCTCTGCACTGGATATCTCTGATACAGCCTTGCAGGTACTTGGCTTTTTTAGCCATTTTGGCCTCGTAAGTCCTTTAAGAAGAATTTATCTTAGAGATAAATAAAGACAGTTCTGATTTTCAGTAGAACATTGCACTGGAACTCCCAAGGCTGTATCAGAACCACGCACTGCAGCGTGGATCGGAGGGGTTGGCCCTAGAGCTGCGCAGCCGCACTCGCGGCAATGCGGACTGCGCAGCCGCGGACAGCTCTGGCGGCCACATTAGGAGCAGCATGAGAGCCCGACCCGGCCTGTGGGGTCGCAATCGGCACGGGGAGCGATTTTCAGGAAGGGGACCCGCCGGAACTGCACGGAGGGTGCGGACGGCGTCCTCCGTGCATTTAAACATCTTGCAGGTACTTGGCTTTTTTTTAGCCATTTTGGCCTCGTAAGTTCTTGAAAGAGACTCTCTGCAGAGCAAGTACTTTTACTAAACCAATTAGGTAAAGTGACTGAGGCCTCTGAATTCAAGCATATCATACTTAAATTCTAACACATAGCACAGAGAAAAGCTTATATCTGCGAAGTTGCTTAGTGTGCCTAGATATAGTAAAAGTGGTTTGAAAGCTTGCTGCATGTTGAACATTTTACACTCAAAGTATTGCACAGGATTTGTCTTTTTCAGACACCGTAAATACTGTAAATACTAGGAGCTAAAACAAACCACTGTAAAGTTGCCAAGCCACTCGGTGACAACCATTTCCTTATTGGAAGGTTGTAGTTTCTATAAAACCCTGAACTGTTTTTCAAGTGTTTACGGAAGCCGGTTTTCACACTGATGGGATCGATGTGAGGATTAAATTAAACTGTCAGCGGTGATGTTCAGATGCCTGGGAGGTCACATCCATTTATAAGGAAATGAAAGCTTGTGCGCTCACCATTCCTTCCCTCACTTCCTGCAGGGCGGCTTTACTGACAGGTGTCTCCAAGTGGCTACAGTGCATCTCCATACAGGTGACAGCCTGTGCAGTGTGACTGCATACTTACTTTCCTACATTTCCTCCAACGTGACTAACACAGAGAAAGACGTAACATATTTTTCGAACTATAAGACGCTCCTGACCATAACACACCTAGGTTTAGAGGACAAAAACCAGGGGAAAAAAATATATACTAATCCTGGTGCATCCATGGTGAAGGGGCATCTTGTGGATTATGCCCCCTTTGTACTTCATGCCCTCTTGTACCTCTTGTGTCTCCCTGTGTCCTCCTCTGTCCCCATGTGTCTGCTTCTGTCGTCCTTGTGTCCGCTCCTGTCCTCCTTGTATGCTCCTCTGTGCCCCTTTGTGTCCCCCTTGTGTCCTTTTCTATGCCCCTTCGTTTCCACCTGTGTCCTCAGTTTGTCCCCCTGTGTCCTCCTTTGCATGGGCACAGTTCAGGGAGTCCCCGACATTGCGGCAGGTTGGAGGTTCGTATTGGCAGGCATTCACAAGTCAGGAACTCCCTGCATTTGGACTATAAGACGCAGCGATTCCCCACCCACCCCTGACATTTTGGGGTAGAAAAGGTGAGTCTTATAGTCCAAAAAATACAGCTGTTACCTGGACAGGAGATCCCGCCAGTAAATTCAATAAATGCTGTTTATTTTTCTCAAGGCAGTTAAAAAAAAAAAAATGTTGGCTACTTGTCAACATGTGCAAAAGAAGGCTCCTATTACAAATCAATAATTCCTAATGGTGGTGGTAGTATATGGGTTCATGGTAACTTTAACTCGATAACGGTAACCACAATGGCACACCTATTTTGGGCCATAACAAGCCATTTTGTAGGTGCAGAGAAGAGCCAGCCCATTGAGATAAGTATTTTTTTGCGCGCTTCTCTTTCTGGGGAGAGCTGTATCCTATCCCATTTTCTGTTGTCTCAAGGTTCGGGAAAAGAGGTGGGTTTTTAGGTTTTTAAAGCTACTCCTAGATGGATCCTTTTGCACCAACTGTGGAAGTGAACTCCATAGAGTAGGGGTAACAAGGGAAAAGGCCAATGCACCAAATGTTTTTAAGTGGATCTTGGGAAAACCTGGTCACATGTTGCCCAAACAGGACTTGTGTTATGGTTTCTTCTATGTTGCTCATATCTGCATGAACTGTGAACTATTGTTTGGATCTAGAGCATTTTCAATTGGATTCTTCTTTTGAACTTTGGTGGCTAAGTGGTTATGATTTTGCTTTAACTATAGTTAGAATAACAGCATTCATTGTATTATCTGGGTGATATCTTCTATATAAATAAACATGCCAGGGGGATCCTTTCTGTCCTGGCCTCATTCACCCCTTTTGCCGATCCCTGATGCAATCCTGGCTCTAAAAAGATATGTTTATATACTGTTTATAAACAACAAATATGGAAGCAACTACTTCCTGGGCACAGCGGTGTGCATGCGAGTCGTACACTCCAGTCAGGAGCCGTGCACAGGAGAACAGCATGTTTGAGCATGCTACGTATGTCCTCTCGTGCTATGCGCTTGTTGCGGATTTCGGCTCTGTGCCAGTGATTAGTGTCCGCACAGTTGTTCGTCACGTGACAGCTCTCTCGCTCTCTACCCAGGAGCGGTGTATGACGAGGAGACGGGAACGCACCTTACACAGACGTGGAGGGAGACGCATCTTGAGCTTAAATGCGTGTGCCGTAGGCGTCACCATTTCAGCAGATGTGGCCCCTTCCCTTCATGATTAATGGCTGACAAGCCTGATAAAAGTGGGCACAGGGGAGAAAAGGAGGACCTAGGTGCGGAAGGAAAAGGCCAGAGGACATCCCAAGGGGTACTGCTACTGATGGCAATGAGAAACAATGGGTAAAAATACAGTACAGTAGTTGCTAAGTCTCTTTCAACAATCCAACAGTCATTGGCCAAAAATAAAAATAAAAATCCAACAGTCAATTAATTTTCTTGAAACAATGTGTATATAGTACAGGTATTGCATGCACTGCAGCCAGCCACATTAATTGTGAAGTAGAAAAGGCTGCTAGTGGCCAAGAATTTCACAAAGCACACTCTGCACTTATTGGGTAATTTATTTGTAGGCAAACGATTTTTCGGGAAAATATTATTGAGCTTGACAAAAAAAACAACGTGTTGCCTGAAATAATTTCCAATGAAGAAATAGGAGTTTGGAGCATAAAATAGGACTACAGTGGGATGCGAAAGTTTGGGCAACCTTGTTAATTGTCATGATTTTCCTGTATAAATCGTTGGTTGTTACGATAAAAAAGTCAGTTTAATATATCATATAGGAGATACACACAGTGATATTTGAGAAGTGAAATTAAGTTTATTGCATTTATAGAAAGTGCGCAATAATTGTTTAAACAAAATTAGGCAGGTGCATAAATTTGGTTGTCAATTTATTGATTCCAAAACCGATCTGAGCTGCGGTTTTCCACTAGCTCGGTTTTACAGCTAAGGAGGTTAAAGGGAACCTGAAGTGAGAAGTGCATGGAAGCTGCCATATTCATTATTAGTGCACACCAAAATCTCTAGGCTTAAACGCAAATGCTAGAGTTTTTGGAGCGATTTTGCTAAGCGATTTCTGTCGTTTTACTAGTGATTTGTTAAATATAGTTAAAAGTATTAGTGGCAGAGGATCAGTATGGCTGCCAGGCAACTGGTATTGCTTAAAAGGAGAAAAAAATGTCAGTCTCCATATACTTCTCGCTTAAGGTTCCCTTTGACGGGGGTTGCATAGCAGGTAGTATTGCTTTCAGTGTAAAGCTTTATGGAATGTGGATATTCCCAGAACCGGTCTGGCAAGCTTCTGGTTAATCTGTGAGCTTTGATACCATTATGTTTGTATTCACAGTGAGCGTGACTCTATGGCGTAAGCTGTGATGGTCATATAGCATGTAGACTTTATTAGTCCATACCTTATTCACAACGTCTTTAACCTTAAAGGGGAACTTCAGTCATCAAGTTACATTAGTTATGTTAATTAGAATAGATAGGTAATAAAATCTCTTACCCACCCGGTTTTAAAAGAACAGGCAAATGTTTGTGATGTCATGGGGGCAGCCATCTTTGTCATGGGGGCAGCCATCTTTTTGGTTGAAAGGTGACAAGGAGCATAAGGCACAGTTCCAACTGTCCTGTGTCCTGATAACCCCTCCCAGCTGCATGCGCTAGGCTTCAAATGTCAAATTCAAAATGTAAAAAAAAAAAAAATTGCACCAAAACAGCAGAACGAGAACATCAGAAATCCCATCATGCTTTGCACAGCATCAGGGAAATAAACCCGGGCAGTTTTCTTCTGTGCAGCTAAAAATGAGGCTTGTATAAGAGAAACAAAGTTCTGATGCAGTCGATTTTTAGTCTGGAGGTTCACTTTAAAGCATGCCTGAACTGGCATGTGACATGAGACAAACATAGTTACATACAGTACATATATACTACTCTGACTTTGCCTGTGTTCACCTTCTGTTTTTTTTTTTTTTTTTTTTCATTGCAAGAGTTATTAATCAGTGCTTTATCTATCTATGTAGATGAGGCAGTCAGAAAGCAGTGGCAGCCAGATAGTGCTGAAAAGTGTACAAGGTTATTATTTCTTTGTGTGGAAGCTGAATGCGCCAGATTTTATGTTACAGTGACTGACATGGCCACTGTTTACACTTTAGACATCCGAGTTTAAAATAAACTGATGAGATAAACAATAGTATCTATCCTCCTTCTCCTTAATATGCCGCTTTTTATTTTATTTTTTATTTATTTATTTTTAGATACCCAAGTTTTATTCCGTACTAGTGGACCTAAGTCCATTTAAAAATGGGCTAGGTCTGTCACTGCGCATGCGCACGCATATTTCCGCCGCGCGCATGCACGATGCGCCCGCCGGCCCGTCCACCCCTTCGACCGTCATTGCTCGCCACGCATCACTCTCCCTCAATGTCTCTGCGTCCCTGCACATGCGCAGAGCGCATGTGGGGGACACACAGGGACATGGGACGCAGAGACAGTAGGGTTTTATTAGAGGATTTAAATCTAGATTTTAAGTTTTCATGGTTTCATTGTCTCTGCACAACGACACCTTCATTGAAGTATGGCAGTGCTCAAATCTGAATTACTGACCCTTTTTTTTAATCTCTTTCCTGCTCTTAGAAGACATTTACTGACAGGAAAGTGTTTTATGGCTGTAATTCCTAATCAGTGAGGGCTGTGCTATAGTCTGACCCAGTCCCAACCCGGACAGAAACGGTTACTTCCACAACTGATTTTTAACTTTTTCAGGCATAGAAAGAAAAAAAAAAAGGAACATAGCATAGTCATTTGTGTGCTTGGCACCGTACATACACGTCATTACATCATGTCACATGTCACCTTGGTTCAAAGTGCAGCCCCTTAAACTGAAAATAAGAATGAGAAAAGGCATAGTCCGTGCAATTCTCTGCCCTGTCTGCTGTGCCTCCTCAGTATATCAGCTGAAATAATTTAATGTTCAAGTACACTTATTATAAGTTCTGTGTACAATGGAGGCTTAAATTTAATCCTAGTTTGTATTAAGAAGACGGTTAAAGAACTAAACCGCTCCTCATTTCTGCGCAGGACCTGAATTGTTGTAAATTTGGACTTGTGTATTCGGGTTTTTTTTCTTGCTTTTGAAACTGCTAGGTTTACCGTAATTAGATTACACATCCAACAGTTTCACTATGGCTATGCTAACGACTGCAGTATTGTGTAAGATATTTGACCTTTAATGTTACTGGTTCTCTTTCCTTCGCTGTGGTAAGAGCGCCTGCCGGTCTTGTGTGTGGGGAAAGGGGAAGGCGTTGGATTTTTTCCACAGCTGTTTGCTTTGCAGCCATTGCTGATCCCAATGATTTAGTAATGCAAACACAAGCTACATTACTGCAGATCAGGGCATGTAAAAACAAACAAATGGAGCCCTTTAAAAAAAATACATAAGGGATTGTGCTCACATTTTAAATCTCCAGGCAAATACCTGGTAAGCCTGACATTCACATGTACATAATGTGTAATAATGAAAGCTGGCAAACTAATTACACAGGTGATGTACAGTAGGAAGCAGATGGACATGGAAATCAAACACCCAGAAAATGAAAGAGAAAAAATCTAGCTTCCTGCAGTGACTTCTGGGAGGGGGTGTGGCTATTGCTGACACTCCCCTTCCCACACACTGTTCCTGATTGGAAGAGGACGTGGTCTCTTTTACTCTCACCCTGCAGTAACCCCTGGGATGTGAGACAGTTGTGAAAGAAGTCTCGTTTGGTCTGCTAATCACACTCACTTCAGTTCTGGTCTTTGGAGGAGAGATTGTAATCCAGAGATGGTATCTGACTAGCTCTCTCTTTGCCAGTGCAGAGGATGGCATGGAAGTCAACATAGGACTTTCAGATCACCTCTGAAGTTGAAAACCAGGTTTAGAAACATCTTAGTGTAACTATGGGTGGCAATGGGTGGATTGGGTGCTACAGTGTATCACCGGTTTACAGCGGCCTTCCTGTTAATCTGTATTAAAAACAGTAGTCATGCAGTGTACACTTAAACATTTGCCTTTTTATTTTTTTTTTCTATTGGAGAGTTTTGTCCATTTCTTCTCACAAAAAGATAGACTGAAGCCAGAAACCCACTAGGAGCGATTTTCTGATCTGAGCGCTTTGTGATTTGCAAGCTCTTGCTAATGTACTGCTATGGGAGTGATCCCACTTGAGCGATGTGATTTTATAAAAATCCCCCATAGCATTGCATTAGCAAGAGCTTTTTCAAATCACTAGCGCTTAGAAATCGCTTCTAGTGGGTTTCTGGCCTAATAATTCCAATCCAAAACTAAAACATATAGCTCTTGGTGGTGGTCAACTTTATGTACAAACATAGTGATTGTTGTCTGAAGCAATCATTAGAGGAGCTATGGTGAAAATAACATCATGAATAAAATTGCTTATTTTTATAATATTAATTTATAGATTATGTATTAAGTCTGCCCATTGTGAAATGTTTCCTCTTCCTGATTTATATTCTGAAATGTATCAATGGTGGCGGCATCTTTAGTGCTGCCAAGTGAAGTCTGTGCATAGAACTCTCAGTAATGAACATTCCGCAAAGGGAGATTCTGCATGCTTGGCAGTTGGAAACATCTGTTATTTCCCACAATGCTCTGAGGTTCACAGACAGGAACTGTCAGGGCCATGGTCATGACATCACACTGAGGGAGGGGTTTCACCACAATAACAGCCATACAGACGTTTCTGATGATCTATTTGAGTAAAGATTTTTCATGGAACCTTTCCCATGAGAAATCTTTACATTTTCTCAAACAGATCATCAGGTAGCGCATGTGTGGATATACAGTAGAAGTAAATGGTATGCTGATGTATAAATAGTAAAAGCTACTGATTTTAGATTATATACACAATTATTACCAGTTAATGTCTGATGTGATGAAATGGACAAACTGAAGTTTTCATTATTGCTGTTAAAATACACAAACTATAATTAATGTTAGAATAGGTGTAGCCACATAGCCTATTTCGTCTCTGAAAGCTATTGAATTTTTAAAAGAAAAAAACCTTGTTCACATCTACTTATTATATACTTCTACTTACTGTATACTCTACTTATATATTAAATTATAATCTATGAATTAAGAACCAGGTTGAAACCAAAACTGTAAAAGTGCAATGTTCATCTTTTGCAGCAGTATTTGTCTTTTTTTTCTCTTCAAATGTAAAACTTCACAGATTTCTGATACAACTTATTGGGGTAGCTGAATTGTTTACAGTGGTGTTAAATTTGTTGACACCTGGAAAAGTATAGTACGATTTGAGTATGTAGAGTGGTTCCTTATGAGCCAAAGCTAAGCCCCTCCTCTAAGAGATCCATGTTGTGGCTAACAGCAGCAGTCCCGCCTTTTTCCCCGTCTGTAAAACATGCAGGGGCTGTAGTGGGCTGCACACACAATGCCTCTCTTTTGCATAGCTCACTTGAATTAAAAATGAGGCAACTATGATCATGTGACCAGATAATCTATAATATAAGTATATGGCTGCCTTATTACTGAAACATGCTGCAGTAGATTATGGGCTTGCAGGGTACACAAAGCGGTTTGTCTTACTTGCCTGGACTTCAGTTTTTTCAATTATTTTATTAAAATTAAATGCTAAGAGTTGGGAATTTGATTGTAAAATGTTCATATATTGCTTGATCCTTTCCCATCATCACTTATATCACACGCAGGAAGCTGAGCATGCGTTGTTGTTCCCCAACTTCGCTCAATAGCTACTGCAGTACTACAGAGAGAAGTTAGCTCAGCTGGAGATACAAGGACTTCTGTACACCTGCATTACTTCCATTATTAGATTAGTTCCCAGGCTGAGATTACATATTCGGATTTGACCTCTCAGTTCAGTGGTTCTGAAAAAGATGTCCAAAGCCATGAGATGAGTGACTCCAACAATCTATATTTAGATGCCCATTTCTTGACTGTACTTTTTGCCAGTCTGTACTAAGCCATGGATTGTCCAATCAGAATTAGGCAGTAAAAGAGACTAAATGGGTCTAATATGGCCTGCAAGATGTAGTTTGTCTGATTATATAATACTGTAGATAAACCAGAAATATTGGCTACATTTGTTTAATTGCCCCACCCTTCATGCTCCACCCACACAAGCTATAAACTGGATGAAGAAAGCTGTATTGCTGGATTAGCTGCACGCTTGTTTCAGGTGTATGATCCAGACACGACTGCATCCAAAGAGATCAGTAGGACTGCCAGGCACCATGGTATTGTTTAAAGGACAACTGAAGTGAGAAGAATATGGAGGCTGCCATATATATTTCCTTTTAAACAATACCAGTTGCCTGGCAACCCTTTTGGTCTGTTTGGCTGCAGAAGTGTCTGGATAGCACCAGAAACAAGCATGTGGCTAATCTTGTCAGATCTGACAAATATGTCAAACACTCGATTTGCTGCATGCTTGTTCAGGGTCTATGGCTAAAAGTATGAGGGACAGAGGATCAGCTGGATAGCCAGGCAACTGGTATTGTTTAAAAGGCAATAAATATGGCAGCTTCCATATCCCCCTCACTTCAGTTGTCCTTTAAAAGGAAATAAATTTGGCAGCCATCATATCCCTCTCAGTTCAGGTGTACTTTACCTTTTACTTGACCGTTTACTTAATCTACCACAAATGAAATAGTGTATGGGTATCCTTTTAAAGGTAGGAATCAACTGTTCAAAGTCCAAAAAAGCGTCAGATGGCAATAATGTTTTTAGGATTTTTTTGGATAACAGGATTGCAGCCCTCCTGAAACAGACAATACATTCTGCAGCTCTGGCCAGCCGGTTTAGATGGCAATCTGCATTAGTGAAACAAGGCTAAAAGGGATAATTTGCATATTTAGTAGTAGTGCATTGTGGGTAACCACAAATGTTCATTTATAACTGAATTATTGCAAATTTCCTGTTTTAAGAAGGCAATTACACCAAGCTTTGCTTTTTTAGTAGGAGGGCTTTTTGGTTCCTTTTATTCCCCTATACATTCCTAGTAGTTTGGGTCACCCTGAGCTGCTTGGTTACTCTGTGAAACAAGGCTATTTAGGTATGTATGACATGGCAGAGACAAAATCGAGGGAGGGAAAGTCTACTTCAGGTTTTGTGTGTGGTATCTTTTATTTAGAGCAGCCTTTGCTCCGACTGCATGACACACAGTGATCACCTTAATGCTTGTTCTCTGGTTGCAGCTTGTCTCATTGACTCTTGTAGAGACAGACATTTCTCACATAATCCGATCTCTCCTCACCAGAATGCCAGCGACACGTCAGATGTCAAGATAATCTCAGCAGGCCATTGTGAGACACACTGATAGAGGATCATTAAGAAATACTCTGCCTGTGATTTGTGGAGAAAAAAAGCTCAATGTAAAAGCTAGTGTATACATTGGCCGTAATCTAAAAAATGGCACATTTACAAGGATGCTGTTCTTGCAGGGGAGGTCTTATATAAATGACACTGATTAATTTGTAAGTGCTCCTTCCCACTGTAGGTGCTTTGTGGGCTGGTTCACACTTAGAGCGCTAATCGCCATTGCAGTTTTGCAGCTTAACATTTTGCAATTTTGCTGTGATTTACGATTCCTGTTCAATATAATGAGAATCGCATTGCAATCGCCCCCAAGATGCTGCATGCAGCGTGTTTTATGCAAATCGCATACGCTGCAGTGAGAATGATACCATAGGATTTGCTGGTTGCCGGCGATCAGCAAAGCGATGAAAAGCGCCCCCGTGTGAACCAGACCTGTCTTTCCTGAGCATGATGTGCCACTTATAACTATGCGGGGTGTTGCTGACCCCTTTCAGTTAACGTAATATTAAAGGAAACCTAAACACACCCCCCACCCAAAAAAATGAGTTTCACTTACCTGGTGCTTCTACCAGCCCCATGCTGCCATCGTGCGCCCTCCTAGTTACTCACTGCTGCTCCAGTCCCCCGCCGCCCGCTAGTTTTGTTTTAGCCGACTCTGAGTCGGCGGGCTGCCACGCGTACCTTTGCATCCATTTCCACTGGTGCAGGAAGCTATCGCGGATGTGGTGTATTTGGGCATGTGTGGCCATGTGCTGTTTTTATAGAACTGATTCAGTCCAGTGCCGTTGTGGGTTGCCTGGGAAATGCACAAAAATTTTTGGGTACCTGGAGTCCGAAGTTTCATAAACTAAGGAATCAGTTGGAGTCAGATGATTTTTGTACCCACTCCATAGTCCTGCAAGGAGTCGGAGCAATTTTGGGTACCTGAAGTTGGAGTCGGTGGTTTCATGAAGTGAGGAGTCGAAGTTGGAGATATCTTGGTATTCTGTATTAGAATTGAAAATGTCACTGTTCCTGCATTGAGGCTGTGTATGATGGTGTCAGGTGCAGGGATGTAAATGTCTTGTAGAGGAGTAACACTGTACCAGAATGCTGAAGGTGGAGTATTTGGCTGCCACACTGCACCATATGATGGTAATGTGTACAAACGTATTGTTTGCTCATCACATGTTAAAATTGATAATGGCCATTCTGGAGCTGAAATGTAGAGATGGCCCTAACGGTTTCGCCGGCGAACCGATTCGCGTGAACATCGGTGGTTCGCGGTGAACTATATGCGAGTTCGACCCGCCCCCTATACTACATTATTAGGCTCAACTTTGACCCTCTACATTAGTCACCAGACCCAGGGCAGCCAATCGGGCTACACTCCCTCCTAGAGCCTCCCCTTATAAAAGGCAATTGCGTCGGCCGTTTCCCTCACTCGATGTGGCTGCAGTAATTAGAGACGGGAGAGGAACCTGCTGTAGACATAGGGAAAGCTTAGTTAGGCTTGTTAGCTTGCTCCTTGCTGATTCTTATTGCTAAAAAGCACCCCACAACTGCTCTTTTGAGAGCTAATATTGTTCTTGTGATCTCTTTTTTATTTATTTATTTATTTATTTTTGCGGTGGCCCACTGACACATGCATATACAGCCCTGTCAGTCAGTCGCAGCTGGCCCTTGGTAATTCCTACTGTGCCACTGCCAGGCCCAGCACATTCAGTGTCTACCTTTTCACTGCATGTGTGTGACAGCTGCACATTTGGAATACCAGTCACTGCATACCTGTTCACGGTACTTGTGTGTGTGACAGCTGCACATTTGTAATACTAGTCACTGCATACCTGTTCAGTGCACCTGCGTGACAGCACGCAGTGTTATATTATATACCTGTTCACTGCATACCTGTTCAGGGTACCTGTGTGTGACAGGCAGCTGCACATTGTATTTATACCAGTCACTGCATACCTGTTCACTGCACCTACGTGACCACACTCAGTGTTCTATTATATACCAGTCACTGCATACCTGCTCACGGTACATGTGTGTGTGACAGCTACACATTGTATTGATACCAGTCACTGCATACCTGTTCACTGCACCTACGTGACCACAGTCAGTGTTATATTATATACCAGTCACTGCATACCTGTTCACAGTGTGTGTGTGTGTGTGTGTGTGTGTCAGCTGCACATTGTATTGATACCAGTCACTGCATACCTGTTCACTGCACCTGCGTGACAGCACGCAGTTTTATATACCAGACACTGCATACCTGTTCATGGTACCTGTGTGTGTGACACGCAGCTGCACATCGTATTTATACCAGTCACTGCGTACCTGTTCAGTGCACCTACGTGGCCACACTCAGTATTATATACCAGTCACTGCATACCTGTTCACGGTGTGTGTGTGTGTGTGTTTGACAGCTACACATTGTATTGATACCAGTCTCTGCATACCTGTTCAGTGCACCTACGTGACCGCACTCAGTGTTATATACCAGCCACTGCATAACTGTGTGTGTGTGTGTGTGTGTGTGTGTGTGTGTGTGTGTGTGTGTGTGTGTGTGTGTGTGTGTGTGTGTGTTAGCTGCACATTTGTAATACCAGTCACTGCATACCTGTTCACTGCACCTGTGTGACCACACGCTGTTTTATATACCAGTCTGTGCATACCTGTTAACTGCATCTGTGTGACAGCTGCACATTGTATTGTAATACCAGTCACTGCATACCTTTCACTGCATCTGTGTGACTGCACATTGTATTATTATACAAGTCAGTGCATACCTTTCACTGCATCTGTGACTGCACATTGTATTATTATACCAGTCAGTGCATATCTTTCACTTGAATGGATGGCAGACTTGCCCTCCATAACAGATTGTCGTTAAAGGATTTAAAGTTGATTCGTCTCATATACAGCAGGGCCTCGAAAGAGTCTTCCTGTATTGTTTTTCGTCACTACCTCCCTGAGTCGGGACTTGCGTGCCGTGCCTGCTGCCTTCCTTTGGATGTGTGGTGGTAGCCATTCCTGCTCCTTTGCCCACAGCAGCAGCCAGGTGTATGTTAAGGAAATCTTTGAGCGGGAGAAGCCAATGTCTGCCAGTCACTCCCTTGCCCGGCGTCTGACAGCTGGCATCTCGCCATGGTGCGCACCAGTCCAGCACGGCCATCATTACACAAACAGCTGTTTGTGGTGCGTTACACAGTGAGTTTGGTCTGTCAGTGTGAAGCAGTACACTTAATTACACTCCCTGATTGATGTATACACATGCAAGATGTTTTAAAGCACTTTAGGCCTCCAATTTAGCAATAAAATGTGATTTCTGCCCTTAAACCCTGCTGTGCGTAAAATCCAGATTTTTCCTCGAGACGTTTGGCATGTATCCCACTCCAACACACACAAGCAATAGAACGCAGCAGTACATCCACCTACATTTAAGTGGTCAGCAGGTGCTCGTCGGCCAATCAGGATGCACTATCATACACCCTTTACCTGCCATACCACATCTAGCAGCCATTAGCATTCAGGTGGGAGGCTTCAGTTGGACGCCATCGCAAGATTGCCCCGTGCAGGCATCCCTCCCACAGGGGTCCCTCCCTAACCGCTCACCTGTCCACCATGTCCTAGAGCTGAAAGAAAACGTTTAAAAACACACGATTGGTTTGCACAATGACCAGGGGCCCCGGACCTCTCTCACTGGCCGGGGCCCCAAGGCCAACATGCAATACCTGGAGGGGAGTGCAGGTGGGCCTGGAGCTTTGAACCATCTTTTCCATCACTTTTGTGGCCAGCATAAATGTTTGTAGTTTTCAAAGTTCGCCTCCCCATTGAAGTCTATTAAAGTTCGCGCGAACTTAACTTTTGCAGAAAGTTCGCGAACCTAAAATCTGAGGTTCGAGACAGCTCTACGGAAATGCTGCTGTACAGTCAGGTTACCTTGGGTGTTGGAGTTAGTTTGGCATGAGGATTAAAAGGCTTCTGAGGCCTAGAGGTACCGTATATATGGAGGCTGCCAGTTGCCTGCCAGCCCTGCTGATCTATTTGGCTACAGTGGTGTCTGAATCACCAGAAACAAGCATGCAGCTAATTTAGTCAGAAACACGTGATATATGCATGCTTGATCAGCAGGATAGCCAGGCAACTGGTATTGCTTAAAAGGAAATATGGTTACCTCCATATCCCTCTCACTTCTTTTGTCCTTTAAGGCGCTCTGTGGCCAAAACCTTGCAAAAAAAACAAAACAAAAAAACCAGACCTTGAAGACAGAAAGGGAGTAGTGATTAGGGTTTAGCAAGTTTACTTACCACTAAGCCACCTTGACATTTCTCACATCACACATGGCACATATAAGATTCTGGCCTTTTATTTTTCTTTAAGGCCGGGGACTAACTTGACTATTTTCTTGAGCGGTTTCTGCACAGAAAAAATAATTCATGTATAATCAATGAGCTAGTTAACACTTAATGTGTATGTTGCATGCAGAAAAAAGCATGACATCCTGCAGGATATTTGTCAGTTTTCTCTATCAATTACACCAGCTGTTGTGAAGAACTGCATGCGGTTTTTCTTTTTATGCATACAAACTCGCATGGTGTGCAGAAAACTGAAAGACAAGTGTCCCCCACCTTAAATGGCTTTAGCAGAGTAATATAATCCGTCGGAACGATTAACACCGCAATCTGTGTTCCCATTGTTTAGGAGCGGTCTTGTGATTTCCGATAAGCTGTGGTATACATTAAAGCTGTGATGCCATCTTTTCTCAACAGGCTATGAAAAGACGGATGACGTGTCAGAGAAGACTTCCCTTGCTGATCAGGAAGAAATGAGAAGTATTTTCATTAACCAGCCTCAGCTGACAAAGTTCTGCAACAACCATGTGAGGTAATGATTGGCGTGTTTGTATGGGAATAATGGTTTTATGGACAGCAGTGACCAAGTTTGTCAGCATTGGAGGTTTTCTGCATGGTGTGTGTAAATACCTTCAGAATGGACTGTGTTCTCACAATGGCCTCAATTCACTAAGCTTAACTCCTGTCTTTAATAACTCTTCTGAGCTGTTTTACAGTTATCACCATGGTGATATAATTGTGATAACTGTAAAACAGCTCTGAAGAGTTATTACAGACAGGAGTTAAGCTTAGTGAATTGAGGCCAATAATGTGCCCTATGTAGGTAGTAGCACCATCACCTTTCAGCCCTGAGATGCAATCCTTCTGCTAGGCTGGCATATCCTCAATCACTAAGTGCTCAACAACACATGACTGACCAACACCACATACAGCGAAGAGTGATATCAGTACTCCAGTTAAAATCCATGTATTCAGTAAAACAAAGAAACTAATTAGGATCGATAAATGCTCACATTGTGGGTCCTGTCCAAAAGCACCCAACAAATGAAACACGCATGTAATACACATACAGGCCCGGTGCACACCAAAACCCGCTCGCAGATCCGCAAAATGCTAGCAGATTTTGAAACTCTCTTTTTCTTATTTTTCTGTAGCGTTTCAGCTAGCATTTTGCGGTTTTGTGAAGCGTTTTTGATGTAGTAGATTTCAGATATTGTTACAGTAAAGCTGTTACTGAACAGCTTCTGTAACAAAAACGCCTGCAAAACCGCTCTGAACGGCCGTTTTTCAGAGCAGTTTGCGGTTTTCCTATACTTTACATTGGAGGCAGAAACGCCTCCGCAATCCAAAATCTGCAGCAGCCCGGGAGTATGCGTTTCTGCAAAACGCCTCCCGCTCTGGTGTGCACCAGCCCATTGAAATAAATTACCCATTACGCGCGGGTGTGATGAGCATTATCATGCTTTTGTGACTCAAGCCCTATGAGCATTACATGCGTGTTTCAATTGTTGGTTCCTTGTTGCACAGGATCCACAATGTATGGATTGTTCCTAATTGGTTTTTGTTTTACTGTGGTGATCAGTCGTGTTGTTAAGCCCTTGCTGACTGTAAGAATGTGTTGAACTTTGCTCAAAAAATATTCTTTGCCATGTTTTTAACTTTAATACTCTACTTTTTTTCACTCACATTAAAATGTTTTCTTAAAGAGGAACTGTCGTGAAAATCTTAAAAACGCATACAAATAAGAAGTAAATTTCTTCCAGAGTAAAATGAGCCATAAATTACTTCTCCCCTATGTTGCTGTCACAGTAGGTAGTAGAAATCTGACATTACCGACAGGTTTTGGGTTAGTCCATCTCTCTATAGGAGATTCTCAGCATGGCTTTTATTCTTTATAAAGACATTCCCAGAAAAATATTTATACAAAGGTGCTGGCCAGCCTCCTTGCCCGCTGCAAATATTTTTGGCAGTTGGATGGAGCAATTGTCATTCAGTGCTTTTAAAAATAAAGAAAACCCTGAGAACCCTCTATGAGAAGATGGGCTGGTCCAAAATCTGTCGGTAATGTCCGATTTCTACTACTTACTGTTAGTGACAGCAACATAGGAGAAAAGTAATTGTATGGCTCATTTTACTCCGGAAGAAACATTCTTCTTATTTGTATATGTTAACATGTATTTTAAATTTTAAGATTTTCGCGACAGAGGTCCTTTAAAGAGACACTGAAGCGAAAAAAATATATATGATATAATGAATTGGTTGTGTACTATGAATAATTACTAGAAGATTAGCAGCAAAGAAAATATTCTCATATTTTTATTTTCAGGTATATGGTGTTTTTTCTAACATTGCATTATTCTATAATATGTGCAGATTACACAACACTCAGCATTCAAAATGAGTCTTTCAGAGCAGTCTGTGAAGTAATGAAATCTCCTCTAGCAGAGGAAAAGTAAACAGTTCAATTACAGTTGAGATAATAAAAGTCAGATAACAGCCCTCTCCACGACTAAGTTATGCTGGGAATACATGTTTCGTTTTTGCCTTCGTTTTAGCCTTCGTTTCGTTCGGTAAACGAATCGAGTGTTGAAAACGTATGTGAAAATAGTCATAATCTCATTATAGTTTCGATTAATAGACCCCAAAAACGAACGACTAGTGATCGAACATGTTTGATATTATCTCTCTTTATCCATCTAATCGAGCCATTGGTAGGCTTGATGGCTGTTCAGATCGATTATATATTCGTTTGTTAGTCCGTCCCTGTAAAAAGGGATTTTCGTTTCGTTTCTTTGCAGCCTTCGATCATTGGAAAAACGAAACCATCAGAATCGGAAAAAAAAACGAAACCGTGGGTGGTGATATTAACTGTATGTTCGATTATTTCGGGATCGAGAAGGACAAAAGGCACAATCGAAACGAAGGTTTAAACGAAGGCAAAAACGAATCGTGTATTCCCAGCATTAGTCGGAGAGCTTAATAGCTTTTTTGCATAGATAACTGGAGTTTCTCAACTCTTCCTGTACTGGAAACAATTAGACTGATGTATCTGATCTTAATGTTTTATTTCTTAGCTGTACTACACATACAAATCATTATATCATAAGTTTATTTTCAGTTCAGATTCCCTTTAGGTAAACCAAAAATCGGGGCCACTATGGGCCGCTTTACATCAAAACCATCACAGTAGCTGACATCGTGTTTGGGCCAGTGAAAGTTCAGCTCCATTGATGCGCCAGCTGGTGCCATGGCAACCCATCACTAGGAAGGAGGAGACTGGGAGAAGTGACAGTGTGCCATGCAGAGCTTGATTCTGCTTAGCACTTTCTACTAGCATGACACTGAAGGATCAACCAGGCAATTATAAGTGGATATTTAATAAATATATGTAAAAACATAAAAAAATTAGTAAGCTATAGTCTAGTAGGTACAAGAGTTTAATATTGAGTTTTATGCTACTTGAAGTGCCTAGGACTGATATTCCTGGCAACAGGAAATGAGGGACGGCAGTGAGGGGACAAGTTAGGAGTTCTAAAATGTCTCATTAAACGCGTATTTGATCTGAGCAGGATGATGGCACACCAAAAACCTCTAGCAGATCTGCAAAACACTAGAGGTTTTTGAAGCAGATTTCAGAGTGGTTCTATGCTTGTTTAGAGACGTCCAAACATGCCTAGCGTTTTGTGGAGCGATTTTGTGTAGCAGATTTCAAACATTGTTACAGTAAAGCTGTAACTGAACAGGTTCTGTAACAAAAAGGCCTGGAAAACCGCTCTGATCTAGCGTTTTTCAGAGCGGTTTTCCACTTTCCTATACCTTAACATTGAGGCAGAAACGCCTCAGAAATCTAAAAAATGCTGCAGCCCCCGAGTTTGCGGATAAATGAACCGCTCTGGTGTGCACCATCCCATTCACTTTCATTAGCCAAGCGGTTTCCCCCCTGCAAGCATGTTAAAAAACTCTCCAGAGCCGCTCTGGTGTGCACCAGCCCTCTGATATTGATTAGATTGTGAGCTCCTCTGAGGGGCAGTCAGTGACTTGTGTCCTAAAGATGATTTCAGCTCTATATAAATACTTAATAACAATATGGTAGGGCATTAGACTATGGCCATGGTAAGGATTAGATTGTAAGGTCCTCTGAGGGATGTTGGGTTACATGACTATGTACTCAGTAGATGTCAGTGCTGTATACACACACAATAAGAATATTATATGTTGTGGTCTCAGTGACTCTTGGGGAGAGAACCCCACTTCCTGTTTAAATGGCTAATAATGGAAATTGTTGCTTGTTGGGCCTCAAGAAAGCAGTAAAAACTTAGTGAACCCAAGGTGACAGTGATATGGAGCCTGCCATATTTATTTCCTTTTAAGCAATACCCATTGCCTGGCTGTCCTTCTGATCCTCTGAATCTAATACTTTCAGCCAAGGCCGGTTCTAGACTCTTTGCTGCCTAAGGCAAACTTGTGAGGATGCACGGCCCCATTTGGAATGATCGCACAGCACCCTAAAATTTACTCTGCTTCATTTAATGTTCTCACATGACATGCTGCAGCTCAACACAATATCACACAGGCTGGCTGTCAGTCTGTGACAAACTGCTCACCCTCAGCCACTCCATTCCTCCTCAGTCAAGTCAAATGAAACACTGCTGCTTTCCTGCCTCCCCCTCCTCACTCACTGTCAGACTCCTCACACTGCACAACTACCTGCTTTTTCCCAAATTATGTCCTTTTCACCTCTCTCCTCTTGCTTCTACTCCTACTCTGACTTCATGCTGTCAGTGTAAACACAGTACAAACATGCTGCCCCTGTAATCTCTGCACCGGGTGCTAATGTTTCACATTGCTTCATGAGGGAACCGGCCCTGCTTTCAGCTATAGACCCTGAACAAGCATGCAGCAGATCAGGTGTTTTTGACATTATTGCCAGAACTGACCAGGTCACCTGCATGCTTGTTTCTGGTGTAATTCAGACACCATTGCAGCAGTAGGGCTGCCAGGCAACTAGTATTGTTTAAAAGGAAATTATATATGGCAACCTACATATCACTCTCGCCTTTGGTTCACTTTAAGAACACACTTAAAACTTTAGAAACAAACTACCCAGACATATGAGTGTTTCCTCCTGTAGCTGAGCTGGCAGTTTGCAGATTGAGCGCTGTCCTGATCTCAGGTTGACGGATGACCTTTGAATGCCTGCGCTGATGGAAGCAGTGTGTGGTATGTAATAGCCCTTTAATGGTAGGAATGTAAAATAACTCTGCCACTGAAGTCCTGCTGTTCTCTTTTGTATTTCCTAGCACTGCAAAATACAACCCCATCACCTTCCTGCCAAGATTCCTGTACTCTCAATTCCGAAGAGCGGCCAACTCGTTTTTCCTGTTCATTGCCTTGCTTCAGGTGAGCGTCCCAATGCTGAACCAGCTTCTGCAGGCTCTGTGCTGCCCTGGCTGCCTTATTAGCTGACATATGTTGCCTGGAGATGAGGAAATGCTGTACGTTTAAAGAGCTATTACACTTATATTTCATTATTGTAATTGGACTGGTACAGCTGTTATGTAAATGTGGCCCCTCTGAGGGACGCTGTGCCTTTTCACTGCAGTGGTCTTTTCCTGAGAAGTGCTCATTATCTAGATCTGCAGCATTCTGAAGAGCTTCTATGCTTACATTATTTCATTACTCTAGCCAGGTAAACAACGCTGTGTATGTAAATAGTGGCCAAAGGGGAGGGAGGGGGGGGCCTGATGTGTGTTTGTTGCGTTTTTCTAATTCTGGGTACACACGGTAAGATTTTCCATGCGATTTTGTGAGCCGATCGTCTTTTCCACTCGATTCTGCACTAGATTCTCTTCATTCGTTTTTCTTATCCTTTTCCATTCACCACTATGAGAAATCGAGCGCGGAAACGATCAGGAGCAATACCAGACATGACTGATTTTATCAATCGGATCCAACTATCGCATGGAAAATCATACCGTGTATATTAGGCATAAGCTTGGTATTGTAAAGCTATGGCTGGTGGGCCTGCAGGAAGAGTCCAACATCCCTCTGTACATTACAGCTTAGCCAATAAAACTTGTATGCTCAGTTTGACCACATACGTGCACAAGTTCATTGCTATGGAGGGGGGAGGGGGAAAGAATTACGGGGGAATTGTAGTGAAAATAATATAAGGAATAAAATCTTTTTACAAAATTCTCAAATCAAAAATGATGCTGCAGAATGGTTGTATAGTCATTGTTCTGGTACCAGAACATCTGATCTCCCAAAACACTCGGGGGAAGAGGATTCTGCATAGCTAAGCAGCCTAGGCCAAGCATCGCTGGCAGTATGGGGTTTTATACCGATATACAGCAATATATAGATATAGGGAGTATTCCTTATGCTGAAACCAGGATAATTAACATAAAAGTGGGAGCCCTGAGTAATTTACTAAATTCTACTATTCGCCACTACGGTGCCTTTTTAAAGAGCACCTTAAACCCAGGAATGAACTTCATCCCAGTCAGTAGCTGATACCCCCTTCCCCATGAGAATTGTTTTCCTTTTCTCCAATAGATAAACAGGGACATGTGTGGCTGATATTGTGGTGAAAGCCCTCTGTGTGATGTCATTGCCATGGCCCTGACGGCTTCCTGTCTGTGAACCTCGTTGCATTGTGGGAAACAACTGCAGTTTTCAGCTGCCAAGCAAGTGGTATCTCCCTTTGTGCATAAAACTTTTAGGGCTCGTTTCCACTATCGCGAATCCGCATGCGTCCAATGCATGCGGATTCGCACATGTAATGCAAGTGGATGGGCCTGTTTCCACTGTCGCGCTGTTGAGGTGCGTTTTTTTCAGCGGTAAAAAAACGCACAAGAGCCAACGAATTCGCCTGCGAGTGGAATGCATGCGAATCGCCGCTAATGTATTTAATAGGAAATTCGCATGCGGCTATGGTATGCGAATTTTCATGCGAATTCGCATAGGAACCAATGTAACTTCAAACAGGCAGTGACATGGTTAAATTCGCAAATACCCTCACCTATGCGAATTCGCGGCAAAAAACGCGCAAAAATTCGCATCCGCATGCTATTTCATGCAATTTCAACAGCGGTGGAATCCAGGCGATTCTGCACCGCAATAGTGGAAACGAGCCCTTAGTGAGGGCTGGTTCACACTGTAAGAGCTTTTTCTAAGTGCTTGTGATTTTAAAAGCACTTGCCCAAAAAAAAAAAAAAAACCTGTTTTATTCATTAAGCTATTTTTACTACAGTTCCTCTTTAAAAGCAATGGCTTCTTGACAGGCATACATGGGAAATTCTGGGCGCAGGGTGAAGCTGAAAAACTGCTTACTCTGCTCATGCTATAGTACCAGTGGCATTAATTACGATTCCCCCTCCAGGCCACCAAGGACTCAGGGGGAAAGACAGCCTATGGCGGTGCATGGTGCGCCCAAATTTCCCCTGCGCCATTTTGTGCACTTTGGGCTTGACAGTCCATTTCTATTAACTGACAATGTAAAGAAGCCAAGTGAGATAGCCTGCCTCTGGATATGTCGCAGGCATCCAAGAATGTCTGCCGCACATGTTTACTGTTTAACCTGCTTACATTTGAGTAATGACAGTCACTGAGCTTTGCAGGTCCCCCCCCCCCCCTCCCCTAAGGTCCCCCTCCCCTTCAAGGAGATCTATTGAGCACAGGGAAGCATAATAAGCAGGATTAGGGCATACTACTTACATGATGAGGTTAGTGGATTGCTCTTTCATTGCCATCAGCACATGTGACCTCATTTCATGTGTTCTGATAGATTGGTAGACAAGGCAGTGAAAAAGAGGTCTGGCTGTATTCTATATTCCTGTTTGTCTCTTCACTGTGCTTAGTAGGCCTGCACAGGTGGGGGAGAAAAGAGGAGGCCATTATTTTATGAAAAATACAATGGCCGATCTTTGTTGTATTTTTACAAGTGCATGATTATATTGGCGCACGGATGGGATTGGGGAATATTTATTGACTATATTAGGGCAGTTGTCAAGGTAGGGGTAAGGACTGTGCTCACAAGCAATTTGATTCTAACTAGCAGACGTGTTCCTAGACTTGTGAGAGCGTGAAAAATTAATGTGAGGATGTTTGTGAGCGAATACATTGTTGATCTTGAATTGAGGGTAGGCAGTTGTTGAGGTCTATAGTATGTTGAGAGCAAAATGTGCCTTTTAGTGGAAGGGGATTAATGCAGTAGAATGTAAATATCTTATCTGATGTAACTAGAAATCACTGGGCCTCCCTGCAAAACTTTGGATTGGGCACCTTTCTGCATTGCCTTAATGCCGATCCGAGATAAAAAACTAACTATAGCAAGTAACTTGTCTACATATCTTATCTAAAGTTTAGACAGCAAACCTAGCTGCAAACAGCTTCAACAGTATATGATTATTTCTTCCTGTGATACGAGAGCAGCCATGTTCTGCTTGTGATCATTACACACAGGCAAGCTGCTCTACACCACCAGCCCTCAGCCTGTGATAACGTCACTCCCCTCTCCTCCTCACTCCTCTCTGCCTCTGAAATCTCTGGCTAGTAACGCCTCCTTCTCCTGCCCAGACTGAGCTCCCATAAGTCCTTGCTACATGGATATGAGCGTGCCAAGGCACTGGAGGAGCTGTGGGCAAGGCTTGTTTAGTTTATAGGGAATTTGAGTATTAAAACAAAAACAAAAAAAAAGTATTTGGCTTGAGGAATGCCCTATAAACTATATGAAATGAACACAATTATGCAATGAGTAAAAGTTTATCTCTGATCCACTTTAAAGAGATCCTGTAAGGAAAACAACTGCCCCTATGGGGTATCTCAGGAGGTGGAAGCTTCTGTGTCCTAATGAAGCTTCCTCCATCCTTCTGTGTAGCCCCGAGCCAGTGCTGGCTCCCCCCTGAAAATCTGCAGCAGCCCCTGCAGTACGTGGCGATATTTACGTTTGAGATCCAGCACAGGCACAGTTTAGCATAAAGTACTACAAGACTCTATTTTGCAGTCTCTAGGGGAGCCATCCATCCAGACTCCCTCAGCAGTCTTAACCACACCCCTCAACTTGTATGAACAAGTTGAAGTGGTGTGGTTAAATAGCAATTTGGCCACACCCCCTTCCATGGATTGATTAGGAAGGGTGATGAGCGGCAGCTCTGCATTGCTGCTCATCGAAATGAAGAGAGGAGTTGAGGAGAACCAGTGGTGGTACCACGCTGTTTCCTTTTCTTCTATTTGCATGACTTTGTTTTATTTTTATCTCACTGGAATGTGAGCAGACCAAATGGCTGTTAACGCTTTTGTGCCTGGAGAGGTTCGTTCCTCCTCTTCTCGTTATCTCTATTTCCATATTTTGCTTGTCACCATGGCAGATTGACATGCTCATCTTTCAGCCCCCTGGAACATCATAGGCGTGAGGAGACTGTTCTACAGAACGGTATTGCTAAAACAGGTGGCAGCACTTAATAGGTGTGGGAGGCAGAGACGTAACACTCAAGCTGCCGTAGCGTCTACCTTTCCAACCCTCCTTTTTCATGCAGTATTTTGTTTTCTTGCAAAGTCTACTGTCATTTCAGAATGCTCTAGGTGTTTATAACAGATGGAGCTGGAATAATGTGCCGGGGAAAAAAGATCAGCTGCCAGTGACAGTAAAAAATGCTGACATTTTCAATTCATCATGTTGTTTTCTTTGGTTCTTCGCAGAAGATTGATATGAATATGCAGTGGCTATAATAGATGCTGAAGAGTTTACAAGTGGAGGGGGCCGCAGGCTGGACTGACTAGCCGCAGATTATACATAGGAGGGCATACTGGGACTGGATTTAGATTTTTTTTTTTTTCAGTTCTTGTTGCTGCTGTGTCCTTTGTGCCCCAGTGTATGAATGAGGGTGTAGGGATTGCAGACAGAGGCGTGTACCTGGAACAAGGGAACCTACACACCTCAATTTTCTCAGAAGCAGGGCTGTTTGGAAAATAAGACTAGAAGCTGCAGGAACTCCACCAGCTCAGGCAGTACAAAGTTAGAAACAGCTGATTGGTTGAGTCCTCTTAGACAGTTTTTTTTTATTGCAAACCCTTATATGGAGTGTACCCCTAATCAAGCAAAAATTGTTTTAGCGTGCTTTTCATGGTATACGATGTATGCAAGTTGGCACTGCTGTTTAAAGCCTTACTAAATGTAGTATCAAACAAACCGTGCGGTTAGTGCTGACTAGTTTAGCGTTGACCTGCATCTCTGATCTTCTCCCACTGATATTAGTCAGTAGTTGCTACATGGAGCCTCCACAATGCAAATTTACAGCTATGGGGAAGCGGGTGCTTAGGTTCAATGAAGACACTTGGCTATGATTTAGCGGAGCGCACGGAATGGTTACGAGTCCAGCTACACTGTTGACCACAGTGGTAGGAACAGGCAGGTTAGGAGTTTGGCTACAGTGTAACTGAACTCAAATAGTGGTAGGCTAGCTAGCTATATCTCTCTATGTATATCTCTCTATCTCTTGTACCTAAACTAAATGGCAGCTTATCTCTAGAGTTCCTCACTTGCTCTCCATGCCATTTTCTGGTTTTGGAGCAGGACAAAGGTTTTCAGCATGCATTCCATCAGCACTGTCAATTTACATACACTGGATAATGGACAGGTTCTCTGTCTAATGCCTAGTGACTGACAAGCATGTGTTTGTGCAATTGGTAGGCCTGGAATGCTGGGGCGGGATCCAGGATGGAGTAGTACACAGAATGCCGCAGGAAAATGCTAATTGATGCAGTTCAATCTCCAATTCGAGTTTCCTCATATTTAATTGAATCTGTCTTCTTAGAAGAGGAATGAGTGTCTGGTTTCGGTTAGCGACAGTTCACCAGCTTCTGTACAAGCGGAGTGTTTGTGCTCGCACATAAATGTGTGATTACAAGCTACTGGTCATCACTTCTCCCGCTAGTGACACACATTTAGTCTTGCGATTTGACATGGAGCTCTTCAGAGCCTTGAGGATTCTTCAGTCTTTGCGGCTTCCTCGGATGCTGCAGCTCAGCGAGATTCAGCGAAAGAAAATATTGAAGTGTGTTGACTTGAGATGACTCTACATAATATGTAGGTGCTCTGTAAGCAAAGGATAAGAACAATACATGTGAGAGCTGAGATGGCGTGTCTGGCTGTTCTCATACTGGTATTATAACACTAATGTCCATGAAGAGCTTTATTGCTTACATTCATATATAGCAATGGCAAGTAAAGTGATTGCATAATATGAAGTGTTGCACATGGTACATAAAACCATGCAAGCTATAGCATGCCATTCCTTGCCAATGTGAAGTCTACAGCAGCAGAGTTTTTACACAACTACACACACACCTACACACACACACACACACACACCTGCCTACACACACACACCTACACACACACCTACACACACACACCTACACACACACACCTACACACACCCACCTACACACACACACCTACACACACACACCTACACACACACACCTACACACACACACACACACACACCTACACACACACACCTACACACACACACCTACACACACACACCTACACACACACACACACACACCTACACACAGACCTACACGCACACCCGCCTACACGCACACCCGCCTACACGCACACCCGCCTACACGCACACCCGCCTACACGCACACCCACCTACACGCACACCCACCTACACGCACACCCACCTACACGCACACCCACCTACACGCACACCCACCTACACGCACACCCACCTACACGCACACCCACCTACACGCACACCCACCTACACGCACACCCACCTACACGCACACCCACCTACACGCACACCCACCTACATGCACACCCACCTACACGCACACCCACCTACACACACACACCCACCTACACACACACACACACACACACCCACCTACACACACACACACCCACCTACACACACACACACACACACCCACCTACACACACACACACACACACACACCCACCTACACACACACACACACACACACCCACCTACACACACACACACACACACACACCCACCTACACACACACACACACCCACCTACACACACACACACACCCACCTACACACACACCCACCCACCTACACACACACCCACCCACCTACACACACTCACACCTACACACACTCACACCTACACACACCTACACACACTCACACCTACACACACTCACACACTCACACCTACACACACTCACACCTACACACACTCACACCTACACACACTCACACCTACACACACTCACACCTACACACACACCCACCTACACACACACCCACCTACACACACACACACACACTCACACCTACACACACACACTCACACCTACACACACACACTCACACCTACACACACACACACACACACACACACACACCTACACACACTCACACCTACACACACTCACACCTACACACACTCACACCTACACACACACACACACACTCACACACACACACACACACTCACACCTACACACACTCACACCTACACACACACTCACACCTACACACACACTCACACCTACACACACCTACACACTCACACCTACACACACTCACACCTACACACACACCCACCTACACACACACACACACACCTACACACACTCACACCTACACACACTCACACCTACACACACTCACACCTACACACACTCACACCTACACACACTCACACCTACACACACTCACACCTACACACACTCACACCTACACACACTCACACCTACACACACACTCACACCTACACACACTCACACCTACACACACTCACACCTACACACACTCACACCTACACACACTCACACCTACACACACACCCACCTACACACACACCCACCTACCCACCTACACACACACACACACACACACACACACACCTACACACACACACACACCTACACACACACACACACCTACACACACACACCTACACACACTCACACCTACACACACTCACACCTACACACACACACACCTACACTCACACCTACACACACTCACACCTACACACACACTCACACCTACACACACACTCACACCTACACACCTACACACACACACACCTACACTCACACCTACACACACACTCACACCTACACACACACTCACACCTACACACACACTCACACCTACACACCTACACACACACACACCTACACACACCTACACACACACCCACACACACCTACACACACACCTACACACACCTACACACACACCTACACACACACCTACACACACACCTACACACACCTACACACACACCTACACACACCTACACCTACACACACACCTACACACACACCTACACACACCTACACACACACCTACACACACACCTACACACACACCTACACACACCTACACACACCTACACACACACACCTACACACACCTACACCTACACACACACCTACACACACACCTACACACACACCCACACACACCTACACACACACACCTACACACACACCTACACACACACCTACACACACCTACACACACCTACACACACCTACACACACACACCTACACACACCTACACACACCTACACACACACCTATACACACCTACACACACACCTACACACACACCTACACACACCTACACACACCTACACACACACCTATACACACACACACCTACACACACCTACACACACCTACACACACCTACACACACCTACACACACCTACACACACCTACACACACACACCTACACACACCTACACACACCTACACACACACCTACACACACCTACACACACCTACACACACACCTATACACACACACACCTACACACACCTACACACACCTACACACACCTACACACACCTACACACACCTACACACACCTACACACACCTACACACACCTACACACACCTACACACACCTACACACACACACCTACACACACCTACACACACCTACACACACACCTATACACACCTACACACACCTACACACACACCTACACACACCTACACACACCTACACACACACCTATACACACACACACCTACACACACCTACACACACCTACACACACCTACACACACCTACACACACCTACACACACACCTATACACACCTACACACACCTACACACACCTACACACACACCTACACACACACCTATACACACACACACCTATACACACACACACCTACACACACACACACCTACACACACACACACACACACCTACACACACACACACCTACACACACCTCCACATACACACATACACACCTCCACATACACACCTACACACACACCTACACACACACACACCTACACACACCTACACACATACACACACACCTACACACACACACCTACACACACACACACACCTACACACATACACACACACACACACACACACCTACACACACACCTACACACATACACACACACACCTACACACCTACACACACACACACACACACCTACACACACACCTACACACACACACACACACCTACACACACACACACCTGCACGCACACACACACACCTGCACACCTACACATATACACACCTACACACACATACACCTACACACCTACACATACACCTACACACCTACACATACACCTACACACCTACACATACACCTACACACCTACACATACACCTACACACCTACACATACACCTACACACATACACCTACACATACACCTATACACCTACACATACACCTACACACCTACACACATACACCTACACACCTACACATACACACACACACACACACCTACACACCTACACATACACCTACACACATACACCTACACACCTACACATACACACACACACACACACCTACACACACACCTACACACACACACACACACACACACACACACACACACACACACACACACACACACACCCCTACACACACACTCCTACACACACACTCCTACACACACACACCTACACACACTCACACACACCCACCTACACTCACACACACCCACCTACACTCACACACACCTACACTCACACACACCTACTCTCACACTCACACACACCTACACTCACACTCACACCCACCTACACTCACCCACCTACACTCACACTCACACTCACCCACCTACACTCACACTCACCCACCTACCCACCTACACACACACACACCCACCTACACACACATCTACACACCTACACATACAAACACACCTACACATACAAACACACCTACACATACACACACCTACACACACACCTACACACACACACCTACACACACACACTTACACACACACACACACACACTTACACCCACCCACCTACACACACCCACCTACACACACACTCACCCACCTACACACACACCTCCACCTACACACCTACACACACACCCACCTACAAACACACACCCCCACCTACCCACCTACACACACACCTACACATATACACACACCTACACCTAAACACACACACCTACACACCTACACATATACACACACCTACACATATACACACACCTACACCTAAACACACACACCTACACACACACACACCTACACACACACACACCTACACACACACACACCTACACACACACACACCTACACACACACACACCTACACACACACACACCTACACACACACACACCTACACACACACACACACCTACACACACACACACCTACACACACACACACCTACACACACACACCCCTACACACACACACCTAAACACACACCTACACACACACACACACACACCTACACACACACACACACACACACCTACACACACCTACACACACACCTACACACACACACACACCTATACACACACCTACACACACACACACACACACACACACACACCTACACACACACACACCTACACACACACACACCTACACACACACACACCTACACACACACACACACACACCTACACACACACACACACACCTACACACCCACCTACACTCACACACACCCACCTACACTCACACACACCCACCTACACTCACACACACCCACCTACACTCACACACACCTACACTCACACACCTACACTCACACTCACACACACCTACACTCACACTCACACACACCTACACTCACACTCACACACACCTACACTCACACTCACACCCACCTACACTCACACTCACACCCACCTACACTCACACTCACACCCACCTACACTCACCCACCTACACTCACACTCACCCACCTACACACACACACACCTACACACACACCCACACACCTACACATACAAACACACCTACACATACACACACTTACACACACACCTACACACACACCTACACATACACCTACACACACACTTACACATACACCTACTTACACACACACACACACACCTACACACACACACACACACACCTACACACACACCTACACACACACACACCTACACACACACACACCTACACACACACACACTTACACACACCTACACTCACACACACCTACACACTCACACACACCTACACACTCACACACACCTACACACTCACACACACCCACCTACACACACACCTCCACCTACACACACACCCACCTACAAACACACCCACCTACAAACACACCTACCTACACACACACCCACCTACCCACCTACACACACACCCACCTACACACACACACCTACACATACACCTATACATACACACAACCTACACACACGCCTACACTTACACACACACACCTACACACACGCCTACACTTACACACACACACACACACACACACACCTACACACACGCCTACACTTACACACACACCTACACACACACACACCTACACACACACACACACACACACACACACACACACACACACACACACACACACACACACACACACACACTCACACACACCTAAACACACACACACACCTAAACACACACACACACACACCTAAACACACACTTACACACACACACACACCTAAACACACACTTACACACACATCTACTTACACACACACACCTACACACCTAAACACACACCTACACACCTAAACACACACACACCTACACCTACACACACCTACACCTACACCTACACACACCTACACACACACACCTACACCTACACACACCTACACCCACACACCTACACACCTACACCTACACACACACATCTACACCTACACACACCTACACACACACACCTACACCCACACACCTACACCTACACACACACATCTACACACACACACACACACACACACACCTACACCCACACACCTACACCTATACACACACACACCTACACACACACACCTACACACACCTACACACACACACACACCTACACCAACACACACACACCAACACACACACACCAACACACACACACCTACACACACACACACCTACACACACACACACACCTACACACACCTACACACACACACACACCTACACACACCTACACACACACCTACACACACCTAAACACACGCACCTACACACACCTAAACACACGCACCTACACAAACAAACACACACTTAAACATATACACCTACACATACACACCTACACACACCTACACACACGCACCTACACACACACCTACACACACCTACACCTACACATACACACACACACTTACACACACCTACACATACACACACACACACTTACACACACGCACCTACACACCTAAACACACACACACACACCTACACACCAACACACACCAACACACACACACCAACACACACACACCTACACACACACACACCTACACACACCTACACACACACACACACACACCTACACACACACACACACACCTACACACACACCTACACACACACACCTACACACCTAAACACACACACACACCTACACACACACCCACCTACACACCCACACACCTACACACACACACCTACACACACCTACACACACACACACACCTACACACCAACACACACACACCTACACACACACACCAACACACACACACCTACACACCAACACACACACACCTACACACACACACCAACACACACACACACCTACACACACACACACACACACCTACACCTGCACACCTAAACACACACACACCTACACCTACACACACACCTACACACCTAAACACACACACACACACACACCTACACACACACACACCTACACACACACACACACACACCTACACACACACACACACCTACACACACACACCTACACCTACACCTACACACACCTACACCTACACACACCTACACCTACACACACCTACACCTACACACACCTACACCTACACACACCTACACCTACACACACCTACACCTACACCTACACACACACACCTACACCTACACACACACACACCTACACCTACACACACACACCTACACCTACACACACACACCTACACCTACACACACACACCTACACCTACACACACACACCTACACCTACACACACACACCTACACCTACACACACACACACCTACACCTACACACACCTACACCTACACACACACACACCTACACCTACACACACCTACACCTACACCTACACACACCTACACACACACACCTACACCTACACACACCTACACCCACACACCTACACACCTACACCTACACACACACATCTACACCTACACACACCTACACACACACACCTACACCCACACACCTACACCTACACACACACATCTACACACACACACACACACACACACACACACACACCTACACCCACACACCTACACCTATACACACACACCTACACCTATACACACACCTACACCTATACACACATCTACACCTATACACACACCTACACCTATACACACACCTACACCTACACACACACACACCTACACACACACACACACCTACACCTAAACACACACCTACACACCTAAACACACACTTACACACACACCTACACATATACACCTACACACACTTACACACACACCTACACACCCACACCTACACACACACACACACACCTACACACACACACCTACACACACACACACCTACACACACACACACACACCTACACACCTACACACACACACACCTACACACACACACACCTACACACACCTACACACACACACCTACACACACACCTACACACACACACCTACACACACACACCTACACACACACACCTACACACACACACCTACACACACACACCTACACACACACACCTACACACACACACCTACACACACACACCTACACACCCACACCCACACCTACACACACACACACCTACACACCCACACCCACACCTACACACACACACACCTACACACACACACACCTACACACACCTACACACACACCTACACACCTACACACACACACCTACACACACACACCTACACACACACCTACACACACACCTACACACACACCTACACACACACCTACACACACACCTACACACACACCTACACACACACACACCTACACACACACCTACACACCTACACCCCTACACACCTACACCTACACACCTACCCACACACACACCTACCCACACACACACCTACCCACACACACACCTACACACACACACACCTACACACACACACACCTACACCTACACACCTACACACACACACACACCTACACACACACACACCTACACACCCACACACCCACACACACACCTACACACACACCTTGCTTGTTAGCAAGGTAGCATTTTAATTCTCACCCTAACACACCTGTACTGGTGAAGATTGCCCAATCCTTTTTGTGGGATAGCTACACTCCTTTTCATTTGGCTAACTGAAGTGGTGGGGGATTAGCAAAGACCCTCACAATCTGTTTAAGGTGGGACACTCATTTGATGCCCTCACAGTGGATGACCCACAAGAAGTGGCGTCTTTTACGTTTTTAACTGTTATGATAATACAAGTAAATAGCTTTTAATGTACCTATAGGGCAATGCCCTTTGGACCCTAGTGTGTATACTATTTTTCCTGGTATCCCCTCATTCTGTTTGTGTTTGTCAACATACATTAAAGAACAACTATCAACGAAACTGGTTTTCTGTAAACCTCACATACCTATAGAGCTTTTGAGGCAGAGGCAGAGCTGAACTGTAAGCTGGCAGTAAACTGTTTACTTTACACTGCGAAGCAGAGAGAGAGAGAGAGTCATAACGCACAGGGAGCTGCAGATTTCAGTCACAGTATTAGAGCCAGTGAAGATCATTACTTTATATTGGATGTGCTGGGCACAGTCCTCCATAGTAATGCCTACAGTGAATACTGTTTCCTGTAAATATCACACAATATTTTCTTCTCATAAGATATTAAAAGATGGAAAAAAAACTTTGTATTGCTATTGCTAGTAATTACTGTAAGTATATGTGGCATTTAGAATTTAACTTTGATAATTGAACTATAAAGCAGTGTTCCCCAACTCTGTCCTGAAGACCCACCAACAGTACATGTTTTGTACAAATCCACAGAGGTAGTTAACTGGCTCTGCTGCAACACTAATTACCTCACCTGTGAAGGTTTGTGGTTTCCTGCAAAACATGTACGGTTGGTGGGCCTTGAGGACAGGGTTGGGGAACTCTGCTTTGAAGAACACAAATGTCCATCTGGTGCTTCTGACTTGGAGGGGAGGAGCCACTCCACAATTTTAAATCCATTTTTTAGCAGCCAGAATAATCAGATGCTTCATGAGGGAAAGGGAGTAATCTTCCTCAGATCGTTATGAGTCACCACAATGAAACAAGGCCTCCCAGGAATTATATGTACATTTAGAAGCAGAAACCATCAAACTCATCCTCTGGGCTTTCGCCCAGGAAACGTTGTATTTGAGGGCATAGCCAAAGGAGATGATATAGATCTGGTGCAGTATCCCCACATTTGGGACAAGATGTTAAACAATGAAATTACTTGTGCTTCATGACAGTGGCGTCTCTATAATAGGGCGCAGGGGGGCGTGGCGCACCGGGTGTCAGACACCCAGGGGGGTGTTGCCACGACCCCCCACAGCAGCACAGCAGGAGGGAGAAGCAGGGCTAAATGTAGGGGCTGTGGAGGCAGAGGTGCTTCCTGATTAGCGGAAGCACAGTGGACGGCATTGGAGGCGGAGACCTGTAACGTCATGACGCTGCGCTCCGCGCTTGGAACGCGGAAATCAGGTAACTAATTGTCCATGCGCCTCCGGCCGCCCCGCACTTGTCGCCGCTATTCTGGAGGGGGAAGAGAGAGGCAGAAGGAGGGGTCCCAGGTGAGGGAGGGGGGGATATTTCCCCCCTCCCCACTGCTGCCTCCACAGCCCCTCCATCTAGCCCTGCTTCTCCCTCCTGGGGCACCTACACTGGGGGCAACTATACTAGCCATACTGGTGGCAACTATACTAGCCATACTGGGGGCAACTATACTAGCCATACTGGGGGCAACTATACTAGCCATACTGGGGGCAACTATACTAGCCATACTGGGGGCAACTATACTAGCCATACTGGGGGCAACTATACTAGCCATACTGGGGGCAACTATACTAGCCATACTGGGGGCAACTATACTAGCCATATTGGGGGCAACTATACTAGCCATATTGGGGGCAACTATACTAGCCATACTGGGGGCAACTATACTAGCCATACTGGGGGCAACTATACTAGCCATACTGGGGGCAACTATACTAGCCATACTGGGGGCAACTATACTAGCCATACTGGGGGCAACTATACTAGCCATACTGGGGGCAACTATACTAGCCATACTGGGGGCAACTATACTAGCCATACTGGGGGCAACTATACCAGCCATACTGGGGGCAACTATACCAGCCATACTGGGGGCAACTATACCAGCCATACTGGGGGCAACTATACCAGCCATACTGGGGGCAACTATACCAGCCATACTGGGGGCAACTATACCAGCCATACTGGGGGCAACTATACCAGCCATACTGGGGGCAACTAAACTATACCAGCCATACTGGGGGCAACTAAACTATACTAGCTATACTGGGGGCAACTAAACTATACTAGCTATACTGGGGGCAACTATACTGGCTGGGGCAACTATACTAGCTATACTGGCTGGGGCAACTATACTAGCTATACTGGGGGCAGCTATCCTGGCTGGGGGCAACTATACTAGCTGTACTGGCTGGGGGCAACTATACTAGCTGTACTGGCTGGGGACAACTATACTAGCTGTACTGGCTGGGGACAACTATACTAGCTATACTGTCTGGGGGCAACTATACTAGCTATACTGTCTGGGGGCAACTATACTAGCTATACTGGCTGGGGTGACCATACTAGCTATACTGGGGCAACTATACTAACTTCATTGGGGGCAACTAGCTTCACTGGGGGCAACTATACTAGCTACACTGGGGGCAACTGTACTAGCTATACTGGGAGCAGCTATACTGGGGGCAACTATATTACCTACACTAAGGGCAACTATACTATCTATATTGGGGGCAACTATACTAGCTATACTGGGGCCGCTATTCTGGAGGGGGAAGAGAGAGGCAGAAGGAGGGGTCCCAGGTGAGGGAGGGGGGGATATGTCCCCCCTCCCCACCACTGCCTCCACAGCCCCTCCATCTAGCCCTGCTTCCCCCTCCTGGGGGTACAGCCTCCATATCACTCTAATCCCGGGTTCACTTTAAATTAGTTAGCGCCGCCCTCATCTGGTCATGGCCATGCCCATTTTTCGCCGCAGGTTATAGCCACGCCCAATTTTTTTTTTTTATTTTATTTTTTTTTTTTTTGGGGGGGGGGGGGGGGGGGGTGTCTTTTAATACCCAGCACCGGGTGTCAAATGCCCTAGGTACGCCACTGCTTCATGACCCATTTCACATGACTACAATACTTCCTCTTTCTAAACCCAGAAATCATGTGAATGCGAACACCAACACTAGTTATTGATATAACTGTGTTTCTGCTTTTTGCTGTATTGTATCTTAGCTGGAATGTGGTACCTTGTTTAGTTGTGATGTTGTTTAATAAAACTTTGATAAAAAAAAAGAGAAAATAAACGTGTGAGCCGCAGTATCTCGCTAACTATATGTACTGTTTAGACAGCACAACTGTGTGAGATACAAGTTGTCACAGTGAATGGATCATGCCTGTATGTCTCTAGGTAGTGTATGTAGAGGTATTGTGGTTTTGCTTTGGCCCTTTTTGCTGTGTGTTAGCTCGTTGTGAAGCAGGGCAGCTGATTTCTCAGCTCTGAGCTGTCCAGTTGCTGAATCTGTCCTTGTGTTTACATTACAGTTCCTGCAATTCTGGCTTCCTTCACAGCAGATTACCATCGACATTCTCACTGTTATTACACAGATTAGGTTGTTTAAATATTTGGAAACCTGAAGTGCGCTTTTAATGCAAGGCCTAGTTAATGATTAGTGATTTAAAAGCCTCGCAATAAAGCGACTGCTCTGGTTTATGCAAGATCTGATTAGGATATTTGTTTTGTGCTGTATTTAGAAACTCTTCATTGAGGTATAATTGTTGAAAAACTGGAGGATGGAAACAATTAAAATGACAATATGAAGCACTGATGACTTATAGATGATGTATGGATGGCACAGTAGGCAGTATACTATATTTGTCTTAATGAAAATAAGCAGGTACCACTTTTAGAGTAATGATTGGTTGCATTACATAAACTGTTATAATAAAGTAGATCTCTGATTTCCAGCCTGGCGATCCTGTCTAAAAGACGTTTAAAAGTTTTTGCTGGACCGTCAGACGGTAGTAATGTGAAAGAGTGTCTAATCTGCTCCCGTTAGCATTCACGGGCATAGTTACACACGATAGGAGGAAGTACGGTGAGCAGACTGACAATAAGATTGGTCGCAACGCTGTTGACAATATGTAATGTGACAATCACTCACCAATCCCGTATTACAAGGCCACTCTTGCCATGCAGGTCTCATGCACTAGAGACTTCTGGAGGCAAATTCACTGTGTGCGTAGTAAATGGTTAAGATTGGTTGGAGGTACCCATACATGTACAATCCCGATTGTATGTACAATTGGTAAACTAAAATTATTGATTTCGCGCTGGAAATCGGGTAATTTCACTGCCACCACTCTCCGATTTGCTAGGGCGAAGAGACCCTAACGCTATCATAATATGGCAGCCAGCCCAATCACGTCCAACATGCTCCAGTCACCGTTCGAGGGAATAGTCACTTCCATTGGCTTGAAGACTGTGAGCAGTGTGGCGTTAAAGTGAACCCAAATTAAAAATACAAGATTTCAGAAATAAAATCTATTTTCTAAGTTATAATACATACGGTAGCCTTTTTTTCAGCTGCATGCTGACAAATATAAAATATTTTACATGTATCGGAGGAACCCCTCCCTTCCTTTGTTATTGCCGGGACAGAATCCGGCAAACTGCTGGAGTAGGTGGTGTCCGGCAATGGAGGAATTGCTAATGGCTGCCACCTGTTTAACCCTAGTTATGAAAAGAGAAGGGTGAAAAGCATGCACTGAAATGCTCATAGGTTTGAAGGAGTGTATTTATCTTTGTGTCAGTGGTGCAAATAAATATTTTGAATAAAAAAAAAATGTTTGGTTTGGGTTCACTTTAAAGGCTACTTGAGTCCATATATGATGCAATCTCGATTGTATGTACAATCTATAAACTAAAGTTATCGATTCCGCACAGGAAATCGGGTACTAGCTAATCCTAGAAGGAAGAAACTGTTATTTACAACCTAGCTAGCAAAACAACTATTTATAAGCACATAATAAAACAATGCAGCAGCAGTAGTATGATTATTCAGAGGGCAGGTTCATTGTAGCAGCAATCAGATGACCAGAACAGGCACAAGACTGAGCGATAAAATTGTTAATATTATTCTAAAACTACATACACACACAGTCTAATTTAACCCACAGATAAATGTACCTGTCTGGCAGAACAGATTGGTTTGATAGAGAGTAGAGATGAAAGAGAAACAGAATCTCTTAATGTACAGTTCATATACCGTTATTGGTAGTCCATGCGGCAATCACAAGTCTTTGGCGGAAAGTCCAAGATGGCGATTGCCATGCCTTTGTGAGAAATAATCCGTTATTTTGCCAGTGTCCAGCTGGCTGTCGAATGTTATTCAACAAAGCTTTCAGATGAAGGACTTTGGACAGCTGGGCCCATTGTCATTGGGGTTTTAATCCTCACTGAAGATGGGAGGGGTCATGATACATACAAGTCCCACCTTGTGCAATTTGAGTAGGGGCAGTGCCCCATTAGACAGGGAGAGATTTTGGCCCAATTGTTTTGCCCGCTTTCTCTGGGCCCATAGGTCTCATCAAGAAATAGAATGCATATTCACACTCAGCATAATTTTAGAAATCATTTGATACAACACATGCTGGCCATGGATAGCTCATAAAACAGTTCTTGAGTTCCACCGTTTGTAGTACTAGTTCTGGAAGATCCAGTTGGTTGAAAATCTCTCAGAATCAATGTCACGTGAAGTCCAACACACTCTGCGAATTTGAAGGACCTGGTATCTTTGTAACACCAGACATATTACAAATTCAGAAGTCTATGGATTATCATCGACATTTAAAGAGGAACTCCAGTGAACATTTTAGTGTTGGCAGGTGATGTAGCTGCTGCATGGTTTTTGGCAGTTGGAAACAGCTGTAACAGCTATTTTCCACAATGCAACAAGGTTCACAGACAGGAAACTGCCAAAAAAAGTACGTACTTTTCTTGTGGGAGGGGTTTCTTGTGGGAGGGGTTTCACCACAATATCAGCCATACAGAGCCCCCTGATGTTCAGTTTCTGAAAAGGAATAGATTTCTCATGTAAAGGGGGTATCAGCTACTGATTGGGATAAAGTTCAATTTTTGGTCGGAGTTTCTCTTTAAGGGTTACAGCAGGTCAGTTCTAGTTGAAGAACTCAGCTGGGGGTCTTTGAAGCTAGGACAGTAGGGCTAAGTGTCAGCTTCCTGTGAGGAAACGCGGAAAAGCCGCCGCAAGTACTCAGAGTGAGGCGGCTGTTTCCGCGTCCAACATGGCGGCACAACGCGGAGAAACCGCCGCATGCCGTATGGGCAGAGCGGTGGAGTCAGCGTTGGATGCGGCAGATTGCGCGCATGACAATGTTAATGACAGTGTGGTTGGACGCGGGGAGACCGCCGCTTGCTTGGAGAGAAGCGCGGCGGGTCCCGCGCCCGAGTCAGCACATACATTGCAAAACATGTCTGGTGTGGCTGGGACTGATAGTCCACACAGGTTCAGGACGCGCGCGCGCGCTGAGAGGCAGAGCTTATATGACAGCCAGAGGAGAGTCAACTGACCATGCTGGTCAGCTGACATTTTCACCAGTTCTCATTGGTCCAGCACTTAGGGGTGGCGCTGGAGAGCGCTATAGTATATATACTGGGTGCTGGTAATTTCTCTGGTGTCTGGCGTTGCGATCACTACGTGGTAGCACTCAGACCTTGTCAGTATCTGTGTTCTAGATCAGTTTCCAAAGGTGTTGATGATCACGGAGCTTACACCTTAGCTTAGGAATATTGTATTGTATTATTTGTTATGACCTTCTGCCTGCCTGACCATTCCTCTGATCTCTGATTCTGTATCTTGCTATTCTGATATCCTGTTGCCAAACTCTGCTCGTTCCTGGACTCTGTATCTGCCTCCTGATTCTGTACCTTGCTATTCTGATACTCCGTTGCCAAACTCTGCCTGTCCATTGGATTATGTATCTGTCTCCTGAATCTGTACCTTATCTGTCTGTGTGTTACGACCTGGCTTGCCCGACCTAGAGAACTGGCCTTACTGTTAGAGGCAGTTCCCAGACCTGTTAGTGACACCCTCACTGGTGTCACTCACTCTCTGTCCTTCCTACTCTCAGCCTAGCTCCTCCCCGGGAGAGTCTAGGCTAACGGAAGGAACGTACTTCTGTGCAGTATTCCTTACTGCTTCTGTACCTACTTCTGAGGTACAGTCCTCAAAGTATCACTGTTACACCAAACACTCTCATCTCTCAGGTGTCCAGAGGTTAGAAGATATATCTGATTATCGGTGATACTGCAGATCATCAATAATCGGGTATATTCTGCATTCTCGGTGATACTGCAGATCACCGGTAATCAGACCCTCTCTGTGTTACACCGATCGTTACACTTCCCTGCTGAGATCGATGCCAAGCAGTCCCTGCTCTCTCTCCTTTAAATTGGTTCTGTCAAGCTCATATCTGACTTCATCTGATGGGTGAGCCATATACTTTCCAGGAATGTTTGGGAACAAATTCCACACTTAGGTGATAGGTTCCGTAATTGGAAGCTATCGGTGATTGCTGGCAGAGCCAGGGAATAGGGAAAAAAAAGTTGTTTTAAAAAATGTCATTTTGGTTGCTTGCAATGAAACTTGCGTTTGCGACTTAAATGACGCACGCGCGGTTTTCTCGGGAACTGTGTGAGCGTCACACAAGGCCTAGTTAACGATTAGTGATTTAAAAGCCTTGCAATAAAGCGGCTGCTCTGGTTTATGCAAGATATAATTCGGATGTTTTGTGGCGTATTTAGAAAATATTCATTGAGGTATAATTGTGGAAGAACTGGAGGATGGGAACAATTAAAATGACAATATGAAGCACTGATGAAAATATATTAAATCTACTGTATAGACGGCACCATAGGCAATATACTATATATGTCTTAATGAAAATAAGCAGATACCACTCTTAGAGTAATGATTGGTTGCATTATATAACCTGTTATAATAAAGTAGATCTCTGATTTCCCAAACAAAAAGGAAAATTGGTGTTAATGAAATCTGTAAGACCTCTTGAACACTACATGTGATTCCAATTTGTGTTTTTTAATCGATTTTAACATGTGATTCCAATCTTTCGTTACTGCGTGCTGTTTTTTCTGCGTTTTTTTTTCTTTTGGTAGCGTCCAGGGAAAATTGCAAATAGGAATCGCAAATTAGATTTGCCGTGTGCAAGGGGGCCTTAAGGTGCCCATACACGGTTCAATTAAATAGTTTGATTTTCCCGTTTATTCGATGAAAACGATCAAATAGAGCAGAAATTGAAAATATTCCTTTTATTTGATAAGTGATGGATTATTCAGTTTTTCGATAAAAATCTGATCGGATGTGTTGGAAAAATCTGGTTGATTGTTTTGTAAATTGAATGGTGTATGGTAGGTTTGATAAAATAATCTTGGATCGTGTACAGCCACCTTTACAGAGATACAGTACAGCGATGATTACTTTGCTGCTTCTTGGGACACTACGCAGTAGATCTGAATGTTTTATTGTGAAAGGTGCATTGCATGGCTGACTCAGCTGCTAGTAAGATGCGAGTGATCACACCACATACCCAGCATCACGTCCTATGTGTAAGGTCCTTCCACTTAATGAATGTGTCATTGCGCTATACCTAGCAGACTTTCTGCACTCTTATGAACTGAAGAGACACAGGACATTTCTTTTACACTAAGCTGCATATTGTTGCCATGGTTTTGAGCATGTTTTCTAAAAATAAAAAAATCTTGCAGTCACAGACTGGAAGGTGAAAAATAACATTTAATGGCATTCAAATACAAAATAGCTTGTGCAGTGATGACCAATGTTATAGAGATATTTGTATTAAAGTGGGTAGGGCCCCTTTAACATCCATCCTCAGCCCCGCATTGACGATGGGATGCCACGCCACATGGTCTTATAGTCTGACTTCTGGCGTAGGTCTAAATATATATAACAAGCTGCAAGATTTGTTCCAAACTAGGCTTTTGGCTAATTATTCTGATGTTAAATATTTGGTTCTGACCCCTCCTAAGAGACTACCTTCCCAAATCCTGGGGGTGTAGCCAGAGTGAAAAGGTGAGTTTGAGGGCCTTCTTGACGATGTTGGAGGGGGAAACCCAAATGGAGGGAGGTAGGGAGTTCCATAGTGTTGGAGCAGCTCTTGAGAAGTCCTGGATATTGATCATTATCTGTGGTCTAATGCTTTGCATCGGTAGATGAGTTTTCAGCAGATATCTTGTCTAATATAGAGTGCTGTACGGTACTGTGCAATGCCATGACACTATTGGCAGTGCACCGACTCTGCCATCATAAGTTGCACACAGAATGTGCACTCCCAATCAATGCATTATCCATATTTCAAACTGTTGATCAGGTGTGCCCTATTTGAAAAAAAAAACAAGTAGGAAGACTATGTGCTCATCCATCCTTATTTATTGTTAAATTTTAAATACCTGGTTAGGTATCTCTGTAATATACCTTCAGTGTTCTCCCCAAAATTTTTTTCCAGCCGGGTGGCATGAAAAAGTAGCCGGGTGGTGTAAAATGGGCGTGGCCACGAATTGCTGGAAAATGGGTGTGGCAATGACATTTGCGTAGCCAACTGTATTGTAACAGTAACTCAAAAGGGCGCTTTTTCCCCAAAATACAGTTAGGCAAATTGTCCATAAAGGTTTTAAAAATTAAACATTGTTTCCCCCCCACAAAAACAACATATAAGGCAGCATTTCCATTACACCAGATGGCCAATGCGGAAACCATTACTCAGAAATTCAAAAAGGTCAGGCTGGTTGGGTGGGCAGGTAGGTCAGGCTTGTAGCTAGTGAGGTGGATTAGTGTGTTAGATAGGTCAGGCGGCTGGCTAGTGGTATGGGTAGGCAGGTAGGTCAGGCCGGTGGCTAGTGGGGTATGTGGGTGGGTAAGTACGTCTGGCTAGTGGGGTATGTGGGTGGGTAAGTACGTCTGGCTAGTGGGGTAGGTGGGTGGGTAAGTACGTCTGTCTGGTGGCTAGTGAGGTGGATGGGAGGCAAAGTAGGTCAGGCTGGTGGCTAGTGGGGTGGGTGGGTAAGTAGGTCAGGCTAGTGGGGTGGGTGGCAAAGTAGGTCAGACTGGTGGCTAGTGGGGTGGGTGGCAAAGTAGGTAAGGCTGGTGGATGGTAGGTCCGTAGGGTGGGTGGGTAATTAGGTCCGTAGGGTGGGTGGGTGGCATGGCAGCAGGTTGCTCCTTACATCGTGTGGTGTGAGAATCCTATCCTCGGCTGCTTCCTGAGCGTGTCCCCCAGCTGCAGCACTCGCTCCTTGCTGTCAGACAGGGCGCAGGCTGCGGCACTCATCCCTGCTGATTCTCCCGGCTGATATCCCACCATCCGTCTCTGCCAGCCAGCGGCGTGCGTCCCACCATCCGTCTCTGCCAGCGGCGTGCGTGCCAACCACATAGGGGCGGGTCCCCAGCAAGGCAGTCTCCTATTGGCCGGTGGGCAGGGCGGATGCGCGTTGATTGGTGGAGGACGCCGACTCATCCCGCCCAGTTCATCGCTGGGAGAGAAGCTTACTCCACTGTGAGGAAACTTCGTCAAAAGTGTCCCTGGCTCGAGGCTGCGCGGCCGCCATTTTCTCGAGGATCGGTGCTCAGCAGAGGGTAAATACTTGGCGCCGGAGGGGTTTTAAAACAGGCGGACGGGGTTTCAAATCAGCCGGGCGGCCCGCCCACTTAATTAGCCCTGGGGAGAACACTGACCTTTAAGAATGACATCACTGAAGTATGAAGTGTATTCATAGACTAAAGGCATGTGCCTTAATTCAGAAATGTAGACATACATCAATAAGACACAATTTAATCTAGAAATATGTTCAATACATGACTATTGATAGGTGGCAACCTTAAATGCAACCCAAGTAGACTAGAGCTGGAGGAACTGAGGCCATACAGTGATCTGGGCATGGAAACAGCCACTTACCACTGTGTCCGTTACCTGACAAAATGCTCAGTTAGTGGCCGCGAATTGATCTAGTTTGCAGCTTTGCTCCGAATGTAGTATGGCAGCACATGTGCAGTCTTTACTTCTGGGGAAAAAACGCCAACTAGATCTGGGCATGACCACTAACAGCGGAGATTACTGTCACACTGAACGGTCGGTAAGGGACAGAAACATCATAAGTATCTACTCCTATGCCCACATCACTGTATGGCCACAGTTCTGGTGTGGGGTATCCTTTAAATTGATACTTGAAGGAAACCAGAGACAGCAGGAAAAAAAGATTTGATACTTACCTGGGGCTTCCTCCAGCCCCATAAGCATGTGCGAGTCCCTCGCCATCCTCCCACATGCCTCCATTCAGCAGCAATCAACCCCAGTTAGTGGACCTCCGAGTATGTGCAGTAGACCCCGACTGACGCGACTGAGCCAGTTGCTCGGTGCTGATTGTGGCTGACCGCGGGAGGACGGTGAGGGACTCAGACGTGCTTATGGGGCTGGAGGAATCCCCGGGTAAGTATCAATTTTTTTTTTCACTGCCGTCTCTGGTACACTTTAAAAAATGAACTGAGATAAATAATTGTATCTATCCTCCTACTTCTAAAAATGACTTGGATATCCCACAGTTTTATGTTCTGTTTAAAAACTTAAAGTAGATTTATTGTTTTGTATCCCCTGAATGAAACAGTCTGTCCCTTATCTCTGAGTGCTAAAATGTGAACTATTTATCTATCCCCTACTCCCAGAAGCTCAGTTCTCTGCCAGACAAGCTATCAGTGAAAGAAGCTATAAGGTGCGTACACACGAACTACTATAGAGAACGACCGGTCCGTTAGACCCTCCCGCTGGGCGGGCGTTCTCCTGACAGTAGTGCATGTGTACAGTCTATCTGCAGACTGGTAAGGCTGTTTCTGAACGATCCGCTCAGCGGGAGGGTCTGACGGACCCGTCGTTCTCTATACTAGTGTGTGTACGCACCTTTAGGGTGACCATACATGGTACAATTTTTCCTTTTTTTTCGATCAGATAATTTAGTTTGATTATTCCGTTACATTGAATATAAAGATTTTTCCAGCATGTCCGATCTGCTTTTTCTCGAAAAAATGGGATAATCATTCGAATTTCTTGATCGATAAATATTTTCAACTTTCATTCGATCATTTAGATCGAATAAACGGGATAATCGAATGTTTTTATTGTACCATGTATGGCCACCATTAGTATGACTGGAGAAAAACTGTCAGTTCCATAGCTGAATATTAACTAACTTTCAGGCAGAGAAAAAAGAAAATCAAAACAGCATATTTTTGTGTGGTTAACACTGTACATACACATGACTATCTTATCATGTCACCTGTCGCTTACGGTAAGCTTCCTTTTAAGTGGCGTACCTTTTAATAAAGTTAAATTACAGTTTGGCATAACATACAGTAACAAGTTTCCCTACTCTTAATTGGCAATACAGTTATCCTCCTTTCTTTTGTACCAGACTAATGTCATCTGTGTAAAAAAGTCTCCACTGCTCCAGTGCTGGGAGATGCAATGTAATGGGTATGTTTTTAATTTGTACAGTGGAGGATATGAAATGTGTGTGGGTTTAGTCAGGAGACTGTTAATGTGTATATGTGTATATGTGTAACTTTAGTTGATTGCTTGTATACTATGCTGTATACAGTTATATTGTATATTTAAAGGTCTGCTTGAATGCATGCACATTCCTTTAGGTAATAAAAGAAACTGTATAACAATATTGCTATACTAACCAGTCAGGTTTTCATTTTTAACTTTTGCTGCAGGTGTAACCTGTAACGCTAAATTCCTTGGTTGTGTCACTGCACAGTCCAAAGGAATGCAGTTCGTGGAGATGTTTTGTGTTTTGTTTTGTTTTTAAAGACCAACTAATAACATTTATATTTTGCACTTTTCGCCTGGCAAACTCAAGGTGCCACAGCTGCAGCCACTAGGGTGGGCTCTGTTGGCAGTAGCAGTGTAAGGGAGACATGCCCAAGGTCCCCTTGCTAAATAGGTACTGGCCTGAGATTGGAACCCTGGTCTTCTGTGTCAGAGGCAGAGCTCTTAACCAGTACACAATCCAGCCACTGGATAGTGGTAGTTTCTATAAGAAAAAGTACAGCTCATGCTGTTACCTAGTAGGCCAAATCACATCCTTGAATATGAATTTCATTACCAGAATAAGAAGGCAGAGCAGTCATTTGTATTGCCAGAACAAGACAGTTTCAGCATTTGCATATGAATTACAACTGTCATCTGAGGTAAACACTACTTTATGAGCAGTGATTTGTGGGCAGTGTGTATTAAACTACATTGCAGCTATCCACAGGCTGACATGCCTGTCGTCCACAGGCTATCCACAGACTGACATGGAGAAGTGTGTGTGTGTGTGTGTGTGTGTGTGTGTGTGTGTGTGTGTGTGTGTGTGTGTGTGTGTGTGTGTGTGTGTGTGTGTGTGTGTCTACTGCTGGTGGGTCACATGATCGTCATTCAGTCTGCTGCACAAGTCTTGTAGCAGATTGAACAACATTGTCTGTTGCTGAACTGTTAATGAGGAAATGACCAAAGAACAGAATCCCGACATCTGGACTCTGTGCCCGTCTGCTAACTTTCTCTTTGTCTCTCTTCAGTGCGTGCTTTTTATGTGAATACAATATAAAGTGATTAGATAGGAGCAAGGCTCTCATACCTTGATCTGCAGTCCTGTCCTGTCCTGTTCAGTCATTTAGTGTCCAGATTCATGTTATAATGTAATAAGTTCAGTGTGGATCCATTTGCCACCCAGTAATTTTTTGTTATGCAGTCAGTTACTGTATGAAAAAAGCCTTTCTACTATGTCAATGGTTCCTCTCAAGGGTCCTTCTGTACTAGTGCTCTGCAGTAGTGGTGCGATTTGAAATAATCGTACAACAGCCCAAAAATAGCTGCGGTGCAACCATAGGAACAAAATAATGCGACTTCTGGTGCACTTCTGGGAGTCTCAAGACGGCGCACTGCAGCTTGTTACACTGCTGGGGTGCCCAGAGCACTTCCAATGCATCACACCGCAGGCAGTGTGTCATATCTCAGACTTTAATGGCCACTGCAACGAGCTGCAATAGGGAGAGTACGGTGATGTGATGCGGTAAGTGTAAAATGGGTCCTAAAGGAACTGCTGTTAGCATAAGTGTTTCTAAAGGTGGCCACACACGATACAATAAAATGATCCGATTTTACGGCAATTCGAGAAAAACGATCGGATCTCCCGAAAAAAATCGAAAGCTTTTTTTTCATTCGACTGAAAAATACAATTTTTTTTTTATTTTTTTTTATCTCTCCGGAATGCAAGATTGTATGGTGTGTGTTAGATTGTCAATTTATTAATATACACACCCAAGCAATTTTCTCAGTTTCCAATCATTTTTATCATAATTGGGGAAAAATTGAACATAGGTGTGTGGTACATTGGTCATATTTTTGAAATGTTACAATCAGTCAGAAAAATTGATTGCAATTCTTAAATTGAACAGATATTTAAAAAATTGTATGCTGTGTGGCCACCTTTATAGAGAGTTTGACCTCTAATAGATTTGAAAGATTTTGGACTTTGGCTATTAGCCTCGGAATAAGCGATATGTGTGAAATGGCTGTTAGGCTTATCAGCACCCACCGCTGTAGCACTCACTCTGGGAAGAACTTATAGCCAATAGGCTCACTTCAGTTTCATGCACTTTTATTGACATTCACTACCAATAAATGCACTATTGGCAGTGCCAGCAACTTTGTACATTGCAAGCTTTAGTGCATCTCTTCATGGAAGTTTATCATTCGGCATACGTATTACCGCTATCGTCGTTCAGTCGGGCACAGGGGGAGCCAAAAGACTGCTCACCCTGCTACTGCTGAAACTCTGGTAATGTCAAAAACTATTCCCCCTCTGAGTTGTAGCAACCCCTCTGCGCCGCCACACCCATAATAACATTACGTTCTATGGTGGCGCCCAACTGAGCTCATTAGTACCTAAATTCTTTACATTAGCACTCCTTGTAACGGGTCTATGCAAATATTCTGGCCAGTTTCCTTACTTGCTTCCACACTATTTTGGCCATTGGGTTAAGCATTCAATTAGTGCTTTTGAAAATGAATACCGGAGAGGGGACTAGTTCAAAACCTGTCAGATCTGGCAGATTTTGACCACCTACTGTAACAGGAACATGGGGAAAAAGTAATTTATACTGCTTTTTACTCTAGGGGATATCTACATTTTTATATGTATATATTCAAATTTTAAAATGTAGTTGCTCTTTAAATATGTGAACAGGTCTGAATTTTTGGCATCCTATTGACCATCTCTAATATGGAATAATCCTAGTTATGGAACTTAAATTTACTATGTTCATATTAACTATAACCTTAAGTTATGGGCACCAAGTAATCCTGGTAGTAAAATATCAGTATTTAATCATTTTGTTTGCAGAAAAAACACCCATTTTGTTCACTAGGGCCTGGCGCCTAAATTGTCTGCTTCGATAAATTATATGGAACAATCCTAGGCTCTCTGGGTACCCCCATCATGCTTTGCACTATAATAGCATGTCTGATACAACAGTAGTAGTAATTCAGCAACCTGTAATTAATAGTCTGATTACATTCGAGTCATAGGGGGAAACCTTGATGAAATTAAAAGATCTTTACCCCTGTTAACATAATGCGCATTTCATGGTTTAAGTGCTGAGCTTTAAACCTCTTTTTGTTTGTTTGTTTCTTTTCAGCAAATTCCAGATGTCTCTCCAACTGGTCGCTATACAACCTTGGTTCCCCTTCTGTTCATTTTAGCCGTTGCGGCAGTGAAGGAAATCATAGAGGATGTGGTAAGTATTTATAGTCCAATACATTTCCTTAGTTCTTATTGCGCTTAGGTTTGTGCTGAGAAAACACACACATTCACGCACACACACATTCACGCACACACACTCGCACATTCACGCACATTCACGCACACACACTCGCACATTCATTCACGCACACACACTCGCACATTCACTCACGCACACACACTCGCACATTCACTCACGCACACACACTCGCACATTCACTCACGCACACACACTCGCACATTCACTCACGCACACACACTCGCACATTCACTCACGCACACACACTCGCACATTCACTCACGCACACACACTCGCACATTCACTCACGCACACACACTCGCACATTCACTCACGCACACACACTCGCACATTCACTCACGCACACACACTCGCACATTCACTCACGCACACACACTCGCACATTTACACACACACACTCGCACATTTACACACTCGCACATTCACACGCACTGTCACACACACACTCTTTAGAAGTGGGTCCTCAAAGCCAGTCCCCCTGAGATCCTCAAACACAAGACTGCATATACTGTAATGAGCCATTTGGCTGTGAATATATGCGCTGTATAGAGAAGTGTTCAGATCACAGGATGTGCCCAGAATAACAATGCCACTGAAGTGCCAGCAGCTTGTGAGGCCTGTCTGGCCCTGTGGCGTTCTTCAGATCCTCTTTCTGTGTGTCTGAGGAGCCCCTCCACACTGTCACCCCTGGTGCACATTATACAAAGGGGCTTCAACTTGTCAGCTCTCTGTCCCTGCCCCATTTATTCTCCAGTATGGGAACCGCTATATGCCACAATCGCTGCTAATGCTTTACATTTCTCCCTCGTGCTTTCTCTTCTCACTTTATACTGGAGGACGTCTAAAGGCATTAAAATGTGATGGAATGTATGTTCTCAGTGAGCTGATCATATATGTGTCACAGATGATGGAATGTATGTTCCCGGTGAGCTGATCATATATGTTGTGGTTGGTCATGTATGTGGCACAGTTGCTGCTGGCGCAGAGATAAAAAGAACTGGAAATAATGACAGGAAGTAGTTATGGCACTTCTATATCTGCGTTTAAGGGGGGCATAGATGCTTTCCTTGCATTGAAAAACATCCTTGGCTATAATTACAAGGTAATTCCCTTTTGGGGCTAATTGGACCATGCCTTGTTAGGCTTTGCTCACATCTAAAATTGAAATCGCTGGTGGCAGCGATTTTTCAATTTTTGTGGGTATCTTTTTTTCCCTTCCCGGCGCTCAGGTGGGCTTTTTTACACAGCGTTTCTAAAGGGCTTTTGCAGAGCGATTCTGCTTTTTCGCACTTCCTGACGCAAGTCAGGAAGTGAACTTTGACCAGGAAAAGTATAAATACAATGTATTTATTCTTAATAGCGCAAATGCAATTGCTGGATAAAGTGATTTGTGAGCGTTTTGCCCTTTTCCTATACCTTCCATTGTAGCAAAACAACCCCGAAAATGGTACATGCATCGCTTTGCTGAGCAAAAAGGGGACGAAACACGCTGATATGAACTGTCCCATAAGGATACATTGCACTAGCGATTTCAGGGCATTTTTAAAAATTGCCGGTGCTCAAAAAAACAAAACAAAAAAAACACAGCCTGCAAAACGCCATAGGTGTGAACAAGCCCTTAGGCCCCTTTTCCACTAGCAATGATTGCGATTCAGCAAAAGTACAAAATTTTGTGATTTCCCGACGTTTGCGATCGCGATTTTGCTATGCACTGCATAGCAAAATCGCGGCAATAATAGTTACGCCGCGCGATCATGATTTTGTAAAAAACAAATAGCAGTAGTGGAAATGACCTACCGCGATTCCTATGTTAAAAAGCAAACCTTAACGGTTTGCAATTTTGCGATTCAGCAATCGCAAACGTTATAGTGGAAAAGGGCCCTTAGGGATTTTTGACTTCCTCTGGATCGACATGGGATATGTGAGGGTGAAGGCTGGTGTTGTACTGTATTTTCTAGTTGAAGTTGATGGGCGTATGTCTTTTTTTCAACCCAAATAACTACCGGTATGTAACTATGTAAATTTGTAACAAGAACAGTTTATATACATACATATTAGATACACATTGCACTATACACTATGCACTATCATTTTGTTTTCCTATTTTGCTTTCACTCACTAAAGGTAGTAAAACTGTGACAGATCGGACAGGTTCGGGACTAGACCATCTCCTCATGGGGGATTCTCAGACCTGTATGTGTCAGTGGTGTAGGCATTGATTCTGCTGACTTGTGTGATATTGATGAATATTTTCCCTGTCCTTAGGTGCAGAATAGGTTAGTATAAAGATTATCTTGAAGGGATCCCAAGGTTAGAGACATATGGAGGCTTTTCCTAATAAACCATACTAGTTGCCTGGCAGTCCTGATCCTTCATGCATCAGTAGTGTCTAAAATACACACCTTAAACGAGTATGCAACTAATCTAGTCAGACTTCAGTCAGAGCACCTGATTTGCATGCTTGTTCAGGATCTTTGGCTAAAAGTATGGTTGGCAGAGAATCAGCAGGAAAGCCTGGCAATGTGCATTGTTTAAAATAAATATGCCAGCCTCCTTATCACTCTAATTCAGGTTCCCTTTAAATCTGACAGGTCTTTATTTCAAGGCCCATTCATATCTGTACTCCAATTTCTCTCTTCCTCCTCCACCACGACAATTAAACTACCATTTGCCCCACCTACACCTATTAATATATGTAATGGTACAAGACAGGGATGCCCCCTATCTCCCCTCCTCTTGCCACTGGCATCCGCAATCAGAATGAATACTGACATACAGGGTGTAAAAAAAAGAAGCTCTGAATTTAAGATCTCTCTGTTCGCAGACGATATCCTCCTTACCATTACACAACCGTTACTATCCCTTCCAGTCCTACACAATACTATTAAGACTTACGAATCCATATCAGGTTTTAAACTAAACCAGGATAAGACCGAGGCCCTCCCAATCAAAATACCCCCTGACCTATTAACTACTTTAAAGAATTATTACCCATATAACTGGCGAACCAAGACGTTAAAATATCTAGGGATACACCTCTCAACAACTTACTCCTCCCTCTACAAACACAACTTTCCCCCACTAATACACCAAATTCTCCAGGACCTTCATAAGTGGACTCCTCAGAAATTTCTTGGATAGGTAGAATTTATTCACTAAAGATGAATATCCTACCACGAATCTTATACTTATTCGAAACTCTCCCGGTCAGAGTCCCCTCATCCCAGCTGTCTAAGTTGCAGTCCGAATTTTTAAAGTTCGTCTGGAACCTTAAACGGCCCAGAGTCTCCAGATCAGTCCTCCTTTCCTCAAGGGAACAAGGCGGTCTAGCCCTTCCTTATCTAAAGCTATACTATCAAGCAGCCCACCTTAGGCAGCTGACTGAGTGGTCTGACCTGACAGTTTTCACAAAATGGCCCCTCATCGAGGCTACCAGTGTTGCCCCTCTTTCATTAGCTGCCCTCATATGGTCAGAACCGCACCCTAACCTACCCATGTCTAATTTCTTACCTACTATATCATTTACCCTAAGTGTCTGGAGATCAGTTATTCGACTAGTACCCCTGCGATCAAAACCTTCACCACTATGCCCAATCTTGGGAAACCCAGCCTTCTCCCCAGGTATGCAGGACACCTTTAAATCACGATGGTACCACCTCGGGCTATTCAGCTTGCGGAATTGGACCAACCAACTAACGGGTAAACTTATTGATAAATCTGCATTGGTGGATAAAATTACTTTTACTCCCCAGACACTCATGGAATATAATCAGATTAGTAATTTTTTACATCATAACTTTCTTAAATTACCTACATCTACATAACTCTCCTCTTTTGAAAGACTTTGTACCCATAGAGGACACCAAAAAGGCCTTATTTCGCAAATGTATTCAATCCTACAAACTAAATCAGGTACCTATATACCCACACACGATTACATGGCTAAATGGGAATCCGCTTTATCTACATCTATATTACTGGAAGAATGGGAAGATATCTGGAAAAACGCCAAACTCTCTTCTATATGCATACAAACCAGGGAAAATATATATAAAATTTTATTTCGATGGTACTTGACTCCAGATATCCTCTCAAGGATCTACCCTGATCTTCCTGATCTATGCTGGAGAGGCTGTGGCGAGAGAGGCACCGTCGAGCACATTTTCTGGTACTGCCCCGTAATACTACCCTTATGGAAGGAGGTTCAGTCCTTAATTTCCAACGTCTCCGGTGTCCATATCCCTCTAGACCCCCTCCAAATGCTCCTAAGTAAACCTATACCTGACACTAACAAACACACTATGCAACTTATCACCCATATACTGACAGCTACCAGACTATCTATAGCCAAAGCTTAGAAGACTATAGCCCCCCCCAACATTGTTAGATATTAAAAATAGGGTAAACTGGACCAGAACCATGGAACAAATGACAGCATCCCTAAGAGACACTGGTGATAAATTCCATAAAATCTGGGATCAATGGCCATACACCTCCCCAGATTACAATCCCCCTTAGCTTAGCCCCCCCCCCACTGCTAACTGAAAAAAAAACCCAGCCTAAGCCCCTACTACACATTTAGGTCCCTAGACACTTAAGACCCCGGTAGAGGCCCCTACAGGTATTCAACATTATCCACACACTGGACTTTCCTACATAGCCTCAAAACCAATGTGACTTCTCTCTCTCTTTTGTCTTTTCATATAGTTTCTTGATAGGTAATATATACAAGGTTAAATCTTCAAATGTAATAATTGTTACTCTCAAATATCTTATATTTTCTTCTAAAGTCATCACAATCTATCTCAGCATTCTGTTGTCTATGATACGAACATTTCAAAGCTTAAATTGCATGATTATCTACCATCACCTGAGGACAATGAACATAGAAGATGATCATTTTCTCTAGCCACTTCCACTAACATGTGAACTATTCTCAGGAAATTGTGATATGTTCTGTCTTAATATGTGATGACTTTACCTTTAATAATAAAAAAATAAGTGTTACAAAAAAAAAATCTGACAGATCTTTATAGAGGGGGGAGAAATATTACATTTTAATTTGCGCTGTTAGTACTTTAACTCTGCTGTTTTTTTTTTTTTTTTTTTTTTTTTTTGCTACACTGTCCAGCAGTTTCATATGGAGGAGCAAAACCCTGGCTCTCCAATAGACAGTTTGGTGACCTCTTTAAAGAGTAACTCAGACCAAGAATTGAACTTTATCCCAATCAATAGCTGATACCTCCTTTTACATGAGAAATCTATTCCTTTTCACAAACCTACCATCAGGGGGCGCTGTATGACTGATATTGTGGTGAAACCCTTCCCACAAGAAACTTTGAGGACCGTGATACTCCTGGCAGTTTCCTGTCTGAACCTTGTTGCATTGTGGGAAATAGCTGATTACAGCTGTTTCCAACTGCCAAAAAAGCAAGCAGCAGCTACATCACCTGCCTGCAGTAAAAATGTCACCATGTGATAAATGTCAGAATGTAAATCGGGGAGAGGAAAGATTTTACAATGGGCAAACACTGACTAAATCATTTATGCATAATTATTGTAAAAATGAAGCACTTTATTTTATTACATTTTCGCTGGAGTTCCTCTGTAAACCCAGGTTATATAATGTGTAGTTGCTGCATGGAATGGTTGGGAGGAGCAGGGCAGGCTGCTGCTGAATGCATACATCTGAGCTTGTATGCCTGGGCTCTCACCTCTCGCACAAGCTGTGCCTTTCACTAGTAACCAGATCCCTGTTGCAAACGATGACATCATTCTGCTGCAGCCTCTGCTCCTGATTCTGTGCCAGCCTGCAGTGTCTCTCACAGGCACTGTATGGAGGGAATGTTTCTGTGTTAGCATCGCTGTATTTCTGAAAACTGACTGAAAGCCAATAGCCTCTTATAAATAATCTGTGGCACTGGTGGGTAACAGATGCCTGTGCATGATTCAGTGGAGAACTGACAAAATTCATGTGTGGAATTAAGAACATTATCAGGCTTATTTAATAAACAGTATACGGCTCAGATGCTATCTATATGCAAGGTGCCTGTAAAATCCCTCTGTACATTGTTATAGAAACCCGAGCAGTAATAATCAGCACTGTGGAGTCGGTACAGTAATCTTCTGACTCCATCTTCTCAGTTTACGAAACCTCCGACTCCATGTACCCAAAAATTGTTCCTACTCCTTGACTTAGACCCCATAGCCCTGTCAGGGCTATGGAATCAGTACTCAGTGAGATGCAATTAATTTCGTGTTGATGCAGGATTATGCAAATTTGTGCAGCTTAAAAATGGACCAATCAAATTTTACCTCAGCAGGATTTGATTGGTTCATTTTCAAGCTGCATAAATGTGCATACAAATTTGCATAACTCTGCATCAACTCAATATGATTTGCATCTCATTGACCATCCCTAATCAGTACAAAAACAATTTGACTCCAACTCCCACCTCGACTCCTCACTTTATGAAACCACCAACTCCAGTTACCCAAAAATTGCTCAGACTCTGACTTCACAGTCCTGGTAATAATGGATGGCTATTATCAGCATTGCATTTAGAAAGTAGTATCTTACTCATGTCCGTTCAGTCAGGTAATCCTCTCTGTGCTCTGTCTGCAATTGCCCATACCTAAGGTAACCTTCCAGGATGTTTCTAATTCCTGACCTACACCTCATTCAATGGTAAAAGACAGAACCCATCATAAGCAGCAATATGAAAGCTTTGTATTCAAAACATGGAAAATGCATCTCCTGCAGAGAGTAGTGTCAGATGGGACTGCACCTCAGATGATTTCCTGCTAGCTGTACATCTGAGAATTACAGCATATTTCTTACAAGAAGGCTCCCCCAGGCTCTGTGAACAGGCTGTGAGCTTGTGCTGTAGAGAGAGAAGAAACCCAATTAACACTCCACTGAGGAGAAGCAGACTCTGTGTTTGCAGACAGTAAAGGTGGAAGTGGGGAGTTCACATTTTGCAGAAGATTTGCCAGGGGATCATTGGATCGTATGAGCTATGAAATCCAATGCAAACTACTAGTTGAGGGGAGATGTGCCGTACCTCTTCTGAAAGCATGCTATGTTTCCTGCAAGCAGATCTAAAACTAAATGTTCTTATAGACCTTCCTAGGGACTAACAGGACAGTTATATGGACCCTCTCAGTGACAGTCATGCTGTTTGGTTTGGCCGCAGATTAAATAATGCGGTAGTTATATAAGGGAAAAATAAATAAATAAATAAACTTCATCCCAGTCATTGGAGCAAATTAGTCTGTTACTTCAAAATTATTTCTTATTATTATTTATTGTATTTATAAAGCGTCAACATATTACGCAGCGCTGGACAATAAATAGGGAAACATACATTGTAAACAAGGGGTGACAGACCGAGAGGTAGCAAACGGTTATACAACATAGCACAAGGTTATACATGCAAACAAGGTGTAAAATGTGATTTACAGAGGCGCAGCAATTCAAGTCCGAATTAGTCCATGAGAAGGGTTTCATTTCTGGGGTAGCAAGATTAAGAAGGACACACTAAGGTGTGTGTGTGTGGGGGGGGGGGGGCTGCCAAAGGCTTACAATCTGAAGGGTGGAGGAGAGACACATAAGGTAGGGCTGTGGAAAAGGTGGGCTTGCTTGAAGGTGTTGGAGGAAAGAGCGAGTCTGAGGGGGAGTGGAAGGGAGTTTCATAGGGTGGGGGCAGCTCTTGAGAAATCTTGTAGGCGTACATGGGAGTGAGAAATGCGTGGGTAGGTCAGGTGGAGATCATGGGTCTGGCAGGTATATATCTGTTGATGAACTCAGAAATGTAGGTTGTGCAGGTCTTGTGCACAGATTTGTAGGTAAGGCACAGAATCCTAAAGCTGATCCTGAAGCAGATAGGGAGACAGTGAGGCAGTATAGGGCTTAGCAGAGGGGAGAAGTGGAAGCAGAGCGGTGGGAATGAGGGATGAGCCTAGCTGCTGCATTCATGGCTGATTAAAGGGGTGCAATGCGTTTCAAGGGGAGGCCAGACAGTTGGGCATTGCATTAGTCAAGGCGGGAGATGAGGGCATGGATGAGAAGCTTGGTAGTGTCTGGGGTCAGAAACTGGTGGATGTTGGAGATGTTACGAAGGTGGAAATTGCAAGCTCTGGTAACATTTTGGATGTGGGGGCTGAAGGAGAAGGCAGGGTCTAGCGTGACGCCCAGGCAGCGGGCCTGGGAGGTAGGGTGGATGGTAATGCTGTTGATAGTGACGTGAATATATGGGAGGGGTGGTACAGCACGGGGCTGACAAATTAGGAGCTCAGTTTTATCCAGCTTAAAGCGGACCCAAACTAAACAATTTTTTTAATTCAAAATATTTAGTTGCACCACTCTGACACATACAAAGATAAATAAACACTCCTTCGAGCCTATGAGCATTTCAGTGCATGCTTTTCACCCTTCTGTCTTCATAACTAGGGTTATACAGGTGGCAGCCATTAGCAATTCCTCCTTTGCGGGACACCATCTACTCCACCAGTTTGCCGGATTCTGTCCCGGCAATATGAAAGGAAGGGAGGAGTTTCTCCAATATATGTAAAATATTTTTTATTTTGTCATCATGCAGCTGAAAAAAAGCTGCTATTTATTATTATAATTTAGAAAATAGATTTTATTTCTGAAATCTTGTATTTTTAATTTGGGTCCACTTTAAGCTTCAGGAACCTAGCTGACATCCAGGAGGAGATGGTTGAGAGGTAGGAGGAGAACCTTGTCCATGGTGGAGGGGGAGAGATCGGGGGTGTGGAGATAGATCTGGGTATCATTTGCATATAGGTGGTATTTGAAGCCCAAGGAGGAGATGACTTTGCCGATAGAGGATGTGTAAATTGACAACAGTAGGGGACCTGAAGCTAAGAACTGTCCTGACACACTGAAAGTTTCTGTTAGAACTCATAGTTGGCCCCCAATGTGAGCCAGCAGTCATAGGTGGTGACCACAGTCTGAGTTGATCAGTGCATCTGCCAGTGATTAGAAAGTACTGCAAAACTGAGGACATACTGTGTGGAAAAAGCATTCTGGGGAGTTCAGACCCAAAAGGATGCTTAACAGCAAAATATGCACCGGAGAGCACTGAAAACCTGGGGCACAGGATCTTTGTCAAGCTATATTGACATTTATGGTACCACTCACTGTTTTGGCATTCCTACTTCCCCAATACCCACCTATGTACGCTTGGTTCTTTTTTGCCCTCAAGCTAAGTGGGCCCCAGTCCTCCTTTGGGGTAGGCATCGGAAAATTTGATTGACACAGCAGTATATAAAGGTCTTGCTCCTTGATATTTACAGTGGCATATGAATGGACTTGCTCCTAATTTACTTGCTTGCCTAATTGTCATTCTTGGCAAAATCTTTCCATGTTCTGTCTGAGCAGAAAGTGCTAGAAATTCTTACACACGAGGACCAAGAACAGGAATAAAGATCCGCTTTCTCTATATCAAAAATGAAAATACGTTTTTTTGTTTTTTCTATGGATTTGAATGGACTTTTATAAATAAGCCTCTTAAAGTTAGCTAATAGTTTATAAAATCCGGTAAACTTGTCACTGCCAATCAAGTATTAATCTTACTACAGTAAGCTGGTGAAAGCAGAGAACTGAATTGTATGACCATTTCTCTTGAGTAAGGATATGGAATATCATAGTAAAACAATACCGGTAGGTCATTGTGCAGAATTCAGTGCACTGAGCCTATTCCTCGCTCCCTGCAGACAAAGCATTATTAATTGCTGTGCTCAGTATCAACTATCAAGCATTTTTTTTTGGGTTGTACTGCAAATAGCAGTCTGTAAAATGTTAACGCACTTTGACAGCCAATATAGTTACATTTTACAATGAATAGGCCAACTCAGGTCAATATCTGTCCAGAGATAGAGGATAGAATTTCTTTTGCTTTAGGCATCAAATAAACGCTTTCTCCCTTTTATGTTTTTATCTAAGGATTCCGAGAATGAGAAGTAATTTTAAATAGATGTTTATAACAACTTTACAGCCTACACACTCACTATGGGGAAATGCAAAGACTGTAGTGTGTATAGAGTGTCATAAGGAAGCCCCTGTGGCTGAGAATTGTCCTCATCTCAGCAAATCTTGTCTAGGAGAGTCCTCAGCCCTTTAAGTGTTGGCATTCCCACTCTCCATTTACTGCTGCTGGTTTTCTCTTGGCCCTATTCACAAGTTAATTATCTAAGCAAATTCAGTGGAGCATAGCTAGCATGCATGAGAGGCACAGGAAAGGATGTTGATGTTATCTCACTCAGGAGTAAACCTTCAGTGGTGCTCCCCTGACTTATTCCATTCAGAATCTGTGCAAGCCGAGATCAAGGACACTTGCACAGAAATTGCTATCTTACGATACGAAGAAAACTGTTTCTGTAATAATGGCCTATCGGATATAAGCCTGGCCACTCTGAAAGCTGAGCTGCTAGGTAATGTGTACATTGCCAGGGCATTGCACACTGCAAAACATGCAAATTGTGCGGTATTGTGGCAGGGTATGCGTTACCTAGGTAATTACCTAGGTAATTACCTACATATCTGTGGGGCCTACTTGTAAAAAAGTGCCGTGGTCCTATGGGCGCCAGGGATAGCAGCTGGTAGAATATCGGTAAAGTTATTGATATTCTACTCTTGGGCAACGGGTACCGTAATACGATAGTAGAATATCGTTCATCTTTTATCTTCAATATTGCTAATCCTAACCCTATTCTCACTTGAACCCTTCCTCTATCGATGTCTAACCTTAAACAACCCTATCCCCCCATATCCATCGATATCTGCACCACCTTTGCCGCTAAAAACTCCCTCCACTGATACTTGTGCCACCAGCACCCAAATTATAGAACCGCCAGTGCCCAAATTTCTTGCTACGCCTGTTTGGCAGTTCTGGTAAAATTGCTGTGTGCAGGGAAACGTTACTGCAACTTTACAGCTGCATAGTAAATGCACCCAATACCAGTGTGTATTCTTTATTCTTCATGTTGGACTGGGCTCAAAGCCTTACTATTGGAACAAGTTGACTGTGAACTTAAAGGAAACCAGAGATGAACGCTTTGGCACAAAATAAATATATCCCCTGATAGATTTTACAAAATAAATTATACCTGGTATTTCCGCTGCTCTGGTGTGCCGTTTTTTGTTTTTTTTACTAAAACTCCATGCAAAACACAGTTCATCAGAAAAGCATATTCTTTAGTGAGCTGTGTCCAAAATAAAATCACCATTTCTAAAAACCTCTTATGACAAATATAGATTAAAAAAAAAAAGTTTTTCAATATACCCTTACATTAGCAGCTCCTCCCATCTCATCGCTGCTCTCTGTGATGCTTTGAATATACAGAACAGGAAAGCAGAGTCAGAAGGGGGCAGGCTTGGGCTTGAAAAGACATCAGAGAAGACACTGCTATGATTCCTGAGCAAAGCCAGACTGAATGCTCAGTTGGGAATTTTATCAGGGCTGATAACAAGCAGGCTGAGCAGTAAAGGATGAAACTGAGAGCAGTGTTTTCTCTAATTTTCCCACTGATATATATGGTGAAATACATGAGGGTGCTTCGTCTCTGGTTCACTTTAAGTATTCTTTCCAAATGAATGCTCTTATTTCCTATTTGCACAGGACAGAAGGAAAACATAGAGATGTACTTTGTATTTAGAGAGTTTAGCCTGTCTAATTCCTCATCTGTGACTAATCACAACTCCAATTTGATCTGTCAGCTGGCTTCCTCAGCTGAGCAGCTAATTTGTAAACACAGGATGTGAACCCTATGTCGTCTCCCATGAAAGCAGGCAGTAGATACACTGCAGATTTATTGCAGGATTTCTATCAGCTGTAAAAATCCAATGTTTTTTTCTTTAAAGGTTATTATGCTGTGGCTTATCGTTTAGCGCAGAGAGGAAGTTCAAATTTAGTATCAAAAGTCGGCCACCACAAAACTGCCCTTCATTTGCATATGGCGGGTGGACTTAAAACAAACATGAAGTGAAAATAAACTTATTAGATATATAAATGTAGCTGTAGTACTAACGCTAAATGCAAGTTTTCTGGAGTCTCCGATATTTATATTGGGCTCATTTAGCTCCCACTCTGAGAAAACTCTTTATTGCTTTCCTGCTGTGGACAAGTGTTTGCACAGTAATGCAGATGTTTTATGGCCTATAATTTGCTTCTAGGAGAGCTGCTGCTGCAGTTCACTTCATTAACACTTGCTGTTGGGAAAAAAATAAAAGGTAACACATGCTAGTTCTAAGTTGTATTGGTATTATATGCATGTTTCTCTCATTCCTCAAGTCACTTCAGGTCTCGACCATGCCAATTACAGCACACGATGCAGGTCATGTGTGGGACAGGTTTGCTAATTCTCACCGATCTGACCTTTTTTAATGGCATTTCTAAGATACCTGTGTGGTGTTATTATACAGGGGAGCATGGCTGTGCTGTGATATTATGTAATAAGAGAAAAAGAAATCCAGGAGCAACTCGCCATATTGATCTTCAGTAAAACTTCATCAACTTTAAACTTGACCGCCTCCAGGCCAGACAAGACAAAATAATTCTCAGGACTCTCCTGCAAAAGGGGTAGAAATGATTTGACCGCCATCAAGCCATCATTGTGTCTTATTCTACTATAGAGGGAGGTCACATCTATACTCACTAATGCATACCCATCCCTCCACTCAAAATTCATCAGCTTATTGAGGACATCAGTAGAGTCCAAGAGAAAAGAGTGAAGTGCCTCCACTATTGGTCAGAGTTTGTAATCCATAAACTGGGATAAGTGTTCAAATACAGATCCAATGGCTGAGGAAATTGGACATACCGGTGGACAGTTGATATTTTTATGCACTTTTGGAATGCAATACCATACTGGCTTTCTTGGATTGATTGGAACAAGCTTATTTGCAGAAGTACGACTCATTATCCCCTGGTCAACTGCCTCTTTGAGAAGAGACTTCAATTTCTTCATATGTCTTTCAGTAGGATCAGTTCTCAATTTTCTGTATGTGATTTTATCCTCCAGTTGACTGAGACATTCCTCTTCATACATTGATCTAGGCCAGTGATGGCTAACCTGGACACTCCAGCTGTGGTGGAACTACAAGTCTCATGAGGCATTGCAATACTCTGACAGCTCTAAGCATAACTCGGGGAGGCAGAGGCATGATGGGATTTCTAGTTTTGTCACAGCTGGAGTGCCAAGGTTAGCCATCGCTGATCTAGGCCAAAGTACAAGGTTTCCACCTTTATCAGATGGTTTTACAAGCACTTCTTTCTGGTTTTGTAACCATTTTAATGATCGCTTTTCACCCTCTGTTAACCTCCCTGGCGGTAAGCCCCGACCTACGCTCGGGCTAGCCGCCGGAGAGGATCACATTGCCCCTGGAGGCTTTTTTTTAAAATAAAATTTGATTTATATGCTTGAGCTAGCACTTGGCTAGCTAACCATGCCCCCCAAGTCCCTTCACTCTCCCCCGTTCACCCCCAATAGCCGCCGTTCTACGTACACCCCAGGGATCTCACTGGCGCAGCCTCCCAATCAGCTCCAGGCTTAGCTGTGGGGAGAATCGGGACTGCGTATGACGTCAAAGACGTCACGTCTGATTGTCGCCATAGCGACGACTGAAGCTAAATGGTGAAGCTGCGGCTCTCGCGGGATCCCGGACGGGTAAATATTGCCGGCGGCGATCGGGGGGATCAGAGCGGTGCTGGGGGACTCGGGAGCCAAAGTTTTTCTAGCGAAGTGCTAGCTTAAGCATTTAAATCAAATTTTATTAAAAAATCCTCCCGCGTATGCAGCCTCTGAAACTGCGTACCACCAGGGAGGTTAAATAGCCTACTGTAATAGCCTTCGAGTATACTAGTGCTCGTACCTCTTGTCTGACTTTATTGTAAACAACCTCTAATTCTGACCCCGGGGTATCCTGTGGATTGAATTTTGACCCTGACCCAATATGGGATGGGACCTCCAACCCTCTGTTCGCGAAAATCTCACCCCTCTCTCTATGGTCATCACACACATCTTTAATCCATGTTTGTTATTCTGCTGAAAAATCTTCACTCAGAATGGTAGGGATCTTAATTTTCTCTGGCGGTTTTCGATCCTTATAACAACCTATTCTCTTCTGGGATTCAATATGGCGGTGGCATGACATTTTTTGAATATTTTTAAATAACTCAATCTCGAAATCAACTTCATCAAAATCATTACTCGGACAGAAGTTAAGTCCCCTCTTTAGGAGAGAAACACATGATTTATCTAACTCCAAATTTGACAAGTTGATAATATCTAAACATTGTCGTTCTTCTTTCTCTGGGAGCGTCTCAACTCCTTCTGCTCCCATGATATGCAGGTGAGCCTCGGCCATTGTTTGATTGAGGGGTAAGAGGGTGTGGCATGTTGTGTATATATTGGCGTGGTCTGGTGCAAGGGGTTAAACGGTCTCGAGAAAGCTCTTATTGAGGGGCGAAACGATCATCGACCATCCTCCGCACCATCCCATTACTGCCTCCTGAACATTAAGCATTGCTTTGTCTTTTTGCTGCTGATAATTTTATTTAATTGAAGAAATAGATTAAAGTTGAAGTTTTACTGAAGTTCAATATGGCGAGTTGTTCTTTCATTTCTTTTTCTCTTTTGAAGAATGTTGTGATTGGCACTATTTTTCATCCGGAAGTTGCACCGCTGTTGAGTGAATATAAGGCAATGGGGCATAGGTGTGCACTCGCTATTTCTTCTGATCTACTCCTATTATGTAATATCACTGTGCTATGTGCAGTTGTCCTCAAGACAGATCACCATATCACAATTCTGCTGATAGATACTGAACACTTATCAGTGCAAGTGGTTCAGCACAGGAAACCACGGTAACAAAAGCCGCTCATTTTCTCCTGCTGGCTGTGATGCTTTGGAGAATAAGTCAGAGACAGACAGCTTTCTGCTAGATTCAATGCCTCACATAATCAATACATAATGAGAAAGGTTCTATTTTCCCCGCTGCCAGGCTTAGCAGCCTGCATGTGTCGGTGCATACAATAGTTTATTTAGTAGAGGACCTTCCAATTGTAGTATGGATTTCTCTTCTATCTTCCCCTCATCTCTACATGAGTGACAGACTTTATTGCGGACTCTCAATAGATTGATCAAAAGGTGATATTCATGTCATACCAGTGCTACAATGCCTTTGTAAATGACAAATCTGTACCCTGGATCAGAGCAGGATCATCCACCAGGCAACCTGGGCAGGTGCTTGGGGCCTAGAGGGTGTCAAGGAGCCCATCTGACACCTTCTCTGACCTTTCTTCACTGCAGTTTACCAAAAAGGCCATAAGAAGACCCCAAATTACCTTGCCTAGGGCCCATTACATCTTAATCCATCTCTACCCTGGATTGTGATGTAATATTACTTTGAGAAACGTGTTTTTAGAATTTGACCCCAAGCACAGCTTAAGGCTCATACACACATCAGACCATAGTCTTTGGAAAATGAAAGATCACAGACCAATCTTACCACCCTTCATGTAGTATGAGAGCCATACTCTACACAGTCTATTCTATGGAGCTGAACTCCCCATCAGAAAAAAATATTTGCAAAATGCTGCACACAGAGATGCTGTACAGACACAAAACATCAGTATCTGCAAAAGATCTGTTCCTGCCAAAAACCCATTCCTGCAAATTGCAATGATAGTCTGAGATCTGCAGATCATCATACACACATGATTTAACTGACATTCATCTGCAGATCAAGCAATCATCCGCAGATCTGAAAATCCATCCTGGTGGATCTGATCTGCAGATGAGTGTCAGTTAAATCGTGTGTATGATGATCTGCAGATCTCATAGACTATCATTGCAATTTGCAGGAATGGATTTTTGGCAGGAACAGATCTTTTGCAGCTACAGATCTTTTGTGTATGTACAGCATCTGTGTGTGCAGCATTTTGCAAAGATTTCTGTCTGATGGGGAGTTCAGCTCCATAGAATAGACTGTGTAGAGTATGGCTCTCATACTACATGAAGGGTGGTAAGATTGGTCTGTGATCTTTCATTTTCAAAAGACTATAGTCTGATGTGTGTATGCACCTTAATGCTACGTACACACATACGACAACGATCATTTGTATCACACGACGAACGATGGTTTAATAAGACATAATTAAACGGTCGTTGACAGAAGGTTTACACGGGAACAACGATAAGATCGTTTGAAAACGAACGATACGGAAATGACGTACGAATTTACATATTGTGAACGATCTCATCATTATTCAGAACGGAACACACGTTTAAATGAATGGCCTGTAGATTGAAGGAAGTAATGTAATTAAAACGAGCGTTCCATACTGTACACTACAAATTTGCATACTGTTCCAACTTGTAAGTTTAATGTCATTTTTATTCAGCACTAACTAAACTTTAAATATCCTATCCTGTGTCGGGCGTCGTTGGAGTTAATTGTCGTTGGCTTCTTTTATGTAACGATCGTCGTTTGAAATTATCGGGGAACGATCGTTTCAAACGACTATAGTTGCACGTGTGTACGCACCATTAGAGTCACAAACGAGACTGAGAGCTGCCCCTGCCTGCCTGCCAATGGGAAGCTAAGATGCAAATATTCTAAATGAACTGACGAATTGTGTGCAGCCTATTAGACGTTTGGTGAGGAGGAATTATTTAGGTGATTGAAAATAGGCTTTAAAATCCACATACACATTTTTATCTACTGATATATTGTACAAATTTATATAATCATATTAATTTAATAAAAGGTAACTTGGCAACCCTGCATACTTAACAGAGCAGCCCCTGCATACTTGTCATGTGTTCAGTTATATGCTACAAGTTTATTTATTATTATTTAGTATTTATAGAGCACTGACATCCCCTGCAGCGCTGTACAGAGTATATTGTCCTGTAACGTAACTGTCCCTTAGAGGGGCTCACAATCTAATCCCTGCCATAGTCCTGCCATGTATTGTGTAGTGTATGTATGTCTTTTTTTCAACCCAAGTAACTGTGTAACTCTGTAAAAGCTTTATTTAGAACATAAGTACTGACACAGCGAGTGATTGTTTTTTGCTCTGAACTTTTTGCCAGTATATCCTTCACTTTTTTTCCAATTAGGATTAAGGTGACCATTCATTCATTGATTTTCTCTTTTTATTCCATGCATATTAGATTCATCTGATGGGAATTGATTCCCCAAAATGTCCGATCAATCGATTTTGACTAAATCTCAATCTAACGTATTCATCAGACAGGTTGGAAAATTTTAAACAAGGGCAGGGTAAGAGCATTGGCAGATGGATGGCCTATAGCTTTGCACTGCATGGAACGGTGCAACTCTGCAGTTTGATCGATATTTTTAATAGACTCCCTGCTGTAATCTATGGGAAATGGATGTGCAGTGTCTGGTAGGAATCGATTCCTTCCTAATCCATTCTTTTCAGAAAGGAATCGATCGTTCTGGATCATTGGGTGGAAAGCTATAAGTGTATGGCCAGCTTTAGAACTATAGATACAATGTTTTATGTCCTCCGCTTATTCATTTTTGCTGCAAGCGACTTTGGATCTTCTCAGTTTATTATAAATTATTGGGAGTTTGTGGAGTGCCCATTTCCCCCCTTTGATACCTGGATATATAAGGCTTTGTATTCTGAACCTCTTCTGACCACTTATTGGAAACCACACACAGTATTGAGCTCCTGGCCGGATGCAGGTTAAGAGAGTTGTGTGTCCGCCAGCGGCAGCTTCCTCTGGGACACAATGTGACTTGCATTAAAATGTGATGCGAGTCTTGTGTTATAATTCTCTAAATCAGGAACGTTATACTTGATAAATCACACTGGTCTCAATGTACTAAGACTTCCCACAATGGGCAAAACACAAAACGGCTGATTTTACTCAACATGTAATCACATTTCAATTAACTAAGGCTATTACTGCAGGGAAAAGTAAAATTACAGACTTGTGAAGTAAAACATCATTGTCAATTCACAAAGATTAGAGGATTCCGTAAAACAAGCAAGATGTTGGGTGTTTTAAGACCCACCTGAAGGTGTCAGTAACTGCCAATCAGTCATTCAGTAAAATGAGCAGGCAAAGGAGACAGCAATAGGAGGAGCCACCCCATCCTACTACTCACTCCGTTGGTACAGATATACTGCCAGAAAGGACAGCTGAAAGTAAACAAGGCCAGGAGCAGGGCATGTTCATAGTGGCTTCCCGGCATCCCTTTAGGCTCGGTTCCGACTTGAGATGAGAACGGACTTTTTTTGTCCATTCTCCACTCATCGAAAAACTGACTGTACTATTTTATAAATGGGAGTCATGCACACCTTGATCCGTGAGATCCGTATGCCGTAAGCAGGCTGCACTTCTGTACAGTCCGCGATATTCCCAGGCAGGCGGATGTGTTCACCATATAGGCTATGGTGGTACCGCTTCTGCACCAGGCTCCAGCCGGACCACAGCAGACCATCATAGCGGACACCACACTGTCCACTCCCGCTAGCTGCACATGATTCGGTCTTAGCTGGAACCAAACCTAAGATGTGAACATTTTATAGACGGATGCAGTGAATTAGAGGAACTAGAGGTGTCATGCAGTCTAAAAGGATGTTGGGAATGCCTTTTACTATTGTAGCTGTCAGAAGCAGCAACTTGCAAATGAACGGTTTATGGTAGACCAGTGATGGCTAACCTTGGCACTCCAGCTGTGGTGGAACTAAAAGTCCCATGAGGCATTGCAATACTCTGACAGCTCTAAGCATGACTTGGCGAGGCAGAGGCATGATGGGATTTGTAGTTTTGCCACAGCTGGAGTGCCAAGGTTAGCCATCACTGTGGTAGACCATCCATTTGCACCAGAAGCATCAGCACAACTTATTACCGAAGCGGTCCTAGTGAAGTGAAGCAATGTTTTCCAGTAAGTTACCAAACTAATCCTGCATGTGTGAAAATCTTAGTGAATTTGGAAAAAGTCTAAAATACCAAATACATTTTTTTTTACTGACCTCCAGTGTACTGTAGAAATAATACACAAAGAATGATGTATTGTGCAATCCTTTTCCAAAAACATTTAGATCAGAGAAACAAAAATTGTCTCAAGGGGCTTTGAGTGACCATGTGATTTATATAGATGGGTGCATATCCCAAAATGAAATATTGTAGTAAACCCTTAAAAGGTCAGTGTAGAGACCCTAGTAGAATAAAACAAAATATTTTGGAAACATTTTGCATACTCTTATTTGCTGAAGTTACATCAATTTAGAAACAGCTCGACCATAGGCTTCATATCAATTCATATAATGACTTGGTACCCTTCCCTTAGAAACACAGAACACTTATGTTACATCAATATCAATCATGTATCATAAGCAAGGCAGATAACATCAGCATGTTTCACAGATCTACATCTGCTCCTCATGAGTGTCAAAGCGATGTAGATGGTAAATTGATGGTTGATCTCAAAATAACACCTATCATTGCAGTGATCATGTCATTTATAATAATCAAGCCTGAGAGTGTGTTATATGTAAAGTATTGATTGCTGTATTTATTATTTAGTGGCGATGATGGCTGCATTAATTATGGGAGAATTCTCACGATGTGGGTACAGGCCTGCGATTACGCAAACGATGTTTAGCGTTGCGTGGCGATAACTACCATCACATTGGATCTTTAAGATACCATACGGCTCCGTGCAATGTACCACGATTGCTTGACTTGCTCGTTTGCGGCAGTCGTGTGACATTGCGCAAATCTGCCGGCTGGAAGATGGATCGTGGAGCACCTGTCATCAGGGAGACATCGCTGGATCCATCTTCCTCCATTGGGTGCCGAGTATGTAGCTTTACAGTACACCAGTAGCTGTGTCTAGCTGCCAGGAGTAAGGGTGCATTTCGTTAGAGGTTTATACAGTATGTTTCTTTAGCCTACTGACGGCATATAAATCCAGGCTGGCACAGCAGCAGATATCAAGTCTCCAGATCTCTGCAGCCCATCCCACTGTTCTGTCTGGATGCCTTCACTGTCGTTTAGCTACAAGGCAAAGGAAACAGCAGAGCGGCGGGATGCAGATATCTGATGACCTCATCTCTTGTATAATAAGACAGGAACTCTGAAAATGCACCAAAACAAATGTTGTTGCCGGTGCTCGGAAGTGCTGTTAATTTGGCCATCCTTTCATTTGTCAGAACACAGTATTGTGTTACTTGTGGAGTTGAGTGCAGCTAGAAGGTCCCTCTGCATTCCTTCAGCTGATGGCATTATTCTTTCCACCCTTGATTAAAGCAGAGCTCTACACCTTGCTGGTGGCAGTAATCAAGCTGCTTCTGAGATTGGCTCTATTGAGTGCCTGCGTCTGTATGCCTGCAGCAGTGAAATTAGGCTGTAAGTGCTGAAGAATATGTTGGCACCGTTTTGAATGGAAAAATACAAAATACAGTAAATGAGATTTTGCATTTGTAATAAACCGAGAGCATGTTCCACTGACGTACGGAGTTCCTCCAAGATGACTTTCCATCGCATGATGAATCGAGCTGCCCTTTGTTAGTTACTTTGTTAGTGGCTACCCTGTCGTTAAAATGGATTTCTTTTTCTTACAGAAACGACACAAAGCTGACAATTATGTGAACAAGAGAAAAACTCAAGGTGGGTCAATGAGTTGTTATATTCCAGCACTCAGGAACCATCAAGTGTATCCGCCTGTGTTTTATGGAACCAATCTTGTGACATGATCCTGGTTGTAGGTCTTTTTTTTTTTTTTTTTTTTCTTTTTTTTTCTTATTATTATTGTGCAGCTTGTAGAGAAGCAATGTGCCCTAAAGGGTCTTTAAAGGATTACCAGCACTATTGCAAAAAATAAATACAATTTTAAATACATACATATATGTATATAAGGCCCGGAGCATGAGATATAAACTACTTTTTTTCTGTTACTGTGCCTTGCTGTAGGCAGTAAATAACTGACAGGTTTTTGACTAGCCCATCTCCTCATGGAGGATTCTCAGAATTTCCTTTGTTTCCTTTGGGAAGAATCTATACAAAGATGCTGGCCAGTCCCCCTATTCATCTGTTCATTATTTTGGCAGTTGGACTGAACTGCCATTCAAGTAAGGCCCCTTTTCCACTTGCGACGATTGCGAGGCGGAATTGCAAATCGCTAGTTGTTTTTAAATCGCTAGGGCTTGCATAATAACATAGGAATCATGGTAGGTAATTTCCACTACCGTGATTGTTTTTTTTTTTTACCAAAATGCGATCGCGCCTCGGAGCAATTTTTTTACCGCGATTTTGCTATGCAACGCATTGCGTAGCAAAATCGCGATTGCGGAAAAAAGGGACTTAATTGCAATCGTTAGCGGTTAGTGCAAGCGCTAGCGATTGCTAGTGGAAAAGGGCCCTAAGGGCTCATTTCCATCTGTGCGATTTTAGCCGCTCTTCTGGAAATGCAGTGCAGAGACATCAGATGTGCATAAACTACAGTGTCTTGTGCGTTTATATGGATGCATGCATTTTGGCGTCTTTGCGCAGTGGTCCCATTCATTATGAATGGTATTGCAAATGCATCTGGAAGAATCACGATGCAAGCAGAGCCGTGCGTCGCCACAGCCACCTGAATTGCACACAGAGTGAGAGTGGAAACGAGTCCTAAGTGCTTAAGAAAACTCTGGAAAAAACCCCATGAGGAGATGGACTAGTTCAAAAGTCTGTGTTTTACTACCTACTGTTAAATGACGGGTACATAAAAAAAAAGGCAAGTGGAAAAAAATGTTGGTGCATTTTACAAATGTACATTTTTATACATATGCATACACATGTATTTAAAATGTATCAATTTTTATTATAGTGGTCCTTCATCTAGCAGTACTCTCATATGCAAACACAGCAGCTCTTTCCTACTCAGAAGACAACCAAAATAGCCTGTCGGTGTATTGCAACTGTTCCACTTAAAATACACTATACCCATAGTAAATGAAATACAAGGAACTTCAATATACAACGAACAAAGCGGTTATAATGTTAAGATTATTACATCATTTCTGCTGTAATAAATCTTATCTCAGTCTGTCTGGCTCTATTCTGGTACATTGCTGAGGAGAGGGAAGCTTGTTATCTCCCTTCTCACATTCCTGCTCCTCACTGATTGGCTGAGGGCAGTTCAGTGTGACACAAGGCTGAGAAGGGATAAACTGCTGCAATACGATCTATGCTGTGCTCACATATATTTACAAAGCAAGCTAGATATGGCAGTGCAGTTACTAGGAGAAAAAAACAGTAAGAGAAGAGGCAGCAAAGATGAAAAATACCCGAAACAGTTTTTTCTCTTTATTATATAAAATGAATTGAAATCAAAACTTGGGCAGCACAATACATGGTATGTAAGTAGAACAAGTATTTACTTATATATGTCTTTTTTTTTTTCTGGTATAGTATGGCTGTCACTGCTGCTTTATTATGATTTGCAAGCTCACTTACAGACAGGAAGGAGGTGTGCTCCCATATAGTGTGTTACCCTTTTATTGGATGAGCAATTTGTGCAAATCTTTACAATGCTTACAAGATTAAAAGATAAAAGGGGCTTATCTCACAACCAGAGGTCTCTTTCTGTGACCAGCGGAAGAGGTGGGTTCGTAACAAACGTTTCTGGACATGGGGTTATGGGGGCATGGGTGGAAAGCCAGCTCAGTCTGCTAATGAGTCACAAATTCAAAATGATTAAAGGGAACCTAAACTGAGAGGGATATGGATGTTTCCTTTTAAACAATCCCAGTTCCTTGTCTGTCCTGCTGATCTCTTTGGCTGCAGCAGTAGCTGAATCACACACCTGAAACAAGCATGCAGTTAATCCAGTCTGACTTCAGTCAGAGCACCTGATCTGCATGCTTGTTGAGGGGCTGTGACTAAAAGTATTAGAGACACAGGATCAGCAGGAGAGTCGGGCAACTAGTATTATTTTAAAAGGAAAATCCATATCCTTATCAGTTTAGGTTCCCTTTAAAGAAAACCTGTACTGAAGAAAAGTTCCCCTGGGGAGTACTCACCTCAGTAGGGGGAAGCCTCTGGACCCTATTGAGGCTTCCCCCGCCCACCTGTGTCCCACGGCGGTCTCGCTGCAGCCCCCGGAACGCACACGCGACAAATCCGACAGCCTGTGCAATATTTACCTTTTCGGGCTCCAGCGGGGGCGCTTTTGCGGCTCTTCTGACGGAGATAGGCAAAAATAGCCGATCTCCGTCTGGTCCGCTCTACTGCGCAGGTGCAGGAGACTTGCGCCTGCGCAGTAGAGCGGTCCGACAGAGATCGGCTATTTTCGCCTATCTCTGTGGGAAGAGCCGATACTGCGCCTGCACTGGAGCCAAAAGGTAAATATTTACATCGCTGCCGCTCCGGGAGGATTCCCCCACCCCCACCCGAGGGGAGTACCCCCAGGGGAGTTTTTTTTCATTACAGATATTCTTTAAAGATTTTTACATAAACCAATGGTTTCAAATGAAGGTACAATATACTGGAGTATAAGTCTGGAAATTTTGGTCTGATTCACTTCATCAAAGTATAGGGGTCAACTTATACACGAGTCATGGGCAACACTGAGCACACAGAGTAATGTTTGTACTAATAGTGACATTCCCATTTGCAGCAATGTACCCAGTGGTAAGTGATTTCTTTGAGGAAAGAAAATGCCAAAAAAAAGTCTGAAAGTCCTGGCCACAACAATTAACAAGGAAAGGGATGGGGGAGAAATACTGGGCTGCAGGAAGGGCAGTGAATAATTGCTGCACTTGAGGGCGTGGAGGAGTTATTGGCTGCACTTAAAGAGAAACCATAACCAATCAGTAGCTGATACCCCCTTTCGCATGAGAAATGTATTCCTTTTCTCAAACAGATCATCAGGGGGCTCTGTATGGCTGATTTTGTGGTGAAACCCATCCCACAAATGTCAGCGCCTCACAGCACTGAGGTACGGACATCACACTGTGGGAGTCTAGTTTCATTGTGGGAAATAACAGCTATTTCCAACTGCCAAAAAATGCAAGCAGCATCTCCTTCCAGTGACATCACCTGCTTGCAGTAAAAATGTTGCCATGTGGTAAATGTCAGACTGTAAATCAGGAAAGATTTTACAATAGGCAAACACTGACTAAATGATTTATACATAATTATTGTAAAAATTAAGTACCGTATATACTCGCAAGCAAGCCGACCCGCATGTAAGCCGACCCCCCCCCAACTTTCACCTGAAAAAACAGGGAAAAATGATTGACCCCCATATAAGCCGGTGGTAGGAAATGCTGGCCGCCTTATTCCCCTAGTGTGTCCCAGTATAGCTAGTATAGTGCCCAGTATAGCTAGTATAGTGCCCAGTATGGGTAGGTAGTGCCCAGTATAGCTAGTATAGTGCCCAGTATAGCTAGTATAGTGCCCAGTATAGCTAGTATAGTGCTCAGTATAGCTAGTATAGTGTCCAGTATGGGTAGGTAGTGCCCAAGTATAGCGAGTATAGTGCCCCAGTTTAGCTAGTATAGTGCTCAGTATAGCTAGTATAGTGCTCAGTATAGCTAGTAAAGTGCCCTAGTTTAACTAGTATAGTGCTCAGTATAGCTAGTATAGTGCTCAGTATAGCTAGTATAGTGCTCAGTATAGCTAGTATAGTGCTCAGTATAGCTAGTATAGTGCTCAGTATAGCTAGTATAGTGCTCAGTATAGCTAGTATAGTGCTAGTATAGTGCTCAGTATAGCTAGTATAGTGCTCAGTATAGCTAGTATAGTGCTCAGTATAGCTAGTATAGTGCTAGTATAGTGCTCAGTATAGCTAGTATAGTGCTAGTATAGTGCTCAGTATAGCTAGTATAGTGCTCAGTATAGCTAGTATAGTGCTCAGTATAGCTAGTAAAGTGCCCCAGTTTAGCTAGTATAGTGCCCCAGTTTAGCTAGTATAGTGCTCAGGATAGCGCTCAGTATAGCTAGTATAGTGCTCAGTATAGCTAGTATAGTGCTCAGTATAGCTAGTAAAGTGCCCCAGTTTAGCTAGTATAGTGCCCCAGTATAGCTAGTATAGTGCTCAGTATGGCTAGCATAGTGCCCCAGTATAGCTAGCATAGTGCCAGTATGGGTAGTTGGGTGGGTAGGTGGTGCCCCTCCCCGCTCCCCCCGCGGCCACCACTGCTATTATCTTAAGCGGCGCCGCTTCCTCTATCCCTGTCCTGCTCCGGTAACTAATTCACAGCAGCGCGCCCCTCGCTGCTGTGATGACGGAGGAAACCATAGAGAGCGGCTTCCTGTAGCGGCGATGCCGTTACTATGGGAACCGCTCTCTATGGTTTCCTCCGTCATCACAGCAGCGAGGGGCGCGCTGCTGTGAATTAGTTACCGGAGCAGGACAGGGATAGAGGAAGCGGCGCCGCTTAAGGTAATAGCAGCGGCGGCCGCGGGGGGAGCGGAGAGGGGCACCACCCACCCACCTACCCATGACTCGCAAGCAAGCCGACCCCCCCAACTTTTGGGCCACTTTTGGGGGGTGAAAAATTCGGCTTGCTTGCGAGTATATACGGTACTTTTTTTTACATTATTTTCACTGGCGTTCCACTTTAAGGGACAGGAGGTGTTAATGGCTGCAATACTGTATGCAGTGCAGTTATTAACCCCTCCTGGGCCCCAAGAGCAGCCATTAACTTTGCTGGGTAGACTTATACTTGAGTCAATAGAAAATTCCAGAGGGATGAATATTGGAGTCGACTTGTAATAGAGTATATGCGGTAAATGATTTGGGCATCATTACTTTCTGTTTATGTACTTTTGCAGGGAAATTGGGGTTATAGAATTAGTTGTGCCTAATTGTCTTGGGTTTCAGTTGGCAGTGAATGACTATAGATGTTTAGAAAATGTTGTTTTTTTTCTTTTTCAGTTTTAAGAAATGGTGCCTGGGAGATTGTACATTGGGAAAAGGTACGTTTCCTCGTGCAAATCCCTCTGAATAATAATAATTTGTTGATTGAAGGATCGTTATCAGTGTTTTTGTGTGGAGGCCTTTCTCTAAGCTTTCCACTCTGCTGCAATCACACAAGTTGTTCCCTAAATAGTTGTGCTAAAATGGGCAGACTTTTATCAGTGTTTAAAATAAGAATTGGATGAAATACGCAACTGCAGTCAATGAAACCTCATTCTCCAGCTGTCATTTTCCAGTTCAGCTTCAGGATTGTTTCTATGGGGCTGCTGGGATTGTTCTGCTCTCACACAATGGAGGGCTGTTTTCCACTAAAACATGATTGCGCTGCAAAGCGATCCCATTTCTTTTGTTATCCAGGACTGCAATCCTTCCACAGTTTGGTGTATGGTGTGATTGCAGTAAGGGCTCGTTCACGCTATGAGAGCTTTTTGAGCGCTTGTGATTTTAAAGAGAACCTGTAACAAAAAAAAGTTCCCCTGGGGGTTCTCACCCCTCGGTAGGGGGAAGCCTCAGGGTCCCAATGAGGCTTCCCCCTCCCCTGTAGCTGCAGGCAATGCAGCGCTGGCTCCTCCGAAGTCTCCAGCAATCCAGGCTCGACAAGCCTGATAAGCTACATTTATTTACCTTCACTGGCTCCAGCGGGGGTACTGTTGCGGCTCTCAGCACGGAGATAGGCGGAAATAGCCAATCTCCATTGGGTCTGCTCTACTACGCAGGCGCAGGAGACTTGCGCCTGTGCAGTAGAGCGGCCCGACTGCGATTGGCTATTTCCGCCTATCTCTAAGCGGAGAGCTGAAATTGCGCCTGCGCTGGAGCCGGGAAGGTACATTTTTACATCCCCACCATTTGGAGGGCCAGAGCAAGACCGCCGTGGGACACAGGAGGACGGGGAAAGCCTCATTAGGATCCGGAGGCTTCCCCCTACCGAGGTGAGTACCCCCCAGGGGAACTTTTTGTTACAGGGTTTCTGTAAAAGCTCTTGCTGCTAATGTTATCCTATGTGAGTGTTCACACTTGAGTGATGTAATTTTGTAAAAATCTCCCATAGCATTGCATTAGCAAGAGCATTTCAAAATCATTAGCGCTTAAAAAGCTCTTGCAGTGTGAATGGGCCCTAAGTTTGCTATTTCTGACAGGAGGAGGAAATATGGCCAGGAAAATATTTAGAATTTCAAATCGAGGAAAAAGCGCATAGCGGCACAATTGGTATGCAATTTTCCTGCGCTCTTATATTTTGTATTGAAGGTCAATCATATGAAAAATGCAGCAGGCATGACTATTGCGATTGGGAAAAATTGCGTCACAGACGTCGCACACTAATGGAAAAATCCCTGAGCGATTTCCCTTAGCTTAAAGTGTACTTTGCGTTTTGAGATCGTAGTGACATCGGATCGCAGAACACACTCAGTGGAAAACAGCTCTTAGCCTAATTATGAGGATGTGAAAACTTGCTGTGGGAAATATTATCTTCGGGGTGTATTCACTAAACTGCAGACAAGTGTAACGCGTGAATGGGAGTTACATGCCGCACGGTGCTCTGCTGCGTAAAGCATTACTGCGCATAACTAATTACCCTCTGTTGCCAACATGCGGTAATGCACTACGTATATAATGCCTGGACAGTAACTTAACTCGTGTCTTTTAGGTGTTTTAACCTGTTACACACTATTTACATATGCAATATGCAAGATATAACAATGCATGGATTAAATACTATTATCATGCATGCAGTATTACCATATTGCACTATGTTCTACTAATCACACGTAAGATTTTAGGCACGTATTCTGATTATCGAATATACCCCTTTAAAAGTGAGCACTGGGCTCCTGGTTTAAGATAATTAAATATAAAGCAGGTTTCTTTTTTTTTTTTTTTTTTTTTTTTTTTTTTTTTTTTGCCAGTTATTATATAAATAAAAATACTACCACTCCTCGGAAATGTTGGAAAATTCAACCTTGCTCAGCTGTATGCATTACAATGTTGTTGACAAAACAAATTTTACCTTTCTTACCTTGTGTATACGTTTCAAGAAATATACTGTTCCGATGAACCCTTAACAGAAAATACTGGGTAGGCGTGCCAGATGTGTAAAATCAGAAACAGGGTTGTACTCTTTGTAGCTTATTTTGCATGCAAAAACATAGGAATTTGGGGAAAATCTGTACTCCAAACATTGCGTGAGTGTCTGATGTATAAGTGGTGGTTCACACTGCATGTGCTCAGTATTCACCACCCGCTGCAGCACTCGCCGTCAAAGCGCTGCACATTCAAGTGAATGGGCAGTCCCTGTACCAAGGTTTGCACGATTGCTGCTTTCTGATCCCGTTTTTCCCGTTTTGCTTACCGATGCGTCACCCTGTCGTGCTGCGGGGGTGAAAAATGCCAAAAGCCAGTGAAAGCTGCCGGAAGGTGTCAAATGCTTTTCTCCACACTTGCAGAAAAGCATTTAAAGAGAAACTCTGACCAAGAATTGAACTTTATCCCAATCAGTAGCTGATACCCCCTTTTTCGTGAGAAATCTATTCCTTTTCACAAACAGACCATCAGGGGGCGCTGTATGTCTGATATTGTGGTGAAACCCCTCCCACAAGAAACTCTTAAATACGTACTGGCAGTTTCCTGTCTGGGAACCTTGCTGCATTGTGGGAAATAGCTGTTTACAGCTGTTTCCAACTGCCAAAAAAACATGCAGCAGCTACATCACCTGCCAACAGTAAAAATGTCAGCCTGTAATAAATGTCAGAATGTAAATCAGGGATTGAAAATATTTTACAATGGGCAAACACTGACTAAATCATTTATACATAATTATTGTAAAAATGAAACACTTTTTTTTATTACATTATTTTCACTGGAGTTCCTCTTTAAATTACATGCTGGCAAAAGCCAGTGTGAACGAGCTCTAAGTTTCAGAAACTCAGAATTGACCGCATACTGAACAAAATTTGCATCAACCCAGAGTTATTTGCATCTCATTGATCTTCCCTAGTCCCAGGGACAGGAAGTGATCAAAAATCCCCCCCAATAACTCCCCCCCCCCCCCCCCCCCCCAAAAAAAAAAAAAAAACCAAATCTATCCTAACCTGGGTTTCATTGTATAATCTCTGCTGAAGAATGACTGGCTGTCATTTCCTAAGCTTAGTGTTGGACCGTGGACGCCTCACAAGCACAGCCTTGTAGCAAAGGCTTCTAGCTGACTGCAGTATAAAAGTACCCAGAGACACGACACATTTACTGGAATAGCTGGAAGAGTGTTTGTTAGTACCCAATAAACAACTTTTCTCTTTGGAAACTCTGACCTACTGGGATGAATTCTTCTGAACGGAACATGGGGAGATAGTTGCGTTTCCATGGCAACACCACACTGCGATGAATGGAGAAACTCCATTCACTGCAGCATTGGTACACCTCTGGCCAAATTTTATGAGCTGGAACAGTGTCTATAAACAATAGCGCTTGGTTTAATGTGTAAGTTTCTGAATGCTGCTGTGCAGATTATTTCATGGATAGATACTTGCCAGTCTCTTATCCACTATATGCAGGTAGCTATACTGCTTCTTCTTGTGTGACACGTTTTTTCTCATCCGTATTGGATAACATCACCGGCCACTACAGATCAATGGCTGCACAATGTTTATATCTCGGTGGAGGGATAACAGTGAAAATTGATTGGATGCTGTAACTATTAAGAATTGCTATAGGTGAAAGGTTGCCACTAGAGATGTTCAATTAAATTATTTTTCTGTCTTGCATGCAAATTTAATGTATATGTAGCTTTGAACTGAGACAATCAAAGGCGCTGGTCTAGTTGAGGTGGACCCATTGGGAAACCTCATAGATCGACGACTGCTGCCTGCTCACGGCAATTTCTTTGCATCCACTAATTTGTAAGAAATGGAGGACCTAGCAGAAAACACTAAGGCCCCATTTACACTTAATCAGTTGCTCTGAGTTATAACGGAAAGAAAACTGATTTTCTAAGTAATGTCCATAGTGTTTCTTGCTGGGTCCCCTATTTCTTACAAATTCGTGGTCCTGACCAAATTGCCATGGGCAGGAAGTGGCTGGGATTCCCCTCAACCAGACTAGTGCCCAATCAAAAGCACTTCCTTACAGTTTGGATTGGTCGCATTTGCAAACTTTATACAGTTTGCATTAAATTTCCATGTAAGTTGGAATTGCTTGTATTGCATTGACTCTCTAGTTTCAGCACACATATTTGCCTTATTGATTTATTTTTCTGCGATCTTTGCCACCTGCTCCAATGTGAGCCCTGTCATAAGAGAAAGGACAGTACGGCGGGGCCTGTGTCGCTCAGGTGACTATAGTGCTGTTAAGTACTGCTAAACGCTTTCTGCTGTGAGTTGTATTGACAGCCGACATGAGGGAAGTGCCTAGGGCTGTCTCGATTAGTTGGAATAGGTCATGCATGCCTATCCCAGCATCTCTGAATTTCCATCCAGTTTCATAAGACTGAAATTCTATTTGATTGCAGGCTGTGATATAAAAATCATAACATGTTGAGCCTGCAAAGAGGCTTTTTATGTAACGATCTCCCACGTCTGGCAGCCTCTCTGGGGTATTGAGGGGAATGCCTGTGATGGATGACTGAAGATCCGCATAAGGATCAGAGCGCGTGAACTGGATGTTTGTACATAATGGCGAGCATTCCAGTGGCTGTACTGCCTGTGTGAAATGTTCTGTGCGGAGGAAGGGACACACACACACACACACACACACACACACACACACACACACACACACACACACACACACACGCGAGCTGGCCACTAACGGTCCAATTTCTAGCGAAAAATCGTTCGAGCGATCAGAAATTCTGATCGGATTGGTTGTAAATAATCTCCATTGGTGGACACAATCGATTATGATCGATTGAAAAAAATGTCGCCCGAATGAATTTTCGTCGAACGAAAATTTGAATTTTCTTGGTGGTCGTGATAGATAGGAAGCAATGATTGGTTAGCTGATGGTGTAGTGAACGATTTTTCGTCCGATCAGAATTTCTGATCGCTCGAACGATTTTTCGCTAGAAATTGGACCGTTAGTGGCCAGCTTTACACACACGCACGCACGCGCGTGCGCACACACACACACAGCCAGGGACTGCAATAGTTGCTACAAACATCACAATATTTGCATACAAATTAGCAGTGTCTTTGCATAATGCACAGCCAACAAGCTGTGAAGCAACAAAAAGTCCCTAGTTAAACAAAGGAGGAATCAGCAGGGAGAACAGTTACCCAACAACGTTGTTTCAAGCTGTGAAACCTCTTGTTCACGAGTACAGAGCAAAAGTGGTTAGCAACAACAGAGTCCAGGCCATGCAACATTCATGATGGTAAGGATGGGGGCACAGTCTGGATCTTTTAAAGAAGACACCAGGCTTTAGGAAAGACAGTCAGTTGTGCAGGAATGGGCCAGTGTTTAGACTCCATACCAGATATTTTAAAAATGTTAACTCTGCACCGAGGCTTTAACCATTTAAGGATGAAGCTAGTTGAAATCTATGCCCTGTTTTGATGCTGTTGTGGCCGCCAGGGCGTAGATTTCAACTCACCACCGCCACGCGTACACGTCACTCCCGCCGATGACGTCGCTCTCTCCCCACCGCAGCTCATTCGATTTCATTGGCTCCTACCTCTGTCTATTAATGTAAGCAACTCCCATTGGCTTACATTGATGGACACGGTAAGGAGCCAATGAAAGCTGCTACTGACAGTCTCACAGAACTGTCGTCATAGAGACGGCAGAGTGGTTGGCCTGTGGTTCCCGGCGTGTGGCATTAAAGGGACACTTAAGTCAAACAAAAAAAATGAGTTTTACTCACCTAGGGCTTCCAATAGCCCCCTGCAGCTGTCCGGTGCCCTCGCTGTCTCCCTCCGATCCTCCTGGCCCCGCCGGCAGCCACTTCCTGTTTCGGTGACAGGAGCTGACAGGCTGGGGACGCGAGTGACTCTTCACGTTCCCAGACACATTAGCACCCTCTATGCTGCTATATGGTATATGATATATGCTATAGCAGCATAGATGGCGCTATTGTGGCCAGGAACTCGAAGAATCACTCGCGTTCCCAGCCTGTCAGCTCCTGTCAACGAAACAGGAAGTGGCTGCCGGCGGGGCCAGGAGGATCGGAGGGAGATGGCGAGGGCACCGGACAGCTGCAGCGGGCTATTGGAAGCCCCAGGTGAGTAAAACTCATTTTTTTGGTTTGACTTAAGTGTCCCTTTAACTGCGGTTGCAGTGGGTATGTACGTAGATTCGCCGGTATTCCTCGGCTTCTAGCACCAGCGATCTCTGGTCCTTAAGGGGGCAGAGACTGCTGGCACTTAAGTGGTTAAAGTGTACCCAAGGGGACATGTAACCTGAGGAGATAAACGTGTGTGCAATGCAAAACATTATTTTTTTATTGTTGTTTTTGTTCCTATTTTTAACTCGGAAAGAGTTCATTTTCAGGCATGCAAGTGACAGCTTCTGCCTTGTCAGGAATATAGTAAACCTCACTGATAAACAAATTACAGCCATAAAAGTTTTTTCCTGGCAGAATACAACTTCTGAGAACAGGAGGAGATGGCAAAAGGTCAATAGTTCATGTATTTTAACTCAGGGACTCTTCATAGGCTGCCATTGAGCAACGATAATAATACTTTGTAAATGTTTAAATATAAAATACCATGGGATATCAAAAAGTCATTTTAACTTCATTATCCTGATTTCAGCCCATGCCTGATGGGCCCAGGACCACTCACTCTTCCTCCCTACAGAGCAGGTGTGGTTGGGGCCATATTTGCTATAGGTAGGGGGTTATTACAATAATTGGACGGTTTGTGGGTTGGGATCCTTGTGATTACAATTGCTGTTTGACCCCAGGCAGAGGGGTTGCCTGGCAGTAGGGGCTACATTGGTGGAGGGAAAAGGAATTTGCTCTTTGGGGCACCACATCAGTTTCCTTGGGAACCTGTAATTTGTAGTTATGTCACTGATAGAGAGAAAATGGTTATGAAATCAGAGGTAGACTGGGTTCACACTACGCCTGTCTGCATTGGTGGAGAGCATTGTTCTCCCCACTTACCCTGCCCGTTGAGCGACATCATTTCTGCGCTGTTCCACCACCCGCATACCTACCTCCACATAGAACAGAACACCTCGCTTTGTTGCAAGTGAGTGATGCGCCTGCACAGCTCCAGCCCTTCAATGTCACCTGAGGATTATGATTCTGATCTCAATTAATTGATCGTATGTATGCGGCTTAAAGCAAACCTGAAATAAGGTTTTTGTTTTTTCTTTTTAAATCGCTTACCTGAGGCTTCTCCCAGCCCCTTGCCCCGCGTCTGTACGCAATGATCCTCCGGCCCTGCTGCGGCTCAGTTTCTTTGTTCGTTCTCAGTTTACTGCACCTGCACAGCCCTGGCCGTGCGTGTCCTTATTCACGCTCTAGATGCCGGGAGCATCCTGCACAGGCGCAGTAGAGATTTTCTTATACTGCGCCTGCGCAGGACGCCCCTGGCAATGGGAGCGTGAACGAAGATGCATGCAGCCAGGGCTGCGCAGGCGCAGTGGCTGTCAACTTGTAAGTTGGTGGTGAAGAAACACAATCGTGGTTGGGGACCGGAGGATCTTTGAGGAACAGCGTGGGCACAGGACAGCTGCAGGGGGCTTTGAGAAGCCCCAGGTAAGTTATTTATTTTTTTAAACTTATTTCAGGTTCGCTTTAAGTTCTGATGCCCAACTGCAGTCATAAAACCATCCGTTTACTAACTTTTTAGACACATCCACTATTCGTAGCCTGGTTGAAGGTTGCAAACCTTTTCCAAGCAAAACCATAAATTGTAAAAATAAAAAATTCCATTCTAGGGTTGCAGAATCACCTGTGTTTTCCATGCTCAGTATATGAACCCCAGTGTGTATTTCAGCCTTATTTTGGGCATAATTGGTTTTCTACTGGGAAACAGGAGGAGAATTGAACTAGCTACTTTATAAAGCGTTCTTCTCTCTTCTCGTATTCATATGTCACCAGCTCTGACATTTTACATCTTTGTTCTCTATTTTATCAGCATTCCCTGTCTTTAACCACTAAGCGTGACTATAGACAATGGCAGGCTATTTGTAATGGAGAAATGATTCTGGAACATCTTGCAGAGTTCCAGGAAGCGTGCGTCTCCTAAATGAAAAGGCCAGTTCTGGAGACGCATGCGCTAGCCCGGTGCAATAACGAGCAGAGATGCCTGGCTGTTCAGCCGCGGTAATGGAAGTGCCAAGAGACAGAGTGCACACAAAAACTGATGCTAATGCCGTTATGTTAATGGCAGCACAGATAAATCTTTAATGTGTTCTTCTGAGTTCACTAACTGGAAATAATTGATCTTCATTAAGGAGTATTGTAACCTCTTATTACTTTTTCTGGTTGGTTTCCCTTTTTTTCTCTCCCTCTGAAAGGAAACAGCGGTACTTTATGAATAAATAACTCTGAAAAACTCATTTGCAGCAGAATTAATTAGCATGGCGGGTGTGGCACTCCCCAGCAGCACAATGCAAGGGCTGTATGAAGAGGAATAAGCCTCGGTATAGCTGAGATCACAGATGCAGGGCAGCGTTATGAGAAGGGAGGTTCCTGTTTTATTTGAAACGCTTGTTTTTGTTGTAGATAGACCTGCTGTGTCGGGCACACCGATGGCGCCTTTACGCTGCCAACGCTTTGTGTGATCCTTTCTTGTCTGCTGTGCTTTGAAATTGTAAATACTGGTGTAATTGCTCAGTCAGAACTGAAGTAAGGCCTGGTGCACACCAAAAACCGCTAGCAGATCCGCAAAATGCTAGCAGATTTTGAAACACTTTTTCTTATTTTTCTGCAGCGTTTCAGCTAGCGTTTTGCGGTTTTGTGTAGCGTTTTTGGTGTAGTAGATTTCATGTATTGTTACAGTAAAGCTGTTACTGAACAGCTACTGTAACAAAAAAGCCTGGCAAACCGCTCTGAAGTGCCGTTTTTCAGAGCGGTTTGCGTTTTTCCTATACTTAACATTGAGGCAGAAACGCATCCGCAATCCAAAATCTGCAGCAGCCCGGGAGTATGCGTTTCTGCAAAACGCCTCCCGCTCTGGTGTGCACCAGCCCATTGAAATACATTACCCTAGCGGATCCGCACCCGCAAGCAGATCGCAAACCGCATCGGAAACGCTCTGGTGTGCACTAGGCCTAACAGGAGGTTTTGCACTCATAGCTCATTTTGCACATAATTTCCTCTCTCCGTGCTTTCATTCCACAGCTGTCCCTGCTGAATTTACATGCCTTTGGTATTTCTCGGCAGGCTTCAGTCAAGTACTCACGTTGCCGAATGCCTCCAAAGACGGGCCCATTCGTACTGTGCATACGTAAGCCCAGTATGGATCCGCTCATCTGTGGTACACGTCTATGGTACACGAGCTGTGGCAAACATCTGTGTTACGTGAGCTGTGGTACACGAGCTGTGGTACACGTCTGTGGTACACGAGCTGTGGTACACGTCTGTGTTACACGAGCTGTGGTACACGTCTGTGTTACACGAGCTGTGGTACACGTCTGTGTTACACGAGCTGTGGCACACGTCTGTGTTACACGAGCTGTGGCACACGTCTGTGTTACACGAGCTGTGGCACACGTCTGTGTTACACGAGCTGTGGCACACGTCTGTGTTACACGAGCTGTGGCACACGTCTGTGTTACACGAGCTGTGGCACACGTCTGTGTTACACGAGCTGTGGCACACGTCTGTTACACGAGCTGTGGCACACGTCTGTTACACGAGCTGTGGCACACGTCTGTGTTACACGAGCTGTGGCACACGGTCTGTGTTACACGAGCTGTGGCACACGTCTGTTACACGAGCTGTGGCACACGTCTGTGTTACACGAGCTGTGGCACACGTCTGTGTTACACGAGCTGTGGCACACGTCTGTGTTACACGAGCTGTGGCACACGGTCTGTGTTACACGAGCTGTGGCACACGGTCTGTGTTACACGAGCTGTGGCACACGGTCTGTGTTACACGAGCTGTGGCACACGGTCTGTGTTACACGAGCTGTGGCACACGGTCTGTGTTACACGAGCTGTGGCACACGGTCTGTGTTACACGAGCTGTGGCACACGGTCTGTGTTACACGAGCCGTGGCACACGGTCTGTGTTACACGAGCCGTGGCACACGGTCTGTGTTACACGAGCCGTGGCACACGTCTGTGTTACACGAGCCGTGGCACACGTCTGTGTTACACGAGCCGTGGCACACGTCTGTGTTACACGAGCCGTGGCACACGTCTGTGTTACACGAGCCGTGGCACACGTCTGTTACACGAGCCGTGGCACACGTCTGTGTTACACGAGCCGTGGCACACGTCTGTGTTACACGAGCCGTGGCACACGGTCTGTGTTACACGAGCCGTGGCACACGGTCTGTGTTGCACGAGCCGTGGCACACGGTCTGTGTTGCACGAGCCGTGGCACGCGGTCTGTGTTGCACGAGCCGTGGCACGCGGTCTGTGTTGCACGAGCCGTGGCACGCGGTCTGTGTTGCACGAGCCGTGGCACGCGGTCTGTGTTGCACGAGCCGTGGCACGCGGTCTGTGTTGCACGAGCCGTGGCACGCGGTCTGTGTTGCACGAGCCGTGGCACGCGGTCTGTGTTACACGAGCCGTGGCACGCGGTCTGTGTTACACGAGCCGTGGCACGCGGTCTGTGTTACACGAGCCGTGGCACGCGGTCTGTGTTACACGAGCCGTGGCACGCGGTCTGTGTTACACGAGCCGTGGCACGCGGTCTGTGTTACACGAGCCGTGGCACGCGGTCTGTGTTACACGAGCCGTGGCACGCGGTCTGTGTTACACGAGCCGTGGCACGCGGTCTGTGTTACACGAGCCGTGGCACGCGGTCTGTGTTACACGAGCCGTGGCACGCGGTCTGTGTTACACGAGCCGTGGCACGCGGTCTGTGTTACACGAGCCGTGGCACGCGGTCTGTGTTACACGAGCCGTGGCACGCGGTCTGTGTTACACGAGCCGTGGCACGCGGTCTGTGTTACACGAGCCGTGGCACGCGGTCTGTGTTACACGAGCCGTGGCACGCGGTCTGTGTTACACGAGCCGTGGCACGCGGTCTGTGTTACACGAGCCGTGGCACGCGGTCTGTGTTACACGAGCCGTGGCACGCGGTCTGTGTTACACGAGCCGTGGCACGCGGTCTGTGTTACACGAGCCGTGGCACGCGGTCTGTGTTACACGAGCCGTGGCACACGGTCTGTGTTACACGAGCCGTGGCACACGGTCTGTGTTACACGAGCCGTGGCACACGGTCTGTGTTACACGAGCCGTGGCACACGGTCTGTGTTACACGAGCCGTGGCACACGGTCTGTGTTACACGAGCCGTGGCACACGGTCTGTGTTACACGAGCCGTGGCACACGGTCTGTGTTACACGAGCCGTGGCACACGGTCTGTGTTACACGAGCCGTGGCACACGGTCTGTGTTACACGAGCCGTGGCACACGGTCTGTGTTACACGAGCCGTGGCACACGGTCTGTGTTACACGAGCCGTGGCACACGGTCTGTGTTACACGAGCCGTGGCACACGGTCTGTGTTACACGAGCCGTGGCACACGGTCTGTGTTACACGAGCCGTGGCACACGGTCTGTGTTACACGAGCCGTGGCACACGGTCTGTGTTACACGAGCCGTGGCACACGGTCTGTGTTACACGAGCCGTGGCACACGGTCTGTGTTACACGAGCCGTGGCACACGGTCTGTGTTACACGAATACTCCGGAAGCCTGCACAAGGAGTCCCACAGGTATTTGACTTGTAGGTCAAATGACTGTAACAGGGTACAGTGGTGGAAAACAGAACAGATGGAGGACCAGGATATGGGATCCGAAGCCTTTCCAGTTAGATTTAGCAATTGCCATTGAGGAAATGGTTTTTAAAAACAAAGAAAACCCTGAGAATTCCCCATGAGGAGATAGACTAGTCTAAAACCTGTTGGTTCTGTCAGATTTTAATTGCTTACTTTTCTTTTTTTGCTGTAGTGGTCCTTTAAAGTGACACTGAAGCGAAAAGAAAAACGTATGATCTAATGACTTGTATGTGTAGTACGGATAATTACTAGAACATTACTTGCAAAGACGTCTCATTTTTATTTTCAGTTGTATAGCTTTTTTTTTATCATTGCATCATTCTCATATTTGCAGTTCACAAACCACTCTCTATTTTAAACTATAAAAAAAAGAGAGCTAATGACCCTTTGAACTTCCCTGCAGGAAAACCTTATCTGAAGCTGCCTCTCACTGTTTCTCTGATGTGTAAGTGCTTTAGAAAACAGGACTGTAACCTGAGTTGGGTTGGAGAGCTCGGAGAAGCTCTTTTGTGTAAATAACTGATTTGTTTTTGTTTTTTTCCTTCCTTCTTGTACAGGAAAACAATATGAGACTATTTTCTTTGCTACTTATGTTTTATTTCTTAGATGTACTACACATACAATTATTATATCATTTTTTTTTTCACTTCGTTGTCACTTTAAAAGCCTCTGTTTGTCCCTCACTAGATTTCCTTTATTGCAAAGTGTCATTCTGCTCCTGTAATCTGTCTCTTCATGTGTGAGGCTGAGGCTTAACCGTTCTGTTCAGGCGGCTGACCTTACCCAGAGATCGCCTCACACCCACGTGGCTGGGCCGGATTCTCAGCGTGGGAAACTTGGCTCTGCTTCTGTTATGAGGAGAATGTGTTGTGCTGTTTTATGAAAATGACAAGGAAGTGCTTGCAAATACATTTATTCAGCGGTAGACAATGAGTTCTGTGGGCTGCACGGATTTGCCCGTCACGTTCAGAGCTGGCAAACCTTCAGCCTTGATGAGCAAGGCCATGCAGAGAGCGGAGGAGCGCATGGCGGCATGTGGCCCAGCCTTTGTGGTAGTAAAACAATGCAGCGGTTTATGTTTTCTAATAATGAGCTTGTGAAAATAGCAGAGTCGGAACAGCTTTCGAACATACAATGGTGTGTATTAAATAAGGTAGAAACAAAGCAGACGGGTTGGGAGACCAGAAGGCGAGCAAAATCATTGAGGAAAAATGCTGCTAAGGACCACTATGACAAAAAAAGTGTACATTTTATATGCATACACATAGGATGTACAGTTCTTCCAAAGTAAAATGCACTGTACATGAATATTTCCTATGTACAGTAGATGGCACTTACAGTTGGAAATATTAATCTTACAGCTCTGAACCCTTATTGAGGGATTTTGCAGTAATCCATCTCTTCATGGGGAAACTAAAGGTTTCCTTTTTTTAAAAGCACTCCCTATACAAAAAATGCAGGCCACCCGATTTGCTCACATGCTATTCTGACGATTGGATTGAGCAAATTACAATGTAAATGACAGGTACTCAGAAAGAAAATTTGCAGCGTGTTCTACTTTGAGCCAAATTTACATCTTGTATGTCTACGACTACGTAGATATTTTAAATCTCACAATTTTTCATCATGGTGACCCTTTAAACCTAGTTTAGCTAAAAGGTGGTGGTTTATTTACTTGGTGCAGTAGAATCCCTTTATGGTATTTTTCCTTAACTGGGGATGCCTCCAGCCCCATTAGGTGCAAGTGGTCCCTCTCCAGCCACTCCGTTGTCTTCTAATTTCCCCAGTAATCCAGTCGGCTGTGCTCTTCTGCACATGCGCGGCTCGGCTGTGTGTGCACCACCTGTCACACTCCTGCAGCCAGGATCATTCTGCGCCGCCTACGCAGGTACAGAACACTCCCGGGTGCGGGAGCACAGTGGGGGTGTTTGCGGCCCGGCCCTTCTGCACATGCGCGGCTCAGCTGTGTGTGCACCACCTGTAACACTCCCGCAGCCAGGATCATTCTGCGCCGCCTACGCAGGTACAGAACACTCCCTGGTGCGGGAGCACAGTGGGGGTGTTTGCGGCTCGGCCCTTCTGCACATGCGCGGCTTTGCGTGCACTACCTGTCACACTCCCACAGCCAGGATCATTCTGCGCCGCCTACGCAGATACAGAACACTCCTCGGTGCGGGAGCACAGTGGGGGTGTTTGCGGCTCGGCCCTTCTGCACATGCGCGGCTTTGCGTGCACTACCTGTCACACTCCCACAGCCAGGATCATTCTGCGCCGCCTACGCAGATACAGAACACTCCTCGGTGCGGGAGCACAGTGGGGGTGTTTGCGGCTCGGACCTTCTGCACATGCGCGGCTTTGCGTGCACCACCTGTCACACTCCCACAGCCAGGATAATTCTGCGCAGCCTACGCAGGTACAGAACACTCCCTGGTGCGGGAGCACAGTGGGGGTGTTTGCGGCTCAGCCCTTCTGCACATGTGCGGCTTTGCGTGCACCACCTGTCACACTCCGACAGCCAGGATGATTCTGCGTCTGCGCAGGTACAGAACACTCCCCGGTGCGGGAGAACAGTAAGGGTGTGTGTGCGGCCCTGCCATTATGTGCAGAAGCGCGTGACTGGCCATAATACTGGGGAGATTTACAGGACGACGGCGAGGAAACCCATGCACCTAATGGGGCTGGAGGAAGTTCCAGGTAAGTATAAATACAACCACACAGCCTATCTCAGGTACACTTTAAGCACATAAATCATTGGGAGTCATTTTTCCTTTTCAGCACTTCAGCAAAGAGTGCCTTGACTAGATCAAAATGCTCTGCTCAATATGCAGGAATTTGCATGCAATAAGCATGCAACAGCTTGCAGAGAACGCATAGGTCTTACCAGTTAATACAGGTACAGTACTTAAAGAGAATCTGTATTGTTAAAATCGCTCAAAAGTAAACATACCAGTGCGTTAGGGGACATCTCCTATTACCCTCTGTCACAATTTCGCCGCTCCTCGCCGCATTAAAAGTGGTTAAAAACAGTTTTTAAAAGTTTGTTTGTAAACAAACAAAATGGCCACCAAAACAGGAAGTAGGTTGATGTACAGTATGTCCACACATAGAAAATACATCCATACACAAGCAGGCTGTATACAGCCTTCCTTTTGAATCTCAAGAGATCATTTGTGTTTCTTTCTCCCATGCACTGAAGTTTCAGGCTGCTCTTTTCTTCCTGCAAACAGCTTTGCCCTTGTTTGTAATTCCTCAGTATGTGAAAGCCCAGCCAGCTCAGAGGACGATTTATCCAGCTTGTAAAAGATAAGAGAGAGAAGAGAGAAGCTGCTCTAATCCTAAATAACACACAGGCAGTGTGCATAAAGGGGAGTTCATAGCAGAACCACAACACTGAAGAACTTGGCAGCCTTCCAGACACAGGCTGACAAGTCTGACAGGGGAAAGATACATTGATTTATTACAGAGACTGTGTTAGTAGAAAGTGCTGCAGTTAGCCAGAACACATTAGAATAGCTTTTGGAACTTGTAGGATGATAAAAAACAGGATGCAATTTTTGTTACGGAGTCTCTTTAATGTGCACTTCTTTTCTATGCAGCCTGGATGATGCTGTAGCATTGCAGCCATGCACAAACAAGTAATAGATAACAGGCCATTCCCTTAGTAATCAGGTAGCAGTAGTGTGTAGTGTTCAGAGTAGGCTGCAAGTGTCAGCTAGCTCCCCACCGCCCATGGCTCATGGGTGTCTGACTAATGTATGACACCTGCGCCCGCCCACTTTCCACTATAGCCAGATATAGAATACAGGTTTACAATAGGAGAAGTTCTATTATATCTGTTTACCAGGTGCTACTCCAATATAATAGTGCTTGGCTGGGTCTTGGACATTTAGTTTACTATACCCATAGCTTTACTACAGTATATCAGTTTACTATAACGAGATTATACTGTAGTTGGCGATAGTCAAGGAGATATGTGGTCGGATAATATATCAGTATCTTCAATGCATCTGTTAACATCAGTGAGGACCAGTGTCCAAAAGCAAAGGTGCTAAGCTCTGTAACTACAGTATTCCAACACTTTGTATTAAAGCACAACTAAACTGCTATCTCAAGCATGCAGATTAGTTGGACTGTTGGTCTTGAGAAGACCGTTATTATGAAAGATTCTTTGCATGGCCTGGGAAATGTTTTCTGGACCTATAAGGCAGGCTGTTTTCATTGACAAAAAGACCCTTTTGTTTGTTTTGCCGGTGTTGCCGCGGTGTGACGAATGTCTTGGTATATTCTGACTATATCAATAAATTCCATTGTCATGCAGCCTGGAAGAAATGCTTCTGTATTTGTAGAATAGAAAGCTCTGAAGATTGCATCTCTGCCCTGTGATTGGAACAATGCGATGGTACTTAGTCACAGCAGCGCACTCCCCTCCTCTATAATACATCACTGTTCTTTCTCCCGGCTGCCACAGAAGAGCAGTGCCCCAGGAAATGGCACTATAATTGAGTTTTGTAACTTGAATAGATTTTCAGTTTTCTTTCCTCTGTATACAAAAGCATGCTCAGTGTATTGCGCTGAATGGGGCGGCCTGGTCAGCATACTGCAATTTTGAGAGATCGGAGACTAGGCCTGAATATGGAACAGACAACTTTTTCCAATTTTCCTATACAGGTAGTCCCTGATTAACAAACGGGATATAGGGACTGTAGGTTCAATCTTAACCTGAATCAGTTTGTAAGTTGGGACACTGTTTCACCTCTGTCCCCTGTACCTCCTTCATGCCCCCTTTTGCCATCAGTGTCTCCCTCTGTGCCACCTCTTTTCCCCTGTCACCATTGTCCCCCTCTGTCACCTCTGTTCCTTGTGCTTCCACTGTTTCTCCCTGTGCCTTAATTGTATCAGCCTGTGCCATTGCTTCCCCCTTCTGCCTTCCACTGTGTCCCTCTGTGCCTCCAGTGTACCCTTCTATTCCCCTATGCCACCAGTGTCCGCTCCTGTGCATTCTGTGTCCCTTGTTCCACCTCTGTGCCTCCTTGACTCCCCCCAATGCCTTCAGTATTCCCATCTGTGCCACCTCTGCCCTCCTGTGCTGCCACTGTGTTCCTCTATGCCACCTCTGCCCCCCTGCGACATGGCTAAATTCGGCACAATGCTGCACCGATGATTTGAGTGTTGCTGTAGGCCATATTGTAAAATAACTATGGGACACTCCATGACTAATTTGGGTGCCGGCATTAGTCGGAGCACAAATTGCAAAAAAGGTAATTCGGCTGCCAGCAAAAGCCGTAGTCTGAATTATATGTTGCCCCCCCCCCCAAGTTTTACGCAAGCCAGGAGTTTCAGCAGGAGGAGTGTGAGCTGTCTTTTGGTTTCAGTCTGCACCCAAATTTGCTTGCTGCATTTTTACCTGCTTGTGTCCCCCTGTGCCTCCACTGCGTGTCTGTCCACCTACTATCTCAGTCTGCCTACTCCAGCTTCTGCCCAATGCCAATTTTTTTTTTTTTTTTTACACCTGCTGCACCCACAGTTTCACCTGCTTGTGCCTCTCTTCTCCCCGTTTCCGGTTTCTGTCCCTCTGTGTGCCTCTTTCTGTCATCTTCTGTGCCTCCTTCCCTTATGGAACTAGTGGCTCACCGAAGCTCTAACTGTAGTGCAGAGTAGAGGTGCAGCTGGAAGCTGTGCTTTTCTCGCCTCCCCACTGGAGTCTAACGCTCTGCATCCTCCTCTCACCACTCATCTCTCACAGCACCTCCCTTTTTTAAATACCCTTTTTAGCTGACAACTCCTTGTTTCAAACCTATTAGAATTTAACACTCGGGCTCTCTGCTTACTAAGCTAACATAATGTTTAGAATTGGGCTCGAGGTTGGGCTTGAGGCTTTGCAAATGACAGCATAATCTACTGGCCTACAGATTATTAATTTTTTTTTTTTTTGTGACATCGTCGCTTGACTTTAAGTAGGTGAATCCTGTGAAACGCTTAGTCATGTGTGTTTTCGTAAACCCTGTTCTTGCATTACTTGCTTGTGATCCTTGGATGACTTAAAGAGAAATTGTAACCAAGGATTGAAATTCATCCTAGTCATACCCAATTTCCCACAAGAAATCTTTTCCTTTTCTCAAACAGATCATCAGGGGGCTTTGTATAGCCAATATTGTGTATAACCCTTCCCACAGTGTGATGTCAACAGGTTGCTGACTTCACACTGTGGGAGCCTTGTTGCATTGTGAGAAATAACAGCTGTTTAAAACTGCCCAAAATGCATCATATCTTTCCACGGACATCACCTGCCAGCAGTAAAAATGTCACCATGTGATAAAATTCAGAATGTAAATCAGGAAGAGGAAAGATTTCACAATGAGCAAACACTGACGAAATCATGTATAAAGAATTATTCTAAAAAGTAACCAGTTTTTTCATTACATTAATTTCACTGCAGTTCCTCTTCAAGTGACCACCTCTCCTTCAATTTCAAACTTTTTAGTGTATATATTTGGCACTTCTTACCCTACAATCCTAACAGCCATAAATGGTTGTTTCATTGGCTAGGACACACAGTCCAGTCTCTGGTAAGTCAGCAGACATCACACAGCATGCTTCCTGACCACAGAGCTTCCAGTCTGCGTAGTTCTTTGCCACTGTTCATTCATTGGAGAAAATACCCATGGTCATCTGTGGGTGCATCAATTTTGGCTAGTCTGGCAAGGAGTAAAGTGCCTTGTGGAAGGTGGAGGACCAAGGCTTCAGGGCTTGTTCACGTTGGTGAGCTTTTTGGCAGCATTTTAGTGCTTGGCTGATCGACAACGATCAGCAGAGTGTTTTTCCAATCTATCCCTATGGGACCATTCTCACTGCAACATTTGTATAAATTGCAAATGCGCTGCATGCAGCATTTTGGGGCCCAGGCTTTACCATTTAATTGGAACCTAATCTCATTAGATATTTAGTGTGAATGTTTTAGAATGATTACTAAAAACTGCTTGGTTATCACACTGCATCCATTTTTTTCTTCACTAGGGGGTTAGGAGGATAATTATGTCAAGGTGCCCCATTGTTGAGCCAATAGTAACGGCAGATGTTGGACTCAAGTGGTGGATCAGTAGCAACATTAACATTGAGGGCCACCTATACTGGCACCAGATTATTACCCAAGATAACCATGAGCAATCGCCCGTGTTACTGTACTTCCCACGTCAAATACTGGAAAAAACTATGGTAGTCCACTCAACCAGGCTGATAACTAACACGAGGAACTCAGGGCTGGGCAGGAACTCATAGGTTAATGAGATGCTAAGAATTTAGTTTATGGAAATTGTATGCAAACTGTATACACGTTTTTTTGCAGCTTGGAAATAAATTAATTGCTCAGTTTTTGTTGCCTAAAATTGTCACCAACACTGGATTATCTCATCACTGACCATCCATACTAGCTATACAGAACTAGGCAATATTTGTAGCCGAAGTCTGACTTTACAGCGGAACTGAAACCAAGGAATAAACTTCATCCCAATCAGAAGTTGATAACCCTTTTGCCATGAGAAAGCTTTACCTTTTCTCAAATAGATCGGTGAGGTCTGTATTGCTGATATTGTAGTGAAACCCCTCCCACAGTGTGATGTCAGCAACCAGGTCCTGACAATTTCCTGTCTGTGAACACTGTTGTATTGTTGGAAATGACGGCTTTTTCCAACTGCCAAGCAACCATTATCTCACATTTACTATCTTCTATTTTTTTAACCTCTCTTGTTGCAATGTATTGATTTATTTTTACCCCCTTTTTGTTAAAGTTCCTCTAGCTTTACTGTTATAAATATATAATTTACAGCAGGTTGATTGTCTGAACGTTTTGCAACTATGTTTTACAGGAGTGTATATACAAGTGCTAATTCATTAATGGAGCATGTGAAATGTAATGCTTTTGCTTGGTACACGCATTTTACAGACTATTAACCAGTTGACAGTTTCTTTCAGGTAAATGTTGGGGATATAGTTAAAATGAATAGCACAGAGCACATACCCGCTGACACTATACTGCTGTCGTCAAGGTAGAGATGCCCAGCATTGGTAACATTATAAAGTCATGGTTTCTCTACCCTGTATTGACCTTCATTACATCAAAGAAATACAGAATAACGTTGCGCTGGGTTACGGCAAACTGCAGACGATTTATTGTTGCTGGACTCCAGCTCATGCGATTCATGTACCGTTTGTCTGTATTTCCTTGAAGGTTTATAGATTATCCATCCAAATAACATGCATGTCTTCAGAATCTGTTTAATAACTGGGTCTGTCTTTTTCTATTGAATATTTAAATAATTCAAAAATAAGTCCATCCGATAAAAGAAATGGAATGACACTGAGTTTAGCAACACTGACTAGATCACTTTCAGAGCAATCATAAAATCTAGTATTTGATGTACTGTTCTGTAGTCATGAGGCTTCCCTGTAATGATGGCTGCACTTGCCCTGTACATTATGACCCAGGTATAAAGAGAGACTGGACACATCTGTATTTTATTAACCTGCCAATAGTTTTTTCTACTTAATATTTCAATTTCTGTTTCTGTCTCCTGTATGACACCCATTGTTTTCCATCCTGATCATGTTTGTATTGGGATACATAGGTGGCTGTAGGGGAGATAGTGAAAGTGACCAATGGGGAACATCTTCCAGCTGACCTCATCAGTGTATCGTCCAGGTCAGAAAACTGCTGGTGTAGACTGTGTGCAAGCGGGTCCTGCTACATCTCCACTAATTCCACAGTGCTCACACACGCCCACAAGACACATGCTTATCATATTATTGAATCCGGGACAAGAATAAAGGGTTACATGAATTGATAGGTAGAGATTTGTGGGACTTGTAGTTGTTTTATAGGTCTGAGCTAATAAACAAAACAAAGTATATAAATAGCGTTACATTAACCCATTAGGAAAGCAAGCAATATGGGTTTTTTTGTTTGTTTTTTTGTTTTTTGTTTTTGTAGGACTACTCTGTAAATGATTTCTAAATCTTCCCTTGTTTTTAATTATAATTTTTATTTAGATTTGTTTACTTTGGACTGTCTCTCTTATCTCAAAACTTACTATGAAAACCTCGAATACCCCTTGAGCCCATACAGGGCTGGTTTTCTGGAAAGGCCACAAAGCCTACAGCCCAAGGGGGGCATCTGGACATGTAAAAGGGTTTCTACATATGAAAGGGGAGGCTGCAAATGGGAGCAACGCATGAAAAAGGGAAACTGATGCCCAAAGGAGCTGTTCATAAAAGAGAGGGGCTGCATACATGGATGTTACACAAGGAGGATGGGGCTGTACATGGAAAAGTAAAAGTATACATCTGTTCTTGAGCTCATAAGTACCCCATACAGTACTATAGTGAATAGACCTGAGAAACCTTACACACCCCCTGAGGCTGTTATAGGTGCCCTTGTGGTACATGGATCACGTATGTTGAGAATCTGGGGTTTAGTAGATGTGTTCTGTGCTAAAATAGACCTAAATAGGACAGATTTGCTAGAGGAAATATCCGGGGTGGTAACAATACACTCCAGTGCTAGGCTAAGTCACCACACTAAATAGATGTCATTCAACACTGTACTTCCAATGGATCCGGCATGGTTTCAACCACACCTATCCCCAACAACCAGATTAAGAGGTGTTAAACATTGATCATATAGTGACCTTGTTTTGTGCTGGGCTGCTTTCTTTGACTGTAAGTCTGCTGCAGCGTTAAGCATCCAGTCTTTTGCAAAATTCTTACTTTTCCTCTGCACTCGACTGGGAGATTAAAAGGAACACCGTGGACTTTGGTTGGTCTTTACGGCATGTCACATTTTAGAAAATTCATTTTACATACACAATGTAGCAGATCCCTTGCACACAGATGATGGCGTATTGTCACACCGCTGGTCCTATATAATGACAATTCACCATTGCATGTGTGCCTCCAAAAGCTGCCTTCTGCTAATCCCCACTGCCTTTTATTTGCACAATCAATCTTTCTAGGCTGTCTTATGTGTGGAAATAAGCTTGTTTGTCAACTTTTCTCTTAGCTGATGAAATTAAATTAGTACTTTTCCTAAAGTGATGGTAGCAAATGTTTTGAATGTTGTACCTTTTTGATTCTGTTTTATTTTGCATGAAGAGTTTAAATTGTGAGCATGCTTCCACTAGAGGACTGGGGAATGTCTGTATGCACCGCAACCCCTCAATGCATGATCAGACTTGGGTCATTTAAGGGGTCAGACCTTCTAAACCTGCATTTCAGTTATAGGTGTTGATGGGGGGCTGTTTCTTCTGCTGGCCACTTTTAGCTTTTGGAAATCCCTTTGGTTTGAATTATTAGAGCTGTGTCTGTTTGCCTGGGAGTCTCTCTCCTCCTGAAAATGAGATCCCCACCTTTTCATAGTTACAGATTTCCCAGCAAGTTCATGGTGAACCAGAACTCCTAGGAGTGTGTAAGGGGCTAAAAGAAAGTTAATCAGATGTCCTGATTTAAAAATCAATGTAAAAATTATTACAAGTTTCAGGCTATGTTCAGAGTGCTTTGCCGTCTTAAAACAGAAGGTATTTGCAATAATTCAGGTTTAAGTGAGAAACTGTGGTTACCCACAATGCACCCCTGCTGAATATGCAAATTAACTCTTTATGCCCCTGAAACCAGGCTTGCATACAGAACCGCTGGTGTATAGCAAGCCTATAGCTTTAAATTTTACAGAGCCACATCAACCCAACATGCAGACAGCCTGTTTCAGACTTTTGGTCCTCTACAGTTTGTGGCAGGGATTGATATTGCTCTATGGGATAGGGCTTGGGTGATCTGCTATGTTCAGAGTGGTGTGTTGCAGTGCAGTGTAACGACTGCTTTGTAACATGGCTTGCAGCAATAACGCACTGCATGCAGTTTCACCGTAACAGTTACAGTGAAGCACACTTTTTTTAATTGACTGTGCTCTTCACTGGCTGTATGCAACTCAGCTTGCAGATAATGTACAGTGCTGCTTTCCCGATCTTTCATGTTGCGTTTCTCCTGACTGGGAATGCAACACCCACTGTGAACATTAGCCTCAAATATTGGAAGCTGAACTATTTTTTTTTAAATTACAGTATCTGTGCAGCTGGTCCCTACTCACTCCACCCACTGGTACTCTGGTGTGATTAGTGACTTCACTGACCAGGGAAAAAGCTTAGAAGCTAATCATTTCACTTCATTTTTGCATTTGGCAGTCTATATTTCAACTGTTTTGACATCCAGTTTCCTTGGAAATTGATCCAATTGTGATGGATATCTATAGCACACTCAGTTTCCATTGGGTTGAACTACATGCATTGTACCACTCATCAACCCCCTCTGCCTTTCCCCCAACCACAAGCATGGAAAAGATAAAAAAATATCTAATCAGACATTCAATTGATAAACTGCCCAAAATCAATAAAAAAAATAATTCAGGTTTTTTGATTCTATAGATGAAGTGGTCAAGATGCCTGGAAAAAAAGTGATTTGATTTTGGCCACCTTTAACCTATTGTCAGACTGCTACCTTTGCCAGTAATGTTGACTATTTCAAGACATTAGTTACAGGGTGGCCATTTTTATTGGAGGCAGTTGGGACTTTCAGAGTCAGATTTGTTCTGTTAGGGCAGTGATGACTAACCTTGGCACTCCAGCTGTGGTGGAACTACAAGTCCCATGAGGCATTGCAATACTCTGACCGCTCTAAGCATAACTCAGGGAGGCAGAGGCATGATGGGATTTGTAGTTTTGTCACAGCTGGAGTGCCAAGGTTAGCCATCACTGTGTTAGGGTTATCCCACTGACAGAGAACTGAATGCAAAAAAGGACGCTATATCTGATTGGTGAGTTTCCCATTTAACTATTAGAGCCGCAGTAAAACGTTTTCATCTAATCTAGCCCCTGACAAGAATTGAAATGTGAGTTTGAAGTGAGCTGACCCTTTAAAAACTCTTTGAAGCTTTGCTGAACCTGCATCCAGTTTTATATGTATGACGTTTAGAAATGTAAATATTAAAGCTTTGCCGTTTTGTGTTTCGGAAGTCTTTCCTATGTCCTTGTTTAATACAGTTAAACATAGTCTATTAAACTCACTATAAGTAAACTTCAGAGAAAAAATGTAAACTTAATGTATGCTTGCCTTCTTGACAGCCCTGCTTACCAAACCACTATGCTGCTTTCAAAGTAAATCCTCACCTGGAGGCTTGGTGGGTGCGTACATATGTTCCTGGTGGTGGATAGTTAGCTGAGAGCCAGTTCTCTCTGCACTAGGCAAGGCAGGGGAATATAAAAAAATATATTATCCTACTGATAACCTAATTGTCCCTTTTGGACGTGTAATCCGGGATCTGGCACCCAAATTACAGTGATTTTTAGTAGAAATTCCCCTAGTGCCACTATAGCTGTAATTAACATTGACACTCCTACGTGGTGCTGTGCAGGCGGCCGAGATGACCTGACTTACAGTGCATCTCCTGAACAGATGTGAAGTTTACACCTTCCCACTCCATGTGATGGCATTCTGGCCTCTGTTTTGTTGCAGGGACCAGAGCATGAAAAAAGCAGGTTTGTGTCTGCATATCTAGTACCGTATATATTCGCATATAAGCTGACCCGCGTATAAGCCAAGGTACCCACTTTTCTCTCAAGAACCAGGAAAAAGTGAGTGACTCGCATATAAGCCCCCTCCACAGTAGCCAGATGTGCCCCCAGTACAAGTAAGCTTCCCTCCCCATAGCCAAATGTGCCCCAAGGATGATATAGCTGTGTCTCAAGGCGCCACTAGAGACACAGAGCTTGCAACACAGGAAGAACACCTGATCATTGCACCACTAACACATTGCTTGCATGCTCTGCTCCACTAGCCAGGGGACACAGGTAGTCTTGAGCAGCGCACTCTGCACATCATGTTGTGGGGGATGGGGGGGCACGGACACAGCAGGGAGCCAGCTGGCAAGAGCAGGATCACTAGTGCAAGATCCTTACACTCCTATGGCAGTAATAAAACCTTCTCTACCATCTGTTCTGCTCCACTGACTTCCATATAAGCAGAGGGGATAACTTTTCAGCACATTTTTTTCTGCTGAAAAATTAGGCTTATACGCGAGTATATACAATAAATGGAACTAAGCCCACCTGCCCTCATGCTGGGCCTTGGAGAGTGGGTATTTTTGTGTTCTCCTTTTTATAGTGGATTTACTTTGGTAAGTAAGGTTGCCTTTTTGTTTTTTATTTTTACAATTAAAATCTTGTGACATTAACCTCCCTGGCGTTCTATTAAAATCGCCAGGGAGGCTGCGGGAGGGTTTTTTTTAAATAAAAAAAAAACTATTTAATGCAGCCAACTGAAAGTTGGCTGCATGAAAGCCCACTAGAGGGCGCTTCCGGATGCGCACTTTCGATCGCCTCCGGCGATCAAAAGTAACAAGGAAGGCCGCAATGAGCGGCCTTCCTTGTTTCGCTTTCCTCGTCGCCATGGCGACGAGCGGAGTGACGTCATGGACGTCAGCCGACGTCCTGTCGTCTGCCGCCTCCGATCCAGCCCTTAGCGCTGGCCGGAACTGTTTGTTCCGGCTGCGCTGGGCTGGGCCGCTGGGGGGACCCTCTTTCGCCGCTGCACGCGGCGGCTCGCCGCGCTGCGGCGGCGATCAGGTAGCACACGCGGCTGGCAAAGTGCCGGCTGCGTGTGCTGCTTTTTATTTGAAAGAAATCGGCCCAGCGGGGCCTGAGAAATCCTCCTGCGCAGGTTACCCCGAGCTGAGCTCGGGATAACCGGCAAGGAGGTTAAAAAAAAACAAAAAAAAAAACTGGTTTTGAAGTTTTTTCCGACGTTTACATTTCAATCTGAGACCCATTCAAACTGAAGATAGTGATCTGCAATTTGAGTCGTATAAGGCAACTAGAATGCAGTGGCAGTAAATGAACCATAAATCTCTTTGCTACCCTCCTGGATACACGGGTTGCTAAGATAAGTTTGAATTGCATTTGTGTTGCATTTTCCAAATTCTGCTCTGTTGCATTTGGAAAACCACACAAACTATAGTTGCATACGAACGCAATGCTTTAACTTACTGCAACAAACACAAGCCCTAATATGCAGTGAAATATTCTTCATGTTGCATTTTGGGGCAATAATTTCCTTTTCATTATTGTATCAACTGATGGTGAAGGCCTCACATAGTGTTGTGCAAGCGCCAAAAAGCCCTTCGTTTTTCTTTTTTTTTTTATAGCCCTCTTAATTATAGCACTCCAAATGTAATGTAATCAATTATATTTCTATTGCTGGTAGAGATTTTTTTCTGATGTTCTAACTATTTTTATCTGTTCTTGCTTCTATCATGCCAGTGAACCCCAAGCCATGTGCTATATTGAAACCTCAAATCTTGATGGCGAAACTAATCTCAAGATCCGTCAGGTAAGGAAAGGTTTGTTGGGTGTCACTAAAAAAAAATTCAGTTGAAGTTAGAACATTTCTGTGTTTGTAAGCTGTTTAGTAAATGAATTACAGTTATTTTACATGGTAGGTACATGTTTAGATAATCTGTGATAAATGGGTCTATTTAACACTGCCTGCCAGTTAAAGTGGACCCAAATTAAAAATACAACATTTCAGAAATAAAATCTATTTTCTAAATTATAATAATAAATAGCAGCCTTTTTTCAGCTGCATGATGACAAATATAAAATATTTTACATTTATTGGAGGAAACCCTACCTTCCTTTCATATTGCCGGGACAGAATCCGGCAAACTGGTGTTGTAGATAGTGTCCAGCAAAGGAGGAATTGCTAATGGCTGCCCCCAGTATAACCCTAGTAATGAAAAGAGAAGGGTGAAAAGCATGCACCGAAATGCTCATAGGCTTGAAGGAGTGTTTATTTATTTTTGTATGTGTCAGAGTGGTGCAACTAAATATTTTGAATAAAAAAAAAATGTTTTGTTTGGGTCCGCTTTAAAGCAGGAATTGTATGTAGTGTAGTGATTGGTGAAAAATTCCACAAATATCAGGCAGAAATAGAAGTAACAGGAGCTGCTAATTGAAGGGAACCCAAGGTGAATGGGAATATGGAGGCTGACCTGTTTGTTTCCTTTTAAATAATGCACATTGCTTGGCTGTCCTGCCGATCCTCTGCCTCAAAGGAAACCTGAAATAATAATAATAATAAAAAAGTTTCTTCTGCCAGCACCTGCAGCCGCCCTGTGCCTGTACCGTCACTGATCGATCCTCCGGACCCCCGCTGAGAATGTAACTTAGCCGCAGTGATTTCAGGTTTCCATTAAGCCATAGACCTTGAACAAGCATGCAGATCAGATGTCTATGACAAATCTGACAAGCTGCATGCTTGTTTCAGGCGTTTGATTTAGACACTACTGACCAGAAAGAGCAGCAGGACTGCCTGGCAACTGGTATTGTTTAAAAGGAAATACATATAGACCTCTTCCAGAGGTCTCACACCTCAGGTTCCTTTTAAGTAACGGTCAATGCTAATAATTTTGAGATGCAAATATTATGCACATTTTTCACAACATGTATGTAACCTGGGTTGGACCGTAATCCTCAGTTTACTGCATTTGATTGATCAAGCTGCATACATTTGCATCAACTTGATATTGTTAGCATCTCATTGACCATATCCAGTGATTAGCTTTCACTTCACTAATAGCTTGATTTGTATTGGTGGTCAATGTTCCTTCTCTAATACCATGCTTAATTGGCATTGGACTTCCTTTTGCCTGTGGGCCTCATCATAGCTGCTGTGGTGGCAGGTACGCTCATGTCCTTAAAGAGGCACTATGGCGAAAAATAATAGTTTAAAATCTGTGCAAACAAAGACAAATAAGAACGATTTCTCCAAAGTAAAAGGACTTTATGTAATAAATGAAAAAAAGCGCAAACATGCAGTGTCTCAAAGATAATACAAAAACTTTGATACAAAACACACAACTTGACATAAAAAAACTGTGTAACTTGAATAAAAAGGCTTATTCAAATTGTTTGGCAGAAAAAAGGACCATATTAGTAAAATTTGCATAATGGTTGAATTGGCAACAACACTCAGGCCCGCCATCAGGGGGGGACATCCGTGACTCCCGTCACGGGCCCGGGGCCTGCAGGGGGGCCCCATCCCCGCCGCGGCGCTGCGGGTGCCGCCCGGCCGCCACTCAACCCCTCCGGCCGCTGCTCCCTCCCTCCATCCCTCTAGCCGCCGCCTCCCCCGCGTCAGACCTCGATCAGGCGGCGACAATAGTGCGGGCGCTAGGACCCAGCGCCCGCACTGATATGCGGAAGTGACATCACTTCCGCATATAGAGCGGGTGCGTCCGGTGCCCGCTCTTACTGGTCGGGTCGCCGCTGATCTTGAGGTCTGACGCTGTGCTGCTGGCTGCAAGGTAGGGGAAGCGGCGGCGGGGGGGGTTGCTCCCTGTCACTCACTCACTTGCTAAAGGGGCTCCCTGTCACTCACTCACTTGCTAAAGGGGCTCCCTGTCACTCACTCACTAGCTAAAGGGGCTCCCTGTCACTCACTCACTTGCTAAAGGGGCTCCCTGTCACTCACTCACTTGCTAAAGGGGCTCCCTGTCACTCACTCACTTGCTAAAGGGGCTCCCTGTCACTCACTCACTAGCTAAAGGGGCTCCCTGTCACTCACTCACTAGCTAAAGGTGCTCCCTGTCACTCACTCACTTGCTAAAGGGGCTCCCTGTCACTCACTCACTAGCTAAAGGGGCTCCCTGTCACTCACTCACTAGCTAAAGGGGCTCCCTGGCACTCACTCACTTGCTAAAGGGGCTCCCTGTCACTCACTCACTTGCTAAAGGGGCTCCCTGTCACTCACTAGCTAAAGGGGCTCCCTGTCACTCACTCACTAGCTAAAGGGGCTCCCTGTCACTCACTCACTAGCTAAAGGGGCTCCCTGTCACTCACTCACTAGCTAAAGGGGCTCCCTGTCTCTCACTCACTTGCTAAAGGGGCTCCCTGTCACTCACTCACTTGCTAAAGGGCCTCCCTGTCACTCACTCACTTGCTAAAGGGGCTCCCTGTCACTCACTCACTTGCTGAAGGGGCTCCCTGTCACTCACTCACTTGCTAAAGGGGCTCCCTGTCACTCACTCACTAGCTAAAGGGGCTCCCTGTCACTCACTCACTAGCTAAAGGGGCTCCCTGTCACTCACTCACTTGCTAAAGGGCCTCCCTGTCACTCACTCACTTGCTAAAGGGGCTCCCTGTCACTCACTCACTTGCTAAAGGGGCTCCCTGTCACTCACTCACTTGCTAAAGGGGCTCCCTGTCACTCACTCACTTGCTAAAGGGCCTCCCTGTCACTCACTCACTTGCTAAAGGGGCTCCCTGTCACTCACTCACTTGCTGAAGGGGCTCCCTGTCACTCACTCACTAGCTAAAGGGGCTCCCTGTCACTCACTCACTAGCTAAAGGGGCTCCCTGTCACTCACTCACTTGCTAAAGGGGCTCCCTGTCACTCACTCACTTGCTAAAGGGGCTGCCTGTCACTCACTCACTTGCTAAAGGGGCTGCCTGTCACTCACTTGCTAAAGGGGCTCCCTGTCACTCACTCACTTGCTAAAGGGGCTCCCTGTCACTCACTCACTTGCTAAAGGGGCTCCCTGTCACTCACTCACTTGCTAAAGGGGCTCCCTGTCACTCACTCACTCACTTGCTAAAGGGGCTCCCTGTCACTCACTCACTTGCTAAAGGGGCTCCCTGTCACTCACTCACTTGCTAAAGGGGCTCCCTGTCACTCACTCACTTGCTAAAGGGGCTCCCTGTCACTCACTCACTTGCTAAAGGGGCTCCCTGTCACTCACTTGCTAAAGGGCCTCCCTGTCACTCACTCACTTGCTAAAGGGCCTCCCTGTCACTCACTCACTTGCTAAAGGGCCTCCCTGTCACTCACTCACTTGCTAAAGGGCCTCCCTGGCACTCACTCACTACCTAAAGGGGCTCCCTGGCACTCACTCACTACCTAAAGGGGCTCCCTGGCACTCACTCACTACCTAAAGGGGCTCCCTGGCACTCACTCACTACCTAAAGGGGCTCCCTGGCACTCACTCACTACCTAAAGGGGCTCCCTGGCACTCACTCACTACCTAAAGGGGCTCCCTGGCACTCACTCACTACCTAAAGGGGCTCCCTGGCACTCACTCACTACCTAAAGGGGCTCCCTGGCACTCACTCACTACCTAAAGGGGCTCCCTGGCACTCACTCACTACCTAAAGGGGCTCCCTGGCACTCACTCACTACCTAAAGGGGCTCCCTGGCACTCACTCACTACCTAAAGGGGCTCCCTGGCACTCACTCACTACCTAAAGGGGCTCCCTGGCACTCACTCACTACCTAAAAGGGCTCCCTGTCACTCACTGCCTAAAGGGCTCCATGTCACTCACTACCTAACCTGGGGGTCCCTGTCAGAATCCAGGTGAGAGGTGTCTACCATAAGGGGTCATTCTGCCTATTTATGTGAAATGCTGTCTATTTATGTGCCTCATGACTGCTGAATTTGTCTTGTTGGGGGCCTAATGATTGCATTTTTACTTGTTGGGGGCCTCATGATTTGTTGAGAGCCTCAAGATTACTGAATTTGTCTTGTTGGGGGCCTCATGATTTGTTGGGGGCCTCATGATTGCTGAATTTGTCTTGTTGGGGGCCTCATGATTGCTGAATTTGTCTTGTTGGGGGCCTCATGATTGCTGAATTTGTCTTGTTGGGGGCCTCATGATTGCTGAATTTGTCTTGTTGGGGGTCACATGATTGCTAACTGCGAGACTATGGGAATAGCTGAATCATTACCATATGAGACAATAGCATTAAACCTACTTTTTTTTAGCTTTTTTAAACAGAAAAGAAAACTGGGAGGTTCTAAAAAAATGATGGAGCACTTCCTCCTTCCGGCTTGAAGGAGGAAGTGCTCGATATCGAGGCTTGCAACGCGTCCATTCGGACACTTGCACCTCGTTGAAACGCTGGGCGGAAAGTGGCATTCTGGGTAATTAACCCCGCCGCATCTAGCCGCTCAGCTGTGGCAATTGGAGCTAACTTGAATCACGAGTATCCACCGTGGTTATTCGTGATTAATTTGTGGACAGCAAGCCTCCAACTAGCTCTGCCAACATGTAATGGCTACGCGCATTTCTCAGTTTGGGGGGGGGGGGCGCCGGACTGATGATTTGTGAGGGGCCCCAAAATTTCTGATGGCGACCCTGACAACACTAGTCAGTTTCGGGCTGAATATGCCCTTCATCAGGCCAAATAAGCGAATTTACAATCTCTGCGAGGCGTCAGCCAGCGTGAGGAGCTAAGAGAGCAAAGCACAAGGAAAGGCACCTGAGCCTAGAAAGTACACAATGTGCAAATCCACTGGCACTACATAGAGGAGGCAGCTAGGTGTGGAGCCTTTTTATTCAAGTTACACAGATTTTTTTTTTATGTCAAGTTGTGTGTTTTGTATCAATAAAGTTTGTGTATTATCTTTGAGACACTGCATTTTTGTGCATTTTTTTGATATATTACATTAAGTCCAGTACTTATTGCAACATAGATTATAGATAGATAGATAGATAGATCGGGTATAGTGGAACACCCGCTACATGGACTGTACTTTTTTGCGTTTTAAAGGACAGTACCCACAATATATATTTTCAAAGTAAAATAAGCCATACATTACTTTTTCCCTATGTTGCAGTCACTTACAGTAGGTAGTAGAAATCTGACAGAAGCTACAGGTTTTGGACTAGTCCATCTCTTCATAGGAGATTCTCAGCAAGGCTTTTATTCTTCATAAAGAGATTCCCTAAAAAGGCTTTAAACAAGGATGCTGGCCAGTTTCCCTGCTCGCTACAGTTTTTTGGGCAGTTGGACAGAGCAACTGCCATTCACTAAGTGCTTTTGAAAATAAATAAATCCCTGATAATTACCCCATGAAGAGATGGACTAGTCCAAAACCTGTTGCTTCTGTCAGATTTCTACTACTTACTGTAAGTGACAGCAGCATAAGAGAAAAGTAATTTATGGTTCATTTTATTCTGGAAAAAAACGTACTTATTTGTATATGTTTGTACATATTTTTTTTTTTAATTTTAATTTTTCGCCATAGTGCCTCTTTAACTTGAGGGACAGAGTGATGCAACTAACCAAATTGTGTGCACTTGCCCTGTTGTGTGTTTGAAGAACTAGAGAAGCAAATATGATGACACTCTTACATGGACAGCTGAGTGTGTGCTCAGTGTGCAGTCTAGCCTATGATTTGCCAGCCACTGAGCACCTTCTTGCTGCAATTTGTCTAGCCAACTGGCGACACTTGTAGTTCCATTATATGCCTCATGCCATGTCTTAGCTGCGCTGCATGAGGAGGACGCCTCCCAAATGTCCATACCGAGCACTATACAGTGCCTGGCAGATGCATCGGAGCAGTTGGCAAGTGGTGGATTCGCCCCATCAGCTGCCTGTGTGAATTGGGCCTTAGGGTGACAGCACAAGACACGGCTCACATATAAACAATGCAGCAGCAGCATCCACCACAACCTCTCTCACAAGTTCACAAGAAGTACAAAGTGATAGTCAGAATGTGCTCTGCGCTGTATGAGTCCATAGACCTTGCTAGTTAACCACTTCCCGACCGCCCACTACACAGGGGCGGCGGGGAAGTGGAGCCCTGCAGGACGGCCTCACCCACAGAGGCGGCGGTCCATTTAAGGGCATGGGCGGAGCGATCGCGTCATCCGTGACGCGATCCTCCGCCGGCGCCTGTCACCGCTCGCTCGCCGCAACATCCCGCCGGCTATACGGAAGCGCCGGCGGGATGTTAACCCCGCGATCGCCGCATACAAAGTGTATAATACACTTTGTAATGTTTACAAAGTGTATTATACAGGCTGCCTCCTGCCCTGGTGGTCCCAGTGTCCGAGGGACCACCAGGGCAGGCTGCAGCCACCCTAGTCTGCACCCAAACACACTGATTTCTCCCCCCCCTGCCCCAGATCGCCCACAGCACCCATCAGACCCCCCCCTGCCCACCCCCCAGACCCCTGTTTGCACCCAATCACCCCCCTAATCACCCATCAATCACTCCCTGTCACTATCTGTCAACGCTATTTTTTTTTTTATCCCCCCCCCTGCTCCCTGCCCCCTCCTGATCACCCCCCACCCCTCAGATTCTCCCCAGACCCCCCCCCCCCAGACCACCCCCCCCTGTTTACTGTATGCATCTATCCCCCTGATCACCTGTCAATCACCTGTCAATCACCTGTCAATCACCCGTCAATCACCCATCAATCACCCGTCAATCACCCCCTGTCACTGCCACCCATCAATCAGCCCCTAACCTGCCCCTTGCGGGCAATCTGATCACCCCCCCACACCAATAGATCGCCCACAGATCCGACATCAGATCACCTCCCAAATCCATTGTTTACATCTATTCTCTCCTCTAAACACCCACTAATTACCCATCAATCACCCATCAATCACCCCCTATCACCACTTGTCACTTTTACCTATCAGATCAGACCCTAATCTGCCCCTTGCGGGCACCCAATCACCCGCCCACACGCTCAGATTGCCCTCTGACCCCCCCTTATCAATTCACCAGTGCATTAATTACATCTGTTCTTCCCTGTAATAACCCACTGATCACCTGTCAATCACCTGCCAATCACCTATCACCCATCAATCACCCCCTGTCACCCCCTGTCACTGCCACCCATCAATCAGCCCCTAACCTGCCCCTTGCGGGCAATCTGATCACCCACCCACACCATTAGATCGCCCGCAAACCCGCCGTCAGATTACCTCCCAAATGTATCGTTTACATCTGTTATCTTCTCTAAACACCCACTAATTACCCATCAATCACCCCCTGTCACTGTTACCTATCAGATCAGACCCTAATCTGCCCCTTGCGGGCACCCAATCACCCGCCCACACGCTCAGATTGCCCTCAGACCCCCCCCCCCCCTTATCAATTCGCCAGTGCATTAATTACATCTGTCCTTCCCTGTAATAACCCACTGATCACCTGTCAATCACCTGCCAATCACCTATCACCCATCAATCACCCCCTGTCACTGCCACCCAACAATCAGCCCCTAACCTGCCCCTTGCGGGCAATCTGATCACCCACCCACACCAATAGATCGCCCGCAGATCCGACATCAGATCACCACCCAAGCGCAGTGTTTCCATCTATTCTCTCCTCTAAACACCCACTAATTACCCATCAATCACCCATCAATCACTCCCTATCACCACCTGTCACTGTTACCTATCAGATCAGACCCTAATCTGCCCCTTGCGGGCACCCAATCGACCGCCTACACGCTCAGATTGCCCTCAGACCCCCCCTTATCAATTCGCCAGTGCAATATTTACATCTGTTCTCCCCTGTAATAACCCACTGATTACCTGTCAATCACCTATCAATCACCCATCAATCACCCCCTGTCACTGCCACCCATCAATCACCCCCTGTCACTGCCACCCATCAATCACCCGCTGTCACTGCCACCCATCAATCAGCCCCTAACCTGCCCCTTGCGGGCAAACTGATCACCCACCCACACCAATAGATCGCCCGCAGATCCGACATCAGATCACCACCCAAGCGCAGTGTTTCCATCTATTCTCTACCCTAAACACCCACTAATTACCCATCAATCACCCCCTGTCACTGCTACCTATCAGATTAGACCCCTATCTGCCCCTAGGGCACTCAATCACCCGCCCACACCCTCAGAATGCCCTCAGACCCCAGCCCTGATCACCTCGCCAGTGCATTGCTTGCATCCATTCCCCCCTCTAATCACACCTTGAGACACCCATCAATCACCTCCTGTCACCCCCTAGCACACCTACCCATCAGATCAGGCCCCAATTTGCCCCGTGTGGGCTCCTGATCACTCGGCCAAACCCTCAGACCCCCTTCCGATCACCTCCCCAGTGCATGGATTGCATCTATTTTCCCCTCTAACCACCCCCTGAGACACCCATCAATCACCTCCTGTCACCCCCCTAGCACTCCTATCCATCAGATCAGGCCCAATACAACCTGTCATCTAAAAGGCCACCCTGCTTATGACCGGTTCCACAAAATTCGCCCCCTCATAGACCACCTGTCATCAAAATTTGCAGATGCTTATACCCCTGAACAGTCATTTTGAGACATTTGGTTTCCAGACTACTCACGGTTTTGGGCCTGTAAAATGCCAGGGCGGTATAGGAACCCCACAAGTGACCCCATTTTAGAAAAAAAAGACACCCCAAGGTATTATGTTAGGTGTATGACGAGTTCATAGAAGATTTAATTTTTTGTCAAAAGTTAGCGGAAATTAATTTTAATTGTTTTTTTTTCACAAAGTGTCATTTTTCACTAACTTGTGACAAAAAATAAAATCTTCTATGAACTCGCCATACACCTAACGGAATACCTTGGGGTGTCTTCTTTCTAAAATGGGGTCACTTGTGGGGTTCCTATACTGCCCTGGCATTTTAGGGGCCCTAAACCGCGAGGAGTAGTCTAGAAAACAAATGCTTCAAAATGACCTGTGAATAGGACGTTGGGCCCCTTAGCGCACCTAGGCTGCAAAAAAGTGTCACACATGTGGTACCGCCGTACTCAGGAAAAGTAGTATAATGTGTTTTGGGGTGTATTTTTACACATACCCATGCTGGGTGGGAGAAATTTCTATGTAAATGGACAATTGTGTGTAAAAAAATCAAACAATTGTCATTTACAGAGATATTTCTCCCACTTAGCATGGGTATGTGTAAAAATACACCCCAAAACGCATTATACTACTTCTCCTGAGTACAGCGGTACCACATGTGTGGCACTTTTTTACACCCTAAGTACGCTAAGGGGCCCAAAGTCCAATGAGTACCTTTAGGATTTCACAGGTCATTTTGCGACATTTGGTTTCAAGACTACTCCTCACGGTTTAGGGCCCCTAAAATGCCAGGGCAGTATAGGAACCCCACAAATGACCCCATTCTAGAAAGAAGACACCCAAAGGTATTCCGTACGGAGTATGGTGAGTTCATAGAAGATTTTATTTTTTGTCACAAGTTAGCGGAAAATGACACTTTGTGAAAAAAAACTATTAAAATCAATTTCCGCTAACTTGTGACAAAAAAATAAAAACTTCTATGAACTCACCATACTCCTAACGGAATACCTTGGGGTGTCTTCTTTCTAAAATGGGGTCATTAGTGGGGTTCCTATACTGCCCTGGCATTTTAGGGCCCCTAAACCGTGAGGAGTAGTCTTGAAACAAAAATGACCTGTGAAATCCTAAAGGTACTCATTGGACTTTGGGCCCCTTAGTGCAGTTAGGGTGCAAAAAAGTGCCACACATGTGGTATCGCCATACTCGGGAGAAGTAGTACAATGTGTTTTGGGGTGTATTTTTACACATACCCATGCTGGGTGGGAGAAATACCTCTGTAAATGACAATCTTTTGATTTTTTTACACACAATTGTCCATTTACAGAGGTATTTCTCCCACCCAGCATGGGTATGTGTAAAAATACACCCCAAAACACATTGTACTACTTCTCCCGAGTATGGCGATACCACATGTGTGGCACTTTTTTGCACCCTAACTGCGCTAAAGGGCCCAAAGTCCAATGAGTACCTTTAGGATTTCACAGGTCATTTTGAGAAATTTCGTTTCAAGACTACTCCTCACGGTTTAGGGCCCCTAAAATGCCAGGGCAGTATAGGAACCCCACAAATGACCCCATTTTAGAAAGAAGACACCCCAAGGTATTCCGTTAGGAGTATGGTGAGTTCATAGAAGATTTTATTTTTTGTCAAAAGTTAGCGGAAATTGATTTTAATTGTGTTTTTTCACAAAGTGTCATTTTCCGCTAACTTGTGACAAAAAATAAAATCTTCTATGAACTCGCCATACTACTAACGGAATACCTTGGGGTGTCTTCTTTCTAAAATGGGGTCATTTGTGGGGTTCCTATACTGCCCTGGCATTTTAGGGGCCCTAAACCGTGAGGAGTAGTCTTGAAACGAAATTTCTCAAAATGACCTGTGAAATCCTAAAGGTACTCATTGGACTTTGGGCCCTTTAGCGCAGTTAGGGTGCAAAAAAGTGCCACACATGTGGTACCGCTGTACTCAGGAGAAGTAGTATAATGTGTTTTGTGGTGTATTTTTACACATACCCATGCTGAGTGGGAGAAATATCTCTGTAAATGGACAATTGTGTGTAAAAAAAATTAACAAATTGTCATTTACAGAGATATTTCTCCCACCCAGCATGGGTATGTGTAAAAATACACCCCAAAACACATTATACTACTTCTCCTGAGTACGGCAATACCACATGTGTGGCACTTTTTTGCAGCCTAACTGCGCTAAGGGGTCCAAAGTCCAATGAGCACCTTTAGGCTTTACAGGGGTGCTTACAATTTAGCACCCCCCAAAATGTCAGGACAGTAAACACACCCCACAAATGATCCCATTTTGGAAAGTAGACCCTTCAAGGTATTCAGAGAGGGGCATGGTGAGTCCGTGGCAGATTTCATTTTTTTTTGTCGCAAGTTAGAAGAAATGGAAACTTTTTTTTTTTTTTTTTTTTCTCACAAAGTGTCATTTTCCGCTTACTTGTGACAAAAAATAATATCTTCTATGAACTCACTATGCCTCTCAGTGAATACTTTGGGATGTCTTCTTTCCAAAATGGGGTCATTTGGGGGGTATTTATACTATCCTGGAATTCTAGCCCCTCATGAAACATGACAGGGGGTCAGAAAAGTCAGAGATGCTTGAAAATGGGAAAATTCACTTTTTGCACCATAGTTTGTAAACGCTATAACTTTTACCCAAACCAATAAATATACACTGAATGGGGTTTTTTTTATCAAAAACATGTTTGTCCACATTTTTCGCGCTGCATGTATACAGAAATTTTACTTTATTTGAAAAATGTCAGCACAGAAAGTTAAAAAAATCATTTTTTTGCCAAAATTCATGTCTTTTTTGATGAATATAATAAAAAGTAAAAATCGCAGGAGCAATCAAATAGCATCAAAAGAAAGCTTTATTAGTGACAAGAAAAGGAGCCAAAATTCATTTAGGTGGTAGGTTGTATGAGCGAGCAATAAACCGTGAAAGCTGCAGTGGTCTGAATGGAAAAAAAGTGGCCGGTCCTTAAGGGGTAGAAAGCCCTAGAGGTTCGTATACACGTCCGATAAAGATCGTTCGTTACGAACGATTCGTGACGTTTACACGATATTCAAATTAGACTGAAAAGATCGTTCGTAATGAACGATTGTGTACACACGTGAACGATATAAGTATAAAGTACTGAACGACGAACGATAAAAAAATGCGTGCGCAAACGGAAGTGACGTTATGACAGGCAATAAGAACATGCGTTATCGGACGATCTTTGTACACACTGCAACGATTGAACGATTATCTTTCGAAAAAATCCGCCGGGTTGGATCGGTCCGATTGAACGATAACGATCGTTATCGTTCACAAAAACGATCGTTCACACTTTTTGAACGCACGATTATCGTTCCGATTGTCGTTATCGTTCGTTTTTGAACGATCGTTATCGTACGTGTGTACTCAGCTTTGGTCCTCAAGTGGTTAAGGTGACCCTGTTGGCAGCTGCACAGACTTGTCCATTAGTAAGGGAACATTTACCTGGAATTGTCCTTGTGAATGAAATGCTTGACATTTTCGTAATGTTCCTGTTTTCAGGGTCTGCCGCTGACCGCAGATATGAAGGACATGGACACGCTGATGAGCCTGTCTGGCAGAATAGAATGTGAAAGCCCCAACAGACATCTGTATGATTTCAATGGAAACATCAGACTGGACGGACACGGGTTCGTAAATATTTGCCAACAAGTTACCACTTAATCCTAATAATTTGGGTTTTTGTTTACATTTTAGCATGATGCTAGAATGCTGTCAGGATTTTATTGGTGTCTGCGTCATCTTTGTATGTATCACTCCATTTCCTGCCCAAGCGGTCACTAGAAAGGAAACTGGGAAATCTCTTCAGCAGAAATCTATATTGTGATGTAGAATTTGGCAGCTGATGTAACCTGTCAGGTAAAGTAGGTGTCACACGTGCCTCTAAATCCTTGGCTGATAAGGCAAAGAAAGATCATCCTGGCCAAAGATTATCATGTGCTTTAGGATTAATAATAAATCTTTATCTTTACCAGATAAGGAAATTATCAGACAAAAGATTATGCAGCCACAGACAATTAGTGGCTGGATAGTATACTTTGCCTCTGTTACGGGTTGGAATCTCGGTTCTTCCTGTTCAGTAAGCCAGCACCTATTCAGTGAGGAGGCTTTGGGCTGGACTCCCTAATGCTGTTACTGCCTATAGAGCATACCCTAGTGGCTGCAGCTCTCACACTTTGAGTCCGCCAGGAGAAAAGAGCGATATAAATGGTCTGTGCCTAGTCTTGACTTACCTATTCTCCTGGATCCGCTGAATGCAATTGTGTGCATACTGTGTAGCTCTATGGGCTAAGGGAAAAAAAAAACATGCCTGGTAACTCTTCTTGTCACTAGGAAATCAGTAGTTCTACCTCCTCACAGGAACAGGAACTGCAGTGTTCCCCGTGTGTCAGCACCCCCATAGTAAATTATTTCTGAATTCTAGCTTTCTCATTTCTTCTGCGGTCCTGGCAATGCGCTATGAGAAATGATTTGTAGATTGTCCATGTCCCTCTTATGTGATGTGACTGCTATGTCTCCTTATATGGTGTGACTGCCATGTTTCCCTTATGTAGTGTGACTGCCATGTCTCCTTATGTGATGTGACTGCCATGTCTCCTTATATGGTGTGACTGCCATGTCTCCCTATGTGGTGTGACTGCCATGTCTCCCTATGTGGTGTGACTGCCATGTCTCCTTATGTGGTGTGACTGGCATGTCTCCCTTATGTGGTGTGACTGGCATGTCTCCCTTATGTGGTGTGACTGGCATGCCCCCCTTATGTGGTGTGACTGGCATGCCCCCCTTATGTGGTGTGACTGGCATGCCCCCCTTATGTGGTGTGACTGGCATGCCCCCCTTATGTGGTGTGACTGGCATGCCCCCCTTATGTGGTGTGACTGGCATGCCCCCCTTATGTGGTGTGACTGCCATGCCCCCTTATGTGGTGTGACTGGCATGTCTCCCTTATGTGGTGTGACTGGCATGCCCCCCTTATGTGGTGTGACTGGCATGCCCCCCTTATGTGGTGTGACTGGCATGCCCCCCTTATGTGGTGTGACTGGCATGCCCCCCTTATGTGGTGTGACTGGCATGCCCCCCTTATGTGGTGTGACTGGCATGCCCCCCTTATGTGGTGTGACTGGCATGCCCCCCTTATGTGGTGTGACTGCCATGCCCCCCCTTATGTGGTGTGACTGGCATGCCCCCCTTATGTGGTGTGACTGGCATGCCCCCCTTATGTGGTGTGACTGGCATGCCCCCCTTATGTGGTGTGACTGGCATGCCCCCCTTATGTGATGTGACTGGCATGCCCCCCTTATGTGATGTGACTGGCATGCCCCCCTTATGTGGTGTGACTGGCATGCCCCCCTTATGTGGTGTGACTGGCATGCCCCCCTTATGTGGTGTGACTGGCATGCCCCCCTTATGTGGTGTGACTGGCATGCCCCCCTTATGTGGTGTGACTGGCATGCCCCCCTTATGTGGTGTGACTGGCATGCCCCCCTTATGTGGTGTGACTGGCATGCCCCCCTTATGTGGTGTGACTGGCATGCCCCCCTTATGTGGTGTGACTGGCATGCCCCCCTTATGTGGTGTGACTGGCATGCCCCCCTTATGTGGTGTGACTGGCATGCCCCCCTTATGTGGTGTGACTGGCATGCCCCCCTTATGTGGTGTGACTGGCATGCCCCCCTTATGTGGTGTGACTGGCATGCCCCCCTTATGTGGTGTGACTGCCATGCCCCCTTATGTGGTGTGACTGCCATGCCCCCTTATGTGGTGTGACTGCCATGTCCCCCTTATGTGGTGTGACTGGCATGCCCCCCTTATGTGATGTGACTGGCATGCCCCCCTTATGTGATGTGACTGGCATACCCTCTTATGTGGTGCGACTGCCATGTTCCCCATTTTGTAACCAGTTTGGCCCTTGTGTTCCCCTTATAGGAGGTGTGATTTCTCCTCTTGATTCCATCTCTGCTTTGTTCTACATAGCTTAATACCACCATTTTAATCTATCCAGTGTTTTACTGGAACATGAAAAGGACTGATTGGTTTCTAAATCTTAAATTTTAATGCTTATTATATGTCACAGGTTAATAGTATTTTATTCTTCAGTGATGTCATGTTTCCTTCGCATTGGTTTATGGAGAATTCATGCCTGGCTCAGCGTATAGCTGGTGCTTAGTCAGAGATGCAGAGCAATTGTGTATGAATGCCGTGGGCAGCAGATCTGCATCAGCTCCAGATTTCATTCATCAGCAATGTGTGTTTGACAAGTACACCCTAAATCAAACGTTATACGTGTTCTTAAAAGCCCTATTTTTTGTCTGTGTATGGAATCAGAAGATGCTGACGCAGTGTTCTCTGAGAAGGGTGCTGCATCGGTAATATCTGGCAGTCAGTGACATAATCTTCTCCTGCACTATGCTATCATTTAGGATTGAGTTTCACGCTTGTGATAAAACAAATGAAGCTGAGTGTTTTGTAAAGGTCAGTGTGCTGAGAACATGGAGAAGAACTATTAGGTTTCATCAAATCCTCATGCAGCACAATACAGACAGCTCTACAGATCCGTTTAATGCAGCATTTTCCAGTAAATCAAACTTTAGACATGCTTCACCTGTATCAGACATATTGGACATTGGAGACATGCTGAATTTCCTCACTTTTGCTTTTGTTAAATCTTACTGGTGCATGCCTGGGGTGACAGCTTCTCCATGAAGGTTTATATGTCTGCCGTGACAGTGTTACCTACTATTTAACTGTACTGTCTTGTACATTTTCTACCAAGTTTTAGGCTGCAGCAAATTGTCTATTTGGACCCTGATCAGTTATGTTGACTGATTCTCTTCTTGGTTTTGTTTTCAGTTTAGAATGTTATTTTTAAAATGCTTTAAAATGCAAACTTTCATTTCTCCCCTCTGGCCAGATCGCTTTAAAAAAGTCCCTGCAAGCAGCCTGTCTCACCTCACCTCATTCCAGCAATCAGCCTGCAGCCCGGGCTGAGTGCGAAGCAATGAACGGAGGCTCCGGCTCCAGGATGATCGCTGGAAGGAGGGGAGGTGAGACAGGCTGCTTGCAGCTTCTTCTTCTCTTTTTTTTTTTTTTTTCTGTGTGTGATCTTGCTATGGAGGAGGGCTGTCTGAGGGGTAGCGCACATCTGGCTATCCACCATGGGGGATTAACACATGTTGAAAGGGGAGGATTTAATTATTCACTGGAGGACATCTAGATACGGGGGGAGGGGATCTTATAATGGGGGCACTTCTAGATCCCCAGGGAGAGGGGGGGGGGGGGTAACCTAATACTGGGGGCACATCCTGGCTATAATGGGGGGGTAATCAGGAAGGTATAGTTGGCTATATTGGGGAACCCTAATCCTGGGGGCACATCTGGCTATAATGAGTGCTAATCATGGGGGCACATCTGTCTATACTGGGGGGTGACAAATACAGGGGACACCACATCTGGCTATGCTGGGGGGCTGATATTGGGGACACATTTGGCTATACAGGGGGTGGAACTTATACTGGGGGGACACATCTGGCTATCTATACTGGGGGAACATAAAACTTGTGGCATGTTTATCTACTGTAGCACTTCTTCTTTAACTGGAATTAGTAAAAACTGACAGGGAATGCAATTTTTTTTCAGTTTTTCCCCTCATTCCCATTAAAATGTGTAGAAAACAAACATTTTTCTTGGGACAAAATACCAGACAATGAAAGTCTAGTTTGTCTTAAAAAAAATGATGTATAGATCATTCAGGTTTCGTGAGTAGGGATAAAGTTATGGCTGATTAATAGGGACCTAGATAAAATGTTAGAATTGCTCTGGTCAATAAGGGGAGAACAAGGTATGGATGCAAAGTGGTTGGTGTTATTATTATTGTTGTTATTAATTTATAAAGCACCAACATATTCTGTGGCACTGTACATAGATAGAAACGAACATGGGGTACATAATACAGACATGGTTTACAGTAATATACAAATTGCAGAATTGGAGACAAAATACAGAATCGATACAAAACACAGAATTGGTAATGACTGACAAGTAACATGATGAATAAAATGTATAATGAATTCCAAGACACAAAAGTGGGAGAGAGCCCTGGACTTGTGAGCATACAATCTAAAAAAAAAATAGGGGAAAACAAGAGGTGGGGTTGTATACAGTACCTAGAGGCGGTACCTAGACATACCTAGAGGTGGTATGTTTTAGGATATCTAGTAGGAGTGCAACTTGGCCTTAGGACAAAGGATGAGCGTATGCTTGTCGGAAAAACTGAGTTTTGAGACAGCGTTTTAAAGGTAATAAAGGTGGGAGAGTGACGCATGTGTTGTGGGAGGGCATTCCAGAGTAGGGGTGAAGGATGTGTGAAATCTTGTATACGTAAAGTGTGAGAAGGTCATTCTAGAGGAGGACAATAGAAGGTCATATGCAGATCTAAAATAAATAAATTAGTCAGATGATTGTAGTACCCACTTCATAGTCCTGCAAGGGCTGTGGAGTCTGAGTCAAGGTGTCTGAGTCAGAGCAATATTGGGTACCTGGAGTTGTTGGCTTCATAAACTGAGGATTATTGTACTGACTCCACAGCCCTGAGTTGGGACTAAGCCATTGCTTATGTCTCAGCATTTCACTTTATAGGTAGTTCAGTTTTTCCTTTGAATTTAGTATTTTGTTGTGAATATTTGTAGTGTTTTGAAACAAGGTGGGTAATGTACTACACAGCTGTGTTCGTATCTGGCACCAGAGAAAAAAAGGCCCCATTTGCAGCCCTTTAAGTATAAAACTGAGCACCTTCTCTGTGACTGGTTATTTTTGTCACAAAGCAAAGATTTCTGCTGTTCATGTCTTTCAACCTTCTAGCTCTACTTCTTTCATGCCATTTATGCCAGGACTGTGAAGATTGTAAGCCACTTTTACAACTATATACATTGTATCCTTCTTCTTGATCTCCAGTTCATTCTGTGCATTCTAAAGGAAAAAAGTCTGAGGGCCCTGGCCTGACAAAGAACCTTGGTTGTGTGACTGCCAGCCACATCCTATTTCTGGAACAGTGCATCTCTGCTTGTTATGTGTATTTTCTCCACAGGAAATTGCCTTGAAAGCAGTCAGAGAATGAGTACATTCCGTGTGTGGTTTCGTATGCCTAGTGCACACATATTCACTTCCTGTCTGATCAGATGGTTGAACTGTCGGAGTATCAGGTGTGAATTTTAATCTAGACTGATTGGAAAGAGCAAATACTTTGCTCTTTGGTTGTTGAGTGATCAGATATGCTGGTAAATATCTGTTGACCTACAGAATGGAATAACAAGACGTTGCTTGGAAACTAAGCTTGGGGCAGACAAGCCATCAGAAGGTTCATACAGCCATACGATTGTATGAGGGTATGACCTTGTCTTAAGGGGCCCATACACTCAGCCGATTTTCTGACCGATCGATCCCGATCGATCGGTTGATCGTTTGCAAATCGGTTGGCCAATCGACCGATCGATGGCCGATTTCGATGGATTTCCATCGAACTGGCAGGGTGGAAAATTTAGGTCGATCTGATGAGCTTGCTTATCAGTTTGCATTGGAAATCTGATGGAAATCTGATGGCAAAAAAAAATGCCATCAGATCGAATTTCAATAGATTTCAAACTGAAATCTATTGGAATTCTATCCTGGTAAAAAATGTTCTAAAAACGCATCAGATAGATCATCAGATGCATTTCTTATCTGCTGCCAATCTGACGAGTGTATGGGCACCTTTAATGTGCTGAGCTTTACAGCATGTATTTTGTCACTAAGCTATGCCACAAGAGACCTGCACAATGACGGTTGCCTGCAGGGATCCTGGAGTCAATTCCTTGAGTGACAGTTCAGGGGTGAGGGCTGTACAAAAGCATCACTAGCCTACAGGCTGTCAATGCATTTTGTTGCTATGGGGGAGGAGAGACTGTGCAGCACACAACGTAGGGGTAAAAAGGAGAACATTAGCCTTAGCCAATACGATCATAGATTCTAGATTCTCGTTAGAAATGGCACCGGCTCTGATTTCTGAAAACCATCCAGCGTGTGTGCAAGGCTTAGTTACTGCTACCTCTCACAGCTACCAAGATGCTAATCAGCTGCTGCTGGTCATTGCCAAAAACCATGAATCCCTAGAGCAGCAGCACCTAGTGTAGGTGTTCAAAGTCTGAGCATTGTTTCCCATTCACCCAGACACCACACTTCAGGCCCATTCAGCAGGGTCAGGGGGTGGTCACCCATGGCAGTGTTTTCCAACCCTGTCCTCAGGGCTCACCAACAGTATATTTTCTGCAGGAAACCACAAACATGCACAGGTGAGGTACTTAGTGTCTCAGCAGAGCTCAGCAGAGATACCTCTGTGGATTTATACAAAACATGCACTGTTGGTGGGCCTCGAGGACAGGGTTGGGGAACAGTGATTCTGGTGCACCCAGGTGCAGTAAGTGAACCCTCCCTGGCCCTGTCCAATGGTGCAGTGCTGAATGATGCTGAAGTGCCATGTTCTGATGAATTTGGACCAATGTTCTGAATTCAAACACCAACACTATTACCAACTATTCATGTTATCTAATGCATTTGCTAAGATCAGTAGCCGCTACTCCGCCTTTCATGTGTAAGGCTGCGTTCACACTGACATACACAGATGGCCAGGCGATCAGAATGCAGTGCGCACGATCGCACTGCCATCTGTGCTTTCATGTATTGCTTAACTGATCCCATTCACTGTAGTGAGTGGTTCAGCGGTGATTGTAGTGAATGGGTCAGTGCTACGTTTTGCCAAAAAAATGTGTGCAGCAGTGGGATTGCACATCGCACTGTAATGTGAACATCAGTGCAGCCTATGCACTTCTGATGTTCGCGCGTGTTCGTCTCTATACGCATTGCCGAAATATGGACTGCACCGCGTCTGGGACCGAGGCCTTAGGGTTTTTACTCTGGATAAATGGAAGTACAGCCAGTCTGCATACTTGGTCTAGGTGATGGAATCAGGAACGTTTATATCACTATTAAATTGTATAGTAGGGGGATTGGTGCTTTGCTCCCCTTGCTTCTTGCTACCTTACTCTGGACACCATGGCCATTCCCACGCATTTTGGTTGCCCGGGCAAAGCGCTATGTGCTTCCCCCATTCTTCAGAATAGGAAGATTGTACAGATTCATTAGCACATATAGCACCTGCCATATCATTGTTATGCTAATCAGCAGTGCCCATTTATGTGATATATTTATTATCCATTCCTTTTAGTGGAAATAGCAGTAATGTATAAAGGCTAGTACATAACATGCGATTTTCACATCCGATCCAACTTCCGAATAAGAAATTTGGTCTTTATTGATAACTTGCTTTTGATTTGATGTTAGTACCGATTGTTTTTTGGATAATTTCCAAATCATGATCAAGAAACCAGTCATTGACCTGTGTGTATGTGCAAGTGATTTTACCAATCCAGTAATTGTAAGTGGGTCGAGCCTGCCTCAAATGTTCCAGCCAACCCACTCCTAATGTCCTTATATGTGGGAGGGACACTGTAGATCAAGTATTCAAAATAGAAATCCCGTACACTACACTACATTCACACCGATCAAAGGAGGATCAATACATTGATCGGAATTCTCGGTTGAGCATAATCTCCATGGAAACGAATCGTGTAGAATTCCATAGGGTGTGCACTGCTTTGCTGCATAAGCTTATAGCTCAGTAGTTGGGGAGTTGGCAACAAGCGATTGTCATACCAAGGTGTTCTCTTGGCTCACCTTCTGTCCCTTTTTGGATGAAAATTTTAGAAGCTTGAAGAAAGGACTAAAATAAAATCATTGAAATAAGTGAAAAGCTTTAGGTAAATATAGACCTGTTTGTTGTTGTTGATGAATATACAGTATGTTACTGAAAACAGTGCCAGAGCTAATTCTACCACTGGCGAGATTCTGCAGCTATGTGCCGGTTTCCGACTCAGTGCCACGCTCTCGTGTGCCAGGAGGTATTGTTTTCACATGCGGTATTAGTGAGCAAACAGAATGGGTACCAATTGTAGCTGCCTGAATCCGGCAGGTTTTAAAGAGAACATGTCACAGTTTGCAGAGTGTGACATGCAGAAAATTCCCCACTCAGAGGCACAGTTACTAATAGTATTTCACCCTCATGCTTTACATTGCAGGCAGAAGTCCTTATGGCTACCGTGCAGATTTTCCCCTGTTCCCAACTGAAATGCTAAGACAACGTTATTCCTGCTGCTAGCGAGACTATTGCCTGTGATGTAAAGGCATGCAGGCCATTCCCCTCTAGTGATCATGTCAGTAAGGGGGATACTGCCTGTGACCTATAGCCTTTTGTGGATATAAGAAGTACATCTGTAAATGTGTAAATATGTTAGATATAATACAATATTGATTTGCCATGCTGCAGAGGCCTGAACAGGCTATTGTGTACAACCACTTCCCCTTTACAAGCATCTAGTACAATGTGTGTGTGTGTGTGTGTGTGTGTGTGTGTGTGTGTGTGTGTGTGTGTGTGTGTGTGTGTGTGTGTGTGTGTGTGTGTGTCTCATAAATGGTCTCCTAAATAACACGGAGGGGGGAGGGGTCATATTAGATGCCATACTATTCATCTGTTCACCTGTTGACTTCACAACGTAAGCTTCTTTTTAGTTAGTGGCTTCTGTAATACTAAAGTACTGGAGGTGTAGAAGGTCAGTTTCAGCCCTCCACAGTCGTACTCTGACCCTGTTTGACCAGGGTCGGAGCGTGCTGTTCCTACTTGATATCACTGGCTGACCTAAGCCTCCCCACCCATATTATGACCCGGCTTGGCCACCTGACCTCATTGCCATGAGCACCTGAGGCTCCCAGGCCATGTGCTGACCCAACATGACTGCACTTGCCACTTTCTGACCAAAGATATTCCCACAGCTGATCTCCCAACCACCAGCAGGAGTGGACAGCATAGCGTCCGCTCTGATGGTCTCTGTGGTTGGGTTTGGAGTCTGGGGCAGATGTGATTCCACCATAGGCTAAATGAGGAATGCATCTGCTTGTCTGGAAATATAGCACAACACACAAACGTGTTTTCCATTTCTTCCTGATGTGGTAAAATGGACAAAAATCAGTTTTCCACTGTAGTAAGTGTTCTGAGCATCCTGTGTGTATCCTGTGTGTGAGAGCTCCTTGTGTATCTGTGATTTTTGCATCAGGTCTTATCAGTGGTCAGATATTAGCGGGATCAGCTATACAGAGAGCAATGATCAGACCTGATGTAAATATGTGACAGCTGGCAGACAGTGGTGGGAGGTTTGCAGTGAAGCAGCTGGTAGCATAGCAGATTGTGGGTAAAGCACTGATTGTTTTCGGGCTGCTCCTGAAGTAATTTCATCATAATTAAGACGGTCAGGAGGTCTTCGATCTCTCCTGAGGAAGAAGGGGATATCAAAATCAACAGTACATAGGGCTTGCATGTTAGATCGGGGGGGGGGGGGGGCTTTGGGGTTCTATATGGATGACTTTTTGTGTAAGTACACTTATTTCAGGCCAGGTCCTGTTTATAAAGAAGCAGCAAGGTCTCATTTTTAAAGCTAAAATTGCCACCGTCTTCTTTGTAAAGCTACGATGGGGCTCGTTGCTAATCTCTGCAAGAATAGCCTCACCCACTAATAGGCAACAAAGCTATACTAGTGTGTGTGGAGCCACAGAGGCTGTTCTCCATAATGTAGTGGGTCCTGGATGTGCTATCCTCTATGGTGCCTGCCTGACATATCCAAGCCCTGCATGTCTGCCAATCAGAGCTTCCATAGAGTGACACTTAGATGCAAGGCTGTGGAGTCGGTACAAAAAACTTCCGACTCCTCAGTTTCTGAAACCACGACTCCGACTCCAACTCCGGGTACCCAAAATTGCCCAGACTCCTCGACTCCGACGCCTTAGTCTAATACTTAACAGGGCTGTGGATTTTGTACAATAATCATTCGAATCCGACTCCGACTCCTCAGTTTCTGAAACCACGACTCTGACTCCGGGTGCCCAAAATTGCTCCTACTCCGACTCCTCGACTCCGACTCCACAGCCCTGCTTAAGCTGGCCACTAACGGTCCAATTTCTATCGAAAAATCGTTCGAGCGATCAGAAATTCTGATCGGATTGGTTGTAAATAATCTCCATTGGTGGACACAATCGATTATGAACGAGTGAAAAAAATGTCGCCCGAATGAATTTTCATCGAACGAAAATTTTGATTTTCTTGGTGGTCATGATAGATAGGAAGCAAAGATTGTTTAGTTGATGGTGTAGTGAACGATTTTTCGTCCGATCAGAATTTCTGATCGCTCGAACGATTTTTCGCTAGAAATTGGACCGTTAGTGGCCAGCTTTAGATGCAGCTAACATGCTCGGTCTAGTTTTACTGGAAGCTGTGACTAGCTGGCAACTGGAGCAGGGCAGGGCTCAGAACTCTCATATATATCAGGCAGGCAATAGAGGAGCAGGTCCAAGACCACTATAATATGAAAAACAGCCACTGTGGCGGGGATGGCCAGAAATGTTGTTGTCCGCATTCCGACAAGTATATTTACGATTTCTGTTATTTGTTGTCAATAAAGTTAGTTAACTAAAAAAAAAGGTGGTTTTTTTTGTGTGGAATCAGTTATTTTTTTGTGGTTGTATGCTATTATGCGGAATCAGCCATTCTGATTGGCAACACGGTACCCTTACACATTCTCTGATTGGTCTAATACTGCCGAGTCTTGTGATTGGCCTAACATTTCAGTAATGCAGTATTCCGCAGAATTCCATTTTTTGCACTTAGATATTTCTTGGATCAGAAATGGAAATTCTGTGGTATTTGGAAGTTTATCCCTAGTATTTACCTTTAGATGCTGCTGTAGTTCTTGCTTATAAATGTGATCCATTACAATTTCCCATTAAACCGTATCTCTGCTTTTGACGTTAAAACAGTGAACCCGAGGTGAAAATAAACTGATAAGATAAACCATTGTATTTGTCCTAATACTCCTAAAAATGACTTCTTTAGATAGTGTTCTCCCCAGACTCTTTTAGCCGGGTGCTCCACCCGGCTAATATTGATGGGCACCCAGCTGTCATCAGCTCACCTCCTCCTACGCTGTAAGCAGAGTTGCGCACAGAAGCACCAGCCCTGCATTCTCTCATATTGCCCCACCCGGCTACTTTTTTTATGCCATCCGGCTGGAAAAAAATTCTGGGGAGAACACTGAGATATCCCATGGTTATATTTAAACATTTACAAAGTAGATTGAATGTTTTATTGCCTCTGCTCAGTGGCCTCCTATTAAGTGTCTCTAAATTAAAATACATAAACTATTGACCTTTTTTTTATCTATCCCTGCACAAAGAAGTTGAATTCTACCAGGAAAACTTTTATGGCTGTAATTAGCTTATCAGTGATGTTTACTGTATTCCCAAGAAGGTACCGACAAGGCGGAAGCTGTCACTTCCATGCCTGAAAATTAACTTTCTCTTCAGGCAGTAAAATATGTAAACATGTAGCCCCTGCACTTTAAAAAATATTGCTATTCTGCCCAGATAGCTAAATCATTCCATGATGCTGGTAAATAAAAATGTACATAAGCACATCTATTAGCAGGGTATTGCTGACTGTCACCGAGCTGGGAGCCTGCACGGGTCATTGTGCAGTATCTCTTCCACTACTCTGTGACTGTCTCTGTGACTGGCAGTGCTCTGTGACTGTCACAGAGCTGGGAGCCTGCAAGGGTCACTGTGCAGTATCTCTTCCACTGCTCTGTACTGCTCGTTCCACAGGCTAGATATGACTCCCAGGGTTACCTCACAGCCTCCTGTGGAAGGATATTTTTAACTAGGATTTTATGGCACAGCGTGACATCCTTTCCATAAAACAGGGATGATAGTGTTTTATCTGTATTCAATTATAGCACGGCAGTAAAATGCTCTCTTGTTGATGCTTGTGGTATATTATTAGGACATGCTGATTTGCATGCAGCTCCTTCCAAGAAGTAAATAGAGTATTTGTATATGTTACGTGTGTAAACCTTGTTACAGCAGTTTTCTCTCTCTGAACAGGGTCTCATCATGTGGTTACTCTCCTGTTCCGCTGTGTAAGTCATCAGCATTTCCAGGCTTGTCAGACAGGACTGAAGTAATCATTATAGGGTTAACCTTTTACCTTTCTCTTTCCGTTTGGATGCACAATCTAAATGAAACAGTTAAAGGGAAGCCATAGAGGAGGTATTTCTCTTTATAGCGGGCAATGTGATCTGAGGAAATATCCTTCCTGTTAGGTTTTTGGTCACAAGCCTGCCTTGCTGCGCTTTTACTAAAGAAAGGCAGATAAAAGGGAAAAAGAAAAAGGGAACCTGAACCAAGTAAAATTATTTAAAGAGAATCTGTACTCTAAAATTTTTACAACAAAAAGCATACCATTCTATTTATTATGTTCTCCTGGGCCCCTCTGTGCTGTTTCTGCCACTCTCTGCTGCAAACCTGGCTTGTAATTGCCAGTTTTAGGCAGTGTTTACGAACAAACTAACCAGCTTGTGATAGGCTCACATAAGCAGAGTGCGTGAGTCATACAGAGCCTGCAGGGGGCCTGGAGAGGGTGTGTACACCTGAGGAGGGGGATTTCCCCGAAACATGTCGTGTTTTGCTACTGATTTGATAAATGCAAGTTTATACGCCACTTGAGTGCCTCCTTCATTCAATATAGAGGGTGTGTATAGCTACTATCCAATCACAAGCAGCCCTGCACATTCCAGTCTGACTGCCTCAGCCCGACAGAGGAGAGATGATTAGATCATATAACAGAGATAATGCAGTCACTGTGCAGGTAGAAAAGGCTGCAGTAAGCCAGACCACATTAAAACAGGCATAGGAACTTATAGGATAGAAGAAATAAGGATGAAAATTTTGTTACAGAGTCTCTTTAAAATTAACACATGATGTACCTGCAAATTAATATTACATACTTACCCGATTGTCCGTTTCTCACAGAAGCTCAGTAATTTCTTCTAACAATGATTCCTACCAGTTCTGACAAGATTTTTCAGAATTGAAATAGATCAGTTGCTGTCAGTTATATATCAGTTGCTGTCAGTTATATCTGAAAGGACAACTGATGTGCAAGGTAATGTCCATGTTTCCCTATGGCTTAAGTGGGCGATATTACAGTATAACAGTGTATGCAACACAAAAGAAAAGGGATGTGTGCTCAGACCAGTCAACTCCTGACTTTATTACTGGCTGCCTCAAGTCTGCTGACTAATTAAAATGGCAAAGCGTTTGCATAATGCATTCGCCTACCAGAATGTGCAGGATCTAAACTATCAACCTGCCTTTGCTGCAGGAGTTGGCCCACGCAATGTGCATTGCATCTCAACAGGGGTGCCGCGTGTAGGCCTCCTTGTACCCCCAAGAAAAGAAGGGCAGCGCAGACACCCCCAAAAACTGGGGAGCGTCGCAACTGCCCTCCCCCCCCCCCCCCCCCCCAATCCCGGGAGGGGGGAGCGAGATTCCATGGCCGGTTCGCCCCCCCAGACATGGCCTGTGCCCGGGAGGGGACCACCCATGCAGCCCCCCCAAAGGATGTGCAATGGTAATGCCCATGTTTCCCTATGGCTTAAGTGGGCGATATTACAGTATAACACTGTGCTTACCCAGAAGTTGTTACAGGGTCATTGCCATTTCTAAAATAGAAAATGGAGAATTCCATTGAGCAGTCAACAAACAGGACGCAGGAGAGGAGAAAGAGATTGATGAGTACACTATACGGAAGGTAAGTATGACGTGTGTATGGTTATTTTGACTTTTAATTTTCAGTTTGCTTTAAAGAGAGACTTGGCAACTGCCATTAAGGAAATGCTTTTGAAATTTAAAGAAAACCCTGAAAATCCCCCATGAGGAGATGTACAAGTCCAAAACCTGTCAGATTTTACTGCCTACTTTTTTGCTGTAGTAGTCGGTTTAAAGTGAACCTGTAGCAAATATAAATTGTTGAGACAAACAGTGCAATCTATTGAACATCTCCTAAAGACTTTCCTGGAGTCTCATAATATTTTTTGTTCAGAAAGTAGAAATCTATTCTTGACCTGTCTTAGGAAAATGGAAATTGCAAATCGGAATCGGATTTGCGATGTGCAGTGTGCAAGAACTGGTTTATGCTGCTGTATATTGTATAGCTCCAACACAGAGTAATTCTGGCCTATTGAAATACTTAAAATTCTGAAATTCTTTTCTGTCCAAAAGGTGTAGATAGCAGCACACACAGTTTCTGACTGTTAATTAGTTATCAGGTAGAATTGCTCTGAAGTCCAACTGTACAGACTGTAGGGGGAATGTGACTTGTAGCCTTGGATTATTAATGCTTAGACTGGGAACAATAGAAAAACGTAATGCAAACAATTTCTAAATAGCATTTGTACTATATATATACTGTAGACTTTGATTTCATCATGCTACATTACATCAGGTGCACTTTATTATTACTTTATTATTAACATTAGAGGCGATTTTAAAGAGTTTCCCCCTCCTTCCTGTTCTTCACATGTGAAGAGGTGCTGCAGTATTTGTTCTCAGCTTGTAGTATAGGGAGGGGTGAAAAGTGAGGGGGCAAATAGAGACAAGACAGTGGAACAAGATGGCACTCGGTACACTGTGGGCAGCACGGTAATTTTGGGGTTAGTGCTCTCGCCTTGCAGCTAACCAGTTCCCAGCCAGGGCTCTATCTGCACAGAGTTTGTATATTCTCCCCGTGTCTGTGTGGGTTTCCTCTGGGCACTCCAGTTTCCTCCCACATCCTAAAAACATACAGATAAGTTAATTGGCTTCCCCCTTATATACGATACATACACTACACGATACATAGACATATGACTATGGTAGGAATTGGATTGTGAGCTCTTCTGAGGGACTATCAGTGACAAGACTATATACTCTGTACAGCGCTGCGGAAGATGTTGCTACAAAATACTAAATACTACTACTTTGTGCCTTATAGTAAGGCAGATTTCTCAGTAAAAAGTAAAAATGTTCTGGGGAGAGAAGAGTTGATGCTCCCTGGTAGCTTTCAATTCCCTTGATGGCTAAATCCAGCAGCACTTTCACAGCTAACAGCTACTGGCTCTCTGTTGTGTCATACTGAAGAGAACAGGCTGTGGCTGTGATGTCTATTTCTGGCCATAGCTCCGTTCTGTCTGCATTACAGTGAATGGAGAGCAGGGAAAGGTCTTCTCAGAGCTCTGACTTAATGAACATCACTGCCTTGATGCTGAGCGCTACTGGCAGCATTGGCATAGTATTAGAGGGATGTAGAGCATGCAGCCCTGTCAGGGCTCCTGGACCTGAGGTGACCACATGGGGCCCTCCAGTTGTTGCATTAGTTCTAGTGCCCATAGTGCTAAGGATCACCTCTATAAGTGCTTTGAATAATGCTGATCAGGGCTGTGGAGTGGAGGAGCCAGTGCAATTTTTGGGCACATGGAGTTGTAGTCAGAGTGAACCTTATTATACGGACAACGTGCAGGGGAGTTCATGTAGGCAGTGAGGCTGGGATGGCCGACAGGGTAAAGTGTCAGCTTCATGGCCAGGAACTTTTTGTTTCCAAAAGCAGATGCCATCTTAATATAGCTTTACAATGCTTAAAGGGAAACCGAGACAGGACTCAGAGACAAACATAATAGATTTATACATACCTGGGGCTTCCTCCAGCCCCATCCGCATCGATCGCACCCATGCCGCCGTCCTCAGCCTTCTCAATCGCCGGTACCAGGCCAAACTGTCAAAAGGGGGAAACTAGGTCTGGATGTGAAGTGGTTAAAGCCCATCTTCAGGCACTGATTTAGCTTAGTAAACAAAGTGCTCAGTCAGGGCCGGCCTTTGACCTGAGCGACCGGTGCGATCGCTCAGGGCGCCGGCTTCCAGGGGGCGCTCCTCTCCCCTGGCTGCGTGTTTTAATATCGATGCTGCCGCTGACGCCCCGGCTGGGTACTCCCGCTCCGCCCCCTGGTGCCGCTGCTGGGGGTGATGTGCGTGCGCCGTGATGGAGGGGGGAGCCGCGGGGAGGGCAGCCCGACCTCTCCCTCCCTTCCTCTCCGGGCCATCCTCTGTGCTCCCCCCTCCGATGCAGACTGCAGCAGAAAGAACTCACCTCCCTGGTTCCGATTAGAGATGGGAAGTTCGGATCTTTTCAATGATCCGGATGATTCGAATCGGATCATTGAAGAGATCCGGATCTTTGATCCGAATCTCGGATCATTTTACTACCGGAAGCATTCGGGGGGTGAAATGAACAGCAGGACAGGTCTGTGGACAGGAGAAGGGGAGGGAGTGGACACACAGAGAAGGGGAGAAGATGGACAGAGGGCAGGGAGTGGACAGAGAAGGGAGGAGGGACGAGCAGAGAGCAGAAATGTTTGCACGTAATACCCACATGCTGAAGTCATATGCTTTACATATATTTCACCTATATGTTCATCTGTACACTTTGAAAGAAAAGGTCGCACAGTGAAAGAAAGCATTCCCAGAAGATAAGTGCAGCTGTTTAGTGCAGAGTGCAGGAGGATTATATTGCCTTTCAATCACACTGTCTGCAAAGTTACTGAGCTGTGCTGAGCCAAAAGCTTCCAATGTGTTCACTGTGCAGCACTACGGAACAGCCAGCCTATAATGGGAAGCACGTTATAGCCAGTATGTGTGCTCTACACATATCTGGCAGTGGCACCCATGTCCCCTCTCTCTCATCTACCTGTCTCCCTGCAAGGCCGCCTCCCTTCCAACAGAGCGATCCATCTCTGCTCTGCTTCCAGGACCCCGCTGCCCGCTGAGAGGGGGCGTGTCGCACCTGGCCCCGCCCCTTTTGCGATCCGAATCACTCATTTTGATGATTCGGATGATCGACTCATAAAATAGATTCGGATCAAAGATCCGAATCGTTCATGATCCGGACAACACTAGTTCCGATCGCCGGCGCCTCTCACTTGCCGCTGGTATCTTCTACATTAGTTACTGATGCACACTAAACTTCCTGCTTAACAGGAAGTTTAGTGTGTATCGGTAAACTATGTAGAAGAGAGTAGACCAGCGGCAAGTGAGAGGCGCCGGCGATCGGAACCAGGGAGGTGAGTTCTTTCTGCTGCAGTCTGCATCGGAGGGGGGAGCACAGAGGATGGCCCGGAGAGGAAGGGAGGGAGATGTCGGGCTGCCCTCCCTGCGGCTCCCCCCTCCACTATGCGGGGGGGCACCTACCTACCTACCTACCTTATACTGGGGGCCAGGGTTGCCAACCTAATTTCGGATTTTTGACGGACAAAAGGCCCAAAAAAGCAGGACACACAATATTTTGGACGGACAGGGGGCGGAGTCAGAAGCGCACTTTTAAGTAGAATTGTGGATGGACGTAAGCTGTGGGCAGTTTTACTTTTTTAGTATTTATATAGCACTGACATCTTCTGCAGCACATTACAGAGTACATAGTCCTGTCACTGACTGTCCACAGAGGAGCTCACAATCTAATCCTACCACAGTCATTGTATAATGTCCTGCCATATTTTTATTATGCATTATATAGCGCTGACCTCTTCTGCAGGATTTTACAGAATATAGAGCCATATTTTATTTCCTCCTTAATTATATCTTATATGGACTTTATGTGCCACATGACTGCAGTTCAAAGCAGCTGCAATGATATTGTGTGTCACCAGCCGCTGCAATTCATGCTGTGAGATGTAGTCCATTAATGTGGGCACAAACCCAGCCAGGACATATAGTCACATTTATGGACCACATCTCCCAGCATGCATTATTGCAGCAGCTGGTCAAGAGTGCAGAACATCACTGCAAATGCTTTGAACTGCAGTTCAAGCAACATGGGGGCACCTGAACAGACCACAAGATGACACTAGAGATCATCCTCTGAAAACACACACAAAAACAAAATTATGATACTCAAGTCCCTCCAGCAGTGTGCTTACAATCATTATAGAAGGGGGAGCACTGTGACTGGTAAGATTAGTTGCCAGCCACATGCAGATTCCAGCTGGGGAGAGGTAAGGGGGACACAGACACAGCAGGAGAGATGATTTAAGCTCTGCACTATTTTCACCTTCAGTTGGGAATCGACAGTAGAGGAGAGATAAGCAGTGCAGGGGAGTGACAGGCTGTCTGTGAGGCAAGCATGCTGAGCACTGCTCGATTCTCCTCTCCTCACCAAAGTGAACAAACTGTGCAGAGCTCGAATCCCCTCTCCTGCTGTGTCTCCCCCCAGCTGAGCTGCACTGAATGTGGCTGAAACTCGTTACCCACTGACATTTATAATGTATACCTGCTGCCTGGGGAGAAACTAGAAGAGGACGACGAATGACAAGTGAACTTCCTGCACCCACGCTGTGCATGCACAGCTCACTCCACGCCAGTCAGTAGCAGTCTGGACGGGGATTGTGTGTGGGCGGGCTTGCTAGGCAGCCTCTCTTCTTCATTGGCTGGAGAGAGCTGCCTGAGTTAAGGAGTCGACTGATTGGAGGAAGGGCGGGACAAAGTAGGAAGATGAAGCATGTAAATTTCATAGCTCAGCCGCCCGGGGACAAGCCTGGCTGGCTGGCTGACTTTGCCGGGATGCGCACATGCGCAGTAAGAATCGCGGCAACAGGCGCCTGTTTAGACGGACGTCTGTCTTAAAAGGACGGACACTACGGACAGGGGATTTTTAGTGTAAGAAGTACGGACTGCCCGTCCTTTTACGGACGGTTGGCAACACTGCTGGGGGCAGCTACCTATCTAACCTATACTGGGGGCAGCTACCTATCTAACCTATACTGGGGGGCACCTACCTAATCTAACCTACGCTGGGGGGCAGCTACCTATCTAACCTATACTGGGGGCGGCTACCTATATAGCCAATACCGGGGGCACCTACCTATACTGGGGGGCACCTACCTACCTAACCTATACTGGGGGGCAGCTACCTATCTAACCTATACTGGGGGCGGCTACCTATATAGCCAATACTGGGGGCACCTACCTACCTATACTGGGGGGCACCTACCTACCTAACCTATACTGGGGGCAGCTACCTATCTAATCTATACTGGGGGCAGCTACCTATCTAACCTATACTGGGGGCAGCTATCTAATATATACTGGGGGCAGCTACCTATCTAACCTATACTGGGGGGCACCTACCTATCTAACCTATACTGGGGGGCAGCTACCTATCTAACCTATACTGGGGGCGGCTACCTATATAGCCAATACTGGGGGCACTTACCTATACTGGGGGGCAGCTACCTATCTAACCTATACTGGGGGGCAGCTACCTATCTAACCTATACTGGGGGCGGCTACCTATATAGCCAATACTGGGGGCACCTACCTATACTGGGGGGCAGCTACCTATCTAACCTATACTGGGGGGCAGCTACCTATCTAATCTACACTGGGGGCAGTTACCTATCTAATCTATACGGGGGGCACCTACCTATCTAATCTATACTGGGGGACAGCTACTTATCTAATCTATACTGGGGCACCTACCTATCTAACCTATACTGGGGGCAGCTACCTATCTAATCTATACTGGGGGCATCTACCTATCTAATCTATACTGGGGCAATCTACCTATCTAATCTATACTGGGGCAGCTACCTATCTAACCTATGTTGCAGGTACCTACCTATCTAACCTGTACTGGGGGCACCTACCTATCTACCTACACACTACTAAGCCCCCCCCCCCCCCATTAGTGTATGTGTGTGGTGCGCTCAGACGCGAAGAGGATGAATGGGGGGGGGGGGCACCAAAATCTGGTTCGCTCAGGGCGCTGTGAAACCTAAGGCCGGCAGTACCTTTTTGAGTCAAACAAGTCTGCTGCAGCTAAAAATGATGTCTCAAAAATGTGATCATGTGACCTAAAGCACATGCATCATCCTGTTTAGACTATAAAGGTGCAGGCACGGACTGACCTTTCTGGGAGATCGCAGCCCAATGCAGAGAAAGCTTACAGTATATGAAGGGCCCGAATTCAAATTCTTTATTAAAGAGGTTTTAATGAGATGTTACAAACAACTTAAAAATGGAGTATACACGAGTACAATGCACATTAATCTCCCTGTTCATGCATCCCTGTGTAATGCCTATTGGCTGATGTGCTATATACTTATATTTAGTCAATGAGAGCTCTTGCCTGCAACACCAATCATCTTTACTGCTTCTGAGGATGGTGTGTAGGCTTGTGTGCTGTAGTCTAAACTTCTGCAAGCTGGAGCCAGCATATGTACACTTACTCCCTCTGCTGGCTAAAGTTTGATATATTTTTTTCAGTGTGTAGATTGCCTGTTAGGCTTAGAATGTATATCCTTTCTCCGTATTTTTCTTTTTTTCACTACCTGACAGTTTTTTTTGTTTTTTTCCCCCTATGGAAAATAAAGTATTGTGTTAGTAGAAAAAAAGTATGAACGTCATTGTGGCACGGTGGATAACTTAAACCAGCAATAAAAATAAAAATATCACTTAAAACACACCTGAATGGAGGCTGTCTTTTACTCCATTTTAAACAAAACCAGTTGCCTGGTTATCCTGCTGGTCTGTTTGGTTGCTGTAGTGTCTGAATCGCACACCTGATCAAGCATGCAGCTATTCTTGTCCGATTTTTTTTTTTTTTTGTGTTTTTTTTTGTCAAACGCCTAATCTGCATATGCTTGTTCAGGGCCTATGGCTAAACGTATTAGAGGCAGAGGATCAGCAGGACAGCCAGGCAACTGGTATTGTTTTTTTTTCCCGCCATCTTCCTTCCGAGCCCTGTAACGAACACTGAGACAAACCCTCACTTACCACTTTCTCCACTTAATTTGTGCCCATTTTACCTGCTCACCTTTACTCAGGTCAGTGATGACCTGTAGCTGTCAAGAAAAGTAGACGTAAAAAAGAAAAAAAAATGGCTAGGTTCACACTGGTGTGTGGATATTGTACGTGTGAGGAGTGTAAACCGCAATGGAGACCGGCCATAAACATTCATTCAGAGCCTGCATGCAGCGAGTTATAATAAGTCCATCAATTACAACACAGAGTTGTGACCAGCCCCATAGAATTAAATGCGCAGGCCTAAGGGATGTAGACCTTAATATTCTACCTGAGAGAGAGCGAAAATGTCCATTTTGGTTTATGGCTGCTGCCTCTCCCAGAAGTGTATACATAATTTATGGGGATTGTCTAACGAGGCTGAATATAGATCATCAGATGCTCAGGAAATAATGAAAAACTCTGCTGGCATATTGATGAGGGAGGCTGTGACGCTGGTGGAAATCCTCAGCATGTTCCATTGACGTTCTGTAATTAAAATCATTACATCGTCTCTGGTGAGCTTCAACTTTTGCTGTTCAGGAAGATGGCGCCTTAATTGGCAGCCATGGTCACAGGACTCTGGCTTTTTCTTGTTGTTCTTCCCTTTTCCCTACCAATTCACTTTGTTTCCAAAGAGTTCATACAAGAGATATGCCCTGCACCACACACAGTGTACAAACTGCAATCCTGCCTGTCAATGCTGGTGACTCCAATTACTGAAAAGAGACCTGCTTACGGTATAAGGAAAACCTGAAGGAACACTAGTTTTAGTTGTGCAGCAAGATGCAGACCAGGCAGCGTCTCTATACTTGCGCTTTTATTCCAGAACTTACAGCCACAATTACAGTGCAGTTCAGCGTGACCTATAGATCAGATTTATGCATAAATCAGACCTGTATTGATGTCTGGGTGGAGGGAGGTGAGGTGACCAGGGGAAAATTGGACAGGCACCTCAGCCGTTTCGCACTGTTGCAGCGCTTTCTCATGGCATGTGCTTGTCCAGGCATCACTTCTCCCCCCCCCCTCCCCCCGAAACTGTGCAGTGTGGTCCAGTGTAGCCTAGGACGCTGGTACGGGTCGTGTGGAGTTCTGGGACGCAGAGTTTCTTCCGCCTTGCCGCGCTGGCCTGGGTCAGTTGTCTCTGCAGGTACAGGCTGAGTGGAGGTCACCGCTGCTACCCAGGGTTCCACTGAGGTGGGAAGGCGCCACGCTAATTGGGAAGTCTTTGGCCTCGCTGGATGCCGGCTCCATTCATTCATTCATCCATCCATCCATCCATCGGCTGCTGCTTCACCTCAGCAGGGATACCTCTGGTTCAGCCCCTCCATGATGCCAGCCGCTAATCTGGCCGGATGCTTCTGTGACAGTCATGTTATCTTGACCAGCCCTGCTAAATGCTGCCCAGGAGGCGAGACCCACTACAGAAATGACTACTACCGCACCTTTTGAACTGAAACACCTTGCCCGGCTCTACCAAAATCAGCAATCTGGATCCTCAGCAGCATCAGGTTTCTTTAATGAACTGGGTCATCCCTCCTGAACCACCATTTTCCCATAAAGGGAAAAAATGTTCCAATTTAGATACTTGGGAGAGTGAACCCACCACTCTCCACCTCGACATTTCAGCTCCGAGACCTCTGTAAGCTTGTCAACATGGGTTTGTCGAGGAAGCTCACCCACACTGCACAGGCAGCTTGCGCCAGACTAAGCTGTTTTTTTTTTTTTTTTTAAATTTTGCCAAGCCCGAACAGCAGCTCTATGCTACTGAGCAGGTCTGCGACTATGTAGTGCGAGTGAGCGCCATGGAACACCAGCACTGGGATGGAGAGGGACGAAGGATCTGGAGACTTCCTTCTCCCGAGGTAACAATCTAAATTTTTTACCTAAGGATGTCCCAGATTTAGTTAAAGGGTCACTACAGCAAAAAACTGTAAAATTTAAAATATGTGCAAACCTATACAAATAAGTACTTTTTTTTTTTTTTTTTTCCAGAGTAAAATGAGCCATACATTACTTTTCTCCTATGTTGCTGTCACTTACAGTAGGTAGTAGAAATCTGACAGAAGTGACAGGTTTTGGACTAGTCCATCTCTTCATAGGGGATTTTAAGCAAGGCTTTTATTCTTTATAAAGATATTCCCGAAAAAAGGATTTAAAGAGAAACCTCGACCAAGAATTGAACTTTATCCCAATCAGTAGCTGATGCCCCCTTTTACATAAGAAATCTATTCCTTTTCACAGACAGACCATCAGGGGGTGCTGTATGGCTGATATTGTGGTGAAACCCCTCCCACAAGAAAAGTACATACTCTTGGCAGTTTCTTGTCTGTGAACCTCGTTGCATTGTGGGAAATAGCGGTTTACAGCTGTTTCCAACTGCCAAAAAAAACATGCAGCAGCTACATCATCTGCCAACAGCAAAAAATGTCACCATGTAATAAATGTCAGAATGTAAATCAGGGATTTAAAAGATTTTACAATGGGCAAACACTGACTAAATCATTTATACATAATTATCGTAAAAATGAAGCACTTTTTTTATTACATTATTTTCACTGGAGTTCCTCTTTAAACAATGATGCTGGCCAGCCTCCCTGCTCCCTACACAGTTTTTTGGCAGTTGGACAGAACTGCCATTCACGAAGTGCTTTTGAAAATAAATATATTCCTGAGAATCCCATATAAAAGCGATGGGCTAGTCCAAAACCTGTCACTTCTTTCAGATTTCTATTACCTACTGTAAGTGACAGCAACATAGGAGAAAAGTAATTTATGGCTCATTTTACTCTGGAAAAAATGTACTTCTTATTTGTATGTTTGCACATATTTTACAGTTTTTCGCTGTAGTGCCCCTTTAAAGGGAACCAGAGACGAAGCACCCTTGTGTATTTTACCATATATATCAGTAAGAACATTAGAGAAAACACTTACCATGCTCTCGGTTTCATCCTCACTGCTAAAAGTGTCTGTTATCAGCTGTGATAAGAATCCCGGACTGAGCATTCAGTCTGGCTTTGCAGGGAATAATTATAGCTTATTCATTATAGCAGAGCCACAAGGGGGCAGGCTTGGGCTTGAAAAGACACCAGAGAAGACCGACTCAGCTATAATCTTTCCGTAGCAAAGCTAGACTGAGTGCTCAGTCGGGGATTCTTATCAGAGGTGATAACAATCAGATTAAACAGAGGACAATGAAACAAAGAGCAGATTAGGTGTTTACTGTCATGTTCCCACTGATTTATAAGGTAAAATACAAGAGGGTGCTTCATCTCTGGTTCTCTTTAAAGTGGACCTGAACTCTTGCACAGGACAGAAGGAAAGCATGGAGAAATACACCCTGTATGTATTTAGATAATTTAGACCGTCTAATTCCCCCTCATCTGTGACTAATCACATGTGTAATTTGATCTCTCCCCGTGTCACCTGACTGTCACGGCAGATAAGCTAATTTGAAAGCACATGATGTTAAAAATGTCTGCTTCCACGAAAGCAGGAAGTAGACACACTGCAGATTTATTGCAGGATTTGTCAGCTGTAACAAAGAAATGTCATTAAAGGTGGTGATGCTATTGCTTATCTTTTAGAGCAGAGAGGGAGCTCTGAGTTCAGGTTTGTTTTAAGGATCTTTTATTGCGTTAGTTAAAAAAAACTGCACAATAGATGGTAAAAGCCACCACAGGCTTGATCACTTCTGTGTTCCCACTACCATAGCAATTTTGAAGGCTTTCCAGCTGTTGCCAACCCAAATTGTAAGGTTGGAACAATCGCTCAAGTCATGGTACCCTTTCTCGACTTCATGCAGCCAGTGCCAGGATAGAGGTCGCAATCGCTTCTTTATTGTTGCCAAGACTGTCATCAGGCCACGTGTACTATTCTGTTTAGCAAATCAACATGTCCTGATGCAGTCCATAAACATCCACCCAGTAAATAAAGTTTACTGTGAAAGTCAGGCAATTTGATCTAGAACTCTTTATTTTGTATTCTGGTGTATTTTCTTTCCCTCATTCCATTTAAAAACATTACTTGGTGAACACGATCAAAGGTTTTCTACAACACAAAAGGAAATTTGAAGCGATTTTTATTTTTTTTTTCTCTGAAGATGTGCTGACATGTCAGTGAATATAGTAGTCTTTCCATTCCCAGCCAGGCAGGTAGTCATGGTTATGTGATGCTCCCCCTCCCCCAGTATGCAGCCAAATAAAAATCCGTGCTGGCAACTTCGGTTTCTAACACTGAAAAATATTTTATTTTCATAACAAGATTTTATCACAATTTTTTTTTGATCAGTAAATATCGATGTATTACAGTACTTCCTTAATCAGTAGCTGATACCCCCTTTTCTGGAATAGATGATCAGTGACGTCTGTATGGCTGATATTGTGATGAAACCACTAGGTCCTGACCTCACACTGTGGTAGTCTTGTTGCATTGTGGGAAGTAACAGCTTTTTCCAACTGCCTAGCAATCAGTATTTCCCTTTGTGCGTACCGTATGTGTATCTAGAACAAAAAACTTGTAACCTATCACATCGTTACGGGGTGTGGTTACAAATAATGGCAATTGGTGCTGTTTGGGGTTTTTTTGGTCATGTCTAACCATAGTAAAGATGACGTACAGACTGATTGTAGATCAAACAATATAAACAAATTACATGGCGAATATCAATCATTTCTTAATCTCTCTTCTATGTTTTAACTTCCCAATTTGCAATTTATTGATTTTATTTTTGTTCCCCTTTTTTGCAAAAGTTTCTCTTTAAAATATGCAGAAAGATTTTTTTTTTTTTCCTTCACACAAATGTCATTGTGGTGTAACAGGTGTAACAGCATCACTGCTGCCCATCGCTGCCAGACTGCCAGGTAACCTGAGTCTATTGACTTTCATGTTACCATTCACATTAGTTAAATCATTCCAGAGTGTTCCAGCATTCATGTTAAACACCCCCGAGAACATTTAATTGCATGACGCAATGATTTCCCATCGGGGGAATTAAAACTAGCGCCGCTACTATGCTGCAAAGTGCCACTTCCCTCTGTCATGCTGTGCATTGTAATGTGTGCATGGAATTGTTTGTGCAAGCAGTAGCTAGTGGGAAGGGGCCCTCATGGGAGGGGCGTGTCCTGCACTACTAGGGTGCTGTACCTCCACGCACCAACACAAGAGGGCAGAATCAGCTCAAAGGCTTCAATTCACTAAGACCCTTCCAGTAAAAAAAAGAAAAGATCAATATAATACCACATTTAGTGACCTTTTTATTTCCAAATTAAATAAGGGAATAGAACGATCTAAGTGAATTTGTTTGTTCAAATAGTAGATATACAAATAAAATCCATAAAAATCAATAAAATAAACGTACAGTCGGGGACCCGGATCACAGGGTACCCCAGTGTAAGAAGGAGCTTTTCAATAAAAGATCCCAAATAGGGTGCTGTGCAAGCTCCTACCCTACCTGTTTCACACCGTGGCATCTTTAGGGGTTAACCTGAGTATACCCTATGTGGGATCTTTTATTGAAAAGCGCTTTCTTGAACTGGGGTATCCTGTGATTAGGGTCCCCGTCTGTAAGTTGATTTTGTCGATTTTTATGGATTTTATTTGTATATCTACTATTTGAATAAACAAATGCACTTAGATCGTTCTATTCCCTTATTTGTTACTAGTGACCTTAGCCCGTTTAAAAACAGGCTAGGTCTGTCTTTACTTCACCGCCCGCCGCGTGCAAGTGACGTGCACGCCCGCCACGCACACACGCCGGCCCCTTCTGTCCCTGTCCTCCCCCAGCTCTCGGCAGTGTCTCTGCGTCTGTCCCTGTACATGCGCAGTGCTAAAAAGCACTGACACACAGACGGACGCAGGGACATGTATAGGATACAATCCACTCTTCTTTGAGGATATGCTGTACGCAAATCTGAGAAGAGGATGTCTCCTATAACGTGTGAGAGTGGATTGGAGACCTGCCGCAGACCCCAACAGACACACACACTTTATATATAACCTTATAATGTGGATGTCATCAGCTGGTAAGCCTTTGAGTTTTCTACTGGTTTTCTGCTATTACACTCAATGGCTTTAGCATATTTTATTTTATATATTAAAACAGTAATGTTTCTTAATTGAATAGCTCATTTTTAATTTTTTTCTGTAAGTTATAATGCCAATCTTATGGTGCCTATACACAGTACAATAAAAACGTTCGATTTTCCCGTTTTTTCGATCTAAAGGATCGATCTACACTGGGAGTTGTGTTCCTTATATCCTGTCCTTGGGAACTCCATGTCTTTAATATTAATCCTAGAGATTCCACTGACATCAGTGAAGTATTAATGGGGATTCTACCCCCTTGGAAGAGATTGGAGAGATTTACTCATTTTCTGCCAAGGTGGGATCCTCCCAGATGTTTATACCGACAGTAATATAATGCTAAAGAAGGCGTATGTGTAGCAGTGTTGCCACGTGAGTTGAGCGTTGTTTGGTGCTGCTAGTACAAATATAGGTAATGTAGATTGATATTTTACTTGCACTTGCCTTTACAGCGCCAACCCCTCCCCTCGTAGTGCCTACCACTAGCAGCCCCCATAAACGAGCCTCCAATCAGTACTGCCATATACTAGGATAAATTATTCTAGCTGTGTTTGAAAACACAAGCATGCTGCTTTCATAGTTTACATGTTTGAGAAATGAGTCATCCTACATCAGTACACACGCTAAATAATTCTGATAAAAATCTAGTGTGTGCAGAGCGGTCCCTGGTGGTACTTACCGTAATATGTCAGCAAGACATCCGGCCTGGCAGGTTTTCTCATCCAAGCGCAGGCCCACCCTATTCTCCTACTCATCCCGCTTGCTTCATGCTAGCTCTCCTCCACCCTCCATAGTAACATAATGTGTCACTAGCCTGTAGGCTAGCAATGCGTCTGTAGAGGAATCTACCCTAAATCCTTGCCCAGGAGAACCCTGCAGGTGACAGTAATTGTACATGCATATGTGCAGTTATTGCCTGGATGATCGAGTCCTGTCCCCTGCCGCCTGTGGGCTAGCAATGCGTCTGTAGAGGAATCTGCCCTAAATCATTGCCTGGGAGATCGAGTCCTGTCCCCTGCCGCCTGTGGGCTAGCAATGCGTCTGTAGAGGAATCTGCCCTAAATCATTGCCTGGGAGATCGAGTCCTGTCCCCTGCCGCCTGTGGGCTAGCAATGCGTCTGTAGAGGAATCTGCCCTAAATCATTGCCCGGGAGAACCCTGCAGGTGACCGTAATTGTACATGCATATGTGCAGTTATTGCTACACAAAGATAAGCATTGTAGATGAACAAATTTTTTTTTGAAAATAATTTATAAAGCTAAGAACAAATGCTGAATTAAACTGAGCCACCTTAGATGAGAATCTAGCGTGTGTACAGATGCCCCTTCGCCACCATCACCTAAAGATCTAGCATATCTGATCTTTAAGGATGTCTGATGCCTGATCAACCATCAAGAGCATTTTTATCTTGCTCATCCCGCCTGCCAGCCACTCCATCATGCGCCACATTTTGTCCCTTCTGTCCACTCCTTAGAACAGAACTTGTTTCCAGTCATCCAAGAGGTTGTCTCCAGCTGCTTCACTCCAAATCCACTAGCAGCGCTTTCTAAGCACTAGTGATTTGAAAAAAGCTCTTGCTAATGCAATGCTATGGGGGATTTTTATAAAATCACATTGCTCAAGTTGGATCACACCCATAGCATTGTATTAGCTAGAGCTTTTCTAATCCCGAAGCACTCAGAAAAGCGCTCCTAGTGGGTTCCAGACCTAACACACTGTCAAGAGGGAGTGTCAGAGCTGCTGCTATGCACTCAGTGCAGGTGTGGAAAATAAGCCACATATTTGGAATGCATAGCTAATTAGTCCTGCAGGCAGAGCAGGGACAAGGTCCTGCAGCACCCAAGGCTGAGACACCAAAGTGCGCTCCTCCATCCCTGCCACCCGAGCCATCACACACTGATTGCTATTAGACTAAGAGGCGCCACAGGGCCCACATCCTCCCCAACACCTTAATATCTAGTTATCTGGCTTGCAGTCACTGCTATGCATCCCCTTTTCTTATTTATTTCGGCTTCATACACAATTAGGAATGACAGCTGAATGAATTGTGCGCCCCCTCCTACACTGCGCCCTAAGGCTGGAGCCTCTCCAGCCTATGCCTTGGCCCGGCCCTGCCTGCAGGAAGGAGAAATACCTATGTTGCAACAGAAAACTCGATAGTGCTCCAGCTATTGAAGTGACTCTAGATCATCCATACTTCGTGGTTGGTAGCAGGCGTGCCAAACATTGTATCAAGTCTATGCCACTTTGAGAATGTACAGGTGCTTAGAGATTGATAAATACTAAACCCCTGCTGTCCCACCCTACTAAAGGCACTGTTGGGAGCTTCTGGTATAGGAGCTTCTGGTTGGAATCTGTCTGGTATAACTGTCCAAAAAATGGTCCTTGTTTGTATTCTAGGCAAAAGATTTAGCTGTGTGTAGTCAGCATAGTTTAAATAACATCACATGTTGTTTGCAGGACTGTCCCGCTAGGCCCTGACCAGATTCTGCTGAGAGGAGCCCAGCTGAGGAACACACAATGGGTGCATGGACTAGTTGTGTACACAGGGCACGACACAAAGCTCATGCAGGTAATCTCTTTATTTACTATTCAGTTGAACTCTACTATTTCATTGCACTATGAAAATAATATGTTTGTCATCTCCTGCTTTTATCTTTGACCGTTTCTTTGGAATAGTCTAGTCCGATTTGGGGCAGCATGCAAATCTATGGAGACGCAATGTGGTGCACCAGAAGTATCCAAATCGCCGCAATGCTGATTCAAAGGGTTACCACATGACCCGTGCCTATAGCATGGATTATGCAGTAATGCAAGTTAATGGGCGAGGCAGTAATTGTACACAATGGGAGTGCAGTGCAGCACGCACTTGTGAACAGATAGGAATCCCAGTGATGTACTCCCTGCACTGCATGGAGTAGGTCACTAGCTGGGGGCAGCACTATGCATATGACGCACTGTGGCGTGAGGTCATATGACTGCTGCAACGCACCACAATTAATAGGTGTGCAACCGGCCCCAAAAATTTTATAGGTTGGAGAATGACAGATGTATTTTGGAAGGGGATTCCAGAGGAATGGTGAGGCACGTGAGAAATCTTGTTTACGTGAATGCAAAGAGGTGATCCTAGAGGAGGGCAGAAGAAGTTTGAATGCAAATTGGAGGTTGGGATCTGGAAACTAGTGAAGAGATGTACAGAGAAGAGAGATTGTGGAGAGCTTTGTAGATTAAGAATTTAAAATGGATCCTCTCGTTAATAGGCGGCCAATAAAGAGCTTGACAGCAGAGGCGGAGCAAGAAGAAAGATGAATGAGTCGAGCAACCTAGTTCAGTACAGATTGGAGTAATGCCAGTCTGTTAATTGGCAATCCACAAAGTAGTATATTACAGTAATCCAAATGAGATATTATAAGAGCATTTGCTAACAAGTTATCCAGAAAGGAACTGTAGAAAGTGCGTAAGGATAATGTGGTTTGGTTACAGCACAGAAATGTGAACATGCCCATGCAATTGTATGGACTTTGTGTTCACATGCTACAGTAACACAACGCAACTCACCCTAACCCTGGTTTCCCTAGACACCTAGAATAACAGCACCTCTCAAGATTTTCTTAATGGCTAGTAATACTCTTGCCTTTCTTTTTTCATTTAGAATTCAACAAGACCTCCTCTGAAGTTGTCCAATGTAGAGCGAATTACCAACATGCAGATCTTGCTTCTGTTTGGAACGCTCATCACCATCTCTTTAATCTGCTCTATTGGCTCTTCTATCTGGAACTCCAAACATGATGAGAAGGACTGGTACCTCAGCCTAAACTGTAAGATTCCTCATTAGTTATTTCACATAACCTGATCCCACAGGATTATCAGCCTTACACTGTATCAGTGCTATAGTGGTAATAACAAATGAAGTAATATTCTCCAGAATCCTCTTCTTGAGACCCAGAGCTGGACAACCCTGAATTATCCATTTAAATGTCTAGATCTCTGAATATTTATGAGTCTAATATAAGTTGTGAATAAGAGCAGAATGGTTTACAGTATTAATAGCATCTCGTGCTGAGTGCTTTCCCCATAGATCTTTTCTCCTAGATTAATAATTGTCTCCAGTGAATTGCTTTGAAGCCATCCTAGGGCTGGTCTACTTGTCTGGTCATTAAATTCCTTTATAGCTGGTATCACTTAGTGCTTTTATCCCCATCTTCACAATGATATGAGGTGTTTTTAATTGGTGTAGAACTTTGAAGCACTTCAGCAACCAGTAAATGAGCCCTGATTGCTTTAAGGCAGCTGAGTTGGGACCAGAAGATGGAAGGCTTCCTCAGGTACCTGGAGAATCACTTCTGCTTATTGAGGGTAAAAAATATAAAGCGCCGCTATATTTCATCAAACTTTGTTAAAACTACTTAGCATAAAGGCAGACAGCTGGAACAATAAAACATATACAGTGGACTTGTCAAAAATCAGGCACCAGGAGACTAAACTTCTTCATGCTGTCTCTTGGAAAACTTTTTAATACCACTATAGATCAAGTTTTGCTGGGATACAAGTTACATAGATCTAAATTTATGGTACATACTGTAAATTAATACATGAAAACAAATGTTTAGGTCAACACTACCATTTGCAAGTAATTCATATGACATACATTACATGTCATCCTGTGCAACAGGCCAAACGAGTACCATGTTGCCACTAGAGAAGAAATAGACCAAACAAATTGCACCAGGATATAGTGTATATAAATATCCTTTACTAAATAATGGGGGACAGTTCCAAACAATTAAAAGAAAGAGAGGTCACAGTGCAATCTGCATAATATAAGTCACAGTTGCCAGTAATGATATAATATATCGTCACTATGCATGTCACTATGAACAAAACAATTCCTTAAATGATCACATATACACTGCATGAGTTTCTACAATTACGCTCTATGTAAAAGTAGTATATGTCAAAACAGACGATCCAAATATAAAATATATAAAAAAAAAAAATCCTAAACATTGCGTCTTAGAAAAGAAAAGTGCAACGTTCCAATCAAGGTGCTCATATGAGCCAAAAAGGAACACAGTTCCTACTGCATAGATCCCAAAAAGTGCATGGTGCTTGAATGAACAACCATAGAATGCTGAAGTGCATGTACTTAATGGAAGAAAGCGCAATGAGTGACTATAGTAGCTCTCCAAGAATCAGAGATAAATGTCCCTGTATGGAGACAGCGCTGCTAGCAAGGAAGTGAAAAAGTGAAAAAAAAAGTGTATAGTAGTAAACCAAAGTGTTAGAGCGCTGTAAAAAGTAATGAAATGGCCAGTGTGGAATAGTAGAGATGGGGAAGGGAGAGAGGTAAAGCAGGATATGAAAGGAAGGGAGCGGGGAAGCGGAGCATAACTGAATGAGCCCTGGACCCCTCCAGCGCTAGGTCCTCGGGTTCCTTTTCAGTCCCATGAAAGGAACGGTAGCCGCAGGGCTGACTGCACAGCACTTGTTAACTGATCAAGAGGTCCAGAGGACGGCAGGGAGCAGGGAAGGTATGCGCTCTCGGGCCCCCCTGCAGTGGCAGGGATCACAGGGGCTGCTGTTGCGTTCTCAGAAGTGCTTGCAGTGTGATCCAACCCTTGGGGTTACCTAACCACCTTCTTAAGATGCCCAGTCAATTGATTTGTGGACATTCCCTGAACCAGCGGTTTAATAACTGCCAGTAAGATTGGATAGAGGATTTCAGCATATTGGTAGGCAAATGGAATTAGCTGGTTCTTTAGAAGCACTTGGCCTGTGTGTTTGGCTTGTGATGATTGTAATAAGTCTGCCTAAGGTGCCCATACACTCGTCAGATTGGCAACAGATAGATAAGAAATGCATCTGATGATCTATCTGATGCGTTTTTAGAACATTTTTTACCAGGATAGAATTCCAATAGATTTCAGTTTGAAATCTATTGAAATTCGATCTGATGGCATTTTTTTGCCATCAGATTTCCATTAAGGCCAATGCAAACTGATAAGCAATCTCATCAGATCGACCTAAATTTTCCACCCTGCAAGTTCGATGGAAATCCATCGAAATCGATCGAAATCGGCCGTCGATCGGTCAATTGGCCAACCGATTTGCGATCGATCGATCGATTGGGATCGATCGGTCGGCCAGAAAATCGGCTGAGTGTATGGGCTGCTTAACTGTTAAGAGCTTTAGTCTGCTGCAAAGCTATTGCTGTGGGCTGTTCAGCAGATTGTTTTGTATGAAAACAATCTTGTCTGGAAGCAGTTGTAACATATTCTTTTATCTGTGATCATTGAACAGATGGCGGCGCTAACAACTTTGGACTGAATTTTTTAACATTTATCATCCTCTTCAACAATCTCATACCCATCAGTCTGCTGGTGACACTGGAAGTGGTGAAATTTATACAAGCCTATTTCATTAACTGGGTGGGTATGCCAATAAATTGGGAAATGGTTTTATGTGTGTTTTAGTATAATCTGTACATTTATTTTCCCACCATTCTCTCGGTCAGGATGTAGACATGCACTATGAGCCAACAGACACACCTGCTATGGCCAGAACATCTAACCTCAATGAGGAGCTGGGGCAGGTGAGACAACTGTCAGTCTTAGTTGTGGTTTGTATGTGTGTTCTTGGACTGCTTACAAAGTTGTAACCTCATTGCTTTGCTCAAATGAACCCAGTATTTAATAGACTTTGAAGTACCATACATACATATTAGCCTGGCAAGCACAGTAGCAGCTTTGATCCCTGCATATTCACTAATTGTTGAAATTGGTTGCAGCCAAAAAAACAACTTATCCTGCAGCTGATCCCATTCACAGGAACGGCACACAATATACTGGATTCAGTGGCACACACTTAGGGCTGGTTCACACTGCAAAAGGTTTTTTATAAGCGCTTCTAATTGTAAAAGCTCTTGCTAATGTAATGCTATGAGTTTGTTCTCACTGGAGCGATGTGATTTTATAAAAATCACCCATAGCATTGCATTAGCAAGAGCTTTTCAAATCAACAGTGCTAAAAAAAAAAAAAGCCCTGGTAGTGTGGACCACGCCTAACAGCTGATCCGGCACAAAAAGACCTGCCATGCAGTTAAAGAAATGAGACTGTCACGTTCATTTCCCTTTAAACAAAGGCAGTTGTCTGGCTGTCATGCTGAACTCTGACTTTAGTGGTGTCTGAATCACATGCCTCGGAAACAAGCATGCAGCTAATGTTGGTCAAACTGTAGCCAGAGTCCTCTGATGTGCATGCTCATTCTGGGTCAGTGGAAACAGATTTACTTACCTAGGGCTTCCCCCAGCCCCTGGAAGCGTCTGTGTCCCTGGCCGCAGCTCCGCTCTCAGCGGGTCACCCGTGGTTCCCTCTGTACCTGCCGCTGACTCCTATCGCCTGGAGCGTTCTGCGCAAATGCAGTACATTTATGCAGTTGCCGCTGATCTCATGGGGTCGGCAACTGCTAAAGTGCAGCTGCACTGATATATTAGAAAAGATGTACTCGACTTCAGGGCAGTTCAGACAGGGTTGGCGGGCATACATTCAGAACTGCCGCTCATGAATTCTGACGCAGGATTGGGCTTTCCCTGTTGCAAGCAAACTCCCAGGTGGTGTTTATGCTAGCCCCGTGTTGTCGCAACTTGGGGGGAAATGGGTAATTCAGGCACCAGCTATTGCCAGCCGCCAAATTACCGCATTTATTTCTAATTTGAGCTCCGGCAATAGCTGGCACCCAAATTAGTCACTGAACTATAGTGGTAATTCTCATTACGGCCTATGGTAGCACCCAAATCATCGGTGCAGCTCTGCGCCAAAATTATCTATCTCGGTCTGGCGGCGGCTCATTTAGCTGATGCCGAATGCTTTTCCGCTACCAAAAAGCGTTTAGCAGAATAGTGTTTGGCATTCGTTTCCGGTATTTCATTGCCACACCTTGTTTGGAGCCCCTATGGGGACACAATGACCAAATGCAGCCAAAGCTAAAGGCTATACCCAGCGTCTCGTAAAACTCGATTGACCACGGCTCGAACGCTGGCAGTCGATTGTAAATGCATTGAGAGGAACACTGCTATTACCCTCAATGTGGGATGCAGTTGCTCCTGGTGGTAAACACCATGCACAGCTGTAGAGGAAGACAAAAAGACAACCGAGAGCCCCCACTAGTGTATTATTGATAGACAATTGGCGTATTAGTAGTATGTGACTACTATTCAGACAGTCTTTCATGTCTGCTTTATGGAGTTACTCCTGTTGCATTTTTGCCTGAGGAAGCGGGCTTGAGACCCGAGAAACGCGTTGCAATTGTTCTCTTTGGAGTATTTTACTAAACTTGATTAAAAAGGTTTTTTTTGCACGTACACAGCGGTTGTGTTGTTTTGTTGGAGAGACGAGTCCACCCTCGCCACCAACATTTTAATTGGTTTTAATTGGCTACTTATTTTATTCTGTTGGCGCCTCTGTTTCCCTTCTTATACCATGCACAGCTGCTGCCAGTTACACGTCTTCACCGGTCCTAACAGAGGGCCTTTATGAAGCAGCCTTTTTCATTTCAGATGACAGGCAGCTGTATGTTGGATTTACTGAACTGTTTACTGTTACTGTTTACTGTTTACAGCTGTGGTTTTATGTTTTATCATAGGTCAAATACATCTTCTCTGACAAAACTGGAACCCTGACGTGTAATGTCATGCAGTTCAAGAAATGCAGTATTGCAGGAAATGCTTATGGGTAAGTCATCATGGTCATTCTATGTAGACGGCTTTGTCAGTAAATTAGTCATTTGTCTTTATAACTGAGTATGTCCTGTTTGCCGTTCAGCTGTCATCCATTAAAGGGAACTTGTGCAGGCCAACTGATGAGGAAGTGTGAAATCTGTGTACCTTAAAGGGAACCGGAGGTGAGAGAGAGATGGAGGCTGCCATATTTATTTCCTTTTAAAACAATACCAGTTGCCTGGCAATCCAGTTGATCCTCAGCCTCTAATACGTTTATCCATAAACCCTGAACAAGCATGCAGCAAATCAGGTACTCTGACTCAGGTTTTACTGGATTAGTCATTTGCTTGTTCCAGGGTTTTGACTCGGATACTACTTATGCCAGAAGATCAACACGGCTTCCAGGCAACTGGCATTGTTTACAAGGAAATGAGTAAGTAAGGCAGCTTCCATATCCCTCTCACCTGGGGTTCCCTTTAAGGTACACAGATTTTTCACTTCCTCATTAGTTGGCTTATTTCCGGTCGCTTGTATAGCTAGGACATGCGCCCGTATTAAACAGAATATACAGTGAGAGTGCACTGCTGTGGAGAGACTGTGCATGTCAGCCCATAAAAAAGGAGGGGAAGGAATATAAAGCTTTTTTATAGCAGCAGTCTGTTCCTTAGATCTAAGTAAGGTAAGTTGTGGGAATTAGTGTCCTGTAAATTGGTGAGACATGATCTCTCCTATTATGGTGCATTCTCAGGTATGGATGTACAGGATATTATTTATGCTTGTGAGAACAGATATTGCCACAATCTGAAGGTGTAGAGAAAGCACTCCTCCGTCCATCGATTTGATGTGCCGTGTTCGGTCTGTCAGCACACCAGGCGTGTAGCAATAGTAGACCACCGTCAGTATTTTCAATGTTTTAAAAGCATATAGTTCCTTTTTCAAGCTTGCCTGTTTAGGTTGTGATATACAAATCACAGTGCTTTATAAAGTGGGCATGAATCAGGAAGTAGCAAATCACAATTACACAAAACACTAACCAATCACTATGGTCCGCTGTCGGACCTGATGGGGAACTTCTGTGGCTGCCACCTCATAGGAGAGCCATCAATGGACCCTCCCATTCACTTATGATAGATGATGTGGGCGCGGCAGATTTGATTGTGATTGGCTACTTCCTGATTCATGGCCACTATAAAAAGCACTGTGATGTCATTGTATATTAGAACCCATACAGCTGTGCTTGAAAAAGGAGCGATATGCTTTGAAATGTTGCAGCGATGGCTGTATATGTCGTTTGAAGAATAAGAGCATTGAAACTACTGGCGGTGCTGGTCTACTTCTCTACAACAGATATTGACACAGGAACATGCCACAGGGCAGTTTCTAGACCAGCCTTTCTCAACCTTTCTACCCTGGAGGAACCCTGCAAATAACTTCTCAAGGAACCCCTGCAAACAATGTTTTGATCTCGAGGAACCAGTGCACTTATTTTGCAGGAGGTATGTGTGGCTGTTATTTCACTACCTCCCATTACACTGCCACTATTATACCATTATACTGTCTCCTGAGCCCCCAATTTAGTGCTTCTTGTTGAAGTACTACATATTATTATAATGTGCTCTATTATACTTCCTCCACGATGGGGGGGGGGGGAAATGCCAAGGAGCCCCTGCAGAGTCCTCAAGGAACCCTGGTTGAGAAAGCCTGTCCTAGGCGATGATGCCATAGGTAGCCAGATGTAGCACCCCCCTTCTATTGCAGTCTTCTCTCTGACTCACTCTCACCCACTCAATTCTCACTCACTGATTAATTGAAAAAAATTAGAGAGCCAAGCCTGTGAGGGTGCATTGCACTTAAAGGGACTCCGAGCAGTGCAGAAACTATGGAAAGATGCACATCATTTTAAAGCTCTCTTTCTCCTCTTTCCAATGATCTATAAATTGCCACCCTACGCCTTTTAGTTTTCGCAGGGCACAGGGCGACTTTTTCTGCTGAATGGAGCTGCTGACACTGGGGAAAGTGTCAGCCTGTGTAATACAAGTAACTATGGAAAGATGGATATCATTTTAAAGCTCTCTTTCTCCTCTTTCTGACGACACCTAAATCGTCGCCCTACACCTTTTAGTTTTCTTTATTTTCGCGATTGAAATCGCGGCCGCGGCAATTTAAATCGAGAAAATAGCGAAAACTAAAAGGCGTAGGGTGGCGGTTTATATATCATTGGAAAGAGGAGAAAGAGCGCTTTAAAATGATATGCATCTTCCCATAGTTTCTGCACTGCTCGGAGTCCCTTTAAAAAAACAAGCAGGTATCTCCATTCATGATTAGAAAAAAAAGTTATATAGATTAGATACTTCTCCCTGTTTAAATGATCACTGATATAATCAAGCTACATGTATAATGTAAGAGTATTCTCATATTACAGTACAGTAACAAAACCCCCCTGCTGTAAACTGCTGCTGTCCACAAGCTTCTGCCCATTGTTTGGGGTGGCTAAGATTATAAGCTACCTTATTGAATGAACCGCCGCTGAAGCATAAGACTGTTATGTGATTTTTTTTTTCTCCAAAGATGATAATTTTCTACTCTTTGGGCTGCTATTATATAAAAATAGATATTCCAACTCTTTACTAAAATATATTTACCCAAGCTTAAATTACAGCTGTCTGTTGTTTTGTTAAATCGCATGACTTGGCTCCACATGCTATAGTGTAATTATACATCACATGCAATTTGAATGCAATTATTACACATTGCTCAATCTCTCTTGGCACCTGCTGTATAGGGAGGCTCCTGGTTATTGAGCTACAACTAACATAATGGCTCAAAAATGGATTTCTAGTTGCACCCCTGCTACAGTGCCTCTTTAACCTCCTTGGCGGTAACCTTGAGTCAGGCATCACGAAGGAAAAAAGCCAGAAATGGTAATTCAAGCCTGACTCCGTTGGGAGGTATGTGCATTACAGCGGGCATTTTAAATCCCCTCCACCAGGATCCATACCCTGGCAGCCATTCTTTTTCCGGTCCTCGGAGGCTCTGTATCCCTCAGGTGAGATTGCGGTTTGTGGTCATGACAGCTGGTGATCACACTATAGGGGTACAGGGAGGATGGAGGGACAATTGCAGCGCTTGATCCCAAGGAGGTGAGTAAGTGGAGGGGCTGTCGCAGATCTCACTGCAGTGGATGATTTTTTTTTTTGTCCTGCTTTCCTCTTCAGAGTTCTGATCACATGATATAATGTGATTGTAACCGAGGGGATGATGTCAGCAGTGCAGCCCCGCCTGGTGGTGGAAGAGGAGTAATGCAAGAGTCTCTTCCGTCACCCCTCTTCCACCACCTGGCGGCACTGCTGACACCATCCCCTGGTTTACGATCACATGTCATATCATGTGATCGAAACTTAAAAGAGAATGTCGGGAGTGCAGCGCCGCCGGTGGAGGGGAGGAGACGCCATCCAGCCTCCCTGAAGCAGGTAAATATAAAGAAGCTCCCTATGCCGCTCTGCAGGCAGCTAAACGGCATGTGCTGTTTGAAGATGCCCTGATATGCATTGTCTCGAGATAATGCGTGCAGGCTGCTATTAGAGTAAATACTGCGCGCGCAAGTGGAAACATCATGCACCACGTTTTCACATTTAATAAAAAAAAATGTCGTTCAAACATTTGTACACATGGCCAACTGCATGATATCTGCCCAACAATTGTGTGAGTAAATCCGCTGGACGGATCGGGCAAAATCCCTGATATCGGTTTCTCGGTACCTTTTTGCACACAATTGTTGTCCAACACGGCGAAATCTGTCGTATGTCGGAAGTTTAAAAAGACTTGCAGTTGAGCGTGTGTACGAGGCTTTCGATTTCCATTGAGCAGTGGCACCTGTAGACATGGAAATTCTGCCCCTCTAGATATCTTGTGGCCACTGTGACATGATGATTAATAGCACTCGCCATTACTGCATTGTAGCAGATTATATTTTTCTAGGTTCACACAGGTGATAACAGAAATATCTGCAAATGTGCCTAGTAGAGGCATGAAGACTTGTGGATTCTTCTTGACTATATTGAAGGTTTATCCCATAGCCATTCTACAAACGTGAGGGTACATGGTGAAATTGCCCTGTAATAAATACATTTACTGTACTTTTCGCCGTATAAGACGCACTTTTTCTCCCCAAAAAATGGGGAGAAAAAAATCCCTGCGTCTTATACGGCAAAGGCAGGGAATCCCCGACTTACGAACGCCCGCCGATACGAACTGCGACCCGCCGTCGGGGATTCCCTGCCTGTGGTGCTGCTGTGGCCGTCTCCTTCCTCCCCGCTTCCCTCTACCCGCACCTCGGGTCCCCCCTGCGTGTCCTCGGGTCCCCCCTGGGTAAGAAATGGCAGCGCCTACCTTCTCTATCTTGCCCGCGGCGATTGAAGACATCTGGCTTCAGTGGGCGGCTTCCTCTAGTGCCGGCTTGTAATGACGCGTCATCACAAGCCGGCACTAGAGGAAGCCGCCCACTGAAGCCGGATCTCTTCAATTGCCGCGGGCAAGATGGAGAAGGTAAGCGCTGCTATTTCTCACACAGGGAGGCCTGACCCGAGGACACGCAGGGGGGACCGAGGACACCAGAACGAGGGGTAGAGGCAACCCGGGGGGGGGGGGGGGGGGGGCAGAGAGCGGACACATGGGGGGCAGAGAGCAGGGCCATGGGGGCACACAGGAGGACCATGGGGGCACACAGGAGGACCATGGGGGCACACAGGAGGACCATGGGGGCACACAGCAGGACCATGGGGGCACACAGCAGGACCATGGGGGCACACAGCAGGACCATGGGGGCACACAGCAGGACCATGGGGGCACACAGCAGGTCACTGGGGGCAGGCAGCAGACACATGGGGCAGACAGCTGGGGGCAGACAGCAGGACCATGGGGCAGACAGCTGGGGGCAGACAGCAGCACACTGGGGGCAGACAGCAGGACACATGAGGACACCATTTGGGGGAAGGTCAGGAGGTCATGTACAAGGTGCTCCTGAAATATGGATGCACCAGGTTTAGTTTTTTTTTTTCTTCTTTTTTCTGTTTTTGGCCTCTAAACCTAGGTGCGTCTTATATTCCGGAGCGTCTTATACGGCGCGAAATACGGCAATATATATTATGTAAAGGCTTGTGCTGCCCACACACTGGCAGATTGCTAAATGTAAACGTCCAATTGAATGCTGGAAGAAGGCAAAACTGTAGTCGCTGCATATGACTACAGGTTCTCACATGTTTTCATTCTGCTAGTGTGTGGCCAGCAATAGTCTGTTGTAATACCTTGCCTCACTATAGAGATGACCAGTCAGACTGATGAACCAGAACTCTGCCTGTCTTTCTTTTTTCCCTCTCATGCAGTCACTGTGCAGACCTTGAGGACAATAGGTATAGTGAAGATGGCTGGTAAGCTTAGCAGGTTTCCTTTGCATGTGTGTCCTGAACTGCATGCTGCACACCATGGGTGGACAGTGTATAAGCATGTGCAATTACCATTTCACAAAGCACTCAACATAGTTACTATGGCTCGTGTTCCACATGTAGAGAAATGGCTTGGACTACTCTGTGCATTGTCCTAGAATACATTGTGGATGGCTGGTTGCCTACCTGTGGTTCTTGGACCTCCAGAAGCGTTTGATGTACAGTCTGGCCATAGCCCTGCAGTGTCCTGGCTCTGTGGTGTTGCAGTATCGCATGCTGTGTCACTGGGTGTTGTACAAGGTGACCACAAAAGCTGGACCACGGCACACAGTGACTGGCTGACTATGGATTACTTATGGGGGAGAAGATATTATCGTACGCCTGTCATATCATCATGTTTTGTCACATGTATGTACTGTATAACTCTAATGGCACTCTGGCACCGTGCTGCTCTTACTCTTGTTTTAGGTTCAGCAATAGTCTTCTTACTGGGCAAAGCTTTATACAAATATCACATTTTCATTTGGGATAGCTATTGTACTAAATCAAAATGCTTTAAAATGGGCATTTGATAAAAATCCAAGTGAAACATCATTCTATATTCCTTCATCCTTAATATAATAAGCACATTACCAGGGCTTGGCCTTTCCTCTCCCTGTAAAATCCAATGTCTGCTGACCCAGACAGACAGACCCACACAGACGGACGGACGGAACCGCACGGACGGACAGACGGACCCGCACGGACCCTCACGCACGCACGCACGGACGGACAGACGGACCCGCACGGACCCTCACGCACGCACGCACGCACGGACGGACGGACCCGGACAGACCCAGACAGACACGGACGGACGGACAGACCCAGACAGACACGGACGGACGGACATACCCAGACAGACCCGCACGGGCGGACGGACAAACCCAGACAGACCCGCACGGACGGACGGACAGACCCAGACAGACCCGCACGGACGGACGGACAGACCCGGACAGACGCGCACGGACGGACCCGGACGGTTGCTTAAAAGGAAATAAATATGGCAGCTCCATATACCTCCTGCTTCAGTTGTCCTTTTAACCTCCCTGGCGTTCAATTTCCCAGAATTTCTGTGCAAAAAGTGATCCAATTAATTTTCATAACCTTTTTTTTCCCCCTGTAACTTGCCAAAATGTGTCAAGCAAGGGTCTACTATACAGTGCAGGAGAGTATTTACGTGTATGCATGTCAATACTGTTCACAGCATGTTTTGTATTGACATATATAACCGTCAATACCGCTAGGTAAGGCAATTTTTTAAAATTTTTTGCATAAATCTGTGTTAAATGCTTCAGATGCTAACTTAGTAATGTCACCAAGAATATAATGCGTTTAATACTATTTCCTCAGGCATGAACAGACGAGCGATGATGGCAGAGATTTTCATGATGCAACTCTACTGGAAAATCTGGAGAATAACCATGTGAGTTATTTTTTTTATTTGCATCAGGAGAAAGGAAAGCTGTAGTGCAAGTGAGATGTTTCATTGTTAAGCGTCTGAGGCCATGTGCCTTCTGAACTGACAGCTTGAATGCTATTGGGGTTTACTGAAACAATTGCTTTTTGCTGTGAGTGTAGAGGCTTGTACGTACGTACGCTTGTATATATGACATGACCGACCCCATGACAAACACAACTTGTACTTTCTGTGCATTAACCAATTAAATAACCATCTTATTAACATGCCACACACGCAAGTAAAAGAACAACTGTGCTCTGTTCATTGTCCTAGAATACATTGTGGATGGGCGGTTGCCTACCGGTGGTTCTTGGGCCTCCAGAAGCGTTAGATGCAGGGATGCTCATCCGGATCCGGGTACCCGGGTAAACCCAGGTATCCGACCATTTTTCTGCTATCCGGGTCGGATCCGGATACCTGGGCCACTATCCGGATAGCACTATCCGGACTCTATACGGATAGTTAGCTGCATAATCCGGATACCCGCAGGTATCCATCCAGATATCCGGATAGTGTAACTAGTAAGGAGATGATGTCATTCAGCCAATCAGAGGGCTCCCAGCAGAAGCTTTAGCAACCAATCACAGAGGGGAACCCTGGCCAGCCCCACCTGACCTCATTGAGCCAATCAGAGGTCTCCCAGCCTAAGCCCTAGCACCCAATCACAGAAGGCAAGCCCCCCTGTGTAATAAGGGGGGCTGGCATGATGAGACAATCGTCCTTGCTTGTGTGGCTGGCTGGCTGGCCACTGACAGACTTGCTCCACTGCTGGCTTAGCAAGTGATGTATACAGTGATAAACCTAAAGCTTTGAGTGCTAAACACCTTCACTACACTATTGTTCTATTGTTGTTGTTTTTTTAGCTAGCTAGCTTGTAATTGTTTGCTTTCATTCACTCAGTTAGGTCCTGTCTGTGTCTGTGTAGGCCAGCAGGACAGTATAGGGAATAGGAGGATTACTGTGTTATTGTATTGTAGTTAGTACTGCAGTTAGATGTTATGGCGGCGGCCTGGCGGGTACACACGGTGCGTTCCCGCACTCGATTTCCCGCTCGATTCCCGTCGACTCTAAAGTCCTCTACAAAGCTGCGAAATACAAACTGCAGAGAGCCATTACCGACGCAAAAAAAGATTATTCACAAAAACTCGAGGAAAAATTTTCTAACGCCGACTCATCCACAATATGGAAATCTCTACATGAAATTACCAGCTACAGGAGGAAATCTCCTCCCCCCTCACTACATAACCTGCAGCTTGTAAATGAGCTGAATACATTTTATTGCAGGTTTGACACTACCAACAAAAGCCAAACACAACAAGTCAATTTGCATCTCTGCCACAGGCAAACTGAACACTCTTCCTGCCAGCCAACGTCTCCACCCCCTGCGGTGCCTCAGCAACTACACAACACAGGAGGCCAGACACAATCTATTGACCTGTCCCCAGATGTGCATGCTCTAACAATATGCCAATCAGATGTAAACAGACTCTTTAAAAAACAAAACACCAGGAAAGCAATGGGACCAGACGCTGTGTCTGCGAAATGCTTGAATCTCTGTGCCGACCAATTAGCGCCTGTATTTACAGACATATTCAAAGCATCTCTAGAACTCTCAATTGTTCCTGCCTGTTTTAAAAGCGCAACTATTGTACCAATTCAAAAAAAAACAAAACCTGCATGTTTAAATGATTACAGGCCTGTTGCGCTGACATCACTGGTCATGAAAGCATTTGAAAAACTGATAATGACTTATCTGAAATCCATCACAGATCCCCTGCTGGACTCTTTGCAATTTGCCTACAGGCCTAACAGATCCGCAGACGATGCCGTGAACATGTGTATGCATTATGTACTACAGCATTTAGATATCCCAGGAACCTACACCAGGATTTTATTTATAGATTTCAGCTCTGCATTTAATACCATAATTCCATCACTGCTGCACAGCAAGCTCTCCCAGCTACATGTACCTGAATCCCTCTGCAAATGGATAACCGACTTCTTAACCGACAGAAGACAGCGTGTTAGACTTGGTAAACTCACATCAAGCTCTCTGACAGTCAGTACTGGTGCACCCCAGGGCTGTGTGCTTTCCCCACTGCTGTACTCGCTTTACACCAATGACTGCATCTCCACAGATCCATCTGTTAAGGTTCTGAAGTTTGCAGACGACACAACAGTTGTTGGTCTCATTCAAAACGGGGATGAGTCTGCATACAGGCATGTGGTGGGACAGCTTTCCTCCTGGTGCAGCAGCAACAACTTGGAACTAAATGCTCTCAAAACCATGGAGATGATAATAGACTTTAGGAGATCTCCCCCCCAGCACCTCCCCTTAACCATAAATGGATCCACAATAACCCAAGTAGAGTCATTCAAGTTTCTTGGGTCCACGATCTCAAACGACTTAAAATGGGACAACAACACTGCCACTATTGTCAAGAAAGCACAACAGAGAATGTACCATCTACGGCAGCTGAAAAAGTTTGGCCTACCTCAAAATCTAATGGTGCAGTTCTACACTGCAATCATCGAATCAACCATAACATCATCTATGACTGTATGGTTCGGCTCCTGCTCAGCATTAGAAAAGGGGAGGCTGCAGCGCATCATCCGATCAGCGGAAAGGATAATTGGCTGTAGCTTACCTTCCCTGCAGGATCTTTACACTAGCAGGTGCAGAAAGAGAGCAACCAAAATTGCCTCTGACCCCTCTCACCCAGCTCACTCCATCTTCCAGCGCATGCCTTCAGGAGTAAGATTCCGGTCAATCGCTACCAAAACCTCTAGACACAGGAACAGTTTTTTTCCTCAAGCGGTAGCCATACTTAATGCTGAACCACGTTAGAGCTGCTAGGACTGAAAGTAATCAGCACAGAACTAAACATGAACAATTCTCACATTGCTTACTGCCACTATACTTATAATGTCCTTAACTTGTAATATTCACACTGTCTGTCCTTGTATTGTTTTTGTTTGTGTTTGTTAAGCAACTGCCAAGACAAATTCCTTGTAGGTGCAAACTTACTTGGCGAAAATAAATTGATTCTGATTCTGATTCTGACTCGATTATTTCCGACATGTCCGATTTGCGTTTTGGTGGATTAAGTTGATTCGCATGTAAAGTATGCTAAATCGACCTAACGATCCATCCAAACGCAAATCGGACATGTCAGAAATAATCGAGTCGACGGGAATCGAGCGGGAAACCGAGTGCAGGAACGCACCGTGTGTGCCCGCCACCATAACACAGTGTGCACTGTCTGTCCTCTACTCTGCGGTCTGTCACTCCGTGCTGATTTGATGTAAAGTCCAACCCCGATTTTAAAGTAAAAGTACCCCACATCATCTTGTGACATCATCACGTATAAGTTGTACTATGTCTGCTGGCACCGGCAGCTGGGGGAGGGGCAGCAAGGGCAAGAGGACATGGAGCAACATTACAACCACCCTCAGAAGGTCTGCCGTGTCAGTGTCGACCCCAGCGGGCAGCCTACCCTCAGTCAGTGAGCTTTTCGCTCCAGGCGCCGCGATTGAACTCAGGGCTGTTAGCCGCAAGGAGTTTGAGGAGGATGTTCTGGGTTTTGAGGAGGGGGGGGGGGGTATGATGTTGATGATGGGATGAAGGACCGTGACTACCATCCACAGGATGGGGATGTCAGCTCTGACTCTGAGGAGGAGGATGCGTCGGTGGGTTTGGCACGGAGGACCAGCATTGCAGACAGTGGCCGTGGAATGCGGGACCCACCACATCCTTCTGCCGCTACCACCAGCCGCACCACTCAACCCCCAACCGCCACAGGGAGAAAAGCCGCAGCATCCCATTCTGGCCGCAGGAGGATCGTCACCTCCCCAATCTGGCCACCACGGTGCCACAGGCCACTGCTGCTGATACCGCCACCTATATTCAACCCAAAACACAATTGCGGTGTCATTTTTTTTGGAGGTGTCTGGGCTGAAAACTGTCATATCCCAGTTGTGCGATTGGACTTTGGACACAATGTGGGCTGCACGACCGCTGTCTGGAACCTGACAGCTTTTTTTTTTTTTCATTTTATGTCCACCAAATAATTAGTATTTCCCTTTAAAAAAACATGATGCTACATGCATCATTTACCCTAAAAACCATTTTAAAGCTATTTAAAGGACACATCCAGGTTTTCTATCCGGATACCCGAATAGGTCGGGTACCCGCGGGTAATTTGGTCGGATATCCGGATCGGATCCGGATATCCACAAGGGCGGGTAATAAAAAGCACTACCCGAGCATCCCTGGTTAGATGTACAGTCTGGCCATAGCTCTGCAGTGTCCTGGCTCTGTGGTGTTGCAGTATCGCATGCTGTGTCACTGGGTGTTGTACAAGGTGACCACAAAAGCTGGACCACGGCACACAGTGACTGGCTGACAATGGACTACTTATGGGGGAGAAGATATTATCGTACGCCTGTCATATCATCATGTTTTGTCACATGTATGTACTGTATAACTCTAATGGCACTCTGGCACCGTGCTGCTCTTACTCTTGTTTTAGGTTCAGCAATAGTCTTCTTACTGGGCAAAGCTTTATACAAATATCACATTTTCATTTGGGATAGCTATTGTACTAAATCAAAATGCTTTAAAATGGGCATTTGATAAAAAGCCACTCCTTTTAATTAATGAGCTAGTTCACACTTAAAGAGAATCTGATGTAAAAGTAAAAAACAGATACTCACCTAAGTAGGGAAGGCTCTGGGTCCTATAGAACATTCCAGTTTTCCTTGCGTTCTTGGTGTTCCAGTGCTTGGTCCTGGTTCAAATCTCTTGCTGCGGGAGCCTTCAGAATTCTTCGGGAGCGCTCGGGCTCCCAAAGATTGGTGGCTCTGTACTGCGCGGGAGAGGGTGCTCGCGCGTGCGCACTACGCAGTGGCCCATCTTCAGAGTGCTTACAAAGACTCCTGAAGCCCACCAGAAGTGGAAGAGAGCAGTCTCTGGTCAGAGACTGCTAATGGGGAGCCTGCGGGGACCATCTGGAAACCTGGAAGGCTCTATAGGACAGAACCTTCCCTCTCGTTAGGTATTTGTTTTTTATATTTATTTTCACTTCAGATTCTCTTTAACCTTCCTGGCGGTAAGCCCGAGCTGAGCTCGGGCTATGCCGCGCAGGAGGATATCTCTGCCCCTGGTGGAGCGATTTGCCCCATTTAAAGTGCTGTGCGCGCAGCTAGCACTCTGCTAGCCGCGCGCACAGCTTGATCGCCGCTGCTCTGCGGCGATCGCCCGCACGCAACGGCTGAAGAGGGCCCCCCGCCAGAACCCTGCTTAGCCCGGACCAATTAGTTCCAGGCAGCGCCATGGGCTGGATCTGAGGCGTCTGACGTCAGGACGTCGGCTGACGTCCATGACGTCATGCCGATCGTCGCCATGGCGACAGGAGAAGCCAAACAGGGGAACGCGTTATATACGCGTTCCCCTGTTTGCTATTGATGCTGGCGACGATCGCACTAGAGGGACACATGCACCCTCTAGTGGTGTTTCATGCAGCTACCACTCTGGTAGCTTTACATGAAACAAAATTTATTTTTTTTTTTAAATGGATTTCTGCCTATGTGGAAGAAAAAATTCACCGCCAGGATGGTTAATGCATTTTTAGCGCACAGAAAAAAAACCTAACATCCTACAGCTAAATTCTGAAAATGTTGTCAATGCACACTTTTTTTTTTTCTGTAACGCGCGCAGAAAACTGAGACAAGTGTGTCTCCTACCTAATGCTCCTGCATATACACATTTTTTTATCATGACCTGAATTTAACACATTTGCTTGTAAATAATATCTGTGTATGAGGACAAAGGCAGCCTATTAGTTCATTCACCGCATTGTGTGATGATAAGCCTTAGCACTACAAGCAGCTTTGACTGCAGAATATCCATCACACTTATAATTCATTGGGTCTCTGTCTGCAATATACTCGTCTCAGCTAAGGCCACAATAAACAGTGTGTGCCTACAGCAAATTAAATTGGGCACAAGGGGATGTGGCATGTGCTGTTGTTAGAGAACACTGTAATTATTTGTAATAAAGCAGACCTCAGGGGCAGCACTGGTACCTCTGGGGCCGCTCACAAATGGCAAAGGAATACTCTCTATAATTAAAAGAATGGTTTCATCGATACATTAACAGGTGATGATATTGTTATAGCGGCAGCAGCTAAGGCACGGCACGATGTCTACGGATTGTAAAAAATCAATAGTAATAAGAGTATCTTCTCTATCTTACCGGAAGAAATAAATCCCATTAAATGTGGAAAATCAATCATCTCTGCAGAACCTGCATTTTCTACATGGTAAATCTTGATAGATTTTTTTTTCCCCACTTTTGTTTTGAGGTTCAGATCATTAATTTACAACTGCAGAGGTAGCTCAAACGATTGAAGTAATTTAAAGAAAAACTCTGTGAAGATTTACTGAACTGAGTACTCAGCAGGGAAAACAGAATTTACATCACATTCCAATCCCAATCCCCTCTACCGCCACCAGTACTTGTACTGCAGTATTTGTCAGCTGTATGGGTTTCAGGTTCACTCTCTTTAGCCAGCTTTCCGTGCTGGTTGAGTCAAGAGAGATACTGGGTTTGAGTCACTAATGTTCAGTAAAGTTGTAGTGAGCAGGTAGCGCAGGCAATTTTACCAATATTTATGCCAGGTACGTAATGTGAATTGTGCAGATAGCACAGCACAATTTAGATGAGGTACACGTAATACCATACTGTGTGCTACACTATACTTTTGTTACGCTACACTGTGGTACACTAGCAGGTTGTGCATACTGCACCGGGATGTGGAGTAGGAATCGGAGCAATTTTTGGCTACCCAGAGCTGGTGGTTTCAAAAACTCGTCGATTTTTGTACCAACTTCACATGGCATGAGCCCTGTAGTCTGGATCAACTTGTAGTCCTGACCGCATCTCATTTCTGTTATTGTCAAGTAATTATAGTATCATCTAGTGGCCATTATTGGAACTACACCCCATGCTTTTATTTCTCAGGACAGAAGCTGTGATCTACTGCTAATTGATTATGAATAGTCAGACCCAGATTTACCTCACAGGAGCCTATAGGCACAGATGACCTGGCACCCTAGACTTCACCTTCCATGAACCTATAGTCCCCCGCCAAACTGCACCACAAGCGTGCTGGCTGTCCCAGCTATCACATCTCCCTTACTTCCCCTGCCTGTCATAGATAGCTACAGGTGCCACTTAGTATTAGGTAGCCAGTACCCTCAGTATTAAGTACCTTCAGCCCCTGACTGAAGGGAGGTCTCGTTAGTGGAATGCAGAGAGCAGGCTGAGTAACCCCTCGTTCACGCTCTCATCAGGACTCTGCATAGGAAAGGAAGGAGGCACCTTTCCATCATCAGGGGCCTGTCGGCACGTGTCTAGAGTGCCTTATGGTAAATCCTGTGAATAGGGATAGGTGAAATGCTGACGTCTCCTCACTTGAGGGTGCAAAACATTTAAACGCTGTATCTGCCCACTAGTACTTGCTGGAGAATGAATTCCCTTGAGTTTCTATCAGCAGCAACTTTTGGGAGGTGCCTTTCCCTGCTGTGGTCTTGGGTTGCAGAAAGCATGCTATGAATACCATGCATTTTTAGGCTGGGCTGCTTTTTAAAATGTATCAGTGCAAATGATTTATTTAAACCCACAGGCAGGGCAGGGGCATACTGGCCTCATGTTCTTTTGTCTTTCATCTATATTTAATATTGTATTTCCGAAAAAGAGGCGAAAATGCTGAGTTCCGTTCAGGCTTTCTTGTGATTGTATTTTTGTTCTAAAAAGCTCAGCATTACGTATTCATTATTTCTTGTCCTCTGTATCTTATTGCGGCATGCTGCTGTATTGATCTTACTGGCTTCATTTCTACTCGCATTATACTGTGTTTAAAATAGATTCACGTTCTACTTTATGAAGGCTTTTGGATTTGGGAGACTACAGCTGTAAAGAAAAGGAAAGAAAAATGGTGTAAAGGAAAACAAGATGACAGAAAACATATATAAACTTATTAATTTATACCCAGTACAAAAAAGTGTTATAGGCATTCTTTATGCAAAGACACACATAACAGCTGCCATTTATGCATACAAAGTACATAAACACAACTGACAAAGACACACAACAAGAGACTTCCTCCCCTTAGATCTCATTAACTAGCATCAAGTGCACTAACTGGCAGCACTTTTGGCTGCACTTATCGCTGCTATTCAGTGAGTGCAATGATTGGCCTAATCACGGAGCCATGATCCCGCCGCTGAGACTGCTTGATCCAATTAGAAAGCAGCGGTAGCTTAAATTTGTAAACACTACATCGGCTTCACACAGGCGGCCAGCATGGGGACACATTGTGCAGTGCCGGTCAGGCACCTGTCATGTCAACCTTGCACACAGCAGGTTTATCAACTGTGTGCAGGGATGACATGACAGGTGCCTGATCGGCACTGTAACAGTACAATAAGCAGCAATAAGAGGCGGCCAGGATGGGGACACATCGTGCAATGCCTATATAAGGCTAGAAACCCACTAGGAGAGCTTTTCTGAGCGCTTTGTGATTTGAAAAGCTCTAGCTAATGTAATTCTATGGGTGTGATCCCACTTGAGCGATGTGATTTTATAAAAATCCCCCATAGCATTGCATTACCAAGAGCTTTTTCAAATCACTCACGCTTACAAAGCGCTCTCAGTGGGTTTCTGGCCTAAGACATCCCCAGAAATTAAGCCCTAGCACACTTTTTGGAGCAAACATTTATGACACTGTCTCATTTTCGGGGAAACACGGTGTGTGTGTGTAAATATGTGCAACCAGGAATTGGCTTCAATTTTTCTGCAGTGCTGGTGACATTTAACTTTAACAGAGTGCAAACAAGAGGTCTATGAGCGTAAGTTGATTTCAGCTTTTCTTGTCACATCCACTTTTCAGCCCACTGCTCCAGTGATCTGCGAGTTCCTCACAATGATGGCAATTTGTCATACTGCAGTTCCAGAGCGTGAAGGAGACCAGATCATCTATCAGGCGTCATCTCCAGGTAAGGCAGACAGGACTGCAATGTGTAGGCAAAGAATAGAAATAGAACTTGTCATTAATTTAATTGAATTTGATTTGTTTTTTTGCATGGAGTGTCAGTGTTACCAAAGTGGTGAGTATTGGGTTGCTCACATCACCATCCAGGTGCCTTTCTCAGGGCAATGGCTGACAAACCATGGAAGGCGAGTATTATGGACTGAGGTGGACTTCATGGTTCTCTTAGGGGGGGGGCAATAATACCATGAATCTTCTTAGGCATTTAGAGGCTGCATGTGGTGAAGTTGCCTCATCACATGCAGTTGTCACTCAGTTTTGCAACTGCTAAGAAAATATCACAGAAGGAAAAAAGAGACTGGCAACCTTGCAAGCACTACCAATAATCAAGCTGGTTTTGGAACTATATAGCAATAGTAAATGCATGAGCTTTGAGTTGGAGTCACTGATCTCCAGACAGTGATGCCCTTTAAGCAGTTGTCAGAGAAAATGGAACTACGAATCATTGCTGTTGCCACAAAGATGAGATCAGCACATTGACCTTCAGTCTCAGCCAAATTAGATGGTGAGCCTTGCCTGGGTTGATTAGTCAATACAGAGTCCAACAAAAATTGCAACAAGTTGGAAAAATTATTAATTTTCAATATGGATATCCAAAGTGTTCCTGGGCTAAATTCATTAAAAATTGTCTACTATTAAAGAGACTCTGTAACAAAATTTTCAGCCTTAGTTCTTCTATCCTAGAAGTTCCTTTGCCTGTTCTAATGTGCTCTGGCTTACTGCAGCCTTTCCTAATTGCACAGTGGCTGTGTTATCTCTGTTATATAATCTAATCTGTTTTCTTCTGTCAGGTTAAGGCTGGAATGTGTGGGATGTGCAGGGCTGCTTGTGATTGGATAGAAGCGATACAGGCCCCCTGCAGGCTCTGTATAACTCACACACTCTGCTTATGTGAGCCTATCACAAGCGGGTTTGTTTGTCTGTAAACACTGCCTAAAACTGTTAATTACAAGCCAGGATTGCAGCAGAGAGTGGCAGAAACAGCACAGAGGGTCCCGGTAGAACATAATGAATAGATTGGTATATTTTTTGCTGTAACAATTTTAGAGTACAGATTCTCTTTAAGTGGTTAGGTTTAGTGACCCTCACCTACGTCATATCCGATTATGATCAGGGTTTCATTTAGGCATTTGAAATGGTGATCTGGCCAGCCATTGTGCAAAGTGTCCTGGCTGATGTTGCCTTCACTTACATTTTTGGACTTGGCTGACCAGAGCATGAAATTGCAGGATCTTGCCGACCATGTCCTGAAGCCCCCTGCTGGCCAGTCATGGCATTCAGCATTGTGTGCTGTAGCACATGACACTGGCTGTCTGCATGTGAAGAAGTGGAACATCATACACCATAAACAAGGAAAAGGTTCAGTTTAGTGAATGCTGGTGGTGACTGGGACAGGAATACGTCTTGCAGTTGAACTGGAAGTTGAATCAGGATTTTGCAGGGTTCTATCACTTGAGCTTCCCTCTGCAAAGGCTGCAGGGGCCCTAAAGAAAAACAGAGGTTATGGAAACACAGTGTGTAGGGGACTTGCTAGACCCACTTGCTTCTACTACAGGAAAAGCTTCTTCAAGACTTGGCCAGCCGGGTTCTGCTATTTGGCATTCTGGTTGGCCAGACTCCTAAAATGTAAGTTACCCAAAAGGTTTTTTTTGCATTTTGGCCACATAAGCCAGCCCCTTCCCACATTGGCCAGCCAGATCCTGAAACCACACACACGGCTCCATGTTTGTCACTCAGGTTCAAGGGCCCTGGTACAGTCGTAACCTTTGTATCCCTTGTTGCTACACCGTTGGTTTTTAAAGGGAACATGAGGTGAGAGATATATGGAGGTTGACATATTCATTTGCTTTAAACAATGCCAGTTGCCTGGCTGTCCTCCAGAACCTCTGCTGCTAATTATTTGCCATAAACCCTGAACAAGCATATGCAGATCAGGTAGGTGCCCTGACTCAAGTCTGACTGCATTACCTGCTTGTTTCAGGTGTGTGATTCAGGCACTGTTGCAGCAAAAGGGATCAGCAGGATAGCCAGGCAACTGGTACGGTAAATGGAAATAAATATGGCAGCTTCCATATGCCTCTGCCCCCACACTCACCTGTGACTGGAGCCTGGAGTGCTGCACTTGGCAGGATGCGGAGTTCAGTATTGGTCAACAAGGAGAATCTATACCCTACAAAATCTTTATTTTGCTGCACCTCAGTCCATGTCCTCTCTCCACAAAAAAAGGGTGTGATGGAATGCCATGAGTTATTGCTGTCTGTAAGACACGATTGAATTATGTGAGACGGGCTGGCAGGTTTTTGCTGCTGATTTACATTCACTCTTTGCCTCAGTGCCGCATGTACACACATTCACACAGATGTGAGCGACCCGTAACATGCTCTGGTCTTTTGTGCCTGACATTCCTCTGCTTTGATCTAACACTTGTTTTTACTCTCTGTTTTTTCTAGATGAAGGGGCCCTTGTAAGAGCTGCAAGACAGCTACGTTTTGTGTTTACGGGAAGAACGCCAGATTCGGTTATTATAGAATCGGTAAGCACAACTGCCTCTTGATTATTTCACTTCAGCATCAGCACTGCTGGATGAATGTGAAGTGAGGATAGGTGGAGTGCTATAGTACGGATTCGCATCTCTGAGGCAGAGCCAGTCGCCTGTTCCAGTCACTAAACCCAGAAATGACCAACTACTAGGGATGGTCGATGAAATGCAAATATTTTCAAGGTGATGCAGATTATGCAAATTTGTATGCAAGTTTATGCAAGTTGAAAATGGATTGGTTCATTTTCAAGATGCATAAATTTGATAATCCTGCAACTAATCTGAATTATTTGCATCTCATTGAGCCTCCTTAGCTATTACTTCATTGTGAAAATGTGGCATTGAGTCAGATCTTACTAACTGACAGCAGTGTCGAACTCCAGTCCTCACGGGCCGAGGTCCTCACACATTTTTGGCACAGCTCAAATTAATTGATGGGATTTAATGAGGAAAGTTGTGACTCATCAAGCAGAACACATTTCTCCTTTTCTCAGTCCATCCTAAACACTGGTGTGGATCTGACTCCTCGGCGACTGACTCCACAGCCCTGGATTCCAGCTCCTGTTCTTTACCAGTTTTATATTCATCAGTTATTCTGTAAATGGCACTCTTCTGTTTTCTCCTCCCATCGGTCGTGCTTACTCTGCATGGTGGTGGGGAGACAAAGGGGGGCTTGAACTGCTTAAGAACAGGGCTGTGCAGAGAGAAGGTGGGGTTTGGACGTAAAGGGTGGGGCCTCCATCAGAATTTAGCTACAATAGCCCCATGATTCATTTGTAGTTGCATCCCTGCTCTTAACACTAATCTAAATTAGCTATGTGTAGTAAATATATGAGTACTGTAATTTACATTTTGAAACTTTAGATATGGTATTTCCCACTGTAGATTAGACCCTAGATGTCTCAATACATTGTGGGGGACATTTAACAAGAGTGTCTGAGACAAAATATTGGTAGGTTTTTAGAAATCCGTGCAGAATTGTCTCAGACATCCTAAGAAATCACTAAATAGTGCAGATTCTTTCTTAAACTGTAAAGCTGGCCACTAACGGTCCAATTTCTAGCGAAAAATCGTTCGACCGATCAGAAATTCTGATCGGATTGGTTGTAAATAATCTCCATTGGTGGACACAATCGATTATGAACAAGTGAAAAAAATGGATTTTCTTGGTGGTCGTGATAGATAGGAAGTAAAGATTGGTTAGTTGATGGTGTAGTGAACGATTTTTCATCCGATTAGAATTTCTGATCACTCGAATGATTTTTCGCTAGAAATTGGACCGTTAGTGGCCACCTTTAGGAATAGGAGGAGTTAGGAAGATCTCTCAGGCAGTGCAGTGTGTGAGGGAAATTGCTGTTGCTGAGGTAACCAACACATCTGCTGTCAGCAGGCTCTGATTGAGGGGGGGGGGAGGAGCCCTTCACAAATTTCATCTAGCCTGCAATGCTGCACTATTTGGAGAACTGCTAAGAAGCACGTGTTAATCTCCAGCAGTTTAGGAATGTATTTGCACTTTTTTTAACTGTAGTGCAGCTCTAGAACTCCACGCTAAACCCCAACTATTACGTAGGATTTGAGAAGTTTCTTACTACGATGCAGAACTGTTCCTCTGCTGGTTAGAACAGATTTTTCTTCTTAAACTGTTGGTAATGCTTTGATAAATCTGCCCCTGTGTGTGCTCTCCTAACAGTGTTTCTGTTGAGCTCAAGAGGTAGTTGAGCTTATCAATATCATCACAACCATTCGCTTAAATTAAAAATGGTAAATCCTATATGAACCAGAGTATGTATTTTCGGGCATGTAAAAGCATAAGGGAATGTTTGAAATAAAGGACTTATAATGAATATATATGCATGGAGTACATGAGATAATGATGCCCATAACTGGATACTTGGCACGATCCTCTTATAAAAGGGGTACATGCTATAAAGCCCTGTTCATGATAATACAATCTCTTCTAGTCATACTGGCTTACACATCTGACGGCAATATGTGGCAAATATGGTTAGAGTGCATTCTCGGATTCTAATTTATGGCCCAGGTTAGCAAGAGTAAATTCAAATTTATAGAGCAACAAGTTCGCAAGATTACCGTAGACAATATTACTAGGGAACAAAGTGCCTGGAGCACGTAATCCATAAATCATCCAACACAACTTATCCACATCGCTGTGAGGCTTTCTATAGCACAGATATAGAAAGGAAAACTGCCTACCCTGCATGTGAGTCACCCGTTCCTCTCTTATGTGATGGTATTCTTTATTGGCAGTCATTTAACCCTGATGCATAAAACTGCTATGTCACCACAAGCAATGAATATATAAAGTCAGCGCAGGTCTATAGTAATACAGCTTTCGTCATTTTCTGGTATACAGGATCTTCGAACAAAAAGCTAAAGAAGCAAGGCTTACCAGATTCCAACAACCCACATTATAAGGTTGTAAACGAGTTTGATAGGTGGTCCGCAGAACTTTCAAATGGTGTCGTTTCACCAGCGATGTTGCACACCACAGATTCCTCCGGAATATATTAGATATCCTGAGGTCGCAGAGACTCGCCAAAGAGGAGTCCAGTAGGATAGTGACATGAAAGAGATGTACGGCACATCTGCATATCCAATTCGTAGTAGGCTAGTTAGGGCTAAATTAAAAGCTAGATTGATTACTCTGCCCTAGGGCATGTCTTTCCTATGAAAAACTTTTCTCTAGCTGAAAAGCAGGCACTTCCTGTACCAGAAGTAGTCACTGGAACTGAGGAAGTAGCCTTGCACCAGTGCAAGGCTACTTCCTGAGTTCCATTGTGGACATTGTCCTTCTCGGCTGCGGTCGCCTTCTGCCTTGGCGCTGACACTTGTTGTTTATTACTGCTATGTCACCGCTCATGTTATTGCTAGTATGCATTATTATTATGCATTTATAGAGTGCTGACATATTTTCACAATGCTTCAAAGGGTCCCTTGAAGTGAACAATTCATGTCACTATCTCAGAGGGGTTCTCAAGCTAATGTCCACACTACACTCTGGGGGGAATTTTAGTTTTTGTTTTTTTTTTGCTGCAAAGTGAAAATGCTATTGACTCCTTAATTTTATACTATAATTTTTGTGGTAATATGGTTGCTATTACATTTAGACCTGAAAAGTAACACAGGTAATCGTGGAGCGTACCCAGGGTAAAGGGCTAGTGGACTATGTCTAGGGTGAGGGTTAGTGGAACATACTCAGGGTGAGGTTTAGTCCAACATACCCAGGGTGAGGTTTAGTGCAACATACCCAGGGTGAGGGTCAGTGGAGCATACCCAGGTGAGGGTCAGTGGAGCATACCCAGGTGAGGGTCAGTGGATCATACCCAGGGTGAGGGTCAGTGGAGCATATCCAGGGTGAGGGTCAGTGGAGCATACCCAGGGTGAGGGTCAGTGGAGCATACCCAGGGTGAGGGTCAGTGGAGCATACCCAGGGTGAGGGTCAGTGGAGCATACCCAGGGTGAGGGTCAGTGGAGCATACCCAGGGTGAGGGTCAGTGGAGCATACCCAGGGTGAGGGTCAGTGGAGCATACCCAGGGTGAGGGTCAGTGGAGCATACCCAGGGTGAGGGTCAGTGGAGCATACCCAGGGTGAGGGTCAGTGGAGCATACCCAGGGTGAGGGTCAGTGGAGCATACCCAGGGTGAGGGTCAGTGGAGCATACCCAGGGTGAGGGTCAGTGGAGCATATTCAGGTTAAAGCTTTATGGAATATTCTTTGTACTATAGTGCCAAAATGGCACTGCACCCAAATGTCTACATTTTATAGCCAAGGAGCCCAGTTCCCAACTTCAGCAAACAAAGGACCACGCGTAATGACCTTGCTGGATGCAATACAATGGGACATTTTGATATTATATCCATGTGAAATTTTATCTTGATTTTGAGGCTTCTTTCACGGCACAGAGCACAATATAATTGCATCACAACACAATGCAATTATATTTTAACGGGGGCTTTCACACTGTTATTTTTGTGGTGTAAGTATTTCCGACAGGTTAAGGTTAGCACAGCTTGCAGTGCATTGCCCGGTGACGTGTGCGGTGCAAGCATAGAGACTATGGACTATATGCTGCACTGTACGAGCAGAAGGCTGCAACACAACTTTACATCACCCTTGCAATTCTATTTTTAGGATGCCATGTACACTCACCTAAAGGATTATTAGGGTCACCATACTAATATGGTGTTTGACCCCCTTTCACCTTTAGAACTGTCTTAATTCTATGTGGCATTGATTCAACAAGGTGCTGAAAGCATTCTTGAGAAATTTTGGCCCATATTGATAGGATAGCATCTTGCAGTTGATGGAGAGTTGTGGGATGCACATCCAGGGCACGAAGCTCTCGTTCCAACAGATCCCAAAGATGCTCTATTGGGTTGAGATCTGGTGACTGTGGGGGCCATTTTAGTACAGTGAACTCATTGTCATGTCCAAGAAACCATTTTGAAATGATTCGAGCTTTGTGACATGGTGCATTATCCTGCTGGAAGTAGCCATCAGAGGATGGGTACATGGTGGCCATGAAGGGATGGGTATGGTCAGAAACAATGCTCAGGTAGCCCGTGGCATTTAAATGATGCCCAATTGGCACTAAGGGGCCTAAAGTGTGCCAAGAAAACATCCCCCACACCCTTACACCACCACCAGCCTGCACAGTGGTAACAAGGCATGATGGATCCATGTTCTCATTCTGTTTATGCCAAATTCTAACTCTATCGAGACTCATCAGACAGGGCAACATTTTTCCAGTATTCAACTGTCCAATTTTGGTGAGCTTGTGCAAATCGTAGCCTTTTTTTTTCTATTTGTACTGGAGATGAGTGGTACCCGATGCGGTCTTCTGCTGTTGTAGTCCATCTGCCTCAAGGTTGTGCTTGTTGTGGCTTCACAAACGCTTTGCTGCATACTTCGGTTGTAACGGTTATTTCTGTCAACATTGCTCTTCTATCAGCTTGAATCAGTCAGCCCATTCTCCTCTGACCTCTAGCATCAACAAGGCATTTTTGCCCACAGGACTGCCGCATACTGGATGTTTTTACCTTTCCACACCATTCTTTGTAAACCCTAGAAATGGTTGTGCGTGAAAATCCCAGTAACTGAGCAGACTGTGAAATACTCAGACCGGCCCTTTAGAGGAATAGTGAATTTTCTTTTTAGTATAGTCATCCAGCATTTGCGAAAAATGCATATACATAGGTTAGGATTTAGTTAGTGTTAGGCCCCTCCCATGGAGGATTGGCTACTTTGCAGTGGGAGGGACGAGTACTTAATAGGTTGCATGCAAGCTGTTAATGGAAACCAACATCCTCCTCTAGTGGTAGACAGGTCATGTGTATGCTCGGTGTGTATTCGACCCCACAAGTGGGGCTTGCACTCTTTTGCAGGTAGGCACTAGTCTGTTTTTAAGTAGCGCTGCTCATTTCCTTGCTATGTATCCAGCATTATTGCTTATAAAATGTTCTGGTCCTATGACAGCTGAATGAAATGTAGAAATACTGCTCACCTCTCTCACTGGTCCCCCGCTCCTCTGCCAGTGATCCTGCTATTTTTCCAAAGAAAGAGAAAATGCTGCCATTATTTTTAGAGTTGGTATTTGCTCTGGCCTGTCAGGTGTGAGTCCCCGGGGCTGGATCATGTGGGAAATTGAATTAGAAGTAAGAGTCATGATATAGCGCTGTATCACAAGAGGTTTAATGTGAGCCTGGAAATCCCAGAATAGAATGGTCTCCTGACTGCTCAGCTCTATTATGATAATTCAGCTTCCTCTTACAATTCCAACTTTATAAATAAAGCCTCTAAGTGGCATTATCACCTTCATCTCTTATTCTTGAATAGGAATACGTGAAAAATTCCCCTAAAAGGCAGGTGTGCACTGATCCAAGACATGGGAACTATGCTGATAGAGATGGCAGGTGATGAGAGATGCTAATCGTCCTTGCATGCATTCAAATTATATGCAGGTTGGACTTAAGCTAATCAAATGCACATTGTTTATTTTAATAGGTTCTTCATACAATTTGAATAAAGTTTGCACGCAAGCTGGAATTACCATTTCATTGATCATCTTCACTAGTAAATGAAAGACTCTTGCTGCTGTTCGATTAACCGGAAGTTGGTTATTGATAAACAGCTGTTGGCTTTCATTGGCTTCCTGCTGGGCTGTGGCACTTCCTGTCTGACATCTGCTGGTGCTGTCACCAGATCAGGTTCTACAGTGAACATTTGTGTGCTATCGGCAAACCATTTCGATCAATGTATTCCTGGCTCTGTATGGTGGATGTTTTCTCTCCTCAAACTAAGGAGCTGTTAGAGAGGAACTACAGTGAAATAACATCAGGAATAAACTTGCTTATAGTTTCCAATATTCATTTATAGGTCTAGTCGGTGTTTACCCATTGTAAAATCTGTCCTCTTCCTGATCTACATTCTGAAATGCATCACCAGTGGTGACAGCTTTAGCTCTGCCAAGTGATCTGTACGGAATGTTTGTTATTGAGAGTTCTATGCACAGATGTAGATATTGCTTGCTTGGCGGTTGGAAAAATCCATTATTTCCCATAATGCAATGAGGTTCACAGACAGACAGCAAACTGTCAGGACCATGGTTCATGACCACATCATACTGTGAGAGGGGTTTTACCACAATATTAGACGTACTAACCTTTGTGTCTGTGCAGTAGCCAGTGAGGCAAGGGTAGACTCATGGCTATAATTATCTTAATTGCGGGAAACTTTCTTGATTCACACTGACCAAAGGAAGCATAATTAGTATGCAGATGCAATGTTTTCTTATAGAAGGTTATTTATATAGTTTTGAGTTTTGTGACAATAAAAACACCAAAAGTGGCACTTTTTGCTTGTTTAATGCATTTAAAATCTCTTTCAGCTTGGCCAAGAGGAAAGGTTTGAGCTGCTCCATGTTCTGGAGTTTACAAGGTAAATATAAAACGATAGCTTTGTGTAGAATCACTTACAATGTGCTGCTGATTTTCTAGCTTAAAGGGGCACTATGGAGAAAAACTGTAAAATTTAAAATATGTGCAATCATAGACAACTAAGAAGTACGTTTTTCTCCAGAGTAAAATGAGCGATAAATTACTTTTCTCCTATGTTGCTGTCACTTACAGGAGGTAGTAGAAATCTGACAGAACCGACAGGTTTTGGACTAGTCCATCTCTTCATAGGGGATTCTCAGCAAGGCTTTTATTCTTTACAAAGATATTCCCTAAAAATATATATAAACAATGATGCTGGCCAGCTTTCCTGCTCGCTGTACAGTTTTTTGTTAGACAGAGCTACTGCCATTCACTAAGTGCTTTTGAAAATAAATAAATCCCTGAGAATCCCCCATGAAGAGATGGACTAGTCCAAAACCTGTCGCTTCTGTCAGATGTCTACTACCTACTGTAAGTGTCAGCAACATAGGAGAAAAGTAATTTATGGCTCATTTTACTCTGGAAAAACGTACTTCTTGTTTGTTTGCACATCTTTTCAATTTTAAACTTTTTCACCATAGTGCCCCGATAATTTCATATAGATGAGACATTTGTGGATATAATGTGTTTCTGTATGTGACAGACCCGAGTCACTCCTTCCGACACACTCTGGATACCTTGTGTGATGCTCTTTTCTTTGTTTCAGTAATCGAAAACGTATGTCTGTGATCGTTCGTAACTCATCAGGGAAACTGAGATTGTACTGCAAAGGGGCTGTAAGTAGTAGAAGCTGCAATGCAACTCAGTCTTTCCACATGACACGCATTGTTCACTCTTGCATGTAATGCCTACGCATGCTTTGCTGTCTACCTGCCTGCCTGCTAATCATGCTAATCATATTTCAGCAATAACCTTTTAAGAGCAGAATTACTGTATACAGAAATGGAAATGTACTTTCCTTTAAATCCACATAGTAAGTGCAAGTGTTCTTATAAAACAAGTTCTTATAAAAAAAATGTACGTGGTTGTTTGACACCCCTGCTCTAAAGCCTCATACACACGCTAGCCTTTTCTGGGCCAAGGCAGCCAGATGAGCCCATCTCAGCAAAGAGACTTCAAATTAAAGGTTGGCTGGCACACCAGTTCAAAGTTCCAAGCAATTTTATTGTATGCACAACATGACAATTGTTTTGGGGCCATGGAGGGTCCCCTTCATCAGATAAAGTGCAGACATGTTGAAGGGGATCCTCCGTGGCCCCGAAACAATTGTCATGTTGTGCATACAATAAAATTGCTCGGAACTTTGAACTGGTGTGCCAACCGACCTTGAATTGCTTGTATTGGACTGATGATGCTTCTGCATCAAGTCTGAGCACCCAACTACTCACGGCAAGGTGTGCCTATCCAAAACCTGATATTGCTCAGCCAAGAGACTAGTGTGCACAGGGGTCCTTTTTGCAGATATACACAATAGTGTATAAAACCTTTTTACTGTGACTCAAACCACATTTCCACCACCTAGATGTACATAACACTGCCAGTGCAGTGACACTCCCCCTATGTGGGTGCAGACACATAGGGGGAGTGTCTCTGCACTGGCAGGGTTATGTACATCTAGGTGCTCTAAGTGTGGCTTGAGTCAGGAGAAAAGTGTTGGGAATACCTTCCGCAGATATACACTTTTGTCTTTGACCTTATTTTCTCTAGGTGTAACGTTATAGAGGACTGGATTGCCTTAAAGGGATACTGTAGGGGGGTCGGGGGAAAATGAGCTGAACTTACCCGGGGCTTCTAATGGTCCCCCGCAGACATCCTGTGTTGGCGCAGCCACTCACCGATGCTCCGGCCCCGCCTCCAGTTCACCTCTGGAATTTCTGACTTTAAAGTCAGAAAACCACTGCGCCTGCACGCCCGTGTCTTCGCTCCCGCTGATGTCACCAGGAGTGTACTGCGCAGACACAGACCATACTGGGCCTGCGCCGTGCGCTCTTGATGACTTCAGTGGGATCGAGGACACGGCAACGCAGGCGCAGTAGTTTTCAGTGGTCTGCAGGGGACCGTTAGAAGCCCCGGGTAAGTTCAACTCATTTTCCCCTGATCCCCCTACAGTATCCCTTCAAGCCAATTTGGGAGACTGTTAATCCATTACCTTTTAGATGGAGAACGCGGCCTGTTTTGTCTCAATTTGTACCTCCATAGTGTATGCCTAGCTTTTGATTGGCCTGTGCATACAATAGAGTTCAATTGACAAACTATTTTATGCTGATGAATTCCTTGACAGTGGCGAGTCTTCTGCTTTCCCTTTCCATAGTACAGTACACAGCTGAGCCAAACACTGGTGCATGTGTGTCTGGAGATCTCTGTGCAGACGAAAGAGAAGTAGATTATAATTTATACTGGCCAACCATTTTCTCAAGTCTATGCACAGCCTTACTTTCTGCATTAAAGTTTGTGGCTTCTTTACAAGATAACAAAAATTGGGCATTCCATGGTTAGTTGAGCTTTCCGACACCTGCTTTCTGCTGTATATGTCTTATGTGGTGGTAAACATCATGTATATATGCGCTTTTTACTTTTCTTGAAAAATAGGATACAGTAATTTACGACCGTTTGGCTGAGACCTCAAAGTACAAAGAAATCACGTTAAAACATCTGGAGCAGTTTGCAACCGAAGGTATGATTAACAGTTCTGTATATTCCACATACGTAAAATAGCAGAGATTTGAAGGCTCCAGTTCAAGGAACTAGATCATAGCTGACCCATTGCAAAAAGTATGACTGTAAAGGTGACTTGTGCAATATCCAGTAATTATGTCTGTAAGAAAGCCCCACCTGGGGGAAATGTGAGTTTAACAGACCGTGACCTACAGCTTGTTTTCACCATGTGTTATTCCTGTGGAATAACATCTAGAGGGCATAATACAAAGACAGAGCACAGGTTACTTATGTAGCCTAAAATTCAGCCTGTCTTCATCTTTTTTTGAATACCAGGTATTGGTGGCCAGAATCAGGGAGTTGCTGTAGAGCACAGGTGTTGAACTCCAGTTATTGAGGGCCATATCCAGTGTCGTAGCCAGACTATGGTGCCCCATAGCAAAAATGTTGAGTCCCATCAGATCTAGGAACTGAGCAAAGCCACCCTATGGATATGAGTTGACTGGGAAATTTCCATTTCCATGCAATGTCCACTGTGTATAGTCCATGGGCACTGAGACAGTCATAGTGTGGAGAAATAAAGGTAACTTAAGTGAACACATCAAGTACCACCTGAGCCTCCTTCTCCAGGGCCCCATAGCAGTTGCTATGACTATTGCTACACCGCTGGTCTTATCCATGTTTAATGGACTGAGAGAAATGTGCTGTACTTGATGCACCACTGCTTTCCTGATTCAGTCTCATCAATTAGAGATGTGCCAAAAATGTGTGAGGACTTCGGCCCTTGAGGACTGGAGTTTGACATCCCTGCTGTATAGGAAGAAAATGTTGTAAACATTTGCAGAGGAAGTTTGCAGGTTATGAGCTGTTAAAGTGAAACTTAGATGGTTCACTGGGACTACATGGGACTTCTTCCAGCCCCATGAGGACCGTGGCCTGCCTTGCCATCCTATTTGGCCCCTCTGTTCTGCAGCTATGACTCCTGGAAATCCGGGCAGTCACGGGCTTTTGCAAATGCTTGGCTGCGCATGACCATGGCCTGGAGCATTCTGCGCCTGCACAGTAGTACTCCGGGAGAAGGGGGCATGCGCAGAAGGCCCTGACTGGCTGGATTACCAGTTGTAGCGCCAGAACGAAGGGGCTGAAGAGGAGGCGAGGGAGACCACAAGGCTCATGGGGCTGGAGGAAACCCCAGGTAAGTATAAATAAGGACCAGTGTACCATCTTAGGTACACGTTAAGCTGAGTATATACATCCATGTACAACAGGTGGAAGATGCACATAGATTCAGAAACTCTCACCTTTTTTGTTGGCTGTATCTGTCATACAACAGCATCGGCGTTTGAACTTTTTGCCAACAGTTATCTGGGCACAGGTGTCAGTAGGACCAGCGCTCTAAGCAGATTGACATCCACAAAGGACCATGAACCTGCCAGGCTGGAAAAGACCTGCAGCTGTTGGTCAGATCTGGTTCCAGCCTTGCAGTCCCATGTACCTTTGTGGATGCCGATCTGCTTGGAGTGCTGTTCCTGCTGATACTAGAGGACTTCTGTGCCCAGATGTTCCTGCATCTTCTGTGGCACTGTAGATTAGTATGTTGAACTCCCACTTTTGGGATTTATGTATCGCCATGTATAGAAGATGGACCACTAATGACAATGGCCATATGCGCTTGCGGGGCTTTCACAAGCTCCCCTGGCCTATTCGCTTCAACTCCACAGTTGCTGTAGCCACCAATGTCAGTAGTGTCCCTTTAAACATTGCCTGCATGTTGCCTCAAATAAATAAACCTCTCTCATTGCGCAACATTGTTTAAAATTGTAAAAGCATTTATTCATATATACGCTCACAGTAAGTAGAAGTTTGGCATCGCATAGAGTTTGTTCCACAGGCTCTCCCCGCTCAGTCCCCCGGGCTAACCGATTTGAGCCTCTTGGGTCCTGCCGGAATCCTCCACTTAGCCTCCCCTCACGCTTGCTTTTCATGGATGCCTTCTGCAGCACCGCCCTACCAATTTCGTCACATTACACGTGACTCATCAGGGGCTCCCGATGAGTCACGTGTAATGAGATCAAATCAATAGCTGGACTCATTGTATATATTTTTTGGATTTATGAATTTTTACACGGATTATATTTTTGCACGTGTGTATGCGCACGCCCATCTACTTTGCTGCTATGGGCATGCACACGAATTATCAGGTTACACAACTGTTTACAGCACAGAGCACTTTATATTTATATAATAATATGGACTGGTGGTTTTTCATCACTATATGTCAGCTTGCAATATGAGATAGAATTACACTATATACTAATTGGGAGTGACCCAATTACATTTGGACTTACCTGGGAGATTTTATATGGTTTTAATTGTTTTTGTATATTATTTGAGCTTAAATTAAATAGTTTTTTCAAATAACCCTCCAGGACAGGTGCTACATATGAGATCTGGGCCCGCCCCCAACAGGAAACACAAAGAACTAGCTCTCTATAAGTTCCACCTCTAATCTCTACCTGCCAGTTCTTTGTGTTTCCTGTTCCGGGGAACACCTAGCTCTCTAGCTAGGAAAGGTGGTCAGCAGCCAGGCAGTGCTGAGGCCATCCAAGAACTAGTGTGTGGGGTAGCCCTGTCCTGGTTGGGTTTGGGTTACCTTTATCCACGGTTGGTGGATACCTTTGGTGGAGTCGGCAGGTGCGTGGCAGCCAGGGGAGTGGCATTGGAGGCAGCTAAGGCGGAGGCCATACGCCCGACGGAGGGGGGCTGACACCAAGCGGAGGCGTAATGGCCTCTGGAGGGAGCGGTGAGCATGGCAGCGTGTCCAGGCGGAGGCGAGGGCAAGAACGCTGTCGATGCGGAACTTCCGCCCTCATTGTGGCGTCACGTCCGGTGACGTCACTTCCGGATCCGGGTCGGGGGCCTGCTTAGAGGTCGCGGCGTCCATCTCCACATGCGGTGGCGTTCTTGGAGGAGATGGATGCGAATCAGAAGACTGCAGATCAGGTAAGTGGGGCAGCGTCGGAGGACAAGTGCCCGTCTGATCTGTGAGGTCTGATGCTGCAGTCTGGATCATGGAGGTCTGATATGCGGACTATGGTGGGATACAATCTCCATACTATTAGCCGCAGTCTGATCTGGAGGTCTGAGCTGGTGACAGTATAATGTGATACGATGTTAAAGCTGCAGTCTGTTCTTTTGATGTCTGTTTATGGTCGTGCCCAGTTATTGATCTGATATGGATATATACAGTATATTATATAACATATGTTTATATTGCCACATTATTTAAAGTACTGTTTATAACATCTGTAGGTATAAATGTATAGACTAGCTTAGTGGTTAAGCAGACTTAACATTTGGTCACTTATTTTGCCACAACCTAAGGGAGATTTTTTTTCTTGATTAATCCATATTCTGTTGATAGATAGACTGTTTATGGGAGGTCTGGTGTGATTTCTGTGGCTAAGTATTTGGGGACCAACTCCTTTTTTATCAATATACATTTCTCATATATGGAAACATTTAGAGAATTAGGTATTGATTGTTATTTGTATGTTTTCTAGGATGCTATGGAGTCTGATAACTCTGATAGGCCCAGGAGTTGCATTCTATGTAATAAGCCATTACAACTACACTGGCCTAAGGCATCATGTCAGAAGTGTATATCAAGTATTATTAATGAGGATAACACAGCTCCCTGTAAAGACTTTATGTTTACAATGCGCCAAGAAATGGTGGAGACTTTTAAGGCCTTCAGGGAAAGTCTGCCAACCACCTCAATACAGGGTCAGCAGTCGAGTCAGACGGTTAAACCCAAGAAGGCTACTAGGAAATCGCCCAGAGTGATTTACTCTTCAAAAGAGGACCAGGAGAGTCATCAGGAGACCGGTAAACCAGATTCTAGGTCTGCTGAAGAGTTTTCAGATCAGGAGGAAGCCAATGAGGCATTTACATCTTCCAGATTTAAATTTGCTTCAGAAGAAACGGAGGAGTTGCTTAAGGCAATCTACTCGACCCTTGATATACCGCAAAAAAAGATATCCGAAAAATCATTACACGATAAATTGTATATGGGCATGGAACCCTCGGAACAACTATGTTTGCCGGTCCATAGTTCAATGAAAAATTTAATCTCATTACAGTGGAATGAACCCGATCAGAGATTATTTGTTTCGAAAGGGTTTAAGAGACGGTTTCCATTCTCAGGAGAGGATGCTAAGTTATGGGAGTCATGTCCCAAGCTTGACGCAGCTTTCAGTCAGGTAGAAAAAGATAACGAGCTGGCCTTTGAGAATTTGGGTCGACTAAAGGACCCGGGTGATAAGAGGATTGAATTCTCACTTAAGAAGGCTTGGTCAGCTTGTGCGACCAACTTCAAACCAGCTGCAGCAACGACTTGTGTCTCACGCACCATGTCAGTATGGTTAGAAAGAATAAAGAAATTGGTGGATGAAGATGCACCAAAAAAGGATATTCTGGAAGAGATTGAGGTGGTTGAGGGGGGTAACGATTATATCATTGATGCGGCCTCAGAATCTTTAAGAGTAACAGTGAGATCCACAGCACTTATAAACAATGCACAGCGGAATCTATGGTTGAAGACATGGGATGGAAGTCAGGCGTCAAAGGCTAGGGCTTGTAGTCTTCCCTTCTCAGGGGATTTACTGTTTGGGCCACAACTCCAGGAGGTGTTGGAGTGTACAGCCAGTAAAAAGACAACTTTTCCCAAGAAACGGAAGTTTGAGCCCAAAAAGAAACCGTTTTTTCGGAGGAAACCGACACAGGGCAGAGAACAGCAGAGGCGTAAGCCCTGGGCAAGCAATAGGGGATTTCCCAAGAAAAATCCGTTGTTTAGAGCAACAGAAAATAAAGACAAGCCATGACGCCAACAAGGTGGGAGGAAGATTGAAAACATTCCTATTAGGCTGGAAAGAAATGACTTGAAACAAATTCATTTTAGATCCAATAGAGAACGGATACAAGATGCAATTTTCAAAATCTCCTCCCAAACGATTTATAAGGACTCAGTCCCCCAAAGTACCAGAGGAAAAGAATGCCATGCTACAAATAGTGCAGGATATGCTCACAAGAGATGTGGTGTGCAGAATTCCAACAGATCAAGAGGGACAAGGATTCTATTCAAGAATCTTTTTGGTAAAAAAGCCCACGGGGAAGTATCGGCTGATATTAAACCTCAAACCTCTGAATCCTTATATAAGGTACGAGAGATTCCGAATGGAGACGGTCTTTACGATGAGAAACCTACGATCTCCAGATTGTTTTATGATCAATATCGATCTAACAGATGCCTATTGGCATATCCCAATAAGAAAAGAATCTCAAGTTTTCCTTCGGTTTTGTGTAATGACAAGTTCAGGTCCAGAACATTTTCAATTTTGCTGTCTCCCAACTCAAGAAATCCAAATTTTAGGGTACAGGGTAGATTCAGTGTCCCAAAGATTATATCTGCCTCAGGACAAGATAATAAAGCTTCAGACAATGATACACCAGTGTCAAGAGGGAAGAATTACAACGGTAAGACACGTAATGAAGCTGATTGGGTTTTTAACTTCCACAGCTCCAGCAGTATATTGGGCACTGATGCATAGAAGACTACTACAGCAGTGGCTGCTGCAGAATTGGAGAGGGGTCCAGTCAGATCTAGATCACTCTTTGCATGCCAGCAGTTATAAAGCAGACACTGGATTGGTGGATTCAGGAGGACAATCTAACACAGGGTCGTCTATAAAGGTGTCCAGTAACAAAAGTGTTGACAACAGATGCCAGCCTAACAGGTTGGGGGGCTCATATAGAAGGCATGTATTTACAGGGCACCTGGTCAAAAGAAGTAATGATTCAATCATCAAACTTTCGGGAATTACGGGCAGTGAAGAAAGCACTGACTCAAACAGCAGACAGGACAAGAGGCCACCATCTCCAAATCCGATCAGACAACATGACAGTAGTAATGTATTTAAACAAACAAGGGGGCACGAAATCAGAACAGCTCCTAAGACTAGTACTGGAAATATTGGACTGGGCAGAGAAGAATCTGCAGTCGATCTCAGCAGTACATCTCAAGGGTTCTCTAAATACTATGGCAGATCTCTTGAGCAGGAAAAGACTGTCAAATTCAGAACTAAGTCTAAGTCCAAAAATATTCAAAGAATTGACACAGAGATGGGGCCATGCACAAGTAGATTTGTTCGCCAACTGGGAGAATACTCACTGCAATCAGTTCTTCTCTCTGGATCCAAGAGGAGCTTTAGGAGTAGATGCGTTGGCCCAGACATGGGATTTTCAGATGGCATATGCCTTCCCTCCAATACCTCTATTACCAATTGTGTTACAGAAACTGAGATTAACTGCAATGTATCTAATATTGATTGCACCCAATTGGCCAAAACATATCTGGTTCCCGATGATAAAATCGATGTTGGTGGACAAACCGGTCCAGTTGAGAGACAGGCACAACCTCCTCAGAAAAGAAGGCGAGTGGATTCAGATTCCCAATCTTCAGCTGACAGCATGGTTTCTGAAGGGCAAATCTTGAAAAAAAGGGGACTATCTGACAGAGTCACGGAAACTATACTTAACAGTAGGAAAAGTGTGACAAGAGCAATCTACTTGAAGTATTGGAGGACTTTTTGTAGTTGGAAGAAGGAAAAAGGTCTGAGATCCAATAGACTGGCCACAGTTTTGGAATTCTTGCAAGATGGGATTGACAAGAAACTGACGTTGAGTACCTTAAAAGTGCAGGTTGCAGCCCTTTCGATTTTTCTTGATAGGCGGTTAGCCTTAGAACCTTTAGTTATTAGATTTTTGAAATCAGTGGAACGTTCCAGGCCACTATTAAAACGTTCCTATCCTAGATGGGACTTGACTCTAGTTTTGAATACCTTAATGAGTGATGAATTTGAACCATTAAGTGAGATTACGTTAAGATTGTTAACAATGAAGACAATTTTTTTGGTAGCAATTACCTCGGCAAGAAGGATAAGTGAGCTGGAAGCCCTAAGTTCAGTGGAACCGTTTTGTTTAATTTTCCAGGATAGGGTAGTCCTGAGGACGACAAGTGAGTTCTTACCGAAGGTAGCTACCCTGTCCAATAGGATGCAAGAGATTGTATTGCCATCCTTTTGCAAGAATGCCACGGATCCTAGGGAAATTAGGTGGCATAGATTAGACGTCAGGAGATGTTTACTGTTCTACTTAGAGTGAAAGATTTCAGAAAGTCTACAGCATTATTAACTTTGCTGGAGCAACAAGAGGTGAAACCATGTCCAGAGCATCTATAGCAAGATGGATTAAAGCCTGTATTAATGAAGCTTATAAGCTTAGAGGAGTTCCATGTCCAAAGGAGATAACAGCACACTCAGCTAGGTCAATTGCAACATCCTGGGCCTACAGAGCTGGAGCAACAGCAACTGATATCTGCAAGGTGGCGACATGGAAGACGGTGAACACCTTCATCAGACACTGCAGACTGGATCTACTATCAGCAGAAGAGCAGACTTTTGGAAGGAAAGTTCTTCAGGCTGTAAATCCCTCCCTAAGGTTAGTGTTATTTATTGCATATCATCTCATGTAGCACCTGTCCTGGAGGGTTATTTGAAAAAAACAAAATTAGCTTACCTGGTAATGCTGTTTTTAATAACCCTCCAGGACAGGTGACCCACCCTAAGACTTAAACGACATGTAACTATCTGTATGTGGTAATCCTGTGACCAAGAAAGCTTAAAGGATAGGGGTGTTAAGTAATATATGGAGTTTTGAAGTATTCTATCGGAACAGTTAATTGGAACATACTTGCAGGTAGAGATTAGAGGTGGAACTTATAGAGAGCTAGTTCTTTGTGTTTCCTGTTGGGGGCGGGCCTAGATCTCATATGAAGCACCTGTCCTGGAGGGTTATTAAAAACAGCATTACCAGGTAAGCTAATTTTGGTTTTTGCACTAGAGACCACTATGCTGTGACGGATTTATTCATGATAGTTTGGTACTGTATACCAGAGGTGACTTTTCCTTTTTCTTTTCCTGGTTCATAGTTCTGATTCTGATAGCCACGGGACAATATTTAGGGGTACATAGATTCACAGACTTATTGGTGCTCAGTTTTTTGTGTATATGTAAGCGGAGGATTCTGGCGGGACCAGAGAGACTCAAGTCGGTCAACCTGGGGGACCGAGCGGGGAGAGCCCGTGGGAAAAACTCTATGCAATGCCAAACTTCTTACTGCGAGTGTATATATGAATAAATGCTTTTACAATTTTAAACAATGTTGCGCAATGAGAGGTGTTTGTTTATTTGAGGCAACAATGTTTAAAGGGACACTACTGACATTGGTGGCTGCAGCAAATGTGGAGTTGAAGCGAATAGGCGAGGGGAGCCTGTGAATGCCCCACAAGTGCATATGACTATTGTCATTAGTGGTCCAACCTATTTGGTGAGTCGCTCTCCACATGGTGTTGGTGGTTGGGAGTGACACTAGTCCTGCAACGCTGGTCAATGGTTTTTAAAGATTTTCTAAAAGGAGAAATCTCATCCTAGGACTGTAGCGCAGCTGGAACCCTGATTGAGACTTTTTACTGTATGATCACTGGCAGTGGTGACCTGCAGGACACTGGCATCTAGTCCTGAGAGTCCACTGAGAGAAACTGTGTGATACCAGAACTGGGCAGTTTGAAGTAACTGGCGGTTTATAGGTGACACTTGGTGTTGTGAACTTATTTCAAACTTTGCACAACTGTGGCATTGTCCCATATGATTTGTAGCGCTGTATGTAGCAGCTGTGGTTGCAATTGAGTGTATATATAGAAGATGGCTTCAATTCCTGCCCCAGATGTCACTGAACACAGAAAGTCCAAGGAATGCTCACAAGTGGGAATTCAGCATAGCTGCCCTAACAAATGCGCAATAAAAAAAAGTGTCTTGGATACATTTCTGTTTGTAAAGATCATAAATAAATAGTATGAGAATATACATTTAGGGTCTTGCTGAGATCATCTTTACAATTGGTCATTGAATGTCTCACTTAAATCAACTTTTTGTTGATTTGATGTTGGCACTGAAGAGGAAAAGGCAGGTAAATGATTTTCTGACTATGGGAATGTCTTATCCACAGGCTTAAGAACTCTATGCTTTGCTGTGGCTGCTATACCAGACAGTGTATATGAAGAATGGCTAGACCTATACCAGAGAGCCTCCACCTCCATACAGAACAGAGCACTGAAGCTGGAAGAATGTTATGAACTCATAGAGAAGGTAAGTGATGTTGCAGTTTTTCTGATTCTGTGGTTTGGTGTCTGTTGACTGTTTCCCTATAGGTATACACACACGTTTTCTTCATTTGGGTTTTATGTACTGGAGTCAATCATGTAGTTCAAGAGGTGTAACATACTCTGTTATATAGCAAAACATGTACTCTTTAATCTACAAAGGATCTAGCACTATTTAGGGATGGTCAACGAGATGTAAATCATTGATGCAGAATTATACAGATGTATGCAGCTTGAACAGTAGCAGGTCGAATATAGCATTGCCAGGTGCTGGGGATTTAGCTAGACACTTGTATGAAGTATAGCTGACCACTGGGGAGGCGGGTTGGTGGTGTCAATCTTGGTTCTATGGGTTTTGTTACAGTGGATGGCAGTTTGGCTAAGTGCTCTGCTATAGTATAGCAGCGGCCTGTGGGGTGGAAGGTAGGTTAGAGTTAATGACAGCACTCGGGGGTTTGGCTGGGCAATCGAATATTGTTTTTTTTTTTAATCTATGCGTTGGGGAGTTGAGCTACAGCGGTACACGGCTCACTGCTACAGTGTAGTGGGGAAGTTAATGTTTTGTGTAAGTGCGGTGGGGGGTAGTGTTAGTGTTAGTCACAGATAGGGGAGGGCTTGTGTAAGAGGTTAGTAAAGTCGATAGAATATCAGTAGCATTATCGATATTCTATCTGCTTTGTCACACACCCAAAGTAGCGGGTGTCTTTTTTTTCAATGTATGCCTCCCTCCCCCCTCAAATAACTCCTTATTGGACAACCTGAACACATAAAAAGATGGCATCTGTGAATGCCTAGATTGAATTGGAGGATACACTTTACAGAAGAGGCTGAATATACTCTGAAAAATAGTATTTTCCTGGTGGCAATTAAAATAGTTTAATTCTACTTTAATGTCTTGACTTGACTATATCGTTGACTCATTGTTTTGATTTTTCAGCAAAGCTTGAGTTCCCCAGTAAGCAGGGTTTGTATTCTGTAAGCAGGCAGTGCAGACTTGGATGGGATTCTCCTGTCTCCTGAATTATGTAGCATGGCACATGAATAAAGTATCATTCAGAGGGATGTGTAGATCGGCCTGTCCCTGCGTGTGTCCGGAGTGTATCAGCAACATGAAATATTCATAGCGGGGATTACAAACATTGCCAGACTGCTGCATGCCACTCATCAATCTCTGCCTCATTCGGCTTTCAGACTTCATATAGCGGGCCTGCAGTTCAGCACTGGACAGATCCCTTCACAAACACCGGCTGAGGTCATTTTTCCTTTCGTTTGCGGTATATTAACTTATGGAAATACACCTGTGGCTTTGCTCTTTCCATGGCCAGATTTATTATTTTCACACCTGTATGAGCTTTCATTTTACAGCTCATGTTCTGTCACTTCAGTCATTGCTTCGTATATATAGATCTACGTGCAGATCTCCACCTCGTTCCCAACTTCCTCAAGTCTTTTCTCTTAAGACCTTCACTGGTTGGACAGGTAATTGGTGATGCAGTAGGGATGACCTCATTCCCAGATTAACATCAATGAGGGTATTTACCGCAACATCCAGGCAAAGACCAATGTACACACCGCTAATTCATCGCTGAGCATTTCAGCTGTTCTCAGCTCTTTTTATTTTACAGTTCACGAACGGCAAACAGAACTGCCTGCTTATGAGCCTATAAAAGTCGCCGCCTACAGACTAGACGTTTGCTGGCAAAAAGAGAGATTGGCAGCAAGAACCCAATAACACTAAGGGGCAGGAGACAATACAAAACAGAAGCCAAATCCACTGTTATGTAGTGTATAATAAAGCTGGAATTTGATACCACTCTAGAACATTACTGCTGAGAAACGTTAACTCTAATTTGCAGAACTAATTTAATCCAGACAAACTGGTAGGTTTTTTTTATACCATAAAGGAAAGCGTGTGTGTGTGTGTGTGTGTGTGTGTGTGTGTGTGTGTGTGTGTGTGTGTGTGTGTGTGTGTGTGTGTGTGTGTGTGTGTGTGTGTGTGTGTGTGTGTGTGTGTGTGTGTGTGTGTGTGTGTGTGTGTGTGTGTGTGTGTGTGTGTGTGTGTGTGTGTGTGTGTGTTGAGAGAAGTGCGGAGGCTGTCATGTTTGTTTCATTTTAAACAATGAGAATTGCCTGGCTGTCCGGCTGATCCTCTGATACTTTTAGCCACAGACCCTGAACAAGCATGCAGATCCGATGTTTGATTTAAAGTGCACCTGTAGGGATAAAAGGGCCCAAGGCATATACTCACCTTAGAAGTGTCGAGGCTCTGGATAATCCAGTGGCTTCCTGCACCCCCTCACCCACAAGTTTGACGTTCCAGCACAGGGACCCTCTTCGACAAGAGCTTATTAAAGAGGGTCTGTGTGCAATTCCGGCTGTGCAGTGTAGCCAGGATTGCACACGGACCCAAGATGGCCTGCATAGTAGCATGGTGCCACTCATGCATGAGTGACTTCGTGCTACTGCATGGGGTGTCGGTGCACCTGTCCAGTGCTGCCATGTTTGTTTACGTATGGGAGAGCAACCATGAACTTTCAGAAGGTCCCAGGTGGCTTCTGTGGTCTGGAAGAGGACGCTGGAAACCTCTAGATCAGTCCCCAACCTTGTCCTCAAGGCCCACCAACAGTGCATGTTTTGTGGAAATCCACAGATGTAGTTAATCAGTTCTGCTGAGACACTGATTACCTCACCTGTGATTGAGTGTGCTTTTCTGCAAAACATGCACTGTTGGTGGGCTTTGAGGACAGGGTTGGGGAACTCTGCTCTAGATGATCCAGAGGGTCCTCTACCTAGGTAAGTATCTGACTCTTTCCCCATTTAAGTAGTTTCAGATGTGTGATAGAGACACTAGTGATCCATGAAAGATCAGCCAGATGTCAGGCAACTGGTATTGTGTAAAAGAAACATACATATGGCAGCCTTCTTATGCCTCTCTTCAGGTGTCCTTTAAAATTACCTTTACATTTCAGTCTGCAGCCTCAAATGATGGACTTTCTTGCAGCCTGTTTGGTGAACAACATACATATACCCATAGTGTGACCTGGAGTTGACCTGTTCAGGTTGTATGCATACTCCTAAGGCCCCATTCCTACTACAGCGTTTTGCTGCGATTTCGGTAAAACGCTCAAACGCTAGCGCTTTTTAAAAGCGCTAGCGTAATGAAACCCTATGGGCCCGTTCTTACTTGGGCGCCCAAATCGGGGTAGAAACGCAGACGCGGTGCCTACACCATTTTCAGGCGATTTCCTGGCGTTCACGTTTCAGTGCTATAGACGGCTAAACGCGATCGCAGCAAAATCGCTGCAGTGTTCAGTGATTTTTTTTTCCACGTGAAATCGCGGAAAAATCACTCCTGCAAAACGCCAGCAAAAATCGCTGGCGGTTTGCGTTTTGTAAGTGTGAATGGGGCCTAAGGTGCTCAATCAGCACAGCTAGCTCAGGAGGGGAATTGCCCCCCCCCCCCCCCCCCCCTTCATTTTACCTGCTTATTTACACTCCCATTAAACAATATTTTTCCTCTGAGATTTACATGAAGACTTGTTTGTGTGTGTTGTTGGATCATTGCCCCGCTACATAACCTAACTGCACTTCAGCTTCAGATCAAGAACAGAAGACAGGACAATTTCTGCTACAGTGCATGATTCATGGTCTGTTTAACAATGGTGATATTTCCCAGAACAGAAGCAGCAAAGCATCCCTGCATAATCCCATTAGTATCACAGACGGGATGACTGGTAGTATGGAGATATCGCTGTGCAAAGCTGCCTTTCCTTTATTCCAGTGGTAACGAGACCTGTGCTATACAGGCATTGTATCAAAGGTTTCTGCCCCACAATAGTACCATGAATCACATTTTTTTAGTCTTATTTTGCCCTCTGTAGTCCTAAACACTAAGTGGGAGGTATTGCGACCTCTTGGAGTAGATGGTGCAGTTCCCTTTGTAGTTGGACTTTTTTGAATCTCCCTTCATTTGGAAGTAATGCCTCTCAGTACAGTATCAGAGCTATACCCATGGAGCTATACCCATGTTAAAGAAAAAACTTTCTCAGCTACATGTCCACTTTTTTTCCCATGTCTGTTCTTTAAATTGCTTTGAGTGTGATAAAGTACTCTTGTAGAATGTTTGAGGCAACTTCAGTATTTTACTCTTTATTTTTAATTAATATTCTACACTTTATTTTACTCTTCTTAAAGTGGATCCGAGATGAAAAACTAACTAGAACAAGTAACTTGTCTATATATCTTATGTAAAGTTTAGATGGTTTACACAGCAAATCTAGCTGCAAACCGTTTTAATACAACAACAACAACAACAAACATTTGTAAAGTGCTTTTCTCCCGTGGGACTCAAAGCGCATAAGCATGGCTCCGACCATCGTGGTACAGAGGAAGAATTTTATAAATCTGGAAATGCCAGGCTAAACAGGTGGCTTTTCAGTCTGGATTTGAATAGCTCCAGGGATGGTGCTGTCTTTACTGGGTGTGGTAGGGAGTTCCAAAGAGTAGGGGCAGCATGACAGAAGGCTCTGTCTCCAGATTTTTTGAGGTGCACTCTGGGAGTGACCAAGTTTATAGAACTTGCTGATCTGAGGTTGTGAGAGGTGTGGTGCAGCTTCAGCAAGTCCTTCATGTATCCAGGGCCCAGATTGTGCAGGGATTTGAATGTCAGCAGTCCAATCTTGAAGAGTATTCTCCATTCTACTGGTAGCCAGTGCAGTGAGCGAAGGATCGGTGTAATGTGACAGTGGCAAGGCTGGTTTGTTAGCAATCTGGCAGCAGCATTCTGCACTAATTGCAGGCGACGCAGGTCCTTTTTGGGGAGGCCAGCATAAAGGGCATTGCAGTAGTCCAGCCGTGATGTGATGAAGGCGTGGACTAGGGTTTGAAGATCCTCTGGGGGAATCAGATGTTTAATCTTTGCAATGTTCTTCAGATGAAAGAAGGAAGATTTAACTACAGATGAAATTTGGTTTCTGAAACTCAATTCCCCATCGATTAGTACGCCAAGGCTGCGCACAAGGTTGGAGCTGTTAATGTCTGAATTCCCAATCCTGATTGGTGTTGCTTTAGGATAGAGCTGTTTTGATGGCGGGCACTGGCTTTGGACAAACAGGACCTCAGTTTTGTCAGCATTCAGTTTCAACCAGTTATCATTCATCCATGCCTGAAGCTCAGCTAAGCAAGAGTTTATTTTTGGGGTAGGGTCTGTTCCACCAGGTTTGAAGGACAGGTATAGCTGTGTGTCATCGGCGTAGCAGTGGTACGTCAGGCCATGTCGTTGGATAAGTGTACCGAGTGGCAACATGTAGATTGCAAACAGCAGAGGGGATAGGATTGATCCTTGTGGCACTCCGAATTGTAGAGGTGCAGGTTTGGACATTATAGGTCCTAGGCATACTCTCTGTGTTCTGTCAGTCAGGAATGATCTGAACCACTGGAGGACTGATCCACTGATGCCACAGTACTCCTGCAGTCTGTTAAGCAGGATTTCATGGTCAACTGTATCAAAAGCAGCTGAGAGATCCAACAGGATTAGGATGGAGCATTCCCCTCTGTCCCTTGCCATGAGCAGATCGTTGCAGACTTGGATGAGGGCTGTTTCACAGCTGTGGTGTTTCTTAAAGCCAGATTGTAGAGGGTCCAGGATGTTGTTTACTGACAGCCTGGTTTCAAGTTGCAGATAGACAGCCTTTTCAATAACTTTACCTAAGAAGGGGAGGTTGGAGACAGGTCTGTAGCTGCTCATAGCATCTGGATCCGTGGAAGGTTTTTTAAGAAGGGGCTTGATGATTCCTTCTTTTAGAGAGGTAGGAAACCTCCCTGCTTGCAGAGAGCAATTTACTATTTTGTGAAATGCTGGACCAAGCAGGTCAGGACATTTCAGCATATGTTTAGTTGGTCCAGGGTCCAGGTCGCAGGTTGTCTGGCGGAGACGACAGAGGATGTCTGAGATCTCTTCCTCACTAATACTTTTGAAGTCAGTCCAGGGTGTTAGGCTGTTTTTGCAGCTATTTCCATTCGTTGCATGAGTCTTGGGTGCTGTGGACTGAATGAGAGACCGAATAGAAGATACTTTGTCAGCAAAGTAGCAAGCAAATTTCTCGCATAGCTCCTTTGAGGGAGTTATAGTAGGTTTTAGACAGGATGGATTACATAGTCTATCAACTGTGCGGAATAGTTGGGCTGGTCTGTTGGCGGCCTTTGCGATCTCCTGTGATAGGTAGGAGGATTTTTTCTTGGTGATCGCATTTTGGTAGCTTTCCAGGTGAGAGACAAGGGTGTGTTTATCTTTTGAATTCTGAGATTTTCGCCACTTCCTTTCTAGTCTGCGCACTTCTTTCTTTAGGTCCTTTAGTGAGCTGTCAAACCACCGTGCATGGTGAAGTGGTGTAGACCGTTTGATGCGAACTGGAGCGAGGGCGTCATAGGCAGATGACACTGCATGGTTGTATATCAGGACCATGGAGTCTGGGTCTGCGCAATGATTGGTTAATGCGTCGAAGTTGAGGATATTCTGAACGTGCTGGGGTGAGACATCTTTCAGTGAACGGTATCTTATGAGTTCTTTCCCTCTGTGTTTTATCGCTGGTGCTGTCAGAGAGAAGTGGATGGTGTGGTGGTCTGACCATACCACTGGGTTTATATCCATGTGTGATATTAAAAGTCCGGAATGAAATATAAGATCCAGGGTGTGCCCTTTCGTGTGGGTGGGGAGGTTGACAGCCTGAGAGAGAATAGAATATGATTATTTATTCCTGTGATACAATGACAGGCAGCAGCCATGTTGTTTGTAAACATTACACAGAGGCAGCCTTATCTATATCTTGAGCCATCAGCCGAATCCCCTCTGCCTCTGAAATCATAGGCTAGTAACACCTCCCCCTCCTCCTGCCCAGACTGAGCTCCCATGAGCCCTTGCTACTGCCTCGGCTTTCTGAAAACCTGTGGGCGTGGCTTGTTCAGTTTATAGGGAATTAGAGTATTAAAACAAAAACAAAAAAAGTATTTGGCTTGAGGAATGCCCTATAAACCATAGGAAAGGAACACAATTATGCAATGAGTAAAAGTTAATCTCGGATCCACTTTAAATAAAGATGCACCCCTCTCCCTGGTCACAGATCTCAGGTACTGACAGGAAGTGCTGCTGGGTGTGTCTTCAGATAATACTGATTCTGTAAACAGAAATGTGGGCTTTTGATATTTCTTTTACATCTAAAGCATCATACACACGCTCAACAGCGGTCTTCTATGCAGCACAATTGTTGAACAACTTTTGTTGTGAAACAAGTTGAAACAACTAAAGTATTTTGCTATTGTTCAAAAAGCTGATAAGAAGTCCATCCAACTGTTGGAGTGACTTCTTATCAGTCTTATCAGCTGTTTGAACAATAGCAAAATACTTTTTTCAGGTGTTTCAACTTGTTTCACAACAAAAGTTGCGAAAGCACAAAAGACTGCTGTTGAGCGTGTGTATGGGCTTAAATACACGTTTATTAAAGGAAACCTAATGCTGGGGATACACGGTACGTTTCTGTACCGTGTATTGAGCAGCTGATCCGGCCAGCTGATAATATTCATTGCTCTATCCCCGTCGGCGGACAATGGCAGGGAATCGAGCGGCTGGTAAGGAGCGCCGGCGGGGACGAGCGGTAATCGATCCGCGCACGAGCGGGGACGCGGCGGGGGTCGATCCGGCGGCTAATCGGCCGCTGGATCGTCCCGTGTATTCCCAGCATAAGATTTGAGATTGTGGATGTGAGTCACAGAAGTGTGATACTTTAGGCCAGTTCTTTATTCCATGTTTTTTTCCCACATCCCAAAAAAAATACAGATAAGTCTACTGGCTTTATCTGCAGTTTTAACCTGCAGTTTACTTGAATCTGTTTAATGTTCCTATCCATAACTATGCCAGGACAACTCTTCTTCACCTCAAAATTCCCTAACCAACCAAACTCCGAATACGCTTAGCGACCTTTGTGTTAGCGGAAACCCAAAATCCAGTTGAGGATGTCAAAGCCAGAATCAATAACTTTATGGTTCGTGAAAGGATTGTCAATCTAGTACAGGATAATACAAGACGTTTGGAAAAACTTGAGGCAGCATCTGGCTGAGGTATATGGGAATTTAAAATGCTCTGTGACAAAAACTGCACAGGAATGTGGATGAACCTCCGGGGTTGGCCGGAATGGGGCCAGAAACCCAAGAGATTTTTTTTATTATTGGCATTCCCAACACTTCTTCTCTAATCTTTTCTCTTACCTACCATTTTTTCTTTCTCTTTTCCTTTTCTGGACCAAATCTAGCAGTTTCCTATAGTCTCCCCGGTATCCCGTTGTCCTCAACAGATAAGGGATACAAGGATTGCAGGAAAGTCTACACATTCAGTAAACCACATAATATCTGTTGAATTATAAGTCTGATGTGAACAGTGTACCTAGAATAGACTGACATTATTCTTAATGTGCGGAAATTTTGGGTTGCAATATGGACCACTTTGCTAACTTCTTCCAGACTTGTTTAATTACGCCCTCTTTTGAAACTATTATCTCTGCCAGAATGGGAATTTCAGTCCCGTAATGCTGCACCCCAGAGCCGAGCCTAGACAGGCACATATGAGTGGGCAGTCAAAAATGGGTAGGGGACATCATGGATGGGGAAATTTGCGGCGCACAAAATGGGCATGATCATGACTGCATGTGGGCGGGGCTAACTGTAATGTAGTTATACCAGCTAATGTAGTTACATAAAAAAAATGAAGTAAATGCACATAATGACAGACAGCGTTTCCCCAGTAAATGCATGTAATGAGAGACAGCGTTTCACCAGTAAATGCACATAATGACAGACAGCGTTTCCCCACTAAATGCATGTAATGACAGACAACCTTTCACCAGTAAATACACATAAGGACAGACAGCCAGTGTCCCCAGTATAGGTAGACAGGTGTATAGCTGTCCCCAGTTTATTAGCCAGGTGTGTATATCCGCAGTATATGTAGCCAGGTGTATAGCTGTCCCCCAGTATATGTAGCCAGGTGTATAGTTGTGCCAAGTATATATAGCCAGGTGTATGTCGCCAGGTCTATACTTTCCCCAGTAGATGTGGTCAGGACTTACCGAGTCGCGTCTCCCTGTCTGCAGGTGGGGTGGCATCGGAGTCTGAGAGAGAAGAGGAAGCTGTGGCCGCAGCGGGGAAGGGGGGGCCGTCTCCCCCCCCCCCCCTTCCCTCACCTTGGGGCTGCCCCTCTCTTCCCCCTCCAGATATCAGCGGTGGCCAGCGGCGGTAGAACACTTCCTCTTTTCCCAGCGTGGGACAGAGATCTGTGCACCGCTGCCACTACTCTGGTCTAGTCCAGAGTCTAGTACAGATCTCTCGTTCTTCTGCGCTGGGAAGCGAGGAAGTATTCTACCGCCGCTGATATCTGGAGGGGGAGCGAGAGAGGGGGAGCCCCAAGGTCAGGGAAGGGGGGAGACGACCCCCCTTTCCCCGCTGCGCCCACAGCTTCCTCTTCTCTCTGACTCCGCTGCCACCCCACCTGGAGACAGGGAGACGGGACACTGTAAGTCCTGACCACATCTACTGGGGACACCTATAGACCTGGTGACATGTACACCTGGCTACATATACTGGGGATATATACACCTGGCCTGTGCCCACAGCTTCCTCTTCTCTATCCGCTTCTCTCTCCCCTGCCACCCCTGTTTGAGGGGGCAAAGTAATTATTTAAGGGGGCAATGCCCCCTCTTGCCCCACGCTAGAGCCGGCCCTGCTGCACCCTCCCACCGATTATCGCCACTCTTTCGCTGCTAAACTGACAGCTGAGCTTCATAGGCTGATCAGGAGCCAATCAGTAATCACAGCGTTAGAAAGGAAAAAAATCTTGTGCTTCTTTCTGGAAGAAAAAAAAAAGTTTGGGCAACCTTGTTAATCATCATGATTTTCCTTTATAAATAATTAGTTGTTTCAATAAAAAAAAAGTCAGTTAAATATTATATAGGAGACACACACAGTGATATTTGAGAAGTGAAATTAAGTTTATTGGATTTACAGAGTGTGCAATAATTTAAACAAAACTAGACAGATGCATAAATTTGGGCACCACAAAATAGAAATGAAATCAATATTTAGTAGATCCTCCTTTTGCAGAAATTACAGCCTCTAAACGCTTCCTGTAGGTTCCAATGAGTCTGGGTTCTGGTTGAAGGTATTTTGGACCATTCCTCTTTACAAAACCGCTCAGGTTTGATGGCTCTGAGCATGGACAGCTCTCTTTAACTCACACCACAGATTTTCAATTCTATTCAGGTCTGGGGACTGAGATGGCAATTCCAGAACGTTTTACTTGTTCCTCTGCATGAATGCCTTAGTGGATTTTCAGCAGTGTTTAGAGTCGTCTTGTTGAAAGATCTATCCCCGGCGCAGCTTCAGCTTTGCTACCGATTCTTGGACATTGGTCTCCAGAATCTGCTAATACCGAGTGGAATCAATGCATCCCTCAACTTTGACAAGATTCCCAGTCCCTGCACTGGCCACACAGCCCCACAGCATGATGGAACCACCACCATATTTTACAGTAGGTAGCAGGTGTTTTTCTTAGAATGCTGTGTTCTTTTTCCTCCATGCATAACGCCCTAATAACTCAATTTTAGTTTCATCAGTCCACAGCACCTTATTCCAAAATGAAGCTGGCTTGTCCAACTGTGCTTTAGCATACCTCAAGCGGCTCTGTTTGTGCTGTGGGTGGAGAAAAGGCTTCCTCTGCATCACTCTCACATACAGCATCTCCTTGTGTAAAGTGCGCCAATGGTTGAACGATGCACAGTGACTCCATCTGCAGCAAGATGATGCTGTAGGCCTTTGGTGCTGGTCTGTGGGTTGACTCTGACTGTTCTCACCATTCGTCGCTTCTGTTTATCCGAGATTTTTCTTAGTCTGCCACTTTGAGCCTTAACTTGAACTGAGCCTGTGATATTCCATTGCCTCAATATGTCCCTAACTGTGGAAACAAACAGCTGAAATCTGAGACAGCTTTCTGTATCCTTCCCCTAAACCATGATGGTGAACAATCTTTGTCTTCAGGTCATTTGAGAGTTGTTTTGAGACCCCCATGTTGCAACTCTTCAGAGAAAATTAACAGGAGGGAAACTTACAATTGACCCCCTTAAATACTCTTGCGCATATTTAGATTCACCTGTGTATTTAAGTCAGGGGTTACTGAGCTTACCAAGCCAATTTGAATTCAAATAATTAGTTCTAAAGGTTTTGGAAGCAATAAAATGACAACAGTGCCCATATTTATGCACCTGCCTAATTTAATTTAAACAATTATTGCACACTTTTTGTAAATCCAATATACTTCATTTCGCTTCTCAAATATCACTGTGTGTGTCTCCTATATGATATATTTAACATATGTAACAACCAATGATTTATACAGGAAAATCATGACGATTGACAAGGTTGCCCAAACTTTAGCACCCCACTGTGTGTCACAGCAGAATTCCAGCACTGTGGTTGGCATTGCCTATGACTACACAGCTATGTTGCTTGCATTGGTTGGAGGTCACATGACACTTAAATGTTAGGATAGGTGTTATAATGGGCCTATTTTACTCTATGTTCTTTGGGGTTATTATAACAAGCATACAATCTACAAATCAAAATAAAGTATTCCAGATAAAAACCAGCCTGTTCACTAAATGACCCAGTGCAGAGAGTACGGGGACAGGGTGCCTGTGTAACATACATGTGGTTGTGTGACATGTTCATGTCTTTCACTGGTGCCCACATTCCACACTGAGTCAGTGTTATTATAGCCTGTAATTGAATCAGGACTCTGCACTGTGTTCCGCATGTCATCGGCAGGGAAAGTGCTAAGACCTGTGATTCTGAAAATGGAAAAAGGAGTTTTGCACTTTCATGTCATTGGCTTGGTAGACTTTTCTGTGATGGTGTGCAGCACTTATTCACCATAGAATAACAGAAGGTAATTGAGCTGTTCTGTGACTCTGGTGATGCTGTGCAGGTGTGCGCTCTACAGCTCAGGCTCAGTGTATATGGGCTGGAGGTAGGAGAAAGGAATGCTTCTCTGGGCCAGTCTCATTGTGAAGCCATCTGATTTTCACCCAGCTACAGGAAGCAGGAAATTGGGCTTCTAAAGGCCCATACACACGTCGGATTTTCATGAACGACGGGTCGTTTGAACGTCCCGTCCAGTCGTTCGCCCGCCAAATCGGGCGTGTGTACAGACTGTCGTTCGCGTGATAAGACTGAGTTGGAGCGATCCGACCCGTTGTTCGAAAAAATCCGACGTGTGTATGGGCCTTAACACTAACTGGAATTCAAGATCTGCATCACATTATAGAGATATAGAATCTCTAGCCATAGCTCCCAGCTGTCCCTTTTTCAGAGGCACAGTCCCTCTTTGGGAACAAAATACCTCTGTCCCTCTTTCAGGACTGATGTATAGATCTATATTAATATATGTATTTTTTTTTTCGACTAAAAATGTGTTTAATTGGCTCTACACTTTACTCCAATGCTTTAAATTAATACATTTCTTATTCTTAAATGTTAATATGGAGGAAATGAACCAGGTTAGAAAGGACCAGTGTGTTTTTTTAATTTAATAAAACTACATATTTGTCCTATGAAATCTTTATAGTACCCTTGACTTGGGGTGTGCCGGGAGCTTTATTAGAGGTGTGATTAGAGGTGTGATTAGGGGTGTGGCATGGGTGTGGCTTAAGTGTCCCTCTTTCCTATCTCAAAAAGTTGGGTGGTATGCATCTAGTCTAGCATCTGCAAAACCTGTACATAGATACCAGATGCCTTACAAATTGTATGGGATAATGCAACTGTATTAGAGAATTCAGCATTTTATATCAGTATTCTACCTTCCAAGTACAACCAATGAAGGCCTAAGTAAACTTATTTGTTGCTAAGCTGTTTTCAGCTATGTGTGGCAGTGTTACCCAGCGGCAGAAAAATAGACTTATGTTGCATCTGAGCTCAGCAACCGGTGTGGTACATTGGCTCAAATCTGAATATGGCCTTGCCAGGTGTAATCTGATTAGAAAGCAGTTGGCACAGTGCTAGCATTTATTTATGATTTTGTAACAGAGTTCTATTACACAAGTGTTTGTCCTGGATTGCTTTTAGTCATGTTGTGCTATTTATCTCTTCTTTTCCATAGAACCTCCATTTACTTGGTGCAACTGCTATCGAGGACAAACTTCAAGACAATGTACCAGAGACCATCGAGACCCTGGTGAAAGCAGACATTAGGATTTGGATTCTAACAGGAGATAAACAAGAGACCGCTATCAATATTGGTAAAGTATTACTTTCCAACTTAAAGGACCACTATTGTGAATTTATAATGCATACTTATAAAATGTACGTTTCTCCCAGAGTTAAATGTACTATGCATTACTTTTTTCCTATGTTGATATCACTTACAGTAGGTAGTAAAAAGCTGACAGATCTGACATGTTTTGAACTAGTCCATCTCCTCATGGAGGATTCCCAGTACTGTATAACCTTTATTCTTTACAAAAGCACACCTTGGAAAGGTTCTGTACAAAGATGTCCGCCAGCTTCCCTATTCATTTGCACACCATTTTGGTAGTTGGACTGAGCAACTGCAGTTCAGTAAGTGCTTTTGTAAATAAATAAAAAAAACCTAGAATCCCCCCATGTGGCGATGGACTAGTACAACACCTGACAGATCCACTACCTACTATAAGGGCCCATTTCCACTATCGCGAGTCTGCATGTGTTTTCTGCACGCAAATTCGCACAACCAATACAACTTAATTAGCCTGTTTCCACTTGTCAGGAAAACAGAGCGTTTTTCTGTGCAGGAAAAATCTGCACAGCAGAGCTATCAGAATTCGTAGGTGTGCGATTCGCATGCAATGTAATTCATGGGAAAATTGCATGCATTTTCGCTATGATTTCGCCTAAAATCAATGTAAAAGCACACAGGCACTGACATGGTTAAATTCACATACTTACAAAAAAACAAAAACGTACGCAAATTCGTGGTCAAATTTGCATCCGCGTGCAAATTCGTTTTCGCATTTTCCACAACGAATTCGCACCACACAAATGGAAACGGGCCCTAAGTGACAGTGACATTATAGTGCATTTTACTGCGGGAGAAATGTATGAATGTAGTTTAAATTTGACTTGCAGTGTTTAGCTATAACTCTATAGATGAGGTTCCAGGATTAGTTGTTAGGGCTCGTTCATTTGGATGGTTGAAAGCTGCATTCGTTGAGCATTCTCCAATTGCTCTGTCCCCTAGAATTAATGAGTTACCCAAATTGGTCATGTGCAATTTGGACAGCAGCTTGGCTGTGGCAATCATAGACCCCTACATTGTGCCCTTGTGTCATCTTTGTCCCCATTCCCCGGAACGCAGGAGACCTGTGATTTCCAAATCCTGTAGCACTACACTTGAAATTTCACACCAAGCGATCAGGCATTTATACATTTAGGTTGTCTTAAAGGACACCTGAGGCGAAAATAAACTAAATGATTGTAGCGATCTTCCTTCTCCTAAAAACAACTTTTTAAGATATTCCACGGTTTTATTTTATGTTTCAATCTACTTTTTACGTTTTAACTGGTTTATGGTTTTTACTCAATGACCTATTCATTAAAGTATGCCAGAGCTAAAATAAATGAACTGTTGCTCTCAGAAGCCATTTTCTGCTAGGAAACTGTTTTATAGTTGGAATGTCTTATCAGTGAGAGTCACATTGTAGTCACTTCCTGTCTGAGTCGGGACTGAGTCAGCCACTTACATACCTGATATTTAACTCCTTCAGGCAGAGAAAGAAAAAAAGGAACACTGCATAGTTATTTGTGTGCTTGGCACTGTACATACACATGTCTATCTCATCATGTCACGTCACCTCGGGTATCTTTTAAGTAGGTATAGCCTCATGTGGTTTTCACGCTAGCTACACTGGATTCTGCTACTGCTTAAGGGCTTAAGGTGGCCATATACTTATAGATTTGCAGCAGATCCAACCATCAGATAGATTCCTGTCAAATACCTCAGGTTGAATCTGACAGGAATTTATCTGATGTGTGCAACACACTAGGAACAGATTTCCAATAGATTTCAGAATGAAATCTATTGAAAATTGATCGAAATGCATTATAGCACCATTCAGTCCAATGCAACCCTATGGGCCATCGATCTGCTGCCAGCAGCTGATCGACCTAGATTTTCCATCTGGACCGATTAAGCAAATCGATCGAAATTGGACAGAAATCAATCGGTCGATCATGCATCCTGCTGCATCGATCTCTAGCTGATTCGATCATAGTCGTCGAATTGGCTGTCGATCGATGGCTGAAATCGACCAGTGTATGGGCCCTTTTAGATCTACTTGCTTCTAATCTAACATTTCTTTAATTGCAGTTTGAAGCATTTTATAATCCATTTTCCATTTAGGTCCTGTAGGTGGCACTGTTGTTTTGCGGCCATATGTCGTTTTTTTAATATACTGGTAACTATGTACACATATAATCCTGATAATCCTTCCATGTTACAAAGGTCTGTGTGGTAATATTAAGACTATTTTTGTGACAAAGGCAACTAACATCCGGATACATCTTGCTGTAGGATTCATATCTTTTGTCATTAAGTGGTCCTTTGACCAGTTTGGTGATTGGGTCTGTGTCACTTGGCTATTAATATTTTAACCTGGTGAACTGCTGTAAAACCATGTACAGGTGGGGTTTGTAGAATCATGAAGAGCAAAGTTCAGTGTGCCAGGACATCTGTGCCTATAGGCTCCTGTGAGGTAAATCCGGGCCTGCCTGACACCCTGAAGTACTCAGTAGTGAGCGTTACTGACCTGCTGCTCCGCTTTGGTTATCCTATTGAAGGAGAGAGGGGGATGTGTGAGACACCCTACCCACATCCAACTCTGGGGAATAACAAAACATAGTGAGAATGATTTAACTTTTCAGGCCGTTGAGACCCAACATCATTCTTTTTACTCAGTCCTCTGCAGCACCACTTGCACGCTAGGCAACTTTTAAAGCTATGCTTAAAAATACTGCATATTTTTCAGAACTGCAATATAAGTCTGATTATGTAACTTAATGAATTTTCAGATGAGCTGAGTAGATCTTCTGATTTAAAATGTCGGTGTATTTTTGAAAAATCCTCTGTAGGTCATTGTAAATGAAAGTGGCTATAAAGGTGTGTCAGGAGTATGGGGGCAGAATACATGATGGGCTAGAGGCAGCAGGAGTATGGGGCCAGAGTGCCTGATGGGCTAGAGGCAGCAGGAGTATGGGGACAGAGTGCCTGATGGGCTAGAGGCAGCAGGAGTATGGGGACAGAGTGCCTGATGGGCTAGAGGCAGCAGGAGTATGGGGACAATGCCTGATGAGCCAGAGGCAGCGGGAGTATGGGTACAATGCCTGATGAGCCAGAGGCAGCAGGACTATGGGGACAATGCCTGATGGGCCAGAGGCAGCAGGAGTATGGGAGCAGAGTGCCTGGTGGGCCAGAGGCAGCAGGAGTATGTGGACAGTGTGCCTGAGGGGCCAGAGGTTGCAGCAGGAGTATGGGGACAGTGCCTGATGAACCAGAGGCAGCAGGAGTATGCGGACAGTGCCTGATGAACCAGAGACAGCAGAAGTATTGGGACAGTGCCTGATAAGCCAGAGACAGCAGAAGTATGGGGACTATGCCTGATGAAATAGTTATAGTTATTTTGGTTGAAAAAAGACATACGTCCATCGAGTTGAACTAGTATAAAGTACAACACCAGCCTGCTCGCTCACATATCCCTGTTGATCCAGAGGAAGGCGAAAAAACCCTTACAAGGCATGGTCTAATTAGCCCCAAAAGGGAAAAATTCCTTCCCGACTCCAGATGGCAATCAGATAAAATCCCTGGATCAACATCATTAGGCATTATTGTAGCCATGGATGACTTTCAACGCAAGGAAAGCATCTAAGCCCCTTTTAAATGCAGGTATAGAGTTTGCCATAACGACTACCTGTGGCAATGCATTCCACATCTTAATTACTCTTACTGTAAAGAACCCTTTCCTAAATAAATGGCTAAAACGTGTTTCCTCCATGCGCAGATCATGTCCTCTAGTCCTTTGAGAAGGCCTAGGGACAAAAAGCTCATCCGCCAAGCTATTATATTGCCCTCTGATGTATTTATGCATGTTAATTAGATCCCCTCTAAGGCGTCCTTTCTCTAGACTAAATAAACCCAGTTTATCTAACCTTTCTTGGTAAGTAAGACCTTCCATCCCACGTATCAATTTTGTTGCTAGTCTCTGCACCTGCTCTAAAACTGCTATATCTTTTTTGTAGTGTGGTGCCCAGAACTGAATTCCATATTCCAGATGTGGCCTTACTAGAGAGTTAAACAGGGACAATATTATGCTAGCATCTCAAGTTTTTATTTCCCTTTTAATGCATCCCAAAATTTTGTTAGCTTTAGCTGCAGCGGCTTGGCATTGAGTACAATTATTTAACTTGTTGTCGATGAGTACTCCTAAGTCCTTCTCCAAGTGTGATGTCCCCAACTGTATCCCATTTATTTTGTATGGTGCTAGACCATTGGTACGATAAAAATGCATGACTTTACATTTTTTAACATTGAATTTCATCTGCCATGTATGTGCCCATATAGCCATCCTATCCAGATCCTGTTGCAATATGACACTATCTTCCTGAGAGTTGATGATTCTGCACAATTTTGTATCATCTGCAAAAATGGCAACATTGCTCACTACTGCATCTACTAGGTCATTAATGAATAAATTGAAGAGCACTGGACCCAGAACAGACCCCTGTGGGACCCCACTGCTAACAGTCTCCCATTTTGAGTACGATCCATTGACCACAACTCTTTGTTTTCTGTCCATTAGCCAGTTCCCTATCCATGAACACAGACTCTTCCCCAGTCCTTGCATCCTCAACTTTTGCACCAGACTTTTGTGGGGAACAGTGTCGAAGGCCTTTGCAAAGTCCAAGTATATCACATCTACAGCATTCCCAATATCCATATTAGCATTCACTACCTCATAAAAGCTGAGCATGTTAGTCAAACAGGACCTGTCTTTAGTAAACCCATGTTGATGCTGAGAAATAAGATTATTTTCTACTATGAAGTCATGTATAGTATCTCTTAGTAACCCCTCAAATAGTTTGCATACAACTGATGTTAAGCTTACAGGTCTATAATTTCCTGGATCTGATTTTTTGCCCTTCTTAAATAATGGGAAAACGTGGGCTGTACGCCAATCCACTGGGACTCTGTCAGTTGAAAGGGAGTCACAAAAGATAAGATAAAGGGGTTTATCTATTACTGAACTTAATTCCCTTAGGACCTGAGGATGCATGCCATCCGGGCCAGGTGCCTTGTCTATTTTTAATTTATTTAGTCTTGCCTTCACTTCTTCCTGCGAGTATTTAATATTACAGTTAGAAGATTGAGACTCTTCTGTCTCTGTAATTTGCAACAGTGCTGTTTCCTTTGTGAAGACAGAAGCAAAGAAAGCATTTAATAACTCTGCCTTACCTTGGCCATCCACCATTGAGTTCCCACCCTCATCCTTTAGGAGTCCTATACAGTCAACCTTTCTTTTTTTACAGTTAATGTACTTGTAAAACTTTTTGGGGTTAGATTTGATATCCCTAGTGATTTGATTTTCAGATTCAATCTTTGCCAGCCTAATTTCTTTTTTACAATTTTTATTGCACTCCTTATAATTGCTTAGTGCAGCCTCAGTCACCTCCTGTTTTAGGACCTTATAGGCATTCTTTTTCCTCTTCATTTTATCTTTAACCTTTCTATTCATCCATAGAGGCCTTTTTTATTCCTCGATATTTTGTTTCCATATGGGATATACATATTACAATATTGATTTAGTATAAGTTTAAACGCATGCCATTTCCCCTCAGTGTCCTCCCCTTGTAGTACATTATCCCAGTTCACCAAACGTAGTGCCTGCCTAATTTGATTGAACTTTGCTTTTCTAAAATTCATAGTTTTAGTGGTCCCGCTGCCCCGTGGCCTATCAGTCACCAGATCAAATGTTATCATGTTGTGATCACTATTTCCCAAATGTTCTTGAACCTGCACATTTGATACATTATCTGGTCTATTAGAAATGATCAGATTCAGTAACTCATTCCCCCTAGTTGGTTCCGTTACCATTTGAGTCAAGTAATTGTCCTGTGCTGCCAGAAATCCGCTGTTTTTACCAGAATGGGTAGCCTCAATACCCCAGTCAATGTCTGGAAAGTTGAAGTCGCCCATAATTATGACCTCATTTTTACTTGCAGCTTTTTCAATCTGCTGTAGTAATCACAGTTCTGCAGCTTCATTAATATGAGGTGGCCTGTAGCATACCCCAATAAGCAATTGGCAACTTTTGGCAACATCTTCGCAATCTTCCTCCATCTCATCGTTGACGACAGCTGTAAAAGAATTCTTAACAAAGAGACAAACCCCTCCACCTTCTTTCCCAGTTCTGAGCCAGAGGCAGCAGGAGTATGGTGACAGTGCCTGATGAGCCAGGTGTAGCAGGAGTATGGGGACAATGCCTGATGAGCCAGAGGCAGCAGGAGTATGGGGACAATGCCTGATGAGCCAGAGGCAGCAGGAGTATAGGGACACAGTGCCTGATGAGACAGGTGTAGCAGGAGTATTGGGACAATGCCTGATGAGCCAGAGGCAGCAGGAGTATGGGGACAGTGCCTGATGAGCCAGAGGCAGCAGGAGTATGGGGACAGTGCCTGATGAGCCAGAGGCAGCAGGAGTATGGGGACAGTGCCTGATGAGCCAGAGGCAGCAGGAGTATGGGGACAGTGCCTGATGAGCCAGAGGCAGCAGGAGTATGGGGACAGTGCCTGATGAGCCAGAGGCAGCAGGAGTATGGGGACAGTGCCTGATGAGCCAGAGGCAGCAGGAGTATGGGGACAGTGCCTGATGAGCCAGAGGCAGCAGGAGTATGGGGACAGTGCCTGATGAGCCAGAGGCAGCAGGAGTATGGGGACAGTGCCTGATGAGCCAGAGGCAGCAGGAGTATGGGGACAGTGCCTGATGAGCCAGAGGCAGCAGGAGTATGGGGACAGTGCCTGATGAGCCAGAGGCAGCAGGAGTATGGGGACAGTGCCTGATGAGCCAGAGGCAGCAGGAGTATGGGGACAGTGCCTGATGAGCCAGAGGCAGCAGGAGTATGGGGACAGTGCCTGATGAGCCAGAGGCAGCAGGAGTATGGGGACAGTGCCTGATGAGCCAGAGGCAGCAGGAGTATGGGGACAGTGCCTGATGAGCCAGAGGCAGCAGGAGTATGGGGACAGTGCCTGATGAGCCAGAGGCAGCAGGAGTATGGGGATAGTGCCTGATGAGCCAGAGGCAGCAGGAGTATGGGGACAGTGCCTGATGAGCCAGAGGCAGCAGGAGTATGGGGACAGTGCCTGATGAGCCAGAGGCAGCAGGAGTATGGGGACAGTGCCTGATGAGCCAGAGGCAGCAGGAGTATGGGGACAGTGCCTGATGAGCCAGAGGCAGCAGGAGTATGGGGACAGTGCCTGATGAGCCAGAGGCAGCAGGAGCATGGGGACACAGTGCCTGATGAGCCAGAGGCATGAGGAGTATGGGGACAGAGTGCCTGATCGGCTAAAGGCAGCAGGAGTATGGGGACAGAGTGCCTAATGGGCCAGAGGCAGCAGGAGTATAGGGACAATGTCTGATGAGCCAGGGACAGCAGGAGTATCGGGACAGTGCATGATGAGCCAGGGACAGAAGGAGTATGGGGACACAGTGCCCGATGAGCCAGGGGCAGCAGGAGTATTGGGACAATGCCTGATGAGCCAGAGGCAGCAGGAGTATGGGGACACAGTGCCTGATGAGCCAGAGGCATGAGGAGCATGGGGACAATGCCTGATGAGCCAGAGCCAGCAGGAGTGTGTGGACAGTGCCTGATGAGCCAGAGGCAGCAGGAGTATGGGGACACAGTGCCTGATGAGCCTGAGGCAGCAGGAGTATGGGGACAATGCCTGATGAGCCAGGTGTAGCAGGAGTATTGGGACAATGCTTGATGAGCCAGGTGTAGCAGGAGTATTGGGACAATGCCTGATGAGCCAGAGGCAGCAGGAGTATGGGGACAATGCCTGATGAGCCAGAGGCAGCAGGAATATGGGGACAATGCCTGATGAGCCAGAGGCAGCAGGAGTATGGGGACACAGTGCCTGATGAGACAGGTGTAGCAGGAGTATTGGGACAATGCCTGATGGGCTAAAGGCAGCAGGAGTATGGGGACAGACTGCCTAATGGGCCAGAGGCAGCAGGAGTATGGGGACAGTGCCTGATGAGCCAGGGACAGCAGGAGTATGGGGACACAGTGCCCGATGAGCCAGGGGCAGCAGGAGTATTGGGACAATGCCTGATGGGCTAAAGGCAGCAGGAGTATGGGGACAGACTGCCTAATGGGCCAGAGGCAGCAGGAGTATGGGGACAGTGCCTGATGAGCCAGGGACAGCAGGAGTATGGGGACACAGTGCCTGATGAGCCAGAGGCATGGGGACAATGCCTGATGAGCCAGAGCCAGCAGGAGCGTGTGGACAGTGCCTGATGAGCCAGAGACAGCAGGAGTATGGGGACACAGTGCCTGATGAGCCTGAGGCAGCAGGAGTATGGGGACAATGCCTGATGAGCCAGCTGTAGCAGGAGTATTGGGACAATGCCTGATGAGCCAGGTGTAGCAGGAGTATTGGGACAATGCCTGATGAGCCAGGTGTAGCAGGAGTATTGGGACAATGCCTGATGAGCCAGAGGCAGCAGGAGTATGGGGACAATGCCTGATGAGCCAGAGGCAGCAGAAGTATGGGGACAATGCCTGATGAGCCAGAGGCAGCAGGAGTATGGGGACAATGCCTGATGAGCCAGAGGCAGCAGGAGTATGGGGACAATGCCTGATGAGCCAGAGGCAGCAGGAGTATGGGGACAATGCCTGATGAGCCAGAGGCAGCAGGAGTATGGGGACAATGCCTGATGAGCCAGAGGCAGCAGGAGTATGGGGACAATGCCTGATGAGCCAGAGGCAGCAGGAGTATGGGGACAATGCCTGATGAGCCAGAGGCAGCAGGAGTATGGGGACAATGCCTGATGAGCCAGAGGCAGCAGGAGTATGGGGACAATGCCTGATGAGCCAGAGGCAGCAGGAGAATGGGAGCAGAGTGCCAGATGAGCCAGAGGCAGCAGGAGTATGGGGACACAGTGCCTGTTGAGCCAGAGGCATGAGGAGTATGGGGACAGAGTGCCTGATGGGCTAGAGGCAGCAGGAGTATGGGGACAATGCCTGATGAGCCAGAGGCAGCAGGAGTATGGGGACATAGTGCCTAATGAGCCAGAGGCATGAGGAGAATGAGAACAGTTTTATGGTTTTTTTTTTGTTTTTTTTTCCCTCCAAAGAGGCTAATTCAATTATGCAGTGTATGTTCATTATTAATGAGAACTTTTTTCAGCCTTTTAAATGCAAGGTACATTTGCTCTGTAGAAACTGCTGCAGTTTTACAGGCAGTTTGTATAACTAAACGGTCTTTAGTTTGCTGCCCAGAGCAGCCCTTTCAAAATGAAGCCATTGCCACAGGCAGGAGATTCTCGGCTACCAGACACAGTCCTCACATGCTTGTCCCACATTATCCTACCGCAATCTGCCTCTCTGTATGGCCAGCTTTAGCATTAGACATCTCTTCAGCTGCGAACTGTCTGCATTAGTGTGTTTCACATTCATATAACTTTTAATAAGCAATGAAGACAGACTTGTCATCAGTAATTGCATGATTTGTGTCCGCGTCTGAGAGCTCCGCATCACTGCACAGTGTAATTCTGCACTGCTGTACCGCTTTGTCTGGGATAGAATTAGCCCGTATCTTGTGGGGAGATATTTCAGGAACCGCACAGCTTTTACTAATGGATCTTGGAATTTATGGCTTCTGTGGGAATCTGCTCTTTCACCATGTGTTACATGTAGGATATATCAATTTTCTGGTATGCCTTTAATGTGCTGCCTGAGCAGCGAGGCTGGGAGACATAAGAAATCATCTGATTTTGCTGTCAGAGTCCTTCATTCCATCTTCTTTGTAACTGCTGGTGGCTTCCGCTATAATGCCTGGGATGGTGCACTAAAAGTGAAGCACTGCACCAAGCCAGCTCTCCTGATCACAGATAAAAAGCGGGTTTAAAACCGCGGTGTGGACACCCATAACTCTTCCAGCTCACAGACGCAGCATAAAACCAACTGTAGCAAAAGTACTTAGCAATAATTCTTCTGTATTCACTCACAGCTCTAACCTACATGAGCACATACATTGGTTTCTTTCTCCTTCATTGAGAGTGTAAAGTGCTACAATATCTTCTTAAAGGGGACCAAGCACAACTTTTTTTTTCTGCAATCTATCCTAGTTTTCTAATAGCTGTAGGAGCTGCCATGTTCCCCTCTCTAGCTTCCAATTATTTTTCCAGGGGAACGTGTGACAATAGCATCTGTGGCTTCTCTAAACTCTTTGAAGCTGTTGCTTGCTCTCAGCTAATGAGTGCAGTAAAATAATTACATCAGTCCTTATCCGCCTGAATTTTCTGTGGCCGGTCAGGCTTCGGAAGTAAGGTAGTAAAGGCCTCTGCTAAACTTTTAAATGTAGTCAAGTAGAGAGAGAGGAAAGGCTGGCACTGCTGCAGTAGCTTGTTTTATTGTTGTGAAAAAAATGTCATAAGTGCAAATTACAAAAGGTATATTGAATAAATATTACACATACCAAAGGTGAGAGGCGGCACAGTGGTAGTGGTGGGTGATGGGTACAGGAAGCTGCGCTTCTACGGAGGCTACAAATGCATATGCAATGGCTTCTGTTTAAATATCGCCAGAAAGCCGGCGTGTGACGTCACGTGGTAGCACCACCCTATAATCTGCAATACGTGTGCGCACGCCTGGAACGCATGCCGCCTAGAATGTATGTGAGCCAAATTGGTTCTCGTGTCAAGCATTATTATGCTTGGCGTAAGAAAGGACGCGATGGAGGGGATACTCCATCTAACGGCTGAATTCAGTTAGGCACCAAAAGGCATAAAAAAGGCACGCTGATGGAGTATGTCTAAGAAGAGGCATACCTAGACCCAGTAGTGCATGTTCATTATACGTATGTATCCACGCTGTAGTGCCACCCTACTGCAACCTCTCTGGCCAAACTTTTAAATGTAAAAAGAGGTAAAATTGAGTTTTTTTTAATGAGCTACATTGTTGGCATGCATTTTTAATGTGCATTTGAGAGGCTCTTGTTGCTAAAATTGGTGCTTGGTATGGGTGAGCCCGACTCGTCCAGGAAAGAATAGCTGAAACAGCATGAAGGAGTCGGGCTCATCCAGCAGTTCCAAGGTAGGGTTCAGTTTTGTTAGCATGTTTTTGCATTAAAATCCACATTCAGATCCAGTTTTGTGTGCTCTGAAAACCTGCATGTGAAAATTCGCACACGAAAATAAATTTTAAAGTGAACCTCCGGACTAAAAATTGACTCAGCAGCACTGAAAAGGCTTGGTGTTTCTTTAACAGTTTCACAGCATCAGAACTTTTCTCTTGCTTCTCTTTTCTCTTGTTTCTCTTGCACATGCCTTATTTTTAGCTGCACGGAAGAAATTTGCCCGGGCTTTTTTCCCCTGATGCTGTGCAAAGCATGATGGGATTTCTGATGTTCTCGTTCTGCTGTTTTGGTGCAATTTTTTTTTTTTTACATTTTGAATTTGACATTTGAAGCCTAGCGTGTGCAGCTGGGAGGGGTAATCAGGACACAGGACAGTTGGAACTGTGTCTCATGCTCCCTGTCACCTCCTTTCAACCAAAAAGATGGCTGCCCCCATGACAAAGATGGCAGCCCCCATGAATCACAAACATTTGCCTGTTCTTTTAAAACCGGGTGGGTAAGAGATTATATTACCTATCTATTCTAATATAACTAATGTAAGTTGATGACAGTATGTTTGTTTAGGCTGAAGTTCCCCTTTAATGTGAAAAAATGCATGTGAAAATCTGCACGGTTTCTGCCAAAAAGTTGTAGTGGGGAAATTGTGGCCTGGCGGAAAGGGAAGATTAAATTCCATTTATGTTTTGGCCTGACTGTGTATGAAACTTTTATTATACTCAAAATGTTTACTAGAACCTCGCATGACACATTTTGGTAAGTTACAGGCAAAAATTTCAGCAAAATTAATTGAACCAAGTTTTGCACAGAAATCCAGCAGAAACTGAATGCCAGGGAGAAGTCTGTGACGTCATTGGATTTGACATTGTACAGGAATGACATTAGTGTATACTTTAAAAAAAAAATTATGCTCTGCAATAAGTAAAGGCAGATAGGCGTTACTTATTGCTGAAGACAATAGGAGAGCTTTGTTCTTCTGTGAAGGAACTAGTTGTGGTTGAAAACACAGTTGGTGTAAAACACCTTACTGAGGTTCATTTTAAAGCAAACCTGAAGTGAAAATAAACTAAAATGATTAATTGTATGTTTTTACTAAAGGTAAGTTAAACATGGAACTGAGGCTCACATTTTTAAGTTGAGAATGAAGCGCTTAAACTGAACAGCAGCCCTGCAAGTTCGGTCTTTCTGAATGACCCTTTCAACTTTCCAGCACTAAATGAGCTAATGAGAATCCTTCTTTCACTTTTTCAGCCTCTATTTACTCTTCAGTAAGCCAGACTGAATTCAGCAGGGTGTTCAAAATGCTCATTTACATAGATAACCACTCCAGCTCTTTAACTCTTGTTGTTCTTGAAAACAGAAAAGGGACTTCAGACGGTTTCTTAGTAGAGCTAGTACTGCATATGCCTATGTTTATCTCGTCATGTCACATATCACTTCAGATTTGCTTTACAGTAGACCTGTAGAGGAAAAAAGAGCCCCTGAGGTGGCATGCCTATAAATCCACCACCAGAAGATTTGGGTGCAGGGTAAAGCCGATAAATGGCTTTCCCTGCACCTGCACAAGTCACGGTGGTGTTAATTACTATTCCCTATCCAGGCGGCCATGTATAGTGAGGGAAAGACATAATTTAGCTTCCAGCTATCGCTGGTGACAGTGTTTTTGTAGCAATTTGTGTTCCGTCTTTGGACGGCACCCAACTTACTCACTGAGCACTGCTATAGCCGTAATTTCTATTACGGCCTATGGTGGCACCGGCTGCGCCCAAATCTCCTGTGCTTTTTTCACAGCACTCGCTGAGGGGTACTTGCCTCAGGAGGGGGAAGCCTCTGGATCCAAGGAGGGTTTCACTGTCTCCCTCCACTAGTCAGATCTACACCGGGGCAGCCCTGAGCACAGAGCCGCAACATTTACATTGCCTGCCTTGAGCAGACACACTAGCGGCTCTCTTCTCGGGCTTCAGTTGAAATGACCGCGCCCAGTTGGGTCTGCGCTATTGCGTAAACTGCTCATGCCTGCGCATAGAGCGGACCTGATTGGACGCGGCTATTTCATGCTGGAGCCCGAGCGGAGAGCTGCTATAGTGTGCCTGTGCGAGGCTCACGACAAGCTGATCTTGGAGGGTCCCAGCGCTAGATCCCCTCTGCCGAGGAGGAAGGGGAAGCCTCTGGATCTTCCTGAGGTAAGTTCCTCCTAGGGGCAATTTTATTTGCTATGGGTACGCTCTTTAGTCATTACTCACATAAGCCTAACAATCAGTTTTCCACATTAGGAGATAAGCAATGGAAAATGTATGCCGGAAAAATTACATTAACTAAAATAACCATACATATACTTTTATTTAACACATTCGGGAATTCACCTTTAATACAGAGATAGCTTCCATTACAGTTCCAAAAAACAAGGTGTTTGTTCCCCATTGTAGATAACATGAATCCATTGAAATTATTCCTTTATGCCGTTGTGAGACAATGTCCTATTTAGTGCAGCTAGTGTGTAACACAGATAAGGTTTTAAAGGACGTTGGTTTAAAATACCCTTGCTATATCTCTGCTACACTGAGGCCCTGCAGTGAAGAAAACAAAGTATTCACCATTTCTGCAGATGTAGACAGACAAAAATTGCAAAAATGAACCTGCTTTAGATCTTCCATCCACCAGAGGGAGCTCAACTCTTGACCAGAGTACTAGTATTCTTCAGTTTCCTACTTAACCTGCGACTGCAAAAAGCAGTATCTTGGCTGTCAGAAACACAGCAGTACACCCTATGTTAAAGCGGATCTGAGATGAAAAACTAACTATAACAAGTAACTTGTCTATATATCTTATCTAAAGTTTAGATAGTTTACACAGAAAATCTAGCTGCAAACAGCTTGAATAGAAAATGATTATTTCTTCCTGTGATAGAATGACAGCAGCCATGTTTGTAAACATTACACAGAGGCAGGCTTATCTGTATCTTGAACACTCAGCCTGTGAAAAAAACCTAATCCCCCTCCTCCCTCCTCCCCTCTGCCTCTGAAATCAATGGCTAGTAACACCTCCTCCTCTTCCTGCCCAGACTGAGCTCCCATGAGCCCTTGCTACTGCCAAGGCTTTCTGAAAACCTGTGGGCGTGGTTTATTTAGTTTATAGGGAATTAGAGTATTAAAACAAAAACAAAAAAGGATTTGGCTTGAGGAATGGCCTATAAACAATAGGAAAGGAACACAATTATGCAATGAGTAAAAGTTCACCTCGGATCCATTTTAAGATGTGCAAAATCATAATAATCCTGGGTATAGGAGATATATATTCAGTTTCCTGTCCCATGATATACACATAATTCGCCGGCGCTGCTAGAACCAATGCCAAACATTGCAACGCCACTACTGAGAATACTCCGGTATAGGTAGCCAGGGTTTTTCCCCTCTGTATACCATAGGTAGCTAGAGGTAGCCACCCAGTATAGATGGCAAGAGTTACCTCTCCGTAGTCCTCTGTATTAGGGAGCCTTAGTATAGGTGTGCCTTGGAACCGTATTCAAAAATATCTGCACAATAGGCTCTCGTTAAGAAGAATACAAATGCAGTTTATCATTCTTTGAGTTATTAATCCATAACACATTAATAAGAACTAATATATTACTACTGAAGGTATTTGATGTTTTTCTGCATTTTGTGTAGTCTTGATGAAGAGATCCACTGAGGCCTTGAAACCTGGGTTCTTATAACCTGGAGTCTTTATTATTTGTGACACTGTTGCTGTTGCACCATCTACCTTACTTTTCTAATCACCCACACAGCCACTTGGGCATCTTACCATAAGAAGTGTGAAGCACTGCCTCTGTTTTTCATTTTTAGAAAGCAGGACTTCAAACTTTGCTATATTGGGAGCAGTTTTCCTTGTGACTTTCCGTGTGCTTTAAGGCTGCTGTCCTCTCCAGTGACTATAAGATATTTTCCCCCCAATTTAAGTGTTTTAAAAAATGTGAAATTAGTCTTAGAAATCTCAGATTACTACCCTTTTCATTTTACAGCTCTGTGAGTAAGAGCATAAACACTTTATAGCCTAAAATATACTGCAGTTTTTATGACGTCTGTTTGTTATACTGCAAGCATGAGTATGGTGTATTTTAAAGTGCCTATTAACTTATAGTTTATGTGATGAAATAACGCTCTAAAAGTTATGATACGAACTTGATTTTCCGTTTCTAAATGGCATTGCTGCACTTACAGTTTGGCTTAGCAGGTAATTAACATGGGTGAGTTGGGCTCCCCGATTTATTTAAAACAGACCTATCCCTTTACAGGGGATTTACAGTTTTGAATTGGAATCTCTGATCTTATGGAATATCTCTGTTATATAATGGAGAGGTCATCACCTACGGTACTACTGAAAGGTCTAGTTATGTCTGCTATACACAATGCTGGGCAGTGGGACATCTGGATCATACATCTTAAGATACGTTTAGGACAAGGGCCCGTTTCCACTAGAGCGAATCCGCATGCGTTGTCTGCATGCGGATTCGCATAACCAATACAAGTGGATGAGACTGTTTCCACTTGTCAGTTTTTTGGTGCGTTTTTCTGTGCAGGATTTTTCTGCACGGTAGGGCCTGCAGAATTCGCCTGCGTGAGGAATGCAGGCGATTCGCAGGCTATGTATTTAATAGGGAAAACGCACATGCGTTTTTTGCCGCGATTTCGCGTGCGAATTCGCACGAAAACGAATGCAAATTGAACCAGGCAGTGATATGGTTAAATTTGCATATACCCTGCCTATGCGAAATCGCATGCGAAATCGCGGCAAAAAACGCACGCGGAATCGCATCCGCATGCGATTTCGTCAGCGGTGGAATCCCGGTGATTCGCACCGCACTAATGGAAACGGGCCTGATTAGTGGATACATGTGTGAGAAGTACTGTGGCTGCATAGCTACAATGAGGTGTAAACATACTGCACAAGCGCAGTATTCTTGAGATAAATGCACTACTACTATAGCTTTTTCTTATGACATTATACTTCCATTTATGCAGCTTGAAAATGAACCAATAGAATGAAGGCAAGGTGGGATTTGATTGGTCTGTTTTCAAGCCGAGCATATTTGCCCAAGTCCAGGCGCCCCACTACAGACTGCAGTCACACAGTGTTTTTGCTCTCATTCTGTACAGCCATTTTGAAAGCCATTTCCAGTTTTTGTAGCAATTTTATTTCTAGCCATTGCAATTTTTTGGGGTGGTTCAGGTAGTAAAATAACTGCAAAATCCTCTTTATTCAGCGATTTCAAAGTGATTTTGCAGTGTCCCTATCTTTTTGTTTTGTAGCGCAATTGCTTCAAAAATGCTGCAGGTCCCACTTTTACAATTTTGCAATTGCTCCTTTGAGTTCTCCTGTATTGACTTTCATTAGCATAGTGCTTTTTGGGATCACCAATGATCATTGGCCAGTGGTTTGCATACTTGGCTTTCCAGCTGTGAAGGAACTACAAGTCCCAAAATGCACTTGCCTTTATGAATCATGACTGTGGCTGTCAGACTCCCGCAATGCATTGTTACATAGTTACATAGTTACTTTGGTTGAAAAAAGACATACGTCCATCGAGTTCAACCAGTACAAAGTACAACTCCAGCCTGCTCCCTCACATATCCCTGTTGATCATAAAATCCCTGGATTAACATCATTGGCATTACCTAGTAATTGTAGCCATGGATGTCATTCAACGCAAGGAAAGCATCTAAGCCCCCTTTAAATGCAGGTATAGAGTTTGCCATAACGACTTCCTGTGGCAATGCATTCCACATCTTAATCACTCTTACTGTAAAGAACCCTTTCCTAAATAAATGGCTAAAACGTTTTTCCTCCATGCGCAGATCATGTCCTCTAGTCCTTTGAGAAGGCCTAGGGACAAAAAGCTCATCCGCCAAGCTATTATATTGCCCTCTGATGTATTTATACATGTTAATTAGATCTCCTCTAAGGCGTCTTTTCTCTAGACTAAATAAACCCAGTTTATCTAACCTTTCTTGGTAAGTGAGACCTTCCATCCCACGTATCAATTTTGTTGCTCGTCTCTGCACCTGCTCTAAAACTGCAATATCTTTTTTGTAATGTGGTGCCCAGAACTGAATTCCATATTCCAGATGTGGCCTTACTAGAGAGTTAAACAGGGGCAATATTATGCTAGCATCTCGAGTTTTTATTTCCCTTTTAATGCATCCCAAAATTTTGTTAGCTTTAGCTGCAGCGGCTTGGCATTGAGTACGATTATTTAACTTGTTGTCGATGAGTACTCCTAAGTCCTTCTCCAAGTTTGATGTCCCCAACTGTATCCCATTTATTTTGTATGGTGTTAGACCATTGGTACGACCAAAATGCATGACTTTACATTTGTCAACATTGAATTTCATCTGCCATGTATGTGCCCATATAGCCATCCTATCCAGATCCTGTTGCAATATAACACTATCTTCCTTAGAGTTGATGATTCTGCACAATTTTGTATCATCTGCAAAAATAGCAACATTGCTCACTACTGTATCCACTAGGTCATTAATAAATAAATTGAAGAGCACTGGACCCAGTACAGACCCCTGTGGGACCCCACTGCTAACAGTCTCCCATTTTGAGTATGATCCATTGACCACAACTCTTTGTTTTCTGTCCATTAGCCAGTTCCCTATCCAAGCACACAGACTCTTCCCCAGTCCTTGCATCCTCATCTTTTGCACCAGACTTTTGTGGGGAACAGTGTCGAATGCCTTAGCAAAGTCTAAGTATATCACATCTACAGCATTCCCAATATCCATATTAGCATTCACTACCTCATAAAAGCTGAGCATGTTAGTCAAACAGGACCTGTCTTTAGTAAACCCATGTTGATGCTGAGAAATAAGATTATTTTCTACTATGAAGTCATGTATAGTATCTCTTAGTAACCCCTCAAATAGTTTGCATACAACTGATGTTAAGCTTACAGGTCTATAATTTCCTGGATCTGATTTTTTGCCCTTCTTAAATAATGGGAAAACGTGGGCTGTACGCCAATCCACTGGGACTCTGCCAGTTGCAAGAGAGTCACAAAAGATAAGATAAAGGGGTTTATCTATAACTGAACTTAATTCCCTTAGGACCCGAGGATGCATGCCATCCGGGCCAGGTGCCTTGTCTATTTTTAATTTATTTAGTCTTGCCTTTACTTCTTCCTGCGTTAAGTATTTAATATTACAGTTAGAAGATTGAGACTCTTCCGCCTCTGTAATTTGCAACAGTGCTGTTTCCTTTGTAAAGACAGAAGCAAAGAAAGCATTTAATAACTCTGCCTTACCTTGGTCATCCACCATTGAGTTCCCACCCTCATCCTTTAGGAGTCCTATACAGTCAACCTTTCTTTTTTTAGAGTTGATGTACTTGTAAAACTTTTTTGGGTTAGATTTGATATCCCTAGCGATTTGATTTTCAGCTTCGATCTTTGCCAGCCTAATTTCTTTTTTACAATTTTTATTGCTGTTTATTGCAAATTTTATTGCATTGTGGGACTTGTAGTTCCTTAGCAGCTGGAGAGCCAAGTTTGCAGATCACTGTCGTTAGCAATCCAAAAACCCTGCTAAAATCACTTTAGTGGGCCATAGCCCTCATTCAGCATAAACTCTGCATCATTAGGATCATGACAATACCCAATGAGAAGTTTTTTTTTTTTTTTTTTTTTTGTAAATTTTCTGGTTAAACTTGATGGGCGTATGCTTTTTTCCAACTTAACTATGTAACTTGGTCAAGTTAATACTATGCTCCAGTTAGCAGAATGCCTGTACCTACTGCATATTAGCATCACTGGAAGTTATTGTACTTTGCATTATTTATACATGTATTAAAATAACTGCACTCCCTGATGTACCCATTGCATACATATATGTATCATTAATGCATTGTCTCCTTTTGTTACATACATTGTACTCTGTACAGTGACAAGAAATAGCATACCCCTTTCTAAATAAAAAATAATAATGTAAGATTTGTGATTAGACATTTACCGTATTTTTTGGACGATAAGACGCACTTTTTCTCCCCCAAAACAGGGGAGAAAAAGTAGGTGCGTCTTATAGTCCGAATGAGGCAGTTTTACTGATCCGGGCGCTTGTATGCTTTGTGCCTTAAATGAAACTGATGACGTCCACAGCGGGGAGGCAGCAGCAGTGCTATCTCAGGTGTTTTTACTGACTGGCATAACAGCAGCCGCTTCCTGGCTGTGCTTCTGTCCCTTCATTACAGCGGCTGCTGCTATGCTGTTTGAGAGCAATGATTGCGCTGATAATGGGCTAAGGAAGGACCGGATACGATACCTGCCAAGAGTATCGGTATTTCCATTCATCACAGCAGCTGCTGCTATGCCGGTTGGGAGCACTGAGGATCGTGCTGATACAGGGCTAAGTAAGGGACAGGATACCAGCAAAGACGAGTACCGGTATTTCCATTCATCACAGCGGCTGCTGTTATGCCACTCAGTAAAAACACCTGGGATAGCACTGCTGCTGCCTCCCCATTGCGGACATCATCAGTTTCATTTATAGCCTGGACACCCACACCTGACCTGGCTACTTTTTGAAGAAGCTGTCACCCAGGCAGTTGAGATCTGAAATGAGATCTGAAATGTCATTGTAGTGGTTAGTTTGTGTAGCTTGGGGGAGGAGGGGGAAGCAGGGGTATGTGTAGTGCAGTGTAGCTGTGGGGGGGAGGTATCAGGAGTGAAGTGTAATGTAGTATAGTTGGTGGGGGGCAGGGGTTAGTGTAGCTGGACTGTGTCATTTAGACAGAGACATCTGAGGGGAAAAGGTCTATAAAACACTCCTGGACCATGGATGCACCTAGGTTTAGTATTTTTTTCCCCTGATTTTTTTTGTCCTCTAAACCTAGGTACGTCTTATAGTCTATCTCAAGGGGGTAACCCTGTCCTGGATAGTTGCAGCAGGAGGCAGACGATTCTGTGGAAAATACCACGAAAATAATCTGTTATAGAGTCTAGGCAGCGCCCTCCAGTGCTTTTATAGTTTTGACGTCTTATGGTCTGGAGCGTCTTATAGTCCGAAAAATACGGTGTGTCCCAAAAGCGCTGCTTGTAAAGGCTGCCCATAACACCTGTACAGTACTGAGGCTGATAATGGCATGCAAGGAAGTATGTCACATGACTATTTAGTGATGCTGCCGTTCCTGTTGTCTTCTCCAGTTTAAAACTGGATTGCAAATCATCCCTTTAAATAATGACACATCCAAATTACGCAGGTTCTGAGGCTCCGAGGGTCCCAGCATTGGACCAGTCAGCTGGAGGGAGATACGGGAAGCCCCTGGATTATCAAGAGGCTTCCCTCTTCTAAAGCGAGTATCTGCCATGAACACTTTTTTTTGTTTGTTTTGTTCCCCCCACAGGTACATTTAAGGGAACCTTAACTCTAAATACAAAATGAGTTAAGGTTCCCTTTAAGGCCCTGGGAAATTTGGGCACTGGGCAAAGTCGAAAAACGGTTCACCCTGCTTCTGCAAAAGTCCCAGAATGGTTAATTGCTATTCACAATCCAGGCCTCCATGGGTATGGGGCTGTTGCTGGCGGCCAAATTCTGCTGTATTTATAGTACATTGGACTCCCAAATTACTGTCTGAGCGCCACTATAGCCATAATTCACATTACGGCCTATGGTGCGCCAAAATTTCCAGAGCCCTTTCTGTCTCGTACATTAACACCTACCCAGCCACAAGAACCGTATAATTCATATATGTCCGCAATTAAAGGGATGTGTTGGCAACACTAGTCTAAAGCCTTGTATAAAACTTCAGCAAATTGTTAGGATAGGTTTGAAGAGAAGCTATGAAGTAGAAAATGTGATCATTATAAATGTGAAAAGTATGCTTGACTAAAGCAAATCATGCCATACAATAACAGAGGGAAGGTACAGTTACAATGCAATGGCATTCCTTCATGTGAGGTCTGTAATTTATCAGGTAGTCCTTTTTTAATAGGTCTCCTATAACCGAGCACAAAACGAAATCTTGGTTTTAATAAAAATTCTGAACTGTTCTGCTTTCCTTCCATAGGGCATTCATGCAGACTGCTGACCAAAAATATGGGCCTGATTGTAGTAAATGAAGGCTCCCTTGATGTAAGTATGTCTTGTCATGTGGAGCCAAGCTCGTGTCTTTTGTGTGAAGGGCAGGTTTTTTTTATACTCTGCGGTTTGCTTGGCTGGTTGAAGTGAAATGAGATGAAAACTTATTGTGCTGGCCTAGCCTTTCAGGCCTGATCTGTAGTAACCTTGGGTAGTTTATACAGCAAATTAGGAGTTCTGCCTCTGTTCCAGTTTATATTTTTATCTCCAATGGATAACGCTGAAATATCCCTTCACCACCTTCCTCCTTTTTCAGTCTTGCAACATATTCGATATCATGCATCAGGCTTGATAGCGTTGTGTGTAAAAGTGATCGGATTATTAGGATCATTTCTTACACATGTGTTTCTTGTCGTTAGTGCATTAATAGTCTCTATTTACCTTGAGTTTTTACAGGCAGATAGAGTAAATGTCCAGTGCAGCTACACATTGGCTTCAATTAATTGTTATCGCATATGGCAGTGATCTGCAAACTTGACTCTCCAGCTGTTAAAGAACTACAGGTCCCACAATGCACTGCAGGAGTCTAACAGCCAGAGTCATGATTCATAAAGGCAAGTAAGTGCTTTATGGGACTTATAGTTCCTTAACAGCTGTAGAGCTAAGTTTGCAGATCACTGGCATATGGTAAAGCAGAAAACAGCAGCTTTTACCAGATATTTTGTGAAATGTCAATTCACTAATTCAAAAAGGTTTTCACCTTTTCTCTGCTCTGTTTTCTCCCTTCTGTAACACATCTCATTTGATTCACTGCATGCAAAATTCTTTGTGAATTGACATTAACCACTTCCTACCCCTATGAAGTGAAAAGAAGTGTCTGCACTCTCCTACCTACAAAATGTTGTAAAGAAGTAAAGGAATTACAGCAAACCCCTCTCCTCCTCCCAGAGAATTCAATGGCAGAAAAAGTGTAAAATACACACACCAGGAGCAGACAGTAGCAGATTGTATACATGACTTAATTGTTACATCTAATACATTATTAAAACAAATCAACTGTTTAAATAAACATGGGAGATGGACAAATAAAATGTGTGTTTAATGTACAATAGAAATGTTTACATTAAAGCTATAATGTATGAAAGTGGATAAATTGTGTATTTTTTCACCTTTTTCCTTATATTCCTTTTAAAATTGCATAGAAAATAAGGTAATTATTAAAAACAAATATCAGCCACAAAAAGCCTAATTTGTCCTGAAAAAAGCAATATATGCTGTGGTTTGCAAAAGTATTCGGCCCCCTTGAAGTTTTCCACATTTTGTCACATTACTGCCACAAACATAAATCAATTTATTGGAATTCCACGTGAAAGACCAATACAAAGTGGTGTACACATGAGAAGTGGAACGAAAATCATACATGATTCCAAACATTTAAAAAAAAAAATCTGCAAAGTGGTGTGTGCGTAATTATTTAACCCCCTGAGTCAATACTTTTTAGAACCGCCTTTTGCTGCAATTACAGCTGCCAGTCTTTTAGGGTATGTCTCTACCAGCTTTGCACATCTAGAGACTGAAATCCTTGCCCATTCTTCTTTGCAAAACAGCTCCAGCTCAGTCAGATTAGATGGACAGCGTTTGTGAACAGCAGTTTTCAGATTTTGCTACAGATTCTCGATTGGATTTAATCTGGACCTTGACTGCGCCATTTTAACACACGGATAGGTTTTGTTTTAAACCATTCCATTGTTGCCCTGGCTTTATGTTTAGGGTCGTTGTCCTGCTGGAAGGTGAACCTCCGCCCCAGTCAAGTCTTTTGCAGTCTCCAAGAGGTTTTCTTCCAAGATTGCCCTGCTTTCCCTGTCCCTGCTGAAGAGAAGCACCTCCCAGAGCATGATGCTGCCACCACCATATTTGACAGTGGGGATGGTGTGTTCAGAGTGATGTGTAGTGTTAGTTTTCCACCACACATAGCGTTTTGCATTTTGGCCAAAAAGTTCCATTTTGGTCTCATCCGACCAGAGCACCTTCTTCCACATGTTTGGCTTGTGGCAAACTGCAAATGGGACTTCTTTTGCTTTTCTGTTAACAATGGCTTTCTTCTTGCCACACTTCCATAAGAGCCAACTTTGTGCATAGTTGTCCTATGGACAGATTCCCCCACCTGAGCTGTAGATCTCTGCAGCTCGTCCAGAGTCACCATGGGCCTCTTGGCTGCATTTCTGATCAGCGCTCTCCTTCTTCGGCCTGTGAGTTTAGGTGGACGGCCTTGTCTTGGTAGGTGTACAGTTGTGCCATACTCCTTCCATTTCTGAATGATCGCTTGAACAGTGCTCCGTGGGATATTCAAGGCTTTGGAAATCTTTTTGTAGCCTAAGCCTGCTTTAAATTTCTCAATAACTTGATCCCTGACCTGTCTAGTGTTTTCTTTGGACTTCATGGTGTTGTGGCTCCCAATATTCTCTCAGACAACCTCTGAGGCCGTTACAGAGCAGCTGTATTTGTACTGACATTAGATTACACACAGGTGCGCTCTATTTAGCACTCATCAAGCAATGTCTATGGGCTACTGACTGCACTCAGACCAAAAGAGGGCTGAATAATTACGCACACCCCACTTTGCAGTTATTTATTTGTGAAAAAAAAATGTTTAGAATTGTGTATGAATTTTGTTCCACCTCCCACATGTACACCACTTTGTATTGGTCCTTCACGGGGAACCACTGTAGCTATGCCAAACCAGTTGGTATATGATTACTGGCTTCATTCAGTCACAGCACTACAATTAGGGAAATAGAAACTGTGCAACTGGTGCCACCTGGACTTCATGTGCATGGAGTTCCCCCATTGGTTGCTGGAATTTCCTCCCACCACAAAAGGATATTGCAGCAAGTTAATTGGACTCCTACCCCCCCCCCCCCCCCCCCTCAAAGAAAATTGACCTTTATGGTAAGGACATCTGAGGAATCGACAGTGCTGTTTATTTATATGGTACTGAATACAGTGTACATCAAACTGCTACAATACTGCCGAATACTTTTGCAAATTGATATAGATATTGCCAGTTATCAGAGCTGAGCTGAACTGTAAAAATGACTAGGGTAGGGAAGTGGTTAACAAGGTATTTACCTCCCGAGTCAGTTTACCTCACAAGTCTGTGATTTTTGCTTTTCATGCATTAACATCTTAGCTCAGAAATTAATCTCTTTTTGACCCAGGCAACTTTGTTACATGAAATGAAGCCCTTCCGAACGCCATCCATTTTGCTTATAGTTCACCAATGCTAATTTACCATAGAAATCTTCAAATTAATTTGATGTTTTCATCTACCACCCCACAGGCCACCCGTGAACTTTTGAGCCATCACTGCAGCACTCTCGGTGACTCCCTCCGAAAGGAGAATGACTTTGCTTTAATTATTGATGGCAAGACTCTAAAATATGCCTTGACATTTGGAGTAAGACAGTACTTCTTGGATCTGGCCCTTTCGTGTAAAGCCGTCATTTGTTGCAGGTATGTGTTTCTATTTCCATTCACATTGTCCTCCTGAAAGGCAAACCTCTTCCTGTAGTGAATCCACTGCTATATACTGAAAGTGAGGCTTTTACTAAAAGCACTGTTGCTTTTCTCTTCTCAATACAGTATAATCCCATTATAATAAACATGGTTATAGTAAACTACTGTATTTTTCGCCGTATAAGACGCTCGAATATGACGCACCTACCTTTAGAGGGCAAGAACCAGGGGGAAAAAATATACATACTAAACCTGGTGCGTCCATGTTCCGGGAGCGTCTTGTACATGTTCTAGCCCAAATGGTGTCCTCGTGTATCCCCATGTGTCCTGATGTGTACGTGTAACGTATGTCTGCCCCATATGTCCAGTGTGTCTCCCCCATATGTCCAGTGTGTCTCCCCCATATGTCCAGTGTGTCTCCCCGTGTGTCCAGTGTGTTTCCCCGTGTGCCCAGTGTGTCTCCCCTCATGTGTCCAATATGCCCCCCCCCATATGTCCAGTGGGTCTCCCCATTTGTCCTTTTGTCACCCATACATCCCCTTTTCTACTTCGTGTCCCCTTCTGTCCTTCCTCGTCTCCCCAGCATGTCTTCTCTCCCGCCCCCTTGTGTCTCCTAGTCCCCCGTGCTGCAGTGCATAGCCGCAACTTACCTAATCAATGCTCCCGCGGCGATGCCAGACCTCTGCGCTCCCCCCCCCCCCCCCGCTAGCCGCCTCCTCCCTCCCTCCTCGTCTCTCCTGCCACCCCCCCCTGTGCTGTAATGTATAGCGTCAGCTTACCTTCCAAGCACCAGCTGTGAATGCAGACATCGGTCTCCACGCTACTTCTCGCTCTTGTGTCCAGCTTGTACTGATGACGCGTCATCAGTACAAGCCAGAGACACGAGCAAGCAATAGCGTGGAGAACGATGTCTGCATTCATCGTAAACACAGATATAATAAAACTTCCGTTGTAGTAAGCATATTTTTTTTTTTGTCCTATCGTGACACTGACTCTGGATATAGTTAAAAGTGGGTGGTGCATGCGTCATATGTCAGTGCGAAACCCTTGGTCAGCTGCTCTCTTCAGGCTGGTTGCCTGGTTGGATCTGCAGCTCTGCCCTGCCTCTCTGCCAATCCCGTCCTCACACCCTCTTCTGATGAGCCATGCGGTCTGCTTTGATGTTCAGAGACATCTTATAGAAAGCATGAGAACAGCAGAATACATGACAGAGCTGCTTATCCAATCATGATGAAGGCTGCTTTTCCACTTACAGAGCAATTCGTTTGCGATGCAGTTGCATTTTGTAGCTACTTTTTTTCCCTGTATTCTTATTAGAGTTCTATGCGGTTTAAGTTTTGTGTGTGTATTTGCAACTGTGACTTTGCAATTTTTCCAGCCAATAGAATTCAGTGTGCAAAAATATCTGATTGGACTAGAGAAATAAAGCTGTTGAGCTCAGTAATTTGAATTCTATTTGCTGTAATCTATTTGCTGCCGTTACGATATTTAGTGTACAGCACAGTGTGTGGCTGTGTATGAGCTATAAGGTCCTCTGTGCTGAACCATGCTATAGCTTTTCCCTTCACCGCTAGAAACAGGAAGCAGCACAAGATGTCTTCTTGGCAACTTTTGCAAATATTGCTGGGAAAAAAACACTGCCAAATTGCAGGTGTCTAAACAAGAAATGCACTTCTCAGTGTATGTGCAGGTTTCGGCCATTCTAGCTTTAAAACAACACATGCTATTATAATTAAAACCCACATATTTTATTTGCCCATTTGTCCCGGCTATTGCACCATTTAAAATATGTCCCTATCACAATGTCTGGCGCCAAAATTTTATTTGGAAATAAAGGTGCATTTTTTCAGTTTTGCGTCCATCACTATTTACAAACTTATAATTCAAAAAATAATAGTAATATACCTTCTTGACATGCATATTAAAAAATTCAGACCCTCATGTAACTATTTGTTTTATTTATTTTTTATTGTAAATATATATATATATAGATAGATAGATAGATAGATAGATAGATAGATAGATAGATAGATAGATAGATAGATAGATAGATAGATAGATAGATAGATAGATAGATAGATAGATAGATATAGATATATATAGATATAGATAGATACAGACTTTATATACGTATTTTTGGGAGTGTCAGAGGTGAACAATTAATTTAAATGTAATCTTGTGTGTTTATTAAAAATAAATATATATGTAGATGTAGTTTTACTAGTGGTCACAAGATGGCCTCAGTCATTTTTTTTTTCTTCCTGTAAATTAGCAATCATGCTTACAGGAAGAGAATGGAGGTCATGAAACTTTTTTTTTTTTCTTTAGAAAGATTGCGGCTTCTGATAGAAGCCATCGGTCTTTATAACTGGAGCTTGGATCAATGAATGGGAATTGTGTTCTTATTCATTGATCTTCGGGCTAACAAGCGGGAGCGCGGGGACACACACGCGTTCGCCCGTGGGAGTGCGCAGCAGAGCCGCAGCAGCTCTTTGGACATAGCAGATATGTCCAAAAGGCTTAAATGGTTAAGAAAAAAATGGAATTTGGATGAAGTTAAGAGACAATAACCAATGTTGGAAATGTGGGGCCGAGGGTGGGAACTTATTACATATGTTATGGCATTGCCCAATAATATACCATTTTTGGTTAGAAATTGAACATTTTATTAAAAAATATGACTCCAGATGGAGATATAAATCCCTTGGTGGCAGTTTTTGGACATATATGAGGGTGGGTAAAAATGGATAGGGGAGTGACAATATTGAATGAAGAGGGAGATGGTGTAGTAGGAATGGTTGATGGAAGCTTGGAGGACGTAGGATACAGATAGGGTGAAGATGTGGAAGATGGACTGTTGATGGAAGAGTAGGATGTGTGGGAAAAAATGGGAGTGTATGGGTTATGAGAGATTGAATGAATGAAGCGTATATATTAATTTTTGATATTGACACTTTATTTGTGGAGCTGAATTACAAAATATTTGTATTTATATAAAAACAATATTTCTCTTTTTCACTGAATGAATATAGTGACAAATTATCAAACGATGATGCAAAACGAACCCAACATAAGAGGGCTTCAATGAAGCACAGTTATTTACGTTGGTTATAGTACAAGCAGTACACGGAGTTTGAGAAATGAGAAAGGAAAGAGAAGTGAAAAAGAAAAAAAAATGGATGAATTTTTATTATTATTATTATTAACCACTTAGGTCTATCTGGATGGATATATCCTGCTGCCACTGCACAGGCACTCCCGCCGCCTTCCGTTCCCATTCATTGATCTTAGTCCCCGGCAGAAAAACCGACGGCGACTTATCAGAGGCCACGGTCTTTCTGCGCAAAAAAAATTTCCCGTCCTCCTTATGCTTCCTGGAAGCGATGGCGTTCGCTTCCAGGACAAAAAAAAATAGTAAAACTACATTCACATACATTTTTTATTAAATAAACCTATATTATTACATTTAAAATTAACTGTTTACCTCCCACACCAAAAATTACCCAAATAAATTTTTTTATAACAAAAATAAATAAAAATAATTACAATTTAGAGAAAAAAAATCATAAATGGTTACCGAAGGGTCTGAACTTTTTTAATATGCATGTCAAGAGAGTATATTACTAGAATTTTTTAAATTATAAGCTTGTAAATAGTGATGGACGCAAATTGAAAAAATGCACCTTTATTTCCAAAATAAGATATTGGCGCCATACTTTGTGATAGGGACATAATTTAAACGGTGTAATAACCGGGACAAGTGGGCAAATAAAATACATGGGTTTTAATTACAGTAGCATGTATTAATTTCAAACTATAATGGCCAAAAACTGAGAAATAATGAATTTTTTCCTTTCTTAATCTTCCTGTTAAAATGGATTTAGAATAAAATAATTCTTAGCAAACTGTACCACCTAAAGAAAGCCTAAATGGTGGCGGAAAAGACAAGATATAGATAATTTCAGTGTGATCAGTAGTGATAAATTTATTGGCGAATGAATGGGAGGTGAAAGTTGCACGGATGCATAAGGCGAAACAACACTGTAGGCTGAAGTGGTTAAACTGCCATTGCAGAATTCTACTTTAAAGGGAAGGTTCAGGGACGCCTTGAAAAAAATAAAAATCCATATCCACTTACCTGGGGCTTCCTCCAGCCCGTGGCAGGCAGGAGGTGCCCTCGCCGCCGCTTCAGAGGTTCCCGGTCGTCTTCGGTGGCCGACCCGACCTGGCCAGGCCGGCTGCCAGGTCGGGCTCTTCTGCGTCCCACGTGGGCGCGCTGACGTCATCGGACGTCCTCCGGGCTGTACTGCGCAGGCGCAGTAGTTATGCGCCTGCGCAGTACAGCCCGGCGGACGTCCGATGACGTCAGCGCGCCCGCGTGGGACGCAGAAGAGCCCGTCCTTGGAGCGCAGAAGAGCCCGACCTGGCAGCCGGCCTGGTCGGGTCGGCCACCGAAGACGACCGGGAGCCTCTGGAGCGGCGGCGAGGGCACCTCCTGCCTGCTACGGGCTGGAGGAAGCCCCAGGTAAGCGGATATGGATTTTTATTTTTATCAAGGCGTCCCTGAACCTTCCCTTTAATACCTCTGCTTTAAAAAGGTATATATTTTCCATATATTTATGTACGTAGCTTTTATGGAGACTTATGTTTTGATTTTGTAATTGATATTTACAGCAGGGAGCGTGCCCGTGTTTCTTCTCTATAAAGCATATGCAATATGAATTTTATAGCTGTCTGCCTACACTGTCATACAGCGCGTTAGCCTGAATAATGAAAACCTATGGGCAGAAGTGAACACACTTGGAACAGCCCCATCCACTGTAATGGAAAAACAATTTAATTCTCCACAAACCAACAGCAAAGAGGAATTCTTGTAATGGTTTATAGTGGAAAGGTGTTAAAACTCCTTTTGGGTTTTTATTGCTTGCCTGTGTTATCATCTGGGAGAATCTGCTTGTAAATCAGACAGCAACAAATAAAATCTTTGCTTTCCCAGCATGAGAAAGTGTAACTTTTCCATTCAGTTGTTTTAATCAATGTCTGTCATTTCCTGTCCCTGTGACCTCCAGGGCTTGTGCAATAGATGTGGAGGTCTGAGAGACAGAAAATGAGGGAAGATCTCTGAAGTTAGCACAACAGCAGTAAACTCATTGAGATGTTACCCACTTTTCACACCACCTTAACCTGAAACCAGTTTTTTGTTTTTTTCTGAGTTTGTAAAGTTTGCAGAACAAATGCCCCTTGAAGTAAGCCCCATTCATAAAAGGAAACCTAAATTGAAAAAAATAAGTCAAAATAAACATACACACATCATATTTACCTCCCATGTAGTCTACTCATCAATCTTTCTCCTCTCCCACTGCCTGCTTGTCCACTGTGATCGATAGAATTCTCCCTCCTCCATTTTAGAAATGGTGATGACCCTGTAACAGCTTCTGGGTCAGCACTCACCAGTTATATCACCTGAGCCATAGGGAAACCTGGACATTACCCTGCACATCAGTTGTCCTTTCAGTTATAAATGACAGCAAATGGAAAGAGGAACTTCAACCTAAACAAACATACTGTCATTAAGTTACATTAGTTATGTTAATTAAAATAGATGGGTCATATAATCTTACCTACCCTGTTTTAAAAGAACAGGCAAATATTTGTGATTTCATTAGGGCAGCCATCTTTTTGGTTGAAAGGAGGTGACGGGGAGCTTGAGACACAGTTCCAACTGTCCTGTGTCCGTCCTGATCACCCTTCCCAGTTGCTAGACAACGAGAACATCATCAGAAAGCCCATCATGCTTTGCACAGCATCAGGGGAAAAATGCCCGGGCAGTTTTCTTTGATGGGGTGGAGCTTAGCTTCTGTGGAGCTAAAAATTAAGCTTTGGTAAGAAAAACAAAGTTTTTTTTATGCTGTGAAACTGTTAAAGAGAACCTGTAACAAAAAAAGTCACCTGAGGGGTACTCACCTCGGTAGGGGGAAGCCTCAGGGTCCCAATGAGGCTTCCCCCTCCGCTGTAGCTACAGGCAATATATTTACCTTCCCTGGCTCCAGTGGGGGTGCTGTTGAGGCACTCAGCGCGGAGATAGGCAAAAATAGCCGATCTCTGTCAGGTCCTCTCTACTACGCAGGCACAGGAGACTTGCGCCTGCACAGTAGTGCGGCCCCACAGCGAACGGCTATTTCCGCCCATCTCCGAGCGAGGAGAACTGATACTGTGCCTTTGCTGGAGCCAGGAAGGTAAATATTTACATTCCCGCCATTCCGTTTTGCCGCCGTCATGGCACACAAGACGGGGGAAGCCTGGATAGGATCCGGAAAAAGACACTTGAGGAAGGGTCAGGTGACCCGTAACATGTATGTGTCCATGCTCAATAAACAAATGAAAGTTTGAAGCCTGTGGAGTGCCTTTTTCTACATGATTGAAGATTGTTGGTCAGCAGGAGTGGTGTACCTGCAGTAAAAAGTGCACCGGCTAGTGCTGCTTTATCCAGGTGGCTGGACTGATTTCCAAGGTGACTATTGAACTGGATAGGATCCGGAGGCTTCCCCCACCCTAGATGAGTACCCCCCAGGGGAACTTTTTCTCATTAGAGGTTTTCTTTAAAGAAATACCAAGCCTTTTCAGTGCTGCAGAGTAGATTTTTAGTCTGGAGGTTCACTTTACGGCGTTTCCACTTAGTGCGTTTCTGTCTGCTTTTTATCAGTACAAGCAAGAAGTTTTAAATCAGGATGATACCATTTGTTGGCTAACTACAAATGAATAAGAATAAACAAGCTTTCTGCCTTGCAGCCTTCGTCAGGTTTACATCCTGTTAGTTTGCAAGCTGGTGGTACAGACAGCTTATATACATGCAACATCAAAAGGGAAAACAGATATTTTTTTCAAGCATAAATACGTCATTAAGATGCCTTAATACAAACAGACCATCTAAATGGGGTAAGATAAGGATCCTTGTTTACTCCATTGCTCACAGACCTGGTATTAGGATTGACCCTGAGGTATCGTAAATTCTTAGTTCACAAGTTCAGTTAGAGTGGCTGAGATAGTTCATATATCATCAATCTCATACCAATATAGAAAGTTGTTGTCCTTATTCAAACCCTTTTGCACAGCTTTGAACCAATTTATAAATTTTGTTTCTGCTATTAATCGGTCATTTGACGTTTTGAAGCCGCCCTTCAGGGTAGTGACACGAAGATCATCCATGCTGTGTCCGTTGGACCGAAAGTGTGTAGCAACTGGGAGTCCAGATTTGGTATCATTAATAGTGTGCCTGTGTCCATTCATACGTTTGCGCAGAGTTTGTCCAGTTTCTCCCACGTACATAACATTGGGGCATTTAGCACACATGATCAGATATACCAGATTGGTGGACCCACAGGAAAATTTACCTTGTACTCTGTACCAAATCTGGACTCCCAGTTGCTACACACTTTCGGTCTAACGGACACAGCATGGATGATCGTGTCACTGCCCTGAAGGGCGGCTTCAAAACGTCAAATGACCGATTAATAGCAGAAACAAAATTTATAAATTGGTTCAAAGCTGTGCAGAAGGGTTTGAATAAGGACAACAACTTTCTATATTGGTATGAGATTGATGATATATGAACTGTCTCAGCCACTCTAGCTGAACTTGTGAACTAAGAATTTACGATACCTCAGTGTCAATCCTAATACCAGGTCTGTGAGGAATGGAGTAAACAAGGATCCTTATCTTACCCCATTTAGATGGTCTGTTTGTATTAAGGCATCTTAATGACGTATTTATGCTTGAAAAAAATATCTGTTTTCCCTTTTGATGTTGCATGTATATAAGCTGTCTGTACCACCAGCTTGCAAACTAACAGGATGTAAACCTGACGAAGGCTGCAAGGCAGAAAGCTTGTTTATTCTTATTCATTTGTAGTTAGCCAATAAATGGTATCATTCTGATTTAAAACTTCTTGCTTGTACTGATGGCCAACACGGTACAATACCCTACTGCTACTTTTATCAGTACATCAGTGTTACATACTGATGCCTGTTGCTGAAAAGCAGTCAGAAGCGCACAGATGGAAACGAGGCCTAATGCTTCCAGTTCTGACAAGATCTAGTCAGAACTGGAAGGAATTGACCGCGAGGTAAGTATTCATTTGCAGGTACATCATGTGTTTATTTTAAATTATTTTACTCTGTTCAGGTTCCCTTTAAGGGCTTACATTAAAAGATTAATTCAATATAAATTATGTTTCGGAATGCAATCTGACTCCCTGCTGAATGTTAGATTCCAACATGTTCAGGTTTGTTAGATGACTGTCAGACAAATGTTTAAGCAGCCATAACAATGTGCGGTCCCAAGCTTATTATGCAATACATTGAAAAATAAATAATATCACATACATTCCACCTGCCCTCCTGTGTTTTGACATTTCTGCGCAGGAAAAACATTGACTTATTACTTTGTATTGGTCATATATTGAAATGCTTGCACTCTTATCACCTCCACGGGGCATATCATGCAGACTACAGATTTCTAGATGAATGCTGGAGCCCTCGCTAGTGACTGATCACATGATTGTGTCATGTTAAATAAAAATGACTTTTTTATTCCTACCCTCCCCCTGGAGAGCCAATCTGTGCAATTGTCTCTCATAGGCATCAGCCTATGATAGGCTATCGTTTGTAAGCCTCTGCTAGAGACAGTTCAGTGACAGAGCTGTCCCCCGTACAGCACTGCTGTAGATCGCAGCACTGTACAACCGTTAGAAACTGTTTTTATCTCAGTGGGGATGTGCACGCATGCGCAATCCCTGCAAAACACGCCCCCAGGTCGTGACGCCAATCGGCATTACGTGGTCCTTGGGGAGCCACCTTGCGGCCGCCGATGAGCATTAGGCGGTCGTAAAGTGGTTAAGAGCTGGTTCACAAGGGTAGCAGGCTCGTTTTGCAGATGCTCAATGCCTTTCTGCTAATGCATAGTGAAACTTTCAGCATTGGCTCCTGTCATTCTGTTGGCAGATTTTGAGTCCCTAGAGGGATGTGGAGCCACACTAACACAGCCTACGCTATACGTAGCGTCCAACACGAGACAAAATCCGCTTAACAAGGGACTTTTCCAGAGATAAAAACACGCTCTACCACTGAAAGTCTAAGCGGGATTAGGATGATATTTGTGAGTTTGGTTTTAATGATCAACTCTATTCTATATAATGGCAATGTTTAATAGAGGTATTATTCTTATTATAGATTTGTAAAGCGCCAACAAATTCCGTGGCGCTGTACAAAGTAAGAAACGAACATGGGGTACATAATAATACAGACAATAGTGTACACCAATATGCAAGATATATAATTGGTGACAAAATACAAAAATGATACAGAATACAAAATACAGAATTGGTAATGACAGTGATAAAAGTAACATGATAAATAAAATGTATAATAATTATCAAGATACAAAAGGGGGAGAGAGCCCTGCCCTTGCAAGCTCACAATCCAAAGGACATGGTAGCCATAGCTGTCATATTGGTGGCAGTCCAGGCTAATGTTTCCCTTGAGCTTTACTTCACAGTGCCAGGGCTGCCAAGTTGTTATCCACCTACTATTGGTTCAGCCAAGTGTAAGTCGTGAGTAGTTAAAAAAAAAAATCACCTCTAAAATACTACAGCTTTGAATTCATAGGCTTAACCTGCTCTGAATATGAAGAAGGAAGCAGATCAACATGCTCATCTTTGTACTGCAGTGTTCAAGCAAGAATTACTGCTAGTGGCTAGCAAAGAGGTATAGTATGGCTGGTATGACTGTCTTAAAGGGGCACTACAGCGGAAAACTGTAATATTTAAAATATATGTAACCATATACAAATAAGTAAATTTTTTCCAGAGTAAAATGAGCCATAAAGTACTTTTCTCCTATGTTGCTGTCACAGTAGGTAGTAGAAATCTGACAGAAGTGATAGGGAATTCTCAGGAATATATTTATTTTCAAAAGCACTTAGTGAATGGCAGTTGCTCTGTCCAACTGCCAAAAAACTGTGTAGGGAGCAGGGAAGCTTGGCAGCATCATTGTTTAACTCCTTTTTCAGGAATATCTTTATAAAGAATAAAATCCTTGCTGAGAATCCCCTATGAAGAGATGGACTAGTCCAAAACCTGTCACTTCTGTCAGATGTCTACTACCTTCTGTAAGTGACAGCAACATAGGAGAAAAGTAATTCATGGCTCATTTTTCTCTGGGAAAAATGTACTTCATATTTGTATATTTTTTGCACATATTTTAAATTTTGCAGTTTTTCGCTGTAGTGTCCCTTTAACACCAGGGCTGCAGAGTCTTGAGCCGTCGCAATTGTTGGGTATCTGGAGTCGGCGGTTTCAGCTGAGGAATTGGATAATTTTAGTCCCAACTCCATCGCCCTGCTAGGGCTGTGGAGTCGGAGTAAATTTGGGTACTTTGAGTTTTTTGAATTACTTACCCCCCTGCACTCTCACATGCTCACATGCTGTTACCTGCACTTATTTTTTTGTTTTAAAGAGGTACAGAGATTGACCACTTTATGATGATCGTTGACATGCTGTGATGTTGATCCCTTGGCTGTTACAGTGGCTTGCAAAAGTATTCGGCCCCTTGAAGTTTACCACATTTTGTCACATTACTGCCACAAACATGAATCAGTTTTATTGGAATTTAACGTAACAGACCAATACAAAGTGGTGTCCATGTGAGAAGTGGAATGAAAATCATACATGATTCCAAACATTTTTTACAAATAAATAACTGCAAAGGGGGGGGGGGGTGTATGGACAGATTCCCCCAGCTGAGCTGTAGATCTCTACAGCTCGTCCAGAGTCACCGTGGGCCTCTTGACTGCATTTCTGATCAGCGCTCTCCTTGTTCGGCCTGTGAGTTTAGGTGGACGGGCTTGTCTTGGTAGGTTTACAGTTGTGCCATACTCCTTCCATTTCTGAATGATCGCTTGAACAGTGCTTTGTGGGATGTTCAAGGCTTTGGAAATCTTTTTGTAGCCTAAGCTTTCTTTAAATTTCTCAATAACTGTATCCCTGACCTGTCTGGTGTGTTCTTTGGACTTCATGGTGTTGTTGCTCCCAATATTCTCTTAGACAACCTCTGAGGCCGTCACAGAGCAGCTGTATTTGTATTGACATTAGATTACACACAGGTGCACTCTATTTAGTCATAAGCACTCATCAGGCAATGTCTATGGGCAACTGATTGCACTCAGACCAACGGGGGCTGAATAATTACGCACACCCCACTTTGCAGTTATTGATTTGTAAAAAATGTTTGGAATCATGTATGATTTTCGTTCCACTTCTCACCTGTACACCACTTTGTATTGGTCTTTCAGGTGGAATTCCAATAAAATTGATTCATGTTTGTGGCAGTAATGTGACAATGTGGAAAACTTCAAGGGCGCCGAATACTTTTGCATACCACTGTATATTTTTCTCGTCTTAGTTGTGAAAATGGTATGCTGGTCAGATGAGAATCATAAAGTCTGATCTGCATACTTGTTCCAGAATAGTAATTTAGAAAGTGTTCTAGCGTGGTGATGAGCTTTGCATACAGGGCATTATCTTGGGATGTTTATTTTTAAGCTGAGCCTTCATTTAGGCATTCTGAAAACCTCAAAATATAGAGTGGTAGTCTGAAAATCTATAACCGTTCCAGAATGCAGAACAAAAGGCAGCAACAGGTCACCTATGTCTATTTGTATTGTCATCCTTTCTGTATTATGTGATTTGTTGCAGAGTGTCACCTCTTCAGAAGTCAGAGGTTGTAGAAATGGTAAAAAAACAAGTAAAAGTCATCACTCTGGCCATTGGGGATGGAGCGAATGATGTCAGCATGATCCAGACAGCTCATGTTGGCGTTGGAATTAGTGGAAATGAAGGACTCCAAGCTGCAAATTCCTCAGACTACTCCATAGCACAGGTACAGCTTTAATTACATATGAATATTATGGTATATGCTCATCATTGTGAGGCATGCAGAAGATGATCTCAGCATTGCATAGAATACTACTTCAGGTATTACCATACATCGCTCACCTTTGCAGGCATGGTGTCTTCTGCTCTCCTGTCGCTTTAAGACTTGTACCCTGTACTACATTTGCAAGAATAACATATTCCAATGTCTAAGGGCCCTTTTCCACTAGCGTGATTGCATTTGCTGAATCGCAAAAACGCAAATCACTAGCGATTTTAAAATATAGGAATCATGGTAGGTTATTTCCACTACCGCGATAAAATTTTTACACAAACGCAATCGCGCGGCGGAGCGATTATTGCCGCGATTTTGCTATGCCCTGCAGTGCATAGCAAAATTGAAAACGCTATCGCCGGAAAAAAAAAGTATTTTGCTGAATCGCAATTGCTAGCGTTTAGCGCTAGAGATTGCAAGTGGAAAAGGGCCCTAAAAGCTTGATAAAAACAACTGTTGAGGTCCAAAACAAGCCAATGTCGTCGCAATTGGATATCAATTTTTATCTTTATTAGAATAATCCAGCATATTTGGCCACCTTGAAAATGGGAGTTTGGATTATTTTTGCTATATGTTAATAAAGTTAACTCATTTTGAACGTTCCTTTTTTTTTCCCCCCGTCTGTCTTGCTATCCCCCTCAAATATTTTTTTTTCTTGCCATAGGGGCATGATGGACAGGGTAGTTAATTATCATAGCTTATGTTATGACTTGCACATTGATCAACATGCTTTTAATACTGTGGAAAGGGGCTATAAGTCTTCTGAGGAGTTAACCTGCTGTCTGAGTCCTCATTACAAAGATTTCCGTTACTCTTATGACCGGATCATCCTTAAAGGACATCCGAAGTGAAAATAAACTGATGAGATAAACAATAGTATCTATCCTCCTCCTCCTCCTAAAAATGACTTTTTAACTACTTGAGGACCGCAGAGTTACACCCCCCTAAAGACCAGTCACACAGCTTTGGGGGCAGGTGAGAGATGATTAAGGGAGGGTTTTCACTTGCTTTATAGATTTGGTCAGTGTTTGCCCATTGTAAAATCTTTCTTCTCCCTGATTTACAATCTGAGATATACCACCGGTAGCGGGGTACGTGGGTGCAAGCCATCTACACGCCACCTCCTGCCTCGCCATAGAGAGCGTCTCGGGCAAATATATTGTTAGGGGTACATTGAATCCTTAGTCTTGTATGACCCCCCCAAATAAACATAGGATAGGGTCCCTGAGGTGGGACACCCCACTGTATCGTCTAGAAATTGTCACCTGTTTCCTGTAGTCAACCAGAATTGGGCATTCCCAAATGAGATGATAAAAGGAAGGGGAAGAGGCCCGACATTTAGGACAAGCATCAAGCAGGGGTCACACTTGTCGGCTTTCGTGCACGTTTTCTGCAGAGAAAGACTGATTTCCACCGAGAACTCATGTTAATGGGCTAGGTCACACTTGAATGCAGATTTCGCTTGCAGAAAAAGAACTGACATCTTGCGCAATTTGTCAGTTTTCTCTATAAATTAGAGAAGCTGCTGTAAGGCAGGGGTCACACTTGTTGTTCAGTTTTCTGAAAAGTGTAGAAAACTGAAAGACAAGTGTGACGCCTGCCTCAGAATATCCTCAATTCACCAAGCAGTTTAGACTAGTCTACTGATGGTTTTTAGTCTACTGATGGTTTGGTCAGTTACATCAAAGGGGAATTCACTATTACCAAATGTTTTAGACCTGGTCTAAACCATTTGGCAATTAGGTGGGTAAAGCAGGGGAAATTATCAAAATATGCAATTCACAAACACGTAGCTATGACTGACATCCTTCTCGTCTGATGAGCTCTCCTCTGCATACAATTAAACTCCTGCATAATTACTTCAAAAGGGGCCCATACACTCAGCCGATTTTTGGCTGATCGAAAATCTAGGTCGATCTGTTGATTGCTTATCATTTTGCATTGGCCCTAATGGAAATCTGATGGCAAAAAAAGCCATCAGATCGATTTTCAATACATTTCAAACTGAAATCTATTGGAAATCTGTTCCTAGTAAAAAATGTTCCTAAACACATCAGATAGCTCAGAAATCTATCTGATGATCTATCTGCTGCTAATCTAACGAGTGTATGGCTACCTTTACTTTTGCGACAAATCAGCTGGTCTAATCTCTGTCAGAAAAAGTGGGCGTGGTTACTCCTGTTTGCCTTTGTGAATTGTGTAATTACTGAATGTTAGACCAGGTCCAATAACAGGTCTAAAACATTACACCAAACCATCAGTAGACTAAAAACCATCAGTAGATTAGTCTAAACTGCTTAGTGAATTAAGCCCTATGTAGGGATGTATTTTAAGAGGCTACTTATGTTTATTTGATCCCTTTCACCTTTTGTATCCACCCAGCACCTCCCTTCATGTTAGTTCACACTCTTGTCTGTAACGTACAGCACACTACTGATCTTCCGAAAATCTGCTGTGTTGAAATGTCTCTTGTATGTATCTAAAGTTGTAATACATTGTACAATCCCTATATTTCCTGTGTATTAATGTGGTGTGTTTTTTTTTCACAGTTTAAGTACCTGAAAAATTTACTTTTAGTCCACGGTGCATGGAACTACAACAGGGTTGCCAAGTGCATCTTGTACTGTTTCTACAAGAACATTGTGCTTTATATTATTGAGGTAAGTTCGATGTCTTGGTGTAGGAGGACTTCCCAAAAAATACAGACATTTAATTTTTTTACCTACTAACTGGTTTGTTCACAATCAAAGCAAACCTGAACTGAAAATAAACTGAGATAAACTATTGTATCTATCCCCCTATTCCTTTAAAAAAAATATCCCACATTATTATAAAAGTGAAAAAAACGAAATAGGCTTAATATTTTATCATTTCAGCTGAATGACTGGCTCAGTCACAATCTATGAACTGTTGACTTTTATCTATTCCCTGTAAGGCAAGAGTTTTATGGCTGTTATTTGTAATGCTAGGTACACACGATACAATTTTCTGGTAGATTTACCTGCCAGGTAAATTTTTTCCAGCATGTCTGATCTGAATCTCTATTGATTTTCCGATAGATTTTCTGGTCGATTTCCATAGAAGTGAATAGAAATCGATCGGACAATCAAACGGAAATCAGATCGGACATGTTGGAGAAAAACGATCTGGCAAGTAAGTCTGTCAGAAAATTGTATCGTGTGTACCTAGCATTAGTGCTGCACTTGAGTGTGGATAGATACAGAAAACTGTCAGCTTTATATGTGGAGAAGTGCACTGATGTGTGATCTGCACTGTGCTACTTCATTTATAAGGAGGACTATTCATGGCCATAGAAGGTTAAAGTCACGTTTTCTTATGTGACATGTTTCCATTAATACTACACATTTATGCAGGGCTGTGGAGTCAGTTGGGGCAATTTTGGGCACTCGGAGTCATGGTTTCATAAACTGAGGAGTCGGGTGATTTTTGTACAAAGCCCTGTTAAATATTAGACTAAGGAGTCGAGGAGTCTGAGTCGGGGCCATTTTGGTTACCTGGAGTTGGAGTCGGAGTCGTGGTTTCATAAACTGAGGAGTTGGAGTCGGAAGATTTTTGTACCAACTCCACAGCCCTGCATGTATGCAGCACTGACATTTTTGCGTGTTTTTGTGGATTACACCGAATACTGTATTTCTCACAACATAAGACGCCCCCCCCCCCCACCACCCAATAAAAAAAAGTGGGAAATGTCAGTGTCTTATGGTGTGACTATGGCCAGACTGTGCCTCCACTCTTCGGATTGACTGGTCCATTATGATATTCTGTATAGAAGGAATCGAAAAGAACAGTATCCTCTGAGGTGTGCCACAACACCCATATAAACTTTATTCCAATACAAGAATATATATATCAAGAACATTGAAGAAACGTGAAAAAATTATATATAAAAATACAATAAATCTTTATTGAAGACAACACTTGTGCAAAAATTATTCATAAAAAGTATCCTTCAGAGAACATTTTCCATAGGAAAGAATGGCGAACATACAGCAGTGATTAACATCAAGATTAGTGCAATTGTAAGTATTGAGGCCTCAATATTTACAATTGCACTAATCTTGATGTTAATCACTGCTGTATGTTCGCCATTCTTTCCTATGGAAAATGTTCCCTGATGGATACTTTTTATGGTCCACTATGACTCAGGGTTCTCCTTTCCCTCGTCCTGTGTTCGGGGCATATAGTGACAGTCTGCACTCATCCAAACTGGTCCGCTATGACCCGGGGTTCTTATCTCCTTCCCTCCATGCAACGGAATGGGGAGAAATTTCCTAGGGTCCACCCATCTCTTTCTCTCCCTCCATGCAGGGTTCTGGCATATAGCGCCAGTGTGCACTTATCCTCCCTGCAGAGGTGGCGGCTCACCTGAGCAGCAGGACAGCCAGACAACTTGCATTGTTTAAAAGGAAATAAATGTCAGCCTCCATATCCCTCTCACTTCAGGTGTACTAGTACCAGTATGTTACTAAGTAGTATGTGTTTGGTGTGTGAGAGAGAGGAACCCTACGCAGTCACGAGAAGAACATACAATAATCAGTAACTGTCTCAGCCAGGACTCAGTCTTGAAACTCCAATGCTGCAAGGCTTTAAGACCTGTTCCTTTACTAACAAAGCGTGTGGACTTGGTAAGGTAAGATAAGAATAAAATCCCAGCTTATATGTGTGACAGAAGCTGTGAATAATTTCCACTTCTGTGCACTCATTAGAGGTCACGCTCAGGCTTTTGCACTTTCTCCTCTGGCTGTTAGCTGTAAATGATGTTTCGCTGTCTTTTTAGGGGCGGAAAGAAAACATTTAATGCAATTGTAAAACATTTTGATGATTTCCGAGCTGGAGCTTTTCAGCCAAGTACAACACGTTGAGCAGATGTGGACAGGGCCATTGCTACGGCCAGAAGCCCATCCAGGAATGCGCTGAGCAGAGACAACTGCCTGTTGTGAATGTCTCCTTTGAGCTGCTCTTTTGTGCGGAGCAGGCGTGGGAGCAGGGACTTATTGACTGCTTGAGAGCTGCTGCTTAATATGCAGAAAAGCAGCATCAGTAGAGCGGCTCTGGGAGGGCCACCTCTACGCCCCTCTTGTGCCTGGAAAATAAAGTAAAGAGCTAAAAACCTTTTGGATAACAACAGGAGAAGAATACTAAGAAGTTGTGTGAACGAGGCAGCTGGCAGCCTGTAGGGAGATGACCTGCACTAGACGGCTTCTAATATAAATGACAGTGCTATAAATATTACCTGCATCAGATGAAGCTGAGGGCTCTGCTATATCAGCCATTGGGGAAAACATAACCATGCACAGATTAATGATAGCATTTACTGTCTGAGAGGATCACAGCTGCAAGCAAGTCAGCTAGGTCAGGTCACTCTTGAGGTGGCCACTAGTGATACAATTTGCCTGACGATCGGTTATGAATGATTATTCTTATGAACGATCGTAAATGATCGTTTGGATCCACGAATAGCCAAAACTCTCCTAACCAATCTGATCAGATTGACGTGATTGAACCAAAATTTGGAGAGATTTAATTAATCTGATTGGATTGGTTAGGAGATTTTTGTCCATTAGTGCAGCCAAACTATTATTCACGATGATTCATAAGAAGAATCGTTCATAATCGATCGTTTGGCAAATTGTATCATTAGTGACCATCTTTAAAGGACATCCGAGGTGAAAATAAACTGATGAGGTAAACAATTGTATCTGTCGTCGTCCTCCTGAAAATGATTTTTTTTTTTTAAGATATCCCCCAGTTTTATTTTATATTTAAATCTAGTTATTATGTTTTTACTGTTTCTATGTCTCTGCTCAATGACACCTTCACTGAAGTATGCCAGAGCTTGAATCTATGAATTATTGACCCTTTTTATCTCTTTCTTGCCCTCAGAAGCCATTTACTGACAGGAAAGCGTTTTATGGCTGTAATTACCTATCAGTGAGGGTTATGCTATAGTTTGACCCGGACAGAAACTGTCACTTGCATACCTGATATTTAATTCTTTCAGGCAATAATACAAAATAAAAAAGGAACACAGCCTAGTTATTTGTGTGCTTGGCACTGTACATACACATGTCTATCTCCTCATGTCACATGTCACCTCGGTTGTCTTTTAACCACTTCACCCCAAAGAGGTTTTTACCCTACCAAACGAGCGATTTTCACCTTTCAGTGCTCATCCCTTTCATTTGCCAATAGCTTAATCACTACTAATCACAAGGAAATGATCTATAGCTTGTTTTTTTCACCATCAATTAGGGCCCATTTCCACTTGTGCGGTGCGAATCGCCGCAGTAAAAATTTGCATGCGAATTTTGCATGCGGGTGTATGCAAATTTGCATGGATGACGATGTATGCGAATTTAACCATGGCAGTGCCGGTGTGCTTTTCCATTGATTCCATGCGAATTCGCATGAAGATTCGCATACCAAAACCGCATGGGAATTCCCTATTAAATACATTGTATGTGAATCGCATAGCGGTATGCGTTATGCAAATTCTGATGGCTCTGCCGTGCAGATTTTTTCTGCACAGAAAAATGCTCAGAAATCCTGACAAGTGGAAACAGTCCCATCCACTTGTATTGTCTGCGAATCTGCATGCAGGAAACGCATGCATATTCGCACAAGTGGAAACGGGCCCTAAGGCTTTTTGGGGTGCATATTTGTTTTCAGTAATTACTTTATTTTCTATGCATTTTAAAGTGAAAACAAGGACAAAATGAAAAAATACACTATTTCTCCCATTTCATCCCCTATAGTTTTATTATAAACACTACTACTGTGCATAAACCCCACACATTTGATCTGCCTATTTGTCCTGGTTATCACAAGATTTGAAGTATGTCCCTAGTACAAAGTATGGTGACAATATATTATTTGGAAATAAAGGTGTATTTTATCTGTTGTGTTTTTTGTTATACTGTTCTCAGGTGCACGCACCCAGGAACGCACATGCACAGCGGCAGCAGTGCTGCTTAACTTATAAAAACGTCCTGGAGCAGTTAAGAGGCTCCAGCAGGGCGTTTTAATATGCTGGTTTGTCTTTAAGTGGTTAACGTCCGTATGCACCCACAACAAATGTCGTGGAAACGGCCAACGTTGCTTCATTCACACTACAGGCGTTGCCGTGTGCGTTTTGGCAACACCTATGGAGTGCAATCAGCAAGACCATCACAAGTGCATACGCATTTTTCGGCAAAGTGCAGCCCTGACCTGTTCACTGTAATGAATGGGATCAGCAGCGCATCGCATGGCAGCGCAGATGGCCGTGTGATTAAAAACGTTGCTTTCCGATCACACGACCATCTGTGTTTGACAGGGCGAATAAGATGACAATTGAAATATTGCTTCTGTGAATTTTCCACTCGTTCCATTGGGTTTTCTGTAGAGAAACTGTTGATTATTCAATGTTCGAGGAAAATAAGAGAATTGGATTTTAGTCAATAATGATTGTATAAACTGAGCAGATTTAGTGTATGGCCAGCTTCATATCTGCCATGGCAGTTGTGCCCTTTTTGTTCTGTCGTAGGAAACGTATATAGAAGCATTTAGCTGTATTTTTTATTCCAGCTCCAATGCTGATTAGTTGTATTATGAGGACGCGATCTGTCAATAAACATTCAGTGTAATTTCCCACAATGCATTACTAAAACACTTACATGCATTTTGAATGTGTTACAGTGCATGAACGGTGCATTTCCTTTGAGTCCTATTAGATCTGATTACAGAAATAGTTCCAGATGTCTCTAAAAAGTGCTGTGCAATTTATTGGAACGTTTTTAGTGTGTTCCGGCACATAAAACCGTTAGAGCTATTTTTAGACATCTACCAAAGTAGTCAGGTTACAGGCAGAAGTGTCAGGCATGTTAGGCATTGGGTGTATTCTAACCCTGAATAATCTAAATAAAAGATGGATTATTTACCTCACAGTGGTGGCTATCAACGTTGTGTTATATCTTCATACTTATTTTACAGTAAAGCAAACGTCAAACTTTTACTCATTGCATAATTGTGTTCCTTTCATATAGTTTATAGGGCATTCCTCAAGCCAAATACTTTTTGTTTTAATACTCTAATTCCCTATAAACTAAACAAGCCTCGCCCACAGCTTCTCCAGAGTGCCTTGGCACTCTGAGCCTTCGTAGCAAGGGCATATGGGTGCTCAGTCTGGGCAGGAGGAGGTTTTACTAGCCAGAGATTTCAGAGGTAGAGGGGAGGAGGAGAGGGGAGTGAAGTTTTCACAGGCTGAGGGCTGGAGATGCAGAGCAGCTTGCCTGTGTGTAATGATCACAAACAGAACATGGCTGCCCTCGTATCACAGGAAGAAATAATCATATACTGTTGAAGCTGTTTGCAGCTAGATTTGCTGTGTAAACTATCTAAACTTTAGATAAGATATATAGACAAGTTACTTGTTATAGTTAGTTTTTCATTTCGGATCCGCTTTAAGGCCCCTAGCACACTTATGCACTGCATCGCTCTGTGTTACTCCACTTTTCCGCTGCAAGGGCCATGCAAGTCTATAGTGACTTGCATAGTTGCCTTGCCTACTGCACTGATTATGCAGTGATGTAAGTCAATGGACAACCCAGGCAGTGTTCATGACGGCAGTGCACTGCAGACCAACAGGAATCCCAGAGTCATACTTCCTGCTCAGTAGGGAGTATGTCACTAGCCAGGGGGTGGCGCTATACATATGACCTGATTTCTGCAGTGCTTGTAATCTTAGGTGTGCAACCGGCCGAAATATTTTGCAAAACAGAAAAATCTGACGGAGTTAAGTGTCCCCGAGGTGACATGATGAGATAGACATGTGTATGTACAGTGCCGAGCATACAAATAACTAGTTACCTGAAGAAAATGTATGCGTGCTCCAAATAACTAGGCTGTGTTCCTTTTTTCATTTTCTGCCTGAAAGAGTTAAATGTTCAGGTTTGCAAGTTAGTCTCTAGTCTGGACACCTAGTCTGACTATAGTAACTCTCACTGAGAAGGAATTAGAAGTTGTTCCCTGCCAGGAAAGTGTTTTATAGCTCTAAGTGCAGGGGGTAGATTAAAAAGTTAAACGCGGCGGCGTGCACACGTGCGAGCGGGAGCACTGACGGCGGGGCGTTACGTGTTTCTACACCCCTGGGGGTAAAGTGGTTTTAAAATCCCTTGGGCCTACTCATTATTTATATCCATTACCACATTCCAATCTGAAACTCTAATATAGCAGCAGCTTCTATCCTCTATATTCAGCAGGCTGCACAAAGTCCCCATTTCTATAGAGCAGCCACCCACTCCCCGGATCTGCTATGCTTCTGCTGAACCAGGAGGGTTACTATAGGGGGGCAGCCACTTGCAATCGCAGTGGGTCCCAGAGGTTTAAGGGAGCCCCAACTACTTCTTCACTCCCTCCAGTAAAGGGATCCCCCTTCCCCTGCTGGGAGGGTCATTAGGGGAAGGCAAGGGAAAGGGTATGAGCAATGGGGTGGCCTCATCAGTTTTCTGAAGGGCCCCATGATTTGTAGTTACGCTGCTGTGCTGAACCCTCCGAGCACCCACTTCCTAGAAATGCATAGATAACTATTACTGCCTGGAGCAGCCAAGCATCCATCTCTTCTGTGCTCTCCTGGCATAGACTGCTTCTTCTACCCGATATCCCTTCCTGTGCCACGTTTATTCCCTAAAGCCGTAGCAGGGATGGGGCTACTGTCACAGCTGGCTTGGCTTCTTGTAGTTTAAGCAGTGTAATGAAGGGAATCCAGGCACTTACCACACAGTTCAGGCCCATTAGAAAGATGAGCATTGTAATATGTGTTTCTCCATTTAAAACTTAAAGTGGAACTGAAGTAAGCTTTTAAACAAACTGTTTCACTTACCTGGGGCTTCTGCAAGCCCCCAGCAGCCATCCTGTCCAGCGCCGGTCCTCCACGATTCTCTGTTCTCCCACCGCCAGCTGCTTTCGGTTTCCCCGCCGGGCCCTTTGCCTGCGCGACTCTGGCCACACGTATCCATCTTCGCATTCCAGTCTGTAATAGCACTATTGCAGACGGGAACGCGTAAAAAGGGTACGCTTGGCGGGGCTGTGCAGGCCTCGACTTACAATTCGAGGAACAAAGAACGGCGGCAGGAGAACGGAGGATCGTGGAGGACCGGCACAGGACAGGACGGCAGCTGGGGGCTTGCAGAAGCCCCAGGTAAGTGAAACCGTTTGTTTTAAAACTTCAGTTTCGCTTTAAGCACTAAAAGTGCATTAATTGAACAATTGAGGACATCCTATTTTGGGAAACAGACTATTTTTGCACAGCTTTTTGAAGATTAGTAATGTGATACATGATTCACAGCTATGCATAGTAAGTAATGTGCACTCTGCGCAGCACAGCGGCATAGTGGTTAGCGCTCTCGCCTTGCAGCGCTGGGTCCCTGGTTTGAATCCCAACCAGGGCACTATCTGCATGGAGTTGATATGGTTTCCTTGTGTCTGCGTGGGTTTCCTCCAGGCCCTCTGGCTTCCTCCCACACCCCAAAAACATACAGATAAGTTAATTGGCCTCCCCTAATGTGGCCCTAGACTACTGTGGATATAGGACTATCTTAGGGATTAGGTTGTGAGCTCCTCTGAGGGACAGTTAGTGATAAGGCAATATACTTTATAAAGCACTGCACAAGATGTAGGCACTATATAAATACTAGATAATAAGAACATGCACTTGGGCTAAAACCATACATATAATACCCATTTTGTAGCCAACAGGTGTTAACTGTGAGTTTTCCAGAAAGTCAGTCTGATTTTTGGATGAAGCTGAGGCCTTCTTGTTGCAGCAATTTGTTTTGTATTTTCTACTTGTTAAAAGTTGTGCTTTCATTGAGAGAGCGGATTTGTCCCCAGGAGCTGTTCTTGTGGAAGGCAGGTTGGGTATATGTTGATAAATGGTGAATTTGTAGCAATTCATCCTTCAGTAATGTGGTTAAATGGAGCATTCAGTATAACAGAGGCTGGACCATTGTCTCTGAAATTCATTTGTAGTGCATGTCATGCACTTTTTGTGTCTCTTAGGGGGAGCGCCCCCTTCCCTTGTGTGTCTAATCCTTTCATTGCTGCCTGGGCCTTTAGCTTATTTGCTAACTTCTTATTGTGAATTAATTGAATGACTGCATCTAATCTTAATACAAATTAGCCTCTGTAAACATATTTTTGATGGAAACAGTCTATTTTATTTTGTGTGAAAATCCCGGTGTTGGGTAATGAAAAACGTATGTTTGATTTTGAGTATATTATTTATTTTAACTGGCTGTGTCCTATATTCAACAAAGTTACAAACCTCTTTATAAAAGAAAACTTGTAGAGGATTCAATGTGTAAACTCCATGCTACCATAAAAAGTCATATTTACTGTACTAAAGTACTGCTAGTGCTTCTAACCATGTAAATGTTTTCCTCTTCCTATTCCAGCCAGCTGAAAATGATATTGAAATTAGACCCTAGCATGGTCAGCTCTACCGTTATGCCCAGCCTGTCTAACTCCCTCCTCAACCCCTCTCTTCTGATTTGTCACTGCAACATAGAGCAGCTGTCTTGTGTCTGCACAGGAGAGCAGACAGTATGACTCATCAGGAAATAGAGTGCATACGGAAACATAAGGAAAGAGAATAAGCAAGAAGCGGGCAGGGCTATGCAATGGTCGAATTTCAATTCTATTTTCACTTAGCTGGATTACTGAGAGAAAATGTTTTACGGGGTAAGAATGAACAGTAGTGTTTTGTTTTTGTTTAACAATAATCTTGTTCTTAAAGAGGAACTCCAGTGAAAATAGTGTAATAAAAAAGTGCTTCATTTTTACAATAATTATGTATAAATGATTTAGTCAGTGTTTGCTCATTGTAAAATCTTTCCTCCCCGATTTACATTCTGACATTTATTACATGGTGACATTTTTACTGTGGGCAGGTTATGTAGCTGCTGCTAGCTGTTTTGGCCGTTGGAGACAGCTGTAAGCAGCTATTTCCTATCTGTGAACATTGTTACATTGTGGCAAACTGTCAAAAGTACTGCGGCCCTCAGAGCTTCTTGTGGGAGGGGTTTCACCACAATATCAGTCATACAGCGCCCCCTGATGGTCTGTTTGAGAAAAGCAATAGATTTCTCATGGGAAAGGGGGTATCAGCTACTGATTGGGATAAAGTTAAATTCTTGGTTGGAGTTTCTCTTTAAGAGTAAAAAAATATATCAAGGCACAAACAAAATATAATATGAAATATAAGCCGAGTCATAATAGCGAACTGGATGAGTATACTCACACAAAATGCAATAAGTACAGAGGATACATAGCCCCATGTAGAAATAAAAAACATATAGTACGCTTTAGGATCAACCCTGTAATATCAATAGGTTCACTGTGGAGAGAAAAATGTATCCAATAGTCTTATCAGAATACAACTGCATGCTAAGAATCCATAAACAACTTATCAAAAGACTAGAGCATTCAGGAAAACAAGTATAATAATAATAAAAAAAATAAGGGTCAGTCAACTATGATAATCAAATAGAGATAGAAAACAAAAGAACAGTAGAGCTTTTAGTAAACACCTCTCTTATATAGTGTAGTAGCACCTCTTCAGACATGCTTATAACTTGTTATAGCTAGAATTTGAGGCTTACTGCCCCTACCCCCCCCCCCCCCCCCCCTTCATTAGCTATTTTGTCCCACTAGCCTATAGATTGTAATGCTGGGAATACACCATTCTTTTTTTCAGCAGATAGCAAGTGATTGGAAAAATGATTGGAAAATAACTGGAAAAACGATTGGAAAATTGATCAGAAAGTAAATCTGCCCCTAAAATTTTGTGTATTCCCAGCATGAGATCGGAAGGGCAGGGACCTCCCCCTTGTGTTTCCCATTCCTTTGTATTTTATCAAATTAAAATTTACCAGCATTAGTGATACTTTCAAACTACAAATCAAGTATTTGTGTCACTGCATGTCATGCTTATACAGTGTTTTGAGCGGTTTATGTATCTATGCTCTTTAATATTGTAGGTTTTGTACGATGTACTGCGCTACAGGAGATGTTTGCGCTATGTAAACAAAAAATTATAATTCACAAACTTGAAACCACTTCAGGGAAGGAAACTGAGAGAAATACACGCACCCTGTGTGTTTTTTTTTTTTTTTTTTTAGAGAAGAGCCTGTCTAATTCTCCCTCATCTTTAAGTCATCACAAGTGTATTTTGAGCTCTTAGCTGTGTCAGCACAGAAATTGGGCAGACAGTTTATATGTAAACACAGGATGTAAACTCTTTGTCTGCTTCCATGAAAGCAGGAAGTAGACACATTGCAGATTTATTGCAGGAGTACTGTAAGTTGGAACAAAGAAATGTTTTTTCTTTAATGGTTATTATGCTGTTGCTGACCTTTTAGAGCAGAGAGGAAGTTCTGAGTTCAGGTCTACTTTAAAAGAACCAATCAACGGAAACTTCTATCCCTTGAGGAGCGGTGCAGATGTAAAAATAAACTGGTTACTTTCGTAAATTCAAATATACAGCACCAGGCGAAACCTCCTTGCTTTACATATCCAATGTCTATAATAAGTGATGAGCCAGGGAACTTTACATTTCTAATGTCCAGAAGAAATAACCTAATAAGAAACTAATCAGATTTCCCAGAAATTCCGCAGTGGGCATATTTCCAAATTCACACTTTTGTAATGAAAAATATAACAGAGAAAAATGCATGAGATCTTTTACTCAATTTGAAATACTATGCCTAGATTCATAAGCAGGGGAGACTTTCAGTCTCGAACTTATATAACTTAATTGAGAAATTTAATTGAGAAATGTATGCCTCGTCCAATATCTAAATTCCATTCTAATGGGGAAAAAAGTCTACAAAAATCAAAGGACAAACTAGACTGGAAATAGTACTTTTATGTGGTTTAATAAATATGCTATCACATCTGAAATTTAGGGAAAAAGTTTTGGCATTTAGGTGCTACAGAACCTCTGAATACCATACAAAAGAAGGGAACGGGCCCTTTAAACAAGCACCACACGTAGCATGAGAAAAGTAACAACCATTTATCAACAATCATATGACACTAGAAGTACATATACAAATTATCATACCACCAGAAGCAATATCACAATGACCTGAATATTAATATTGCACAGGTAATAGCACCTAAAATATAATGTGTATAGGAGCACAGCTCTAATGAGGTTATGTGCAAAATCACCAGGGGTACTCAAATAAGACCAACCCTCAGGGATTGAACCCGGGTTCAGTATATGCTAGTAGTGAGGAATAAAGTGCCAGTAATAGTGCAATGATCCTACATGAAACGTCCAACCATAGTCTGAATAGTGAAAGCACAGTGAAAACATGAATTATATTAGCAAAAAGAAACACAAAAACTCTCTGTGAAACAACCTGAGTGAACAGCAAAGCAGCATGGGTCAGATGACGTGATTATGATATATGTCACCGGATTAAGGTGCAACCACGGGAGGTGTGGAGGAATTAAGGCCCCTGCCGGATAAATTTCTCCATGGTGGTGAATGGATCCCAAATGGTGAACTCCCTCTGACCCTGTATGCTTGTTCGGTACTGAAATGGTGCTAAAGTGTGGTGTTAGGCAGTATTTGGGCGTTCAATTCAATATGCTGATTTGAACACCAATGCTAGTCTTAATGCTATATACTAACAGGAAATTTTTAGAGACTGTTCATAACCCTTCACCAGAGTTTTGTCTACCTTTCCATACCAATACACTGGTTAAACATTTACAGATCCTCTTATTACACATTTCCTAAACACTATAACCTGATGGGTGGACGCGGTGCTGATCTTGATGGGGCTGCTCGCTAGTAGGGATGGTCAATGAGATGTTAATAAATCTGTGTTTATGCAAATGTTTATGGTAGTTTTATGTAAATGTGTGCGGTTTTTAAACGGACCAATTAAAGGCTGCTTAAAAGGCCATTTTTTTAGCTGCATACATTTGCATGAAATTACCATAGAAATTAGCCTCAGCTCAGAATTATTTGCATGTCGTTGACCATCCCTGCTTGCTAGTTGTCCACAGAGGAGGCAGAAGGTTGGCCATTGGTTTGAAATCCACAGAACTGTATGGTATGAAAGGTGGTGATACTTTTCTTATGCTCTGTAGACATCCCGCACTGTAGGGGGATATGTTTTACTCTTTTATTAGATACAACAGTCCTTTTATATGCATTTCAGCTGTTTGGATAGAGTAGCCCTTTGAACAATATACCTGCTCATTCTCCCTTCGAAATCAGTTACGTCGTCCTGTGAGGAACATTGATGTATTGCCCTTCTAGGTCTTTGATGTATTTTTTGTTTCACTTTTCAGATCTGGTTCGCATTTATGAATGGCTTTTCTGGTCAGATCCTCTTTGAAAGATGGTGCATTGGATTGTACAACGTGGTGGGCTATTTGACACACATATTACCATATTTTGATAATCTATCTCCGATCTTCTTTTCCTATGTAAAATGTTCTGTTGTTCCACAGATGTTCACGGCCCTTCCCCCTCTGACTCTGGGAATATTTGAAAGGACCTGTCGGAAAGAGAACATGCTGAAGTATCCGGAGTTGTACAAGACCTCTCAAAAAGCACTTAATTTCAATACTAAAGTGAGTGATCATTTTCTAAGTTTCTTCCTTCAAGGGTGGAATTTCACCTTCTGATTGGCAATGGTTGACTACTGCTCATAGTATAGTCTTCCTTTTAAGTGTGGAAGAGAAACACTTTAATTGCAGTGGGCCGTACTGGTAGTTTTTTGACATTTTTGAAAATTGAAGAATGCAGATGTGTACAGTTAATATACCGTAACCACTAGTTAAAATGAGCGCTGGGTGTTGCCAATATTACCAATATCCTTCTACCGGCTTCCTGACCCCCCTCCAAAAGTACACCCCTACCTAAGTGCATAACCCTTATGCCCAGAGCAATCGATGCCTAACCCTAACCACGTCTTCCTGACTATAAACTATATTCTACCCTCCCCTATTACTAACTAAATCGTAACACTACCGTGGGAACACCCTCATAGGGTGACTGTGCACTGGCACTTTGCAGATCCCTGGCAATCGGCAAGCACATCGCAATTGCCTCCAGTGCGAAGCAGCCCTGGCCCTCAAACTAATCTTAAAGAGGAACTCCAGCCTAAATAAACATACTGTCATTAAGTTACATTAGTTATGTTAATTAAAATAGGTAATATAATCTGTTACCCACCCTGTTTTAAAAGAACAGGCAAACGTTTGATTTCCTGATGGCAGCCATCTTTTTGGTTGAAAGGAGGTGACTGAGCATGAGACACAGTTCCAACTGTCCTGTATCCTGAGCACCTCTCCCAGTTGCTAGGCAATGTGAATAACAACATAGGAAATCCCATCATGCTCTGCACAGCATCAGGGGAAAAAAACCCGGGCTTTTTTTCTTTGATGGGTGGAGCTTCACTAAGAATGCAGCTAAAAATTATGCTTTGGTAAGAAAAACAAAGTTCTGATGCTGTGAAACTGTTAACAACAATAACAATATTTATATAGCGCTTTTCTCCCTGGGGACTCAAAGCGCTGTGACCCTGCATTATGCAGTCTCAAAGGCTAGGGAAAAGAGGTGAGTTTTTAGCCTTTTTTTAAAGCTGTCCAGAGAGGGAGCCTCTCGTACTGATTGTGGAAGTGAGTTCCATAGAGTAGGGGCTGCGTAGGAAAAGGCCCGAGCACCAAATGTTAAGTGTATCCTGGGAATAATCAGCTTCATCTTGTTGGCAGAGCGGAGGGTGCGTGGAGGGGCATAAAGTTCCAATAGATCCGCTATGTATTTGGGTCCCATGTGGTGTAGAGCCTTGAATGTCAGCAGGCAGATCTTAAAATTGATTCTCCATTTTACTGGCAACCAGTGAAGAGTTTGCAGTACTGGGGTGATGTGTGAGCTGCGGGGGGCATTGGCTAGGAGTCTGGCTGCAGCATTCTGTACTAGCTGTAAGGGGCGCAGAACCTTTTCTGTAGATCCGATGAACAGGGCATTGCAGTAGTCTAGGCGGGAGGATACAAATGCATGAACCAGGGCAGGTAGGTCTTCAGCTGGGATAAGGTGTTTGATTTTCACTATATTTCTTAGATGGAAGAAGGAAGACTTGACGACAGCTGATATCTGCTGTTTGAGTTTTAGATTCCCATCCAGGATAACCCCAAGGTTTCGCACAGAGTCTTTATACTGTACAGTATCTCCCCCAATTGCTAGTTTGAGGTGGTGAGCGTTTAGAACTTTATCCATCATGTGTGGACCACCTACCACCAACACCAATGTTTTGTCAGAGTTCAGCTTCAGCCAGCTGGTGTTCATCCAATTTTGTAAATCCACTAGACACGCATTTATGGATGCTGATGGGTCTTGGGTGCCAGGCTTGAAGGACAGATACAGTTGTGTGTCATCTGCATAACAATGGTATCCTAGGCCATAGTTCTGGATTATTTTGCCCAGTGGGAGCATGTAGACTGCAAAGAGTAATGGTGATAGTACAGAACCCTGTGGAACTCCATAGGGAAGTGGCACTGGATTAGAGTAGTGTGTGCCCAGACATACTTGCTGTGTCCTGCCAGATAGGAAGGTCTGAAACCAGCTAAGAACAGTACCCCTTAGGCCACAGTAATTCTTCAGTCGCTGGATTAGTATTTCATGATCCACAGTATCAAATGCTGCAGACAAGTCAAGAAGAATCAAAATTGAGCAATCACCCTTGTCCCTTGCAGTAAGTAGATCATTCATTATTCGGACTAATGCTGTTTCAGTGCTGTGCCTTTTCCTGAATCCTGACTGAAAAGTATCAAAGATGTTGTTATCTGTAAGCCTGGCTTCCAGCTGGTTGGCGACTACTTTCTCGATAACTTTTGATAGGAATGGTAAGTTCGCAACAGATCTGTAGTTGGTTACAGAATCAGGATCTAGTGATGGTTTCTTCAAGAGGGGTTTTATGATTGCTTTCTTTAGTTCTTCTGGGAAAAGTCCACTTTGCAAGGAGCACCGAGTGATTTTGTGAAGTGCTGGCCTGATCAGCTCTGGGCACTGCATTAAGGATCCAGTTGGGCCAGGATCCAGGTCGCAGGTAGTGGGGCGGAGACTTTGAATGAGAATTCCAAAATCTTCTTCACTCAGTGTCAAAGACTTGCCATGGTGGTACGGTAGTAGGCAGATGCAAAGTCCAGTGGTCAATTGATGTTGGTGTAATGCTGGCACGGATGGTAGACACCTTGTTTGTGAAGAAGGCAGAGAATTCTTCACACCTTTCCCTGGAGAATGTGGTTGGGGCTTTTAGGCAGGAAGGATTGCAGAGTGATTCCACTGTGTGGAAGAGTTGACCAGCTCTGTTGTTGGCTGTAGATAATTTGTGCGAGATAAAGTCTGATTTTTTTCTTGGTTATTGCTTGTTGGTATTGTCTGAGGTGTTGAATTAGGCTAGATTTGTGCTCCTCAGACCCTGATTTACGCCACTGTCTTTCTAGTCTGCGCCCTTTCTTTTTTAGATCCATGATGGTTTTGTCAAACCAATTAGCTTTCTGCTTTTTGGTTGCTGATTTGGTGCGCCATGGGGCAATACTGTCAAGTGTTTCATATATCGTGTTGTTGTACTGGGTTACTAGAGAGTTTGGGTCCATTTGACTGTGGAGCAGATTTGTAAAATCCAGGTTGGCAGTTATCCTCTCCGGTATTAATTTATTCAGGGGACGGATTTTGATTGTTTCTTTAGGGAGCTGCTTGATAGGGTGATTTTCAATAGTAAACTGTATTATGTGATGGTCTGACCACACCACTGGGGTTACTGTTATGTTACTAATGTCCATTCCAAGGTGGAACAGTAAGTCTAGCGTATGCCCTCCTCTGTGGGTAGCTGATTTTACAACTTGTGTGAAGCCTAGTCCACCCATGAGATTTATTAGTTCATTTGCATTTTGTGATTGAGTGTCATCAGCCCAGACGTTGAAGTCACCAAGGATGATCCATCTCGGATAAGACAGTTAGCTTTGCCAGAAGTTCTGAGAATTCCTGTAGGAATGGGTCAGCATCTCCGGGGGGACGATAAACCACTGTTAAAGAAACACCAAGCCTTTTCAGTGCTGCTGAGTAGATTTTTAGTCCGGAGGTTCACTTATCCACCCACTGCCAATATCCAGTTCTCAACTATGGTAACAGCCAAGCCCCTGTGCCCATTAAATATTGTTAATCCAATATCTGAACTGCACTCATGCTGCATATCGGCTTTGTAACAGGCGCACAAATGAATCTCGCTAACGGTGCACCCAATGTACCTGCCACATGCAAGCATAGGCAGTAGTATAATCATGTAATGTGATTTAAACCTAAACCTGTACCTCTACAATAAAAACTGCACATACAGTGAAAAAATATATCCTTTCTGGTTACCATCAGTGAAAACTCTGTATTAAAATGATTAGTAGTTGCCAAAAACAAGGGGAGCTGAAGTCACAATTCATGTATAATTACAGAGAACTGAGCGCACACCTCAGCAGCAGTTTGTTCTCCCCCATGCTTGCCGAAACCCTTCCCTTTTACTCCGCGTGCATGTGGGGTTCAGGTAGGAATCAGCTGAAGCCACACCCCCTCCTGGATAACAGCCTATGATGGCTGCATCTGCTGTGGGCTAAGTTAGGGTGACGGGAAGGTTCATTCTTATGTGATGTCAGAGCCTAATTCACAGCCCCATTTCCCAATTTCCAAAAACAAGATGAGTAAGTTGGCATGACTTGAATATCATTTTGTTTAGGTTTTTGTTTTGTTTTTTCTACTTTAGGATAGTGTATGAAAGATGCAGGACTTTTGTCTGGTTTTATTATTGTAGCAGTTTGTTCATTTATATGGCACTGAATACATAGTACATCAAACAGCACTGTTGATTCCTCATATGTCCTTACCATAAAGGTCAATTTGTTTTTGTTTTTTTGTTGTTGTTGTTTTTTTTTTTTTGGGGGGGGGGGGGGGGGGGAGTTTCTGTTTTCCTAATTGGAGTGCTGTGACTGTAAGAAGCCAGTATCCATCACTGACTGGTTTGGCTTAGCTATTAAATTACACCTTTAAGGCTGCATTTCCACTTGTGCGGTGCTATGCGAATTCACATGAAAAATTGGCATGGATGACGATGTATGCGAATTTAACCATGGCAGTGCTGGTGTGCTTTTCCATTGTTTCTATGCAAATTCGCATGAAAATGTGCATACCCAAACCTCATGCGAATTTCCTATTAAATACATTGTATGCGATTCGCATAGCGGTATGCGATATGCGAATTCTAATGGCTCTGCCATGCGATTTTTTTTCTGCACAGAAAAACGCAACGGAATCCTGACAAGTGGAAACAGTCCCATTCACTTGTATTGCTATGCGAATTTGCATGCGAAAAGCGCATGTGAATTCGCGATAGTGGAAATGGGCCCTCAATGTCAGCATCCACCAGGCTTCCTTGTTCCTCTCCTTACTGCACACTACAAGCCATCATGGGATACCCTGTCATCCCTCCTCCCCTCCCCATAGAAACAGTACATGCCCCAGATGGGTCTGCGTGAGCAACATTGGGACATATTCACAAAGCATGGTAAAATTACTATGCTCACACAGCGCATAGCAATTTTACAATTAAAGGGATACTGAAGTAAAAAAAAATGATTAAATAACATATATGCTATAGCAGCATAGAGGGTGATATAGCGTCTGGGAATGCGGAGAATCACTCGCGTTCCAAGCCTGTCGGCGGCAGTCGCCGAACCCGGAAGTAGCCGATGGCGGGGACAGGAGGATCGGAGCGAGGCTGCGAGGGCACCATACAGCTTCAGGGGGCTGAGGGATGCCCCAGGTGAGTAAAAATCATGTTGTTGTTTTTTTTGACTTAGAGACTCCATAACAAAAATTGCATCCTGTTTTTTATCATCCTACTAGTTCCAAAAGCTATTTTAATGTGTTCTGCTCTACTGCAGCACTTTCTGCTATCACAGTCTCTGTAATAAATCAATGTATCTTTCCCCTGTCAGACTTGTCGACCTGTGTCTGGAAGGCTGCCAAGTTCTTCAGTGTTGTGGTTCTGCTATGAACTCACCCTTCCAGGCCCCTTTATGCACACTGCCTGTGTATTATTTAGATTAGAGCAGCTTTTCTCTTCTCTCTTATCTTTTACAAGCTGGATAAATCATCCTCTGAGCTGGCTGGGCTTTCACATACTGAAGAATTACAGACAAGGGCAAAGCTGTTTGCAGGAGAAAAACAAGCAGCCTGAAACTTCAGTGCATGAGAACTGCAGGGGGGAAGAAACACACAATGATCTTTTGAGATTCAAAAGGAAGGGTGTATACAGCCTGCTTGTGTATGGATGTATTTTCTATGTGTGGACATACTATACATCAACCTACTTCCTGTTTTGGTGGCCATTTTGTTTGTTTATAAACAAACTTTTTAAAACTGTTTTTAACCACTTTTAATGCGGCGAGGAGCTGCGAAATTGTGACAGAGGGTAATAGGAGATGTCCCCTAACGCACTGGTATGTTTACTTTTGTGCGATTTTAACAATACAGATTCTCTGTAAGTATCCCTTTAATGTCACTGATGTAGTCCACATTGCACAAGTAGTGCAACGCACATCATCTACTTGAGCTGTATATTTTGCTTTTTTTCTTATCCCTTATTGCCTCAGCTACTGATGTTCCATCATCATGTGTTTTTGTAAGCAAATCCCTCTTGCTTTTGGATGCCTCGCTTTATGCATCTGTCATTCTGCGCGGTAATGGATTATCGTCCGCCGTAGAACAATGAGGCGGCGGAGAGCAGCGTGCTAGTTGTTGTGCTGCCCTTCGTATCATTTATTTTTTGTATGTAGAGAGAAACCCTTACAACACGTTTCACAACTACATAAAAAAGGGAATTAACTGGAATTTAAGCATATTCAGAATGATGATTTCATGGTAGGCATTTAAAAAGTAAAAGAATCCTTGTAGAACAATTTACCGTGAACGCAAATCCTGTATACTGTGTTCAAAAAGTCAAAAAAACATCCCTCAGCTTCTAATTTCCTCCTTCACGTCCCCTTTTCTTTTGTAGACAATATCTTGCTCATGAATTTAATACGAACTGTGTGAAATTTCCAGTGTGTGTGTTTTTATTTTTTTTTTAGCTGCACAAGTTTGATGGAAACCGGTTTTATGAAGTTTTTCATTTTCTACCTTTTATGTTTGATTATTTTTGCACTACACATTGCAAACAATGCAAAGTGTTTGGTTTTCATCAATGTTATTTATGTGACTAGCCCATTTTTATTTTTATATGATTATTTCCCCATATACATTTGTGGCCTTTTGAGGGGTGGGGAAAGGAAGTCTTCGTAGAAACTAATGATGTCTTCTGTAGGTCCAGATAGGGATTTTATAACTTTTGTAGGTCAATAGGGAACTTTCTAGAAAATGTATACTTTGTATTACTGGCTTTTGAGTAATCCTAATAATAAATTTTACGCAAGGTTTTAGTTTTTTTTTTTTTTTTTTACGTTTCAAATACATTTTTATGGAATTCATCAATGATATGTGAATTGTTCTGCTGTATACATACAGTGGTTGTATATTGTGCTGGTTAAGGGCTCTGACGTGAGACCAGGGTTTAAATCCTGGCTGTTGTCCAGGGCTGTCGAGTCGGGGCAATTTTGGGCACCCGGAGTCGGAGTCATTGATTTCATAAACTGAGGAGTCAGAGTCGGATGATTTTTGTACAAAATCCACAGCCCTGTTAAGTATTAGACTAAGGAATCGGCGTCGAGGAGTCGGAGCCATTTTGGGTACCCGGAGTCGGAGTCGTAGTTTCATAAATTGAGGAGTCTGAGTTGGAGTCGAAAGATTTTTGTACCGACTCCACAGCTCTGCTGTTGTCAGCACCTATTCAGTAAGAAGTCTTTGGCCAAGACTCCCTAACACTGCAGGGTGGCTTATTATTGATCATGCCCTTAGTTGGGTGCACCCTTCGAGTGCATCAGATGGCAGCAATCAGATTGGTTGAAATTAGAGGATGTCTCTGCTGCTGCTCAAGAACAAACGGGTTATGTATTATTGATCAGTTTCCCTGCCAGTGCTTGATCCATTCTCCAGATTGATTTTATCTGAAATTATCAGATTTATGGTCACAATTGATGATTACCAATCTTTTCTTTCTGATCACTATTATTAGATCAGAAAGTTGATCTGAACTGAAAATTGCAGTGCTATGAAGCTGGTTATACTGCTTATTGTAAGAGTAAGTTACTGTATGAAGAACAATTTCCTGTCAGGTCCAGTTCACAGTGCTCAGTTGTGTTACAGAATAATTCTGCATGTCAGCTCACTGTCCATACAGTTCTATGGGCCTGGTCACAGTACTGCTTTGTACCTGATCATGTTATTCTAACTCCCTTTAAGCAGGCTTTATATTAATGGATAACTGAACTGAGAAGAATATGGAGGCTGCCATATTTATTTCCTTTTGAACAATACCAGTTGACTGGCAGCCCTGCTGATCTATTTGGCTGCAGTAATGACTGAATAACACCAGAAACAATCATGCGTCTAATTTTGACAAATCTGACAATGTCAAAAATACCTGCATGCTTGTTCAGGGTCTATGGCTAAAAGTATTAGAGAGGATCAGCAGGATAGCCAGGCAACCGGGAATTGCATAATAGGAAATATATATGGGAGCCTCCATATCCCTCTCGTTACAGCTGTCCTTTAACTTCTGTGGCCAGTTTCCATTGCAGTTCACACATTTAACGCGTGCAGCTGAGCACTGTAAACATAGCTCCCAACTGTCCCTTTTTCGGAGGGACAGTCCCTTTTTGGGAGCCCTGTCCCTCTTTCACCCTCATTTGTCCCTCTTTCAGGACTGTCCCTCTTTCTATGTAAATATATATATTTCTCTACTAAAAATGTGTTTGTTTGACTCTAAACTTTATTCCCAACCTTTAAATTGATATATTACTAATTTTAAAATGTTACTATGAAGGAAAATGAACCAGGATAGAAAGGACCAGTATGGTTTGAATTATACAACAACATATGTTTCTTATGACATCTTTATGGTATGCGTGGCCAGGGGTGTGGCATGGGCGTGGCTTAAGTGTCCCTTTTTCTCATCTCAAAAAGTTGGGAATTATGCTGTAAATCCAAGGCTACGCTCACAATGATGCAGTGGGTCGGACAATATAATCGCATGGCTATCACGATGCAATTACATTGTAATGGTGCTGTTCACATTGGCGCGTTAGCACAGCGTTTGAATCCATTGGCATAAAGCGGTGCATGCAGTGCGGTTCTGCATAGTGCGTGCATTAACCATTGCAGCGAACAACAGTGACTGTGTCACTGTGAACTTAACCTTTACCTCCCTGTCCAATCCAAAAAATTAATTTTATCCACATTGTGAGAAGTATTAGTATAAATTGCCATCATGCTAAATAAATTCATCATGTTTTTTTACCCATGTGCTTTATTTCCTCTGTATATATGACTGCATGGCAAAGGCAGCAGTTTTCACATCTCAGCTGCCTTTTATTGTCATAAAACAAATTCGCTCAGATCTTGCTATAGGCCAGGCGTTCGGAGCTGGCAGCCTTCAGCTTTGGTTTTATGCTGAAAAAATTAAAGTATTATATTGCTTATCTTGGCTTTTCCGCCTCGAACCTTCCAGAGGGGAACACTTGCACTGGCCGAGGGAGAGAGAAAGAGAGGGAGAGAAAAACTATTTTATGTGAATGTGATTTGAGCCTAGCAGCTTGATAATGGGGAATAATGCAATTAATCAAAAATACAGCAAACCGCTCTGCGATCCTCACACTGTTTTTACTGGACTGAATTTTGAAATTTCATATTCCACCCCCTTTTCACCATCATTATTTGTATTTAATGCTGGGCCGAATGAATAGGTTGGGGAATAGATGCATTTCATGTCTAGTGTGAGGTATTTGAGATGTTTGTTATGGAAAGAAGGGTGAAAGGTTAAAAGGGCCCCACAGGGGTGACGGGATTACTGTGTGACTCGTATCAGTCAGGAGGACGGGAAGGAACAAGCTCATTTGTCTTGCACCCACCTGTGCTGCCTGTCATATGTAATACGGAGGTAACGATGCAGTGAGCGGCCCGGCCGGTACGTATACAACTACAGGGCCATCTGCCAAGCATGGGGTTAATAGGTCCTTAGCGTTAAATGAGATCAGCGCTAATGCACATCTAAAATCCCAATGACTCGCTCAATCAACAATGAACGGCCTCGGAGAAAAGTGGATTTTTTCCCCCCTTAATAATGAGCAATCCTGTGTGGTCATATTTTCATGGCAAAAGGAAACTGAAGAAGTTAGCTACCATTTGACAGAAGTGACTATTCAATTTTTAACATATTTCTTTTTTTATTTCCAGTCATTCTTTTAAATAATGTGATTGTTGTGATTTCATCTTTTTTCAAGTTAGCTGTGTTTTTCTTTCTCACCTGCTAGATGTGTATAAATGTAGAACAGCTTTTGTATATAAATGTTTTTAGATTTTTTATTTTAATTTATTGTATTTTAATTTTTTTCTGCGTGATGAATATAACAGTTGTTACCCAGGTATCATTTTGCGACATGTTATTTTTTTAGTATTATTATGGCGCTGACATCTTGCGCAGCGCTGTACAGAGTAAATATAGTCTTGTCACTTTAAGAGAGTCTGAAGTCTCATTAAAATCAAGTTTTCTATTAAAAATGTCTTTAACATGATTGCCCTAACTAAAACGCCACATCCCTGTGGCTGAAATCTAACTAAATCGCCCCCCCCCCCCCCCAGGCACACTGCGGGGAGTGCTTCCGTGGGAGGCAGAGCTTCCAGCTGCAGCTCTGCCTCTACACGCATCTATCAGCGCGTATCTCCGCCTCTCCCCCACCCCTCTGTCTTCCTTCACTGAGAGGGGTGGGCGGAGGCGGAGATACGCGCTGATAGATGTGTGTAGAGGCAGAGCTGCAGCTGGAAGCTCTGCCTCCCACGGAAGCACTCCCCGCAGTGTGCCTTGGGGGGGGGGGGAGATTTAGTTAGATTTCAGCCACGGGGATGCAGCGTTTTAGTTAGGGTAATCATGTTAGGCATTTTTAATATAAAAACTTGATTTTAGTGAGACTTCAGAGTCTCTTTAACTGTCCCTCAGAGGGTTTCACAGTTGAATCCCTACCATAGTCATATGTCTATGTATGTATCACAGTCTAGGGCCAATTTAGGTAGAATCCAATTAACTTATTTGTATATTTTTGGGTTGTGGGAGGAAAACTGAGTGCCCAGAGGAAACCCACGCAGACATGTGGAGAACATACAAACTCCTTGTAGATAGTGCCCTGGCTGGGATTCGAACTGAGGACCCAGCACTGCAAGGCGAGAGTGCTAAGTACTACACCACCGTGCTGCCCACATGTATATAATAATTCAGATTGTTTTCCCCCCATGTGGGGCCTGCAAGTAGTGCAAATAATAAAATCTTAAAAATACATGACCTAACTGGAGCAATAAGGAGCCCTCCAGTGCTTGTTGCTCATGGGTACGCTAGCAGTGTGTACTTGCATGAGTCCAGCGTCTCACCATATGCCATTCTCTGTGTAAGAGCCATTTAATTGATACACTGAGTTTCAGGGGTTGCCATAGGGATCACATCAAATGTTTGCATGTATGAGTATGCTGTACACATATTTGACTGTGTGAGCTCTATAGTTCCTTAAGTTACCACTGGAATTAGGCCAACAGTTTGGACGTTACTTTACAGAAAGCTGCAGCTGACTTTTCCAAGACTGCCGCAAAAACACCTGGAGCAAAAGAAAAGTGGTTTACCAAAGCAACCAATCTGGTTTGAGATTGGGTGAAAAGAAAATTTGACTGATTGCTATGTGAATCAGCTTCATTTAGGCAGTAAAATGGCCAGATGGACGCATTGACGCTGTTTCTTAAAGACAGACGCAAGGAAAAATTGGCCTCCCTTCGCAACTAGTCATAATCGAATACCTGATTGGTTGCTGTGGTGAAGTGCTTCACTTTTGCTTCAATTTTCTTTGAATTTGTCTTAATAGGTCAGTTGCAGTGCTGTGTAACATATCAGATGGTGACCAAACTGAAGAGCTTATACAGGAGGTGGCTTACTTCAGCGGTACAGTGAAGAGTAATATTTAATGACTGTGTTTACTTTAAACATAGACAGGTGCATGTAAGATTTAAATCAGAGGATGGCACTAGACTATAGAGCAATACGTGGCAACCAAAAAAATCCATCGCCATGAACGGAAAACAAACTAGTTGAAATCAGACATCCATGGCAGTATACTCAAAAAAAACACTGGAATACCCAAATACTGATATGACAAAATACTTTATTAGGAAACAAATATAATAAAAACATAAAAAAACAGAAATAATATACAGGCACACAATGCGCGGAAATACTTAATATAAGCCACACTAGATCTCAAATACAAAATTTACTGGGTAAAAAAATCATAATACAGGCAAAGCATGTAAAGGTTAACCTGAATAAATATGCAAGAACCAAGGCGGTCCAGTAAATTCTGCAGCACAGCCGCTGTGAGGTATTGGATAGAAGCAGTAAAAGTTGCCCACACGACAAAACAAAAATGCTTACCCAGGGATGGAGGGAACAATCACACGAGGCCTGCAATCATGTCCGCGCTCACGCGTTCTGGACACTGGCCTTCCTCAGAGATCTGTCCTTCCTCGCATGCCTCCAACGTGCTCTGGTCACTGAGATCGTTCTGCACAGGCACAGAATGCTCCCGGTGACAGGAGCGTGATGGGGGAGTGCACAGCCAGACTGCGCATACTCTGACTGAAGGGCTTTACAAGCCGAATAGCGGAGGATACAGGCAGCACAGGAGGACGGCAAGGGAGCGATCAACTTGAAAAGGGGGCTGGACCTCAGGAATGTATAATTTTTTTTATCCCTTTCCAGTCTCAGGTACACATTAAGGACCAGTAGTGGAAAGGAGATAAAAGCAGACATATGCGTGCATATCACTCCTGTGATGTGGGCCTCTATTGCTTGGCCAAGGCTGGAGCATTCCATTGAGGAATGTTTGTGGAGAATTAGCTCTTCAGCTTTAGAGCCACGTTCTGCTATTTGCCGAGTCTCCTATACATCCTGGAACTGCAGGGCAATGAAAAAAACAAAAAGATATATGCACGCTCCTGCTGATTGCAGTTTACTGCACGTGCCAGATTTGCTATTTGCCCAAGGCATTACCGTTACCCTAGCCAATTAATAATATTCGTGGTGCTCCTCAGGGATAAAATAATGGTCCAGCATTGTAAATTAGTGCACGAGATGCTGCCTTAGCAGCCCTCAGGTATCAGAATTTCTTGAATTCAAAAACAAGAATTCATTTTGCTCCCTTTGTATCGGCATCTCGCATACACATCCTTTCCTGAATGACCATTTTCCTTTTGAATATTGTTTGGTGACTTTTTATTTGTGCTGGTGTCTCTGTAGAGGAACATTGTATCTTTGCCTGGTGTGTAATAAGGTTTCAGACTGCTGCCCTGACAGTCACAGTCATTGCACTCGCATAAAGACCATGTCATGGTTCACCAAGTACGCTCCTTACAAATGAATTTCTCCACTGTATTCTCCTAGGTTTTCTGGGTCCATTGCTTGAATGGCCTTTTCCACAGTGTTATCCTGTTTTGGTTCCCATTGAAAGCCCTGCAGCATGGTAAGTAGACTTCTGTATACATTAGTAATAAGTGTAATACAGGGCATGTGCTAAATTCTCATTTATAAAGAGGAACTGTAGAGAAGGGGGAAACAGAGCCGGGACAAGGTCCTCCAGCACCCAAGGCTGAGACACCAAAGTGCTCCCCTCCATCCCTCCCACCCCAGCCATCACACACTGATTGCTATTAGACAGAGGTGCACCAGGGCCCCCAACACCTTAATCTCTAGTTATCTGGCTTGCAGTCACTGCCATGTATCCCCTTTTCTTATTTCTTTCTGCTTCAAACACAATTAGGAATGACAGCTGAGTGAATTGTGCGCCCCCTTCTACACTGCGCCCTGAGGCTGGAGCCTCTCCTGCCTCGGCCCGGCTCTGGGGGGAAACATTCTATATTGTAATATTTTATTTATTTTTTGCAAAGTGAGAAGTTGAAAAATAGAAGAGAAATCAAGAAATTTATATTCACCATATAATTCATATGGTTTAATCATCTTTACTACTGGCAGACAAGAAAAAAAATTAGACAGCACCGATTGACATTATTTATAAGCACACCCCTAACAATGTTATTGGCCATATTGGCCGTTATTGGTAATTATTCACAGAGGGTGATATTAGTTGCTTGGCAGTTGTAAATAGTTATTTCACATAATGCAACAAGGATCACAGAAAGCAAACTGTCAGGACCTAGGTGTTGACATCACACTGTGGGAGGAGTTTTATCTCAATATTAACCAAACAGACCTCCTGTCACCCATACCCAACCCCCCTCCCCCAGCCCCTCCTCCTCCTCACCATGATCTATTTTAGAAACGGTAAATATTTCTCATGGAAAAGGGGAGTATCTGCTACTGTTCTCATGGAAAAGGGGAGTATCTGCTACTGATCGTGATGATCAATCCCTAGTTACAGTTCCTCTTTAACTGTGTAAAAGATTGTATTTTTTTTACTGCTACCATTAGATCTTTCAGACTCTCCTATCACATTTGTATTGCATTGCTTTCTAAAATAAGGTTACTTTTTTTTTTTTTTTTTCCAAAATCAGACTTTCTTTACACATCTGGCAGGTTTATAGGCCTCTTCTGAAAGCCTGTCTGTGTGTTTAGATTGAGAATTGTTTCTGCAGCACATGAAAACTAGCAAAAGGCCACTTGATGCCAACCCTAGCGAGTGTGACCGCATAGTTACAAATGTGATGTTTAAACGTGTATAATTTATTTGCCTAAGCCACATAAATCGCAGGAACCTCCTATTACCGAGTGTTTTTAAGTGTTGCGTTCTGGTAGTTTAAGTTGAAGCAGCTGATTCATATTTGGCATGGAGGAAGCCAGCCCTGAAGCCAATGTTTTGGCTGTGGATCAGTCCGCAGTCTAAATACTGCTGCAGTGTACTTTCTGAAGTAGCCTCCTGCCAGCCTGCTGCACCACAAATACATTTTTCTTCTGTTCCCACCTGTGTCTGGCCAACTCCACATCTCTGTGATGGATAATAAATGTGCTATAATCCATTAGCAGTACAGTCAAGCCTCTGTATCATAGTTTAAAATAATAAGAAAAATCAGGAAATAAGGCTGGTAAGGTTGACTTCAGTTTGTCACTCTAAAACCAGGCATGTCCAAAGTCCAACCAAATAGGGCCCGCCGAGCCACTTCTGGTGGCCCCCAAAGGTCTGTACAGTTATGAATTCCATGCGGGCCGTAGCTGCTGTGCAGGGGCCAGCAGCAGTAACGGCCACTGATTAGCAGCTGTCACTGTGCTAATTGCACACGGTATATGGGTTATTTACCGTGGGAATGTTTTATTTGTCATAATGTCAGACATACAGATATTCTAATTTTTTGAGTTTCACCTGTAGTGTTCCGAACAGTAATGAGCAAAAATTGTTTAATTTCGCTAGTTGGCCCTCTAGCACTCTCAAAAATTGTGATATGGCCCTTGGCCTAAAAAGTTTGGACATCCCTGCTCTAAATGAACCTACCCATATACAATTACATCTGTGATATAGGATAATTAATATACCATAGTAACAAGTGACATTGACCGTGAATGGGTCAGCTCTGCGCTTGCGGGCAGAATGCCTGCAGCAGTACAAAAGCGCATCATAGCGCATCGTACTGCTGCACAGCGCGTTTGATGTGAACGGCAGAAGAGCTATACCCTTCTGCCGTTCTTGCATGTTACCACGTCCTACGCGCTTCCAAATGCGCACAGAAGCGTGTATGATGTGAACGAGGCCTAAGTCTATGACTAAAATTATTAGAGGCAGAAGATCAGCTGGATAGCCAGGTAGCTGGTATTGTTTAAAAGGGAATAAATATGGCAGCCTCCATATCCCTCTCACTTCATTTGTCTTTTAAAATTCCTAAGAGTTGGCAGTTAAGAGATGCATTTCATGTTACATACTTTCAATCAACAAGATTGTAATACGCAAATTAGAGGAGTCGGAGTCTGAGTCGGTGGAATTCTAACCTGAGGAGTCGGAGGATTTTTGTACCGACTCCACAGCCCTGATTGAAATGCATTAACCAGCTGAGCGGTCTGGACGAGCTCAGCTCGTCCAGTACCGCCGGAGCCTGCCGCTCAGGCCCTGCTGGGCCGATTTGGCTCAAGTAAAAAGCAGCACACGCAGCCGGCACTTTGCCAGCCGCGTGTGCTGCCTGAATGCCGCCGCTCTGCGGCGATCCGCCGCGAGCAGCGGCGAAAGAGGGTCCCCCCAGCCGCCTGAGCCCAGCGTAGCCGGAACAAAAAGTTCCGGCCAGCGCTAAGGGCTGGATCGGAGGCGGCTGACGTCAGGACGTCGGCTGACGTCCATGACGTCACTCCGCTCGTCGCTATGGCGACGAGGGAAGCAAAACAAGGAAGGCCGCTCATTGCGGCCTTCCTTGTTTATTCTGGGCGCCGGAGGCGATCGGAAGAACGCCTCCGGAGCGCCCTCTAGTGGGCTTTCATGCAGCCAACTTTCAGTTGGCTGCATGAAATAGTTTTTTTTTTATTAAAAAAAAACCCTCCCGCAGCCTCCCAGGGTGGTTAAAATGCATGAATAAAAACTCATGAATTGGTTTGTGAGTTGTGCATTTCCATGCATTTCTTTGAGTTTTAAGGTAAACCAGAGATGAGTTAATATGAAGAATCAATACTTACCTGGGGTTTCCTTCAGCCCTATAAGCATGTCTGAGTCCCTTGCCGTCGTCCTGCGGTCTGTCGTTCAGCCGTGATCAGCCCCGATAATAGGCTCAGTTGCGTCAGTAGTGGCCTTCTGCGCATACATATAGTATATGCATATAGTATGGAATATACCGTAATTTGCAATACAAAACATCCAGAATTGTATTGCCACTGAGTATCAAAATGTTTTAAGGGGTTAAAATGTTACAACCTGGAAGTAGAGTTCAGCATTCTTAACCATCACCCAGTAAAATCTGCTGTATCTCGATTTTAAGCTCACAAAACACCTATTTTCTTATTTCTGTAGTTTGTCATTTACAGTTGTCATTGCTTATTTATTATATTTGTACTACTTATTTCCCCCCCCCCCCCCCCCCTCATGTTTTAGTTGACTCAATACATTGCTTCTGGAGATATCGTGTAACTAAATCACATTCATTTGCTGTACAGAATTCTTTACTAAATGCATGCATGCTCCTGCCTAATATTACCATCATATTTGGAGATTTCACCCCTGTTTTTTTTCTTATGCAGATACTGTGTTTGCAAATGGAAGGACATCAGATTACCTTCTTCTTGGGAATATTGTTTACACTGTAAGTTTAAAACAAGAAAAGAAATGAATATTGGACTCCACATATACTATAAAATCTGTTTAGAGAGAGAGATCTAATGGCTGCCCCCCACCACCAAACCCCCCACGTGCCCCAGGTGGTTGCCAGAGTAATATGGGTGTGTTGGGGGGTTTGGTGGTGCCGGGGCAGGGCCGGTGTGAATTCACATACGCCCACATGCATGCCGTCAACCACGTGGGACGTGTGTATGGACAGAGCCAGTGGCTGACACGGACAGGTAAAATATAGTGTACCAGGGGGCACATTTGAAATTGGGGGGGCAGTGCCGGGGGTTTCATCGTGTTTGTTGGTCGTTTTAATATCTCTCATAGTTACCTCTGTGCACCCAATCGACCAAGACGACCCGACCTCATGCATAATGTCTGATCGACATGCTTGGCCCGAAATTGGTTGCATCATTGATCAGGCATGCACTTGGCACAGATATCCAATTCGATAATTATCGAATCGGATGGTCGATCGGCTGCCAATGCGATAGATGTAGGGCCACCTTTAATGCTGCTGAGATTTAGCTGCTAGAAATGAACCTGTGCACTGTTCCATTGTAAAGGATGTTGTATTGGCTGGCAGCAGCAAACCATTGGACAAGTAGAATTGACCAATGTTTTCCTACGGGCCAGTAGGAAAACATTGGTCAATTCTACTCCTACGGGCCTGTCAACCCAATAATAATTGGTTCTAAACAATTTCCAAGCATTTACTATTGCTTTTAATTAGCTAAAATATTAATTTGGTGTTGTTTAAACAAGATTTATCATTTTCTAAAACTGTAAATTTGTTATTCTTTGTCAAGCCTGAGTACCCCCTGGAACCATCAGAAGTACCCCCTGGGGCATGCGTACCACACGTTGAGAAACTAGGCATTAGAGAATTACCAGAACTGACTTGTGGGATGCATTGTGTGCTTAGATTTTGGATCCAATAATTAACTCTAATCAATGTTTTTCTCCCCGTAGTTTGTGGTCATAACCGTCTGTTTGAAAGCAGGATTAGAGACATCTCACTGGACCGTGGTAAGGAAAACAATATGACTACAGGAAACCAATTCATTAGATTTTCAGTACAAAGTATTAGTCTATTTGGACTTACAACAGGAGAAATGCAGAGAACAGCACCAAAGTCTTCATTTCGAGCATACAGTTTTGCACAGAAAAAGAAAAACAAAACAAAGTTTTTTTCTGTCTTTCCCACTTGAGCTATGTTTAGCTGTATTTGCTGGTTGTGTCTGGTATGTATGATTTGGTTTAAATTTTGTGGCCAAATCATGTGACAGCTGTCTACTGCCAAGTAGGAGATGTTTGAAAAATGCCTGTTATACAATTTATTTTTAAAACTTTCTTCTTTTCTATTGAAAATAGTGGTGAATAGTTAGAGCATGGGTTCCCTAGAATCAAGAACAGCATAGGCTTCAGTGGAAAATGGTCTTTTGCTTTTAAACACCATTTGCCGAATTTTCACAGTTTCCTGGTGGCGATCTGGAGCAGTGAATAGTTAGAGCGTGGGTTCCCTAGAATTGTAGATACAGATTACCCAGCAAGCACATGGTGAACCAGAACTCCTAGGAGTGTGTAAGGGGCTACAAAAAAACAAAAAGCCACCTTACTAAAATGCTATAAAAAACAAAAGTTTGCTTTCTTAAAACAGAAAGTATTTGCGATAATTCAGGTTAGAGTGAGCTCCGAGATGTCTCCAAGTTCATCACTGCTGAATATATGCAAATTACCGATTGTTGTCCCTGTAAGCTAGCCACACCTCTAGATCTGCTGTAATGTAGTGATGGCTCTGTAATATTAACGAACTGACACATCTTTGCATTCCAGTGGATCTGGAGGTGTGGCTAGCTTACAGGGACAACAATGGGTAATTTGCATATTTCAGCAGTGATGCACTGGGAGACATCTCGGAGCTCACTCCAACCTGAATTATTGCAAATACTTTGTTTCAAGAAAGCAGACTTTTGTTTTCCCTAGAATTATAGGGACTTTACTATTCTCCACTCTGCGGTTCTCCATTCTATGGACCCCACACTCTCTCGCCGGGTGGTCCCTCCGCTGTCAGACTTTTGAACTCGCGCCATGCCCCCCCCCCCCCTTCCCATGATCATCCCCCTTATTGTATTCTGGGGTTTTATCCAGAAGTTCTGTTATTGTTGCACTGTTTCCTGCTGTGATGGTCTGCTTATTCTGACACCTTGCTGTCATTAAGTATTGTCTACTTCCTACTTTGTCCAGTATGTTCCCTATTTGTACCAAAATCAATTCTTAGGTACAACCCAGTCATACTTGGCAAATAAACTGGTTCTGATTATAACTATTCACCACTCCACATTGCCACTAGGACACAACACAAATCTAGCCACCAGGGTGTTTGAAGCAAATAAGCATTTTTCATTGAAGCCTATGGTGTTCTCCTCGTTTATAGTGAATGCTTTGCTGATCTGTAAACTGGCTATCAGCTGATACTTTGCAAAGATTGGCACATTTTATAAATTTGGAGAACTGAAAATAACCTTAACTCTGAAGAAAGAATGATCTATTTCTTTCTATTAACCATTTGCCTTCTTTAAACATAGGCACCATAAAATTCACACCTTGAGCATCACCAGGCAGTAAGTGTTTCCAGTGGGGGTCAAAACCATAGTTAAAGTGACACTGACGTGTGAAAAAAAAAAAAACGTATGATCTAATGAATTGTATTTGTAGTATGGATAAGTATGGAGAACATTAGTGGCAAAGAAAAGTCATTTTTTTTCCTTTTCCTGTATATAGCTTTTTTCTATAACATTGCACCATTCTCTAATATTTGCCGTTTACAAACTACACTCTGTTTTTTAAATAATGAAACAGAGCAGGCTAATGACCATTTGAACTTCCTGGCAGTAAAACCATAAACAAAAAACAGCGAGAGACAGGTTGAGATAAGTGCTTCAGAAAACAGCACTGTAGCCGACCTAAGTTGGGTCAGAGAGCTCAGAGGAGCTCTTTTGCAAAGGTAACTGAAGTTTCTTAACTCTTCCTGTACTGGAAACAAAATGAGACTCATATCTTTGCTACTAATGTTTTATTTCTTAGCTGTACTACACATGCAAATCATTATATCATACGTTTTTCACTCCAAAATCCCTTTAACACCCTACTGGGCTGTTAGCCCTTACTGCCCTATCCATTATTAAAGAAAATCTATTAGCAGGAGCTCCACTGGCCTGGCTGGTGAACTAGTTTGCTGTTCCTGAGGTTTGCTGACTGTTGATCCAAATATCTGAGGCTTGTTGAAAGCCCACTTATCCCATGGCCAAAACAAGACCATGTATAATCAGATCACATTAGCCATATGATGTACGGCTTGTAGCGGGGTCTGCAGTGTTAATTGGGCAGGAGCAGGTCAGCATTTTCCCATGTTTCAGCTAATCCGCCGGGATGTATCAGTAGTTCTTAGCATTCTGCAGTGAAATGGAGAAGACTCATTGCTGCACAAGCACACGTTGCACGCTGTGCGCTCACTCATCTGGAATGGGAGACAGTCACAAATAGTTCCAAGTTTTCAGCCAGTAGCTGAGAAAGGAATTATTGATTTTCATCGAACACATTCTCACATGAAATTTTATTGAACTCCAGTCAAAGCAGAATAAGTATGCTTATAGGAGCAGCACCCTACACATGTTAATTAATGGTGTATTTCTTGCGTTGTAAATGTAAACAGCGTACATCGTATGTGTTATTTAACTGTTTAACAGTAGAAGATGATGGCAGTGCCGGGCCGAGGCGAGAGAGGCTACAGCCTCAGGGCGCAGTGTAGGAGGGGGCCCACAACTCACTCAGCAATCATTCCCCCATTGTGTTTTAACCCTCTAGGCGATACAATTACATCGCCCAGGAGGGTGCGCAGCACTTTTTTTAAAAAAAAAATATTTTTTAAATCATGTAGCGAGCCCTGGGCTCGCTACATGATAGCCGCTGTGCAGGAGCTGTGCAGCGGCTATCATGTAGCGAGCCCAGGGCTCGCTAGCTATCATGTAACGAGCCCAAGTTGAGAACGGGATTTCCTGCTGGGCTTCCCCGGTCTCCATGGCGAGGTGGCGGGATGACGTCACCGACCTCATGGACGTCGTGACGTCAGAGGGAGTCCCGATCCACCCCTCAGCGCTGCCTGGCACTGATTGGCCAGGCTGCGCAAGGGGTCTGGGGGGGCTGCGCGGCACGGCGGGTAGCGGCGGTGAGAGGCGGCAATCGGAAGTTAGACGCAGCTAGCAAAGTGCTAGCTGCGTGTAACAAAAACAAAATTATGCAAATCGGCCCACCAGGGCCTGAGAAATCCTCCTGCGCGACATACCCCGAGCTCAGCTCGGGATTATCGCCCAGGAGGTTAAGCAGAGAGAAATAAGAAAAGGGGATACATGGCAGTGACTGCAGCCAGGTGACTAGAGATTAAGGTGTTGGGGGCCCTGGGGCGCCTCTTAGTATAATAGCAATCAGTGTGTGACGGCTGGGGTAGGAGGGATGGAGGGGCGCATTTTGGTGTCTCAGCCTTGGGTGCTGGAGGACCTTGTCCCGGCTCTGGATGATGGTACTATATACAGTATGTATTTCTTTTAGTATAATTTTTATTTAATCCTATACGTAAAATTGATGACAATCCTTTTCTTAATGCCTGCACTCAGCCACTTGAAAACTTCTTTATAAAAAGGACAATTATCAGGGGCGTAACTAGAAATCACGGGGCCCCCCTGAGAAAATTGTATGGGGCCCTCTCCCGCCAGCGGAAGAGTGCTGTACACAAGACCCTGCTTAACACTGAATAGGGACGGTCTACAAATCTTTGTCTGCAAAACTTTGTATGATTCTTTATCAGTGGCTGAACAGATGCAGTCATAAGAACAATTGTGCAAGAAAGCAGTCAGTCTCTCAGGGCAGGGCCCCCCTGCGGCTGCATCCCTTGTAGGGTATATTGTTACGCCCCTGACAAATATTGTAAAAGAAAATCTTCCTGCTGATCTATTTGGCTGCAGTAGTGTCTGAATCATATGCAATAAACAATCATGCAGCTAATCTAGCCAAACTTTAGTCAAAGCATCTGACGTGCATGCTTGTTCAGGGTCTATAGCTAAAAGTACTACAGGCAGATCAGGTGTCCTCGCTCCTGCTGATGTCACCAGGAGAGTACGGCACAGGCACACACCATACTGGGCCTGCGCAGTACGCTCCTGGTGACATCAGCGGGAGTGAGGACACGGCAATGCAGGCGCAGTGGTTTTCAGACTTTAAAGTCTGAAATTCCAGAAGTGAACCGGATTCGGGGCCGGAGTATCGGTGAGCTGCTGTGCGGGCACAGGATGTCTGCGGGGGACCATTAGAAGCCCCGGGTAAGTTCAACTCCTTTTCCCCCGACCCCCTACAGTATCCCTTTAAGGTTTGGGGTAATCGGTGTATAAGACTATAACTTTAGACTTAAAGTGAACCTGAGGTAAGAGTGATATGGAGACTGCCATATTTATTGCCTGGCAGCCCTACTGATCTATTTGGCTGCCGGAGTGTCTGAATTACACCAGAAACAAGCATGCAGCTAATCTTGTCAGTTCTGACAATATTGTCAGAAACGCCTGATCTGCAGAATGCTCTTTCAGGGCCTATGGCTAAAAGGGTTAGAGGCAGGGGATCAGCATGGCTGCCAGGCAACTGGTATTGCTTAAAAGGAAATAAATATGGCAGCCTCCATATTACTCTCACCTCGGGTTCACAGTGTTTGAACCACCAGCCCCCACCCCCAGTTGTATCACAGGGCTATGTGTATGCCTGTTCACTTAAAGAGAACCTGAACTACAAATAAAGAGTCAAAATAACCATACACAGGTCATACTTACCTCCTGTGTAGTCTACTCCTCAATCTTTCTCCTCTCCTGTGTCCCATTTGTCCACTGTGATCAATGCTATTCTCCGTTCTCCATTTTGAAAATGGCCATTACCCCATAACCGCTTCCTGGTCAGCACACTGTTAAATAGAGATGTCGGGAACCTCCGATTTTCGGTTCGCGAACCTTCGCGGAAGGTTCGGTTCGCGGAAAAGTTCGCGAACCGCAATAGACTTCAATGGGGATGCGAACTTTGAAAAATAGAAAAAATTATGCTGGCCACAAAAGTGATGGAAAAGATGTTTCAAGGGGTCTGACACCTGGAGGGGGGCATGGCGGAGTGGGATACATGCCAAAAGTCCCGGGGAAAAATCTGGATGTGACGCAAGGCAGCGTTTTAAGGGCAGAAATCACATTGCATGCTAAATTGGAGGCCTAAAGTGCTTTAAAACATCTTGCATGTGTATACATCAATCAGGGAGTGTAATTAGAGTACTGCTTCACACTGACACACCAAACTCACTGTGTAACGCACCTCAAACAGCTGTTTGTGTAGTGACGGCCGTGCTGGACTGGTGCGCACCATGGCCAGAGTGCAGGCCGTGGCAGTTTTCAAGCCCATATGGTCGCCGGGCTATGGTAGCTCAATGATAGAACAACGGTGACTGTCCAGCTAATCAAATTTGGTCTGTCCACAATGAAGCAACAACCTTATTATCTTCTTGTATGTAGGTAGGCATAGGTATGTAGGTAGGAGTCCCAGTATAGGTAGGTAGGCATAGGTAGGAGTCCCAGTATAGGTAGGTAGGCATAGGTAGGTGCCTCAGTAGTTAGGTAGGCATAGGTAGGAGTCCCAGTATAGGTAGGGAGGCATAGGTAGGAGTCCCAGTATAGGTAGGTAGGCATAGGTAGGTGCCTCGGTAGTTAGCTAGGCATAGGTAGGAGACCCAGTATAGGTAGGTAGGCATAGGTAGGAGTCCCAGTATAGGTAGGTAGGCATAGGTAGGAGTCCCAGTATAGGTAGGTAGGTGCCTCAGTAGTTAGCTAGGCATAGGTAGGAGTCCCAGTATAGGTAGGTGTCCCAGTAGTTAGCTAGGCATAGGTAGGAGACCCAGTATAGGTAGGTAGGCATAGGTAGGAGTCCCAGTATAGGTAGGTAGGCATATGTAGGTGCCTCAGTAGTTAGCTAGACATAGGTAGGAGACCCAGTAGTTAGCTAGGCATAGGTAGGAGACCCAGTATAGGTAGGTAGGCATAGGTAGGTGCCTCAGTAGTTAGGTAGGCATAGGTAGGAGTCCCAGTATAGGTAGGGAGGCATAGGTAGGAGTCCCAGTATAGGTAGGTAGGCATAGGTAGGTGCCTCGGTAGTTAGCTAGGCATAGGTAGGAGACCCAGTATAGGTAGGTAGGCATAGGTAGGAGTCCCAGTATAGGTAGGTAGGCATAGGTAGGAGTCCCAGTATAGGTAGGTAGGTGCCTCAGTAGTTAGCTAGGCATAGGTAGGAGTCCCAGTATAGGTAGGTGTCCCAGTAGTTAGCTAGGCATAGGTAGGAGTCCCAGTATAGGTAGGTAGGCATAGGTAGAAGTCCCAGTATAGGTAGGTAGGCATATGTAGGTGCCTCAGTAGTTAGCTAGACATAGGTAGGAGACCCAGTAGTTAGCTAGGCATAGGTAGGAGACCCAGTATAGGTAGGTAGGCATAGGTAGGTCCCCTAGTATAGGTAGGTAGGTGTCCCCGTATAGGTAAGTAGGTGCCCCAGTAGTTAGGTAGGCATAGGTAGGTGTCCCAGTATAGATATTTAGGCAGGGCCTGGCTGGCACAGTAATAACAATTACCAAGGTCCAGCTGCAACAGATAGGGCTGTATAATGTCAGTGAGCAACACACACAAAAAAACACATCTGGAAAACATTAGCTCTCAAAAGAGCTGTTGAGGGGTGCTATTTTAGCAATAACAATCAGCCAGGAGCAAGCCAAGAGCCTAACTAATCTTTCCCTAGGAGAACAAGTCTGCAGCAGCTGTCCCTAGTCTGTCTCTAGTAGGCACACGAGTGAGTGTAATGGCCGCCGGAGCCTGCCTTATATAAGTGGGGGTGGGGCTCCAGGGCTTAGTGTAGCCTGAATGGCTATAATGTGCCTGCTGACTGTGATGTAGAGGGTCAAAGTTGACCCTCATAGTGCATTATGGGGCGAATCGAACTTCCGCAAAAGGTCGCCTGGTCCAGGCGAATGCGAACCACCGAAGTTCGCCTGGAACCGTTCGCCGGCGAACCGTTCGGCCCATCTCTACTATTAAATGGTAAGATCACCCACTTGAGCCATAGGGAAACATGGACATTACCCTTGCACATTCAGTAGTAACTGACAGCTGCTGATATATAACTGACAGCAACTGGTATATTTCAGTTCTGACAAAATATTGTCAGAACTGGAAGGGATCACTATAAGAAGAAAATGGTGAGCTTCTGAGAGGAACTGACGGAGAGGTTACTATGTAATATGCATTTGCAGGTACGTCATGTGTTTATTTTAAATAACTTTACTCTCTTCAGGTTCCCTTTAAGCTACATACACATGCTAGATTAAACTTGACTCGGGTAATGTCTGTACGGCGGCTTCCGATTCCCCTCAGAGTGCCAGTGAGTGATCTGCCAGGTGAATGGACTTGGCCAAGCACTGGCTGAGGGCATTGTTCTCCCTGCTCTCCATGCCCCCTCAGTACTGCTTCTTGTCCATTGCTCCATTAGCCCCTCCTCCTCCCCACCCCACATACCAACAGAACTGTTTGTACAGCCTCAACCCTGCGCTTCCGCCCAAGGGATCGAGGACCAATCCCTGCTGGGCAACATGCCTCGTAGATGTATACAAGGCTTTATTCAGTCACACCACCAAACAATCGCTTTGTATGTGGCATTTCCCAAGCATGTAAACTTTGGCACAAGTTTTAGAAATATAGAAATACTGAAAGGTGAAAAGCGATCATAGAGCTATTCACAATCCTGGTCTCTACAAGCTTCTTCACAGGGAGAAATATGCAGTATGGAATAAATCTTACAACAGATGTCATGTTACGTTAAAATCCATAACCTACAAAAGGAAATTATTTCATAAATGGTGGTTTACATCAATGCAGTTTTCACCTTTCGGTGGTAATCTTGGCTTGTTTCAGCGGCCATTTATCTTAATTGTTTATGAATTGTCAGGAAATTGTCAGCTTGCTAGTAAAACCGTATAGAGTCTACTCCGCATTTGGAAATGAAACCTGACATTATGCATAGCCATGTGTTAAACTGCGTGTCTAACATTTCCAATTAGTCTGCTGAGCCTACTGGATTGTGCCATGCCTCATGTATACAGCACAGAGCCGGGATCCTTACTCACTGCATACTCCTTCTTAAAGCATTTTTTTTATTCCCCAGCTTTCTGGATTTATGACCGTTATTACTTTGCTTATTGCAATATATGAGTTTTAGAATTTAGTGCCCACAGACGGCTGCTTCGGATGAGGTAAACGGCGCTACAATTTTAAAGCCCTTTCCAAAGAAAAAGTGACAAATTCATAAAATCAACGTTATGGCTATGATTATTATTATTTTCCATTTTGTAGTATTGGAGCGGGTTGTGTCTTCTTAGCTGTAATTGTCAGGTGTATAATGAAGGAAACGGCCAACTGCAATGCATTAGGCTTGCTTTTCCATAGAGCGTGTTATATGATCATCACTATACTACAAGAATCTGCTGTTTTGCATATAACTGCTTTCTCTCCTCATTTAGACTATCGCATTGCAGGCCGTCTGCTGAAATATTCAGATCTCAACCTGAAGTGGCTGAAGCAAAGCCCAACTCCAGGGAGAGTGCTTATTTTAGTGTAGAATGGGGGTACAATTGTTATTGCTGTTCCCTTAGGATATTTGTTTTCATTCCTTGCCCATGGGACTTCTATGATTGTAATAGGAACCCTGGTGGTCCAGGAGGCAGGAAGTAGGGAGAAGAAAGTCTTGAGTGATGAGCTAGTTCTTCACCACTGTACAAAAAGATGTATTGCATTCTCTGTCCCTGATTACTCCACTTGCTGTGTGTACATGAAGAAAAGGACTCTCCCACATGAAGACACCTTTACACACTATTAAAACCGTGTGACCTCCTCCCTCCTTCCTTCCTTTCCCCATCCTTCCTTCCTTCCTCCCCGCTCCTTCCTTCACTCTCCTTCCTTGTCCTTCCTTCCTTTCCCCTTCCTTGCTTCCTTCCTCCCCGCTCCTTCCTTCACTCTCCTTCCTTGTCCTTCCTTCCTTTCCCCTTCCTTCACCTTCCCCCTTCCTTCCTTCCTCCCCGCTCCTCCCTTCCTTCCTTCCTCCCAGCTCCTTCCTTCACCCTCGTTCCTTTTCCTTCCTTTTTTCCCCTTCCTTCCTTCTCCCTCATTTCTTTCCCTTCCTTCCTTCACACTCCTTCCTTCCCCTTTTTCAAAGAAATACAATTTGGAGGTTAAAATAACATTAGATATAATCACCCCTGAATTGCCTCATTATAATGCAGCTGTAATGTTATTTGTTTTGCCCCGTTGGGAAAATGCAGTTCTTTCTATTAGAACACCTGTACACAAGACTTTGCTGTGCATGCTGCTCAGTACTCTCCCTGCTCCTCCATCCTTTTTCCTTCCATGCTCAACCTTTTCCTTCCACTCTTTTTTTACTCTTCCACCTTCCTGTCCCATTCCCACTTCCACCCTTTCATCACTTTTCCCTTCCACCTCTTGGACCCATTCCCCCCCCCCCCCCCATCCATTCCTTTCCCCCTTCCACCTCTCTGTCCCTTTCCCCTTCCATCCCGCTGTTCCATTCCCATTTCCACCCTTACATTGCTTTCCCCTTCCACCCCTTTTCCTCCTTCCACCCTTCTATTCTTTTACCCCTCCTATCAATATGTGCCACTCCAGTCCTACCCCAATAACTGTCCTCCGCTCATCAATTTGTGTGCCTCCAGCCATGTCCCTTTTTTTTACCCTTTAGTGAGGGCCCTTCGTACCTTCTGTCCGTCCTTACCCCCTCCCCTGGTGCATTTGTGCCTCTAACCCTGCTCCCCCACCAAGCCTGTCTGTGTATACTTTTACAAACCTGCTCAGTCAATGTTTGCTCCCTTCCTCCCTAAAGCCTATTGGTGAATGCCAGCATAACATACATTCTAATGAGTTAATGCTCTTTCCCTATATTAAGTTTGCTAACGCAGTAAAACATTGTTTACTTGATAACATGCATATTGTTTTTGTCTGCAGTTCAGTCACGTGGCCATATGGGGCAGTATTCTACTATGGATAGTTTTCTTTGGCATCTACTCATCTTTATGGCCGGCAATCCCATTAGCACCTGACATGTCAGGGGAGGTAAGAGGCGTTTCTTCATATATCTCTATTGTAATAAGCTCTGTGGTGATTTCTCTGCTCTCTGTAAAGTACAGTTTAGTTGGTTGAGAAATTTCCCAACCCAATCTAAAGTATACCAGACATAAAATATGCACTTTTTTTAATTAACTTCATTACAGTTTATCTGTCATGAAAGAATGATGAGGATTCCACTAGTGGCCTCTTTTTGCACACTTCCGCAAAAGAGTGACCCAAATAGCATTCTAGATAGAGAAGCTGCCTTATAGCTAGGCATGTTCTGGAATGGGACCTTTGTTACTTTATAACAGGCGTTCTTTCATTTAATGCAATCTTGAACTCAAAACTTCCTCTCTGATTTAAAAGATAAGCAACAGCATAATAATCTTTAAAGAACATTTCTTTGTCACAGCTGATAGAAATCCTGCTATAAATCTGCAGTGTCTACTTTCTGCTTTCATGGAAGCAGACATATTGTTAACATTCTATGTTTGAATGTACTTTTTTCTTCTCTTATTGTATTATTTGTCTGATGAATTAGGTTATATAGCTCCATCTGATTTGCTTTTGCATTTATTTTATGCCTGTTATGTGTTTTTCTTCAGTTTATTTTATGTGGCTCTATACTCCTCTATTTATGCCTTTCTGACTACAACTGTTGTTGTTAACTATTGTTGTCTTTGACAATAAACTTTGATAAAAAAAAAAAAATAATCCTATTTTTTACAAATTCACTGCTCTGCTGAGATTCCTGAGCTGACACACCTGATAGATCAAATTACAGTTGTGATCAGTCACATATGAGGGGGAATTACACAGGCTAAACTCTCTAAATACATACAGGGTGTATTTCTCTGTTTTCCTTCTGTCATATGCAAGAGTTCAGGTCCATTTTAAATGTGCTGCAAAATAAAAATAAATGTATGAGCTGCTTCAGGCATATTTGTGTAAAGTAAACCTTGTTGGAGATAAATTATTTTTGTAACAAAAGCAGTATCAGTAGTACAGGTACACACTATTATTAAGAGGCACGGTTGACATAATTTTAAGATCACTTAAGTATAGGTATGCTATGTGAAATAGAAGTTTGCCTTCTTAAAACAAGAGGTATTTGCTATCAATCAGCTTGGAGTGAACTCTGAGGGTGTCCCCCAGTGCATCACTGCTGAATATGCAAATCATCCGCTGAAAGCTAAACACACCCCCAGAACCGCTGGAATGCAATGATGTGTCAGCGTAATTGTACAGAGCCACGCCAATCCAAAATGCATACAGAATGTTTCAGGCTGGTTGATCCTCATCATGGCACGGATTAAAATGGCCTTTCTTGTATTTCAAATAAATGTAATGATATTTGTATCTATAAGTCACTTATATGTTAACCAAAATACAGTGGCTTGCAAAAGTATTTGGCCCCCTTGAAGTTTTCCACATTTTGTCACATTACTGCCACAAACATGAATCAATGTTATTGGAATTCCACGTGAAAGACCAATACAAAGTGGTGTACACATGAGAAGTGGAACGAAAATCATACATGATTCCAAACATTTTTTACAAGTAAATAACTGCAAAGTGGGGTGTGCGTAATTATTCAGACCCCTGAGTCAATACTTTGTTGAACCACTTTTTGCTGCAATTACAGCTGCCAGTCTTTAGGGTATGTCTCTACCAGCTTTGCACATCTAGAGACTGAAATCCTTGCCCATTCTTCTTTGCAAAACAGCTCCAGCTCAGTCAGATTAGATCGACAGCGTTTGTGAACAGCAGTTTTCAGATCATGCCACAGATTCTCGATTGGGTTTAGATCTGGACTTTGACTGGGCCATTCTAACACATGAATATGTTTTGTTTTAAACCATTCCATTGTTGCCCTGGATTTATGTTTAGGGTCGTTGTCTTGCTGGAAGGTGAGCCTCCAACCTAGTCTCAAGTCTTTTGCAGACTCCAAGAGGTTTTCTTCCAAGATTGCCCTGTACATGGCTCCATCCATCTTCCCATCAACTCTGACCAGCTTCCCTGTCCCTGCTGAAGAGAAGCACCCCCCGAGCATGATGCTGCCACCACCATATTTGACAGTGGGGATGGTGTGTTCAGAGTGATGTGCAGTGTTCATTTTCCGTCACATATAGCGTTTTGCATTTTGGCCAAAACGTTCCATTTTGGTCTCATCTGACCAGAGCACCTTCTTCCACATGGTTGCTGTGTCCCCCACATGGCTTGTGGCAAACTGCAAACGGGACTTCTTATGTTTTCTTGTTAACAATGGCTTTCTTCTTGCCACTCTTCCATAAAGGCCAACTTTGTACAGTGCATGACTAATAGTTGTCCTATGGACAGATTCCCCCACCTGAGCTGTAGATCTCTGCAGCTCGTCCAGAGTCACCATGGGCCTCTTGACTGCATTTCTGATCAGCGCTCTCTTTGTTCGGCCTGTAAATTTAGGTGGACAGCCTTGTCTTGGTAGGTTTATAGTTGTGCCATACCCCTTCCATTTCTGAATGATGGCTTAACAGTGCTCCGTGGGATGTTCGAGGCTTTGGAAACCTTTTTGTAGCCTAAGCCTGCTTTAAATTTCTCAATAACTTTATCCCTGACCTGTCTGGTGTTTTCTTTGGACTTCATGGTGGTGTTGCTCCCAATATTCTCTTAGACAACCTCTGAGGCCCTCACAGAGCAGCTGTATTTGTACTGGCATTAGATTACACACAGGTGCACTCTATTTAGTCATTAGCACTCATCAGGCAATGTCTATAGGCAACTGACTGCACTCAGACCAAAAGGGGCCAAATAATTATGCACACCCCACTTTGCAGTTATTTATTTGTAAAAAAAAATGTTTGGAATCATGTATGATTTTCGTTCCACTTCTCATGTGTACACCACTTTGTATTACTCTTTCATGTGGAATTCCAATAAAATTGATTCATGTTTGTGGCAGTTATGTGACAAAATTTGGAAATCTTCAAGGGGGCCGAATACTTTTGCAATCCACTGTATGTTTCCACTGTTTCTTTTTACCAAAAAGTAATACTCATTGTCCAGTTTTGCTTGCACAGGAAACGCCAAAGTCCAATTCAGAACAAACAATTAGGTTGTAGCTAATAAAAAGAAAAGTCCCAATAACTTGTATAACCATTTTCAGCAGAGGCCTCTTTCACCCAATCCTGATTTAATTCGCAGTTAGTGAGTAATAAAGTAAAATAAATAACACCTACCAGATAACAACCCACATTATAAGGTTGTTGTCAAGTTGTTTGGGGATCAATCCCAGTCTCATAGCTAGTAGTCTAATCCGATTCTTCCACCAAAGATAGCCTTACTGATAGCTTAATAATGATCCTTTATGTGCTGTAATTCATATACAGTATCATGGGCTTCATGTGCATGTAACATGCATGGGTTATAAATGAAAACAACTGGGAAACTGAATCACTGGGTACCCCGGGTTGGAGCTTGCACAGCACTGGATCTATGCCCTATTTGGGATTGACTAAATAGAGAAGTCTTAATACTTGGGGTACCCTGTGATTTGGGTCCTCGATTGTAAGTTTTCTTTTAATACACTTTTTATACTGTATATATTTTATTGGAATAAAAGTGTTATACTTAGTATTCATCACCCATGCATGTTACATAAGAATTACAGCAGATAAAGGATCATTTTGTTTTTCTTTATTACTCGCCAACTGTGAAGTGGATCAGGATTGGGTGAAAGAGGCCTGTGCTGAAACTGGTTATACAGTTTTTTTGGTGATGTCAGTGCTATGTACAGAATGGAAATCACTAACAGCATTTTTAGCTTTCTGTGCTGTATGTTAATGCTCTATGCTGACAGGCTGAGGTAAGTGTCAGAGAGAATTAATTTATGATCACTGCTATGTTTTCACGAAGCTTGCTGAAAACATTAGTGGTCGTTGAAAACATTAGTGGTCGTTCCTAGTGGAAACAGGGAGGGACCATGAAAGTGATCACTGAAGCTCTTTAAGTTAGCAGAGAAACTGCACTGATGAGGTAATGGGGGATATATGAATTCAGTCTACTGTCTTATTTGAAGTTTTATGTTTTTCTATTGAAAGTTGTCAACTGGTATATTTGTTTCACAGAAAGGTTATTTTTTTTTATGAAATTGGAAGGCAAAACACTTTTAATTAGATTGAACTGAATATTTTGAAAGCAATCAAACCGTTGCTTTAATTCATTTTTGAGTTTGCGCTAAAACAAATCATGTAAGAAGACTGCATCAAACTATTTGTGGAACCAGCATAAGATATTGCTGGACCCTCGATATCTGTGGTAGTAGGAAGGTCTGTTATGCTGCATCTCCAACACTTCATCTTATTTAGGATGTGTGTGACTCTCTGCAGTGTCTGATTTCTTTCTTTCTGCCCAGGGGCTGCTGGTCCGTCATTATTTCAGGCTTTTCAAGTCTTATTCCCGAGTCCTTATGAATTCCCACGAGAGCCACTTTTGTGGCAGATTCCATTTGGTTTCATAAGAAAGAGAAATCTTGGCATGGGCTGCAAATCTCACACATTAGGAACAATTTGTAAACCACACAGGCCAGGCAGACAGAGCCCATCCTTAGAACAGTCTGCTCCTGTTTCTGCCATTGTCTCCCAGGCATCGGTCTGCCATTTCCCAGCTGACCAGCTTGTGTGTAGAGAAATGTGAAAAGTTACAAACAAAAATGGTTTCCACAGAGCGAGAGGAGTAGCCGAGGAGAGGAAGGAAATTCTGTGGGATTTTGCTCCCTCCCCCCACCCCACACTTGATCCAAAATATACAAAGAAGGCTTCTGTCTTAAATGCGAATGTCAGCTTTACATCTTTTAAGTTTGGATTAACTCAGCAATTCAAACGAAAAAAAAAATCTGACAGCCTTTCAGATATGATGCAGGAAGAAAATCTTCCCTCCCCCAACTCATGTTCATTTGCAAAGCCAAAGAGCGTTTAGACTGAATAGTGTGGCTCCACTTGCCTGTCCAGTCATAGTTAGCATTACAATGGTCAGTATTAACATCCTAAGGCCCACATTAGGGCTTCAGCGCTGTTATACATTTTAGAATAAGAAACAAGGTGGCCAGAGTGTAGGAAATCCTTTTTCTGGAAACACTGCGGTACAATCGCCTACATCTCATAAAAGGTAAATAAATTGCTTTCAGTCGCTGTCTTGAACTGCGCATACCACCTTGGTAGGACTACATGCTAAGAAGCAGAGGGGTTAGGAAAATAAAGCTCTCCTATATGAATGGGTCTAGGAACACTAGCCTGTTACATTGTTTTAGACACAGATAAATGCAACATCACTGGGAATAAAGTGACATTTTATTATTTAAAGATGTACCATCAGATATTTTTACACAAGTTTGATTTTTTTTATAGGTTAGCTTTAGGGTTGGAAATTGTTCCTTTGAAACAGAAAAGATAGATAGCCCTGTGCTCTGTGTGTGAAGGAATTCACTCTGGCTTGAGGAATAGTAAAGAGATTCCGTTGGTGCTGCTGTCTGACCAATGATGGACTATTATCCAATCCCTAATTTTCTATCAAAAGTTTTACACACGATAGAGCACTCCTGTTTTTCTACAGATATCTCTTACTGACCCACAGTTATTGGAGCTGCGCTATCCGCTGTGTTTTGGATTTTAATCCTGAGGCTGGTTGAACTTTTGCCGTAGTGCTTGACATTTATTTTTTTTTAAATAAAGATTTGTTATCTACCGGTAATCCCCTTCTCTTTTATTGAGCGAGGTATCCATCCTTGGGCAGTCTGAAGCCTGTCATACACTGCAGTGATCTTGCATCCAGAGCCAGCTACACGTGTGGCAAAGTATTTTCACCAATTGTATGAGGGAGGACAACAATCTGCAAATGCCGAGCATATTTTTTTGTAGATGTGTTTTTTTGAGGACTACTTCTGAGTGTTGGAGATGCTCATAACTAATGTTTCCACAGCACAGGCTCATTAATACAGCAGTATCCTCTTGTCTACGTCACTAGGAATAACAACATTTACATTTGCTGTGGTAGCCATTACCTGGTACCTCTTTTGTACTTCAATAATAAAACTTTATAACATTTTACGCAGCACTGTACAAAAAGAAAGAGGAGACATTACATTAAACAATGTTATTCAAGGATATTACAGAATTACACAAAATCGTGAAAAAAGTTATAAACAAGATGCAAAAGCATATTTGAAAATATCGGTCTTATACTTTCTTTCCTACAGCTAGTTAAAATGTTGTTGTGTTCTCTTGAATTGTTTGAATAAAACTATTTGTATTCAAACACAGGGATCACCTGATAATAGTATAGAATAGTCTGGCAGTCTTAAGCAGTTCTTTTGCAGCCAATAGTATGTGTGTGGGCATTGAGAGACTTCATGTAGATGAAGGGAATGCCGCCTGACCCCAGAGCTTACTAGTTAATATATTGCCTAAAAGCTTGCTTCTCTCACAGAATAGCATCAAAAATGTTTTGTTTGATTTTATACAATTTGATTGTATCTGCTACTAGAATTATTTTTTTTTTTAAATGTTGGGGTTTTTTTCCCCCAAAGGTTATTGCAATTAAAATTTTTGTTTTACTTACACAGAGCATACTTTTAAACCTTTATTTAAGCAAAATGTCAAACATAATGCAAGGTTGATGGAACCCTGTCAGTAAATAATGTGAAAGCTTAAAAAAAATAGTTGTAATTATCGTGTACAGGATGCTTGTGGTTGACAGATTTTTATCCCATGGTTGTTGTACCACTAAGGTTCCAGATACAAGTCAAAGCAAATTAAAGCAAAGCCAGTTTTTGAGAAAATAAATTTCAGACAAAAAAAAAATTTCTCCAATAATTTTAGGGGATGTGAAAAAGTAGGGACAAAGCTCTTTAAAAGGGAATTGTAGTGAAAATAATTTAATGAATTGCTTAATTGTAAATCATTTATAAACTATTTAGTCAATGGTTGCTTATTGTAAAACCTTCCCTCTCCCTGATTTACATTCTGAAATGTATCACAGACTGCAAGCTCTTTAGTTCTGTCAAGTGATCTCTGTGGAATGTTACTGTGAAAGGGGTATCTTGAATCATTTCCTGCATTCTACTATGTCACCACAGTGCCTCTTTACAATGGACCTGAATTCTTGCACAGGAAAACCTAGAGAAATGCACCCTGTATGTATTTAGAGAGTGTAGCCTGTCTAATTCCCCTCTCTCATCTGTGTCTAATCACAAGTTGAAATTTGATCTCTCCCCTGTGTCAGCTGACTGCCATGGCAGATAAGCTCATTTGAAAGTACAGTATGTTAACAATATGTCTGCTTCCATGAAAGCAGGAAGCAGACACACTGTAGATTTATTGTAGTATTTGTATCAGCTGTAACAAAAAAATGTTGTTCTTTAAAGGTTATTATGCTGTTGTGTGTCTTTTAGAACCGAGAGGAAGTACTGAGTTCAGGTCCGCTTTAAGGCCCTGCAGACGACCATCTTTAATATAATTTTGATTTTGCCAGTTTTGCATTTTTTGTTGTTTTTTCTCTCCAGTTTTTGCGCACCAGCCTCCAAGCCAAGAAAGTGTGAATACACATACACAAATAGTGGAATATACGTAGATATACATATATTGGACAATGCTGACACGTGCAGACTTGTGTGGGCACTTCCGAAACTCATTGGTAAACAGGTGCTTGGCTGTTCTGATTTTCTAAAAGGGTTCAATGAATATCTACGTTTAAAAAAAATAAAAGCTCTTTTGGATCACTAGAAACCCAAGCACAATCTCATTAATGCAGAGTACAAGGCGAATCTCAAATTTCTTCTGCTGTTAATTTCCATGTAAAATTATTTCTGCGGTAGATAAAGGATTAAATAACTGCAAAAAAATATTGCTTGTGGTTTGATGATTTTTAAGGTGGAGTAGAAAACCTTCTCCCTCACTGGATATTCTTGTATTAGTGGAGCATTCGTCCTGTGATGATCTTCTCTTAAGTGATTTTTGCAAATAAGATCGCTAGACATAAATACTATGAAGTTGCTAGAATATGTTGTGGATGAAAACTTAAACTGTCTTTATTTTTTCTGGTAGGCAGACATGATGTTCAGTTCTGGGTTTTTTTGGATGGGTCTCCTCTTCATTCCTGTAACATCTTTGCTGTTTGATGTGTTTTATAAAGCGTGAGTATTTATTTTATTGCTTCATAGATACTACAGTATTTCTCTCTATTGTGTGCTAGTAGAAAATTTGGAAATCTTAACATAATCTGCAGTTTGTATGAGGGAAACCCATATGACACACACTGCTGTCAAACCTACGTATGCATTTCTGCAGAGCACCATATTTTTGAATTTTGAAATGCAGTGCAGCATTGGAGTTGCTTAGATCTAAAAAACAAATCTATGCAGAGAGAGCACTTACCCCTAAAAAAAGGCGTGTAAATGCTGAAGCAACTTTATTGAACAGTCAGTTGACAATACTTTTTTTTTGTTGGACTTCCCATTTCCTTAGGCCCTAGTGCCTGTTTCTGGCTGTAGCCAAAGAAATCACAGAAACGTGTTGGAAATCTCATGAGATGTTTCATCACCTGGCTGTTCTGTAATGTTGTTTCTCCATTTACGAAAAACAATCCAATCAGGCTGTGCTGGTACATCCTATTTAATCCTCACAAACAGGAAGTACCGATATGTCCTGTCTATATGGGGTGGATGTGCACTCTCCCGCCTCTCATTTACAGTGGGATTTACACATCTGGGATTGGTATAGGGGAACACGTGTTCCCTGAGCTAATCGAAATGCCTAGAAATAAATTAACTTGACTCCTATCAGGATCCATGTTTATTTATAATAATGAAAGTAAGAACCAGTGAAAAAAATATACTTCCTGGTTGCCCAGCATAGTGTATGGTGCCATCTTGTGGCCAAAAAGAAAAATTACAATAAAAAAGCCTTTAAAAAAATCTATTATAGTTATTAATCCTTTGCAAAACCCCAGCTTTTTAATATGTATGTCATGAGGATATATTACTGTTATTTTAGCAAATAAGGGCTTGTAATTAGTGATGGGGTACAAAAGTATTTATTTTCAAATCATATATTGTCGCCATACATTGTACTAGGAACATAATTTTAATATTGTGATAGGACAAATGAGAAGATAAAATGTGTGGGTTTTATCTATAGTAGCATTGTTTATTTTAAACCTATAGAGGATGAAATTAGAGAAATACTGTGTTTTTTTCATTTTTTCCCTTGTTCTCTCTACAAAATGCATATAAAATAATTACTAAAATCAAGTATCACCCACAAAAAGCTTAATTTGTGATGAAAACAAAACAAGCTCTAGATCATTTAGGTGCGATAAGAAGTGCTAAAATCATGGCCAAATGAATGGGAGGAGCGCTGAGAGGTGAAAATGGCTCCTGGTGGTAAGGGTAAAATAGCCTGTAGGTTAAAGTACTCATGAACTGAGAGTGGTCTGGGGGCTGCCATTTTAATTTCCTATTAAACAATACCAGTTGCCTGGCAGTCCTGCTGTTCTCTTTGCCTGCAGTAGTATCTGAAACAAGCACGTGGCTAATCTATTCAGACTTCAGTCATAAACACCTGAACTGTATACTTGTTCAGGGTCTATGGCTAAAAGTATTGACGGCAGAGGATCAGCAGGACAGCCAGGGAATGTGCATTGTTTAAAAGGAAATGTCAGCTTCCCTATCCCTCTCAGTTTAGGTATGCTTTAAACAACTTGTGTATATCAAAGAAAATGACGGATGTAGCATACTGTGTCATATATAAAAGTATGTAAAATGAATTGCTTAATAGATATTGATCTATTTGTAAAAAAAAAATATATATATATATATATATATATATATCATATCCTACACCTACATTATCATATAAGCACATTATTTATTTCTATTGTTCATAAAGTGTCAAAAGAACCAGTTTTAAGGATTTGGTGGATGAAGTTCAGGAGCTTGAGGCCAAGTCACAAGACCCCGGAGCCGTTGTACATGGCAAAAGGTAAACAATCCTGCTTACTATTCATTATTGCATTTATTAGCTTTTTGTTGGATTATTGCTTTGTTTTTTGCTTGAGTACAGGCTCACATGGGTGCTAAGTGATGGCCGCGGCGCTCGTTGCTTAATCGCTGTCCATTCATTTGAATGGACAGCATCTTTACCATAGTTTGTGCAAACTACGCTCGATTTTTCCCGTTGCCTAGTTTGTAGCTTCCATGATTAGCAAGTGCTGCACTTCCGTGTCAAAAGCGCCAAACGTTTGGAAGCACCACCGGAAGTTCCCAAATGCTTTTCTGCCCACTTGTAGAAAAGTATTTGAGCGATTTGCTTGGGTGGCTGGTTCAGACTCCTGTCTGACCCTGCCCTAAAATCATTGCTATGGATTGTGAAAAAACTGTACGTCATCTGACCAGTACTAGTAAGTATGTAAGATAAGTGGATTACTTTACAAGTTGGCTCTTGAGAGTTATACATTTTTGCTAGTTACCCTTTTTATTTCGCCAAACTCAAATCATAATTTTCAACAATAGCAAAAAAATGTATGGATATTGAGCAAATTTTCTTCCCTCTTTTATTGTTTTTTTTTTTTTATTGCTTTCTAAATTTTCCAATTAAATAAGAAAGCCTCCCTAGAACAGTTTTTTCTATATTTTTTTTTATTTTTTTTAGCAAACAGGATTTGAAACCCATTTGTGAGGAACATGATTTTGAAATGAAGGCAATATTCATCGCAGTCTATTGTTAGAGATGACTACCCAATTTATATAGGGTCTGATGCTTCAAAGCAGCGTTGTCCAACTGGTGGCCCACAGGCTGCACTTGCTTGCCTGGACTATTTTTTGTGTCAGCCCCCCTCCTCTGGCAGGCTAACCTCTTGTTCACACTTTGCTCTGCCACCCGAAGCCAGGACATTGATGCTCCGCCCCCTCCAGCCAAACAAACACGTTGCTTGCCAGCTCCCTGCCCACGAAGTTGGACTGCACTGCTTTAAAGAAACCCATATTGAGTCTTGACCAAGTACTTTAAAGGCGATTTACTTTACATGAGCTAATTAAGATGCTTGCATTGATTAGCCAACACATTATCACACCACCGTCTAAATATTGTGTAGGTCCCCTTTGTGCTGCCAGCAGTGCAGCTTTGATCTATTGAGGCACTTGCTGTTAGATGTTAACAGATGCTGGTATATTTACTTGCAGGAATTTTCAGAACTGCATGTAAATAATAGCAGGAGATTTTGTGTTGCATCCTCGACTGGGGTATGAAAGTCCACAGCAGTCATTTATTTTATTAAAGGTCCACGTGGCCTGGCTTACGTGGGTTGAAAAAAATTGGTATTATTGAGCATGAAAGCAACATCTGTCTTACCAAAGAGCAGGGTTTGACATTGAGTAGCAACATTTAGAAAAGCAAATTTACTATAGAAACCCCACTAGTGTTACACTTTGTCAATACCAACCATAATGTCAGCCAAATATGCTGGCATATGCATGAAGCGATGGCAAAAAGGGGTACGCTTACACAATTTACTACTTAGGAGACAGGGCTTGGGGTCGGTACAAAGATCATCTGACTCCCAACTCCTCAGTTTATGAAACCACCAACTCCAGGTAGCCAAATTGCACCAACTCCACAGCCCTTGCAAAGCTATGGAGTGGGTACAAAAATCATCCAACTCCGACTACTAGACTTCGAATCCACAGCCCTTTTAGAAGATGGTCTGCTGGACTGAAGCAGCACAGTGCTTTTCTCCGTTTCTCTAGATGTCAGGTTACAGTTGACTAATTGTGTTGGCATAGTGTACCTTGGTGAATGTCTAAAAACCTTCAACGTCCCAAAAACAGTTGTCATCACTCTATGAAAAATAACGTGGAAGGGGATGGGGGAATGAACTGGCATACAAGGCTTCATTTTTTTTATTCCTTTGGTCAAAGTGATGAATCTGTTCCATCCACAGTAACACTATGTGCCACTTCACTACAGTGAAATATACTTGCCTGGCACCATCACCTAGTGTCCGCATCTTATGAGCACCAGCCTCCAGAGGTAATATGCATTTCAGGGACATATACTTGATCATTGCCTGCCAGCCGTCTGGCTCCGCTCTAACCCATCATGATCTCTGTGGCATGTCTCATCCCTCCCCTCTTGCTTCTACAATGCTAACCTGCGCTATCATTCCCTCCATTGTTTGCCTGTCACATAAAAGATACAATTCATAAGCCTGCCTCTCACCTGCAAAGCACTTCAGTCTTGCTCCTCCCTTCTTAACTGCAGTTGTCTCCAGATACTTCCCTGCATGAAACCTCCACTCTACTAACTATATTCTTCTCTCTAGTCACCTGTTCTCATTCTTGCATAAAAGACTTCTCTCAAATTTCATCCATCTCTGCAACTTCTTTCCACACTCTGTCGCTCACCCACACTTGCTATCTTTAGGTGCAACCTGACAATGCATCTCATCAGGCAAGCATATAGTCACACCTAAGACACTTCATGCTTCCACCTTGTATACAGCTCCCCCTCTACCTGTTGCTCTAAGCCTTAAAGTTTACCCGAGCTGAAGCTCGGATCCAAAAGTAAATGCCTTAGAAGAGAGAAGCCTATGGATATGATAGAGGCTTCCCACGCCATCCTCTGGTCCCATCGCTGAGCATGGATCCCCCGATGATTACCGCCAATTGCATGTTGGTAATCCCATTGGAGCCGCGCTTCTTTTCAGGCACAGGTGCACCAGCGCAGTCCACCGGAGCCATGCCTATTCAGAGGCGTGGCCATACTTGTGCGGGTGCAGCAGGGCTGTGCTCATGCCAGAAAATCAGCGCGGCTCCCAAGTGAAGGAGGGTCCCAGGCAGCGGCGGAGGACAGCGTGGGAATCCGCTGGAGCATCCAGAGGCTTCTCTGTCCTTAGGTATTTACTTTTTCACATTCTGGATGCCTCGGGTTCTCTTTAACTCCTTAGACTGTAAGCTCAATTGGGCAGGGCTCTCCATCCCTGTATGTGTTACTACTGCTGTGTCGGGATTCTCAATGAGATGCAAGCTGCATAACCTTTACATGAAATTTCAATGCAAAGAGAAATGATTTGCCTCTCATTGATCATCCCTGCTGCTGTGTGAAGCGGTTTCATGTTTTCCACCTCCATGTATGATGCATTGCTGACCTGCTCAGTTGTCATTTATCTGTAACCCATTGTCTTGTAACTGTCTGTATTTTATATTCCCTGTTGTACAACGCTACAGAAGATGGCGGCACCGTATAAATCTAAAATAATAATCGCCGTTAGCACCCTTTATTTTTGCTCCTTTATGAATGCCCCCCATAGAACATGTGGTACAAACTCTGTTCATGCTCAGGTAAAATATTTGTAGGTTGGGCCTTTACAAATAAAGAAGTAGCGATATGTCATTTAAACAGCCATTGAGATGTAACTAATAATTGCCTTTATATTTTAGCTTGCTGATTGACCACCATGAAGTTTGTGTTAACGTTTTCTATTTCTTCGATGTGTATGCAGTTTAACAGAGAGAGCGCAGCTTCTGAAAAACGTTTTCAAGAAGAGTACCGTCAACTTGTATCGTTCCGAATCTGTTCAGCACAACTTGCTGCGTAAGTTTGTCTTGTTCCTTCTGCCCGCTGCATACAGAACAGTCTGCACTTCCATGAAAAGCTGATTAGACTTACAACCATATAACATCGGTACACAAAGAGTAAATTCTGTGAACAAGCATAGAATTATGCTATTCCACGTGTCTTTGTAGACTTACAAAATGTTTTCAACTACGGATACAGAAAGAAAAAAATGGCTTTGTTTCATATTCAAAGCGTTTTTATTAACCTACCTGGCGGTATGCAGATGCAGTGGCTGTGTCCGCGGGAGGCATTTTTTTTTAATAAAAAATGTTTTCTATTTGTTAGCTAGCACTAGGCTAGCTAACTGTGCAGCAAGTCCCCGGCACCTCTATGACCAACCCCCCCCCCGATCGCCACTGGCAATATTTACCCGTCTGCGATCCCGCGAGAGCCACAGCTTCAGCAATGAGCTTCACTGTCGCTATGGCGACGATCGGACATGATGTCATCGACATCATGTGCAGTCCCGATCCTCCCCATAGCGAAGCCTGGAGCTGATTGGGAGGCTGCGCCATTGCGGGATCCCGGGGGTGTACGTATACCAGGGGCGGCCACTGGGGACCGGAGGGACTTGCCACACATAGTTAGCTAGCGAAGTGCTAGCTGAACAATATAAAACCGTTTTTATTTTATTTTTTTAAATCCTCAGGGGCCATGTGATCCCCTGCTGCGGCTAGCCCGACAGTGTCGGGCTTACCGCCAGGGAGGTTATACAATATAAAACAATACAAAAATAAATACATAAATAAATACTAAAAACACATGAAGCCTATCCCAAGAGGTATATAGACACATCAATACAAAATGGATAACAGGTCAGCAAAAAAAAGGGAAAAAGGCCAACGGCATAACCAAGTGAGTTACACATTCTTAGTCAGTGCAACCCACCGTTCCCAGACCAAGTCCTATTTCTCCAAATATTCAATGCTGGCATAAAAGAGACGGTCAGATAACCTGAGCATACTCATATGATCTCTCAAAAGAGAAATAGGCAAAGATAGACTTTAGGAAATTGCTTTTTAACGGTGATGTGAAGCAGGAGCCAGTTATTCACCTCCCTGGCGGTATCATTATGTCAGTATTTTAGGATCTAAAAGTGGTGCAATCTGTGGCAGCCCAGCACATTACTAACCTCCCCTGGCTGCATATCTCCCTCCGTCCACCGGGTGGGGATGTTAAACCATAGTGAGATCACTGGTTGTAGTCATGACAACAGATGGTGATCTCACCAGAGGGATCCAGTGCCTCCGAGGACTAGAAAAAGAATGGCGTCTGGATCCCAGGGAAGGTGATTTACAAAGCCCACTGCGCGCAGGCTCTGCGTTCACCTCCCGGCGGTACCATGAGTCAGGCTCGGGTACCGCCCTGAGTTGCAGATTTCTGTCCCGAACCTGACCTGAGGATACCGCTAAGGAGGTTAAATCATTACATCTGCTTCTATGCTGACTAAATCTAGAGATAAAAGTAATGTTTCATGGTAAATAGTAATTGGAAGAGATGAGGAAATTGTCACCTGGCTGCAAGACTGTTCAATCCTACCTGCAGTCATTTTCAAAAACTTTTTTTCTGTTCGTTAACAAGAATCAGAAGCTCATACTCAATGAAATATTCCATTCAGCTTAAAGTGGATCAAACATAAACTCATTGTGGTCCTTTCATATAGTTTATAGGGCATTCCTCAAGCCAAATACTTTTTTTATTTTATTTTAATACTCAAATTCCCTATAAACTAAACAAGGCTCGCCCACAGCTTTTCAGAGAGCCTTGGCACTCAGTCCCAGGTAGCAAGGGCTTATGGAAGCTCAGTATGGGCAGGAGGAGGAGGAAGAGGTTACTAGCCAGAGATTTCAGAGGGAGGAGGAGAGGTGACTGAATTTGTCACAGGCTGCGAGCTGGAGATGCTATCAGTTTGACTGTGTAATATCACAAACAGAACATGGCTGCCCTCATTGTATCACAGCAATAATTAATCATAAACTTTTGAAGCGGTTTGCAGCTAAATTTGCTGTGTAAACTATAAACTTTAGATAAGATATATATAGACAAGTTACTTGTTATAATAACTTTCATCTCAGATCCACTTTAAAGTATAGAAGTTTCTCACTTTTTCATAAAAATAAAGCTTGCTTTGTTAGTCCTCTCACAGGAGTCCAGAGGACCTTTTTCTAAACGTCTGTAGTGTATTTTAAAGCATAAGCTGTGTGGGCAGTAAGCTTAGCCTCTTCCTCTTTTTAGGGCTGCTTTTGCTGCTCTCCTATCACAACCCACCAGTCAGCAGCAGACTTATGCAATTAGATGGGGATTTTCCCAGCCTGCTAAAATGAGAGCGTTCTGTGTAGTGCCTGCACTACTCCACCTTTATGTTAAACTAATATTGTACTTAGCAATTGGTATAAGAGTTTTTGAAGTCCTGTTTCATCCCCCTTTAAGACCTCTTAAACAAGGATAAAGAGGGGTCCCATCTGTGCCTTCTGTCAGTGCTTATTTTCTATTAAACCACCAACATAGTGACTTCTGTATTATAATACTAGAATCTACTGCTTTCCTGATTTACAACTTTTAGTTGGTCATTTTAATCAGGTAGAATTTGTACAATTTAACACTGTAGCTTCTATAGATAATCTATTCTAGGAAAATGTCTACTTTGGAGAATTGTGAATTGGGGCCATAACTTCTCCTTGTCTGAAGCTATCACTGATATCACTAACCGAGGCGAAGTCTTTTGTACAAACTGAGGGAACAGGCATGTATGGGCAACATGCCAAATCAGCCAGGTTGAACACTACTGCCCATGACATGGAACACTTACAGGGGCATTTACAAGGGGATGGAGAATGTGGGCATGATGCTGCCCATACATGCCCGCTCCTTCCATTTGTACAAAAGACTTTGCCTTGGTTATACTTTAATCAGTGATGGAGAGGCTAAGGCCCCAATTCACAAGTCTGCAAAGTAGACATTTTCCTAAAATAGATCATTTATAGAAGCTATTTGTGCAAAAGGCTTTGCCTCGGGTACATTTTAAAAAGCAAGATTTCCTCTTGTGGTTAAAGTTCAGAAAGACTTGGGGCAGAGCTTTTTTATCCTACATAATGGAACATCCATCATAGGGAGTGTCATCTAAAATATCTAAACACAGGTTGGGGGGGGGGGGGGCAATAGGTAACTATTCTTTACTTTGAAAGTACAGTTGTCTTTTTACCCTTCATCTTTTGCTTTACAGATGGTTATGCCTTCTCACAAGATGAAAATGGTATTGTTTCACAGTCTGAAGTGATCAGAGCATATGACACCACAAAACAGAAGCCTGAAGAGTGGTGAATCCGATCCTGCCCTGCTCTCTGAGGGCCGAGACTAAGACATACGATCTCGCTACTGTTTGGGTTTTCGATCTCTTGTGAAACCTGTCCCACCATTAAAAACATATACGACATAGAAGAAGTTGTGAATGTCTAAGCAACCATTAAATATGCTAATTAGTTTAGGCTTGAAGACTAAAACTTGTGATGAGTCTTTGCTTAGCCAGAGAGGGGTCTCAGTATTATTTATTAGTAATGAAGAATGTCTTGCTGCCTTAGTAACCAGCAAGCTAACTACGTCTTTAACATCGAAGTACAGAGCATCATTACACATAACGGATATACCAACTGTGGCAGCTCAACATAAGGTTGAAGATGAAACCATAATGGCTGTCTACATCACTGATGTTCCAGAGGGTTAAGTGTCAAACTATTTTTATGAATACGTTTGCCAAAGAAGTCAGAGTTTTAATTTACTGCTTTAGTTTTTGTAACATCTAAGGAGCAGTAATACATGTATTAAAAATGAGAAGGAAAATGTTACATTTAAGTTCACTGGCTCTGTTTGTTTGCTGTAAGGACAGTTTTTTGTTTTTTTTTATTACTTGTGATGTTTTACACCTTCAGCCTTATTCATCCTGTATTGTTTATCTTGTAGAGTAAAAATGTGAATGCTGTACGCGGCCTGCTTGTTTGGATGCCAGCCTTGATGCATTTCTGTTGAGGTCGATGATTGTCTCACCTAGATACTAGTGTTTTGTGTAAATTTCTTTTTAATATCTCTCCCAAAAATGGCGTCTTTGCACTTCTATTAAAATCTTCCACTCTCCTCTCCATTCATTTTTTTGTCTCCTGAAAGTAACGTTTTGTGAATTTCTGAAGGACCTTTTTTGGGTAACTTTATTTAAATGGAGGACCTATTGGTATTTTTCTGCACAGAAACACGATCTTGCTCTTCTACAGCAAGAAACATTTTTTTTTTGCTGTGTGCGCATTTATATATTTGCAACTAATGCCTATGTAATTAGTGTGATCATTTTTAAACTACTGCAGATTTTGTATTCTGTGCAGCATTCAATTAATGGTTACATCTCAATTTAAAATCAATTTACTTGATCAGAATTCCCCATTTTTGTTATAGGCACTCTTTATTAAGGCCTCTTTCACAGTGGGACGGTGCGTTTGATGCGACGTTAAGGTCGCATAATGTGCCCCTAATGCAATGCATTGAAAGACTATAACTTGGACATTATAGAACATTCTGTAGCCCTGCGTTTGGTGCACCGTTTTCGTTGCACAGTCATGGAACGAAAACGGCGCATGCGTTACATACAAAAAAAGCATTACTGAGCATGTGCAACACACACAACGCAGCAGATTTATTGCTAAACGCACAGCATGCAGCACTTTCTAAATATTGCTACACGTTACACGCAACGCATTGTGTGCACTGTGAATGTTGCACAGACTTAATATTGCTATGCGTTAGTCCAAAACATTTTGTAACGTGCGACTTTAACATCGCACTGTGAAAGAGGCCTAAGTTGACAAATCTAAAAATGTTTTAATCTTAAAAACCTCATATACACATGATTTAACTTGATTGGATTTTAGGCTACACCACTAAGTACTGTAAATATTTAAAATCTTTGCCTTCTTCTTTGCACTAAGACTGTGGGAAAAAAATGTACCTACAGATAAAAATAAAGCTTTATGCACAGTCCCATATTCAAACCATTTGTCTAGATAATTTTACTTCAGCCTCCATGAGGAGGGAATACAGTATATTACATACTGCATTCAATGGTCATGTTAATATTTGGTACACTTTTGAACACATACCTGTGCAAAAAAGAAAAATATTGTTTTGTTTTGTTTTTAAACAAATTTGCAACCAAGGCATATTAATGTTCGATATTTAGTTAAGCGCAATTTATATATCTGATCAATTTTTTCAAATTAAGTGACATTACATACACTGGATTTTCTTTAAGACTGCTAAGTGCCTGCACATTCTAGTGACATGACTGTGCTTATTAATTAAAAACACAAAGAACTACTATTTATATGTTTTCAATACTCTGCTACATTTTAAGGGTTAGTTTTCATCCATCCAGCAGACTTTGTAGGTGGATGTGCGGAGGATGCTGTTGTGTACTTTTTTTTTATTTATTTTTTATTTTTTTGCTCTGCACCATGGAACTCATCTGATATTACATTTTAGTTCATTTTTGTACCTTTATTGCCAACAAATCTGTATTTTCTTGTCTTGTTTAGTACTTAGCATATTTTTTATTTAATATCCTGAGTGAATTCTATCTGATTAATTCCCACCAATATTCTCACAAGCATATTATTTTGTACAAATATAATTAGTGTGTGAATTTACATGAGACATTGAGGAATATTTATTTCACAACCTTTATTATAAAAAAAGGGAACGGATAGTCTGTTGGCTTATTATGTTACAGAAAGAAATAGATAATTTTATATATATGCTCACACAAGTGGGGCATATTTGGGATTCTATAATGGGAAAAAATTAAATTTAGTTTATAGTTTTAGTAAATATGTTAGCTTAAGTAATTTTAGAAGCATTATATATATTTATATAGTTACTGAAATGTTCCTCTTTCCTAATCCTAAAAAAGTCTTATTGTGATTCCAAAGGTGCCAATCAAATAGGTGTCATCTAAATATGATTTAAACTAGAATAAGTATTGAATATTTTTGTTTTCATGACAGTTTGGTTCTTTTAAAAGATTTTTTTACCAATTTAATTTGTGATTTTTAACTTAAAAATTAATATATTGCAGATATCACCAGTTTGGTTCTTCACGTATAGCTTGTACAGGAAGGTTGTTAAATATGAGCATACTAATGAGTACTGAAGTAATGTATTTCTGCCAGAGAAAGCTTATTTGCAGACTTGATTCCCATTTAAATAAGTAAATACCACCTATGACTAGACTGATTTTACCTTGTTTAACTTTATTTCTCTATTCCCAGCTCTGTGTGACTGTTGGTGTATCTTTACATGAATATTAGGCAAATTAATTTTCTGTGGCTTACTGAAATGTTTTGTGGTTGTGTTGAGTGCATCTTTCTGTCTGCACGAGTAAATATTTGAAAGTATAATGCTTTATGATTATGTTAAATTCATGTGAACCCTCTGTTTTGTAGTTGATTTGGAAGCTTGCACTTTGCTTTTGTTTTGTTTTTATTTTAGTTTTTTTTTTATTTTAAGATCATATGATGTCAGTCTCACTCATCATGGTTATTTCTTTTTACACTAACTTTGTAGACAATTGCTGCCCTTTTTATGTAAATAATGGGTCAAGTTTTTTGTTTGGTGCAAGTTTTTATTTTTCTCTCTAGAAGCCATAATAGAACATTTGTATTTTTTGCACTGTTTTTGGTTTTCGAGTTGTCAATGGAATGAGTTGTGATATAGTATGTTTTAGACATTGACGTATCGCTGCTGTAATTGTGAACTGTGGTGCTGCATGAATGAAGTTGTTTGTGATATTCGGGCCTCAGGTTTTTTTTTTTTTTCTTTTTTCTTTCTAAACTTTTGTTGCTCAAGTCAAATTAATGTTTTTAGTCTTGTTAGCAAGGAAAAAAAAACTTGAAATTATTGGCACCAGATTTTCATTTTTATTTTTTTTTATTAATTTATTTTAATGCAGTGTTTGTCTTTTTAATTTGTGAATGTGCATGATTAACATTGTACCTTCAATGTTTTGTCTTGGTTGTTTAATAAAAAAAAAAGAAAACTTTAAAAAATGGCCTCCTTTTTTGCAAAAGAAACTGCAGTTCCTGTTTCTTTTTCCAGATGTTTTAGTTAATTTATATATCACTCTAGAACCTAGGTTCTCAACATGTGGTACGCGTACCCTAAGGGGTACTTCTGATGGTTCCAGGGGGTACCTGGGCTTGATATAATTAACCAAGAATAGCAAATTTAGAGTTTTAGAAATAATACATCTTATTTCAACACCAAATTAGTATTTTAGCTAATTAAAAACAATTGGAAATGCTTGGAAATTGTATAGAACCAATTATGTACTAAGATGAAATATATATTTGTCAAGGGGTACTTGTGATCATGTTTACTATGCCAGGGGGTACTTGATGAGTACAGGGTTTTAATAGGGGTACATACCAATAAAATGTTGAGAAACACTGCTCTAGAACATATATTTTCATTTAGCCTAAGTCTTTGATTTAGTATGCCAATTAATTATTTATAACATTATTTTGGTAAATATTTACTCCTCAGATAGCATGGCGCTTTGATCCACTGTATTTTCATAAATTCTGGCCCAATGTTTAAATGTGTAATTGAAGACTTGATGCTCCTTTCGACTTTTACTATAAAACCCACGGATTGTCGGTCTGTGTATCCTGTTCTATCGAACATGGACTGCAGAGGACAAGTGGACTTGTGAAGAAGTGATGTTGTAACATTGAGGGAGGGATCACACTTGTGTCTGTGGAAATTGCAAACCATTCCTCACCTTGCAACTTTTTTTTTTTCTTCACACTATTGAATGCAGGTGTGTTTTTTACAATAACCAGTGAATTTCAGATAATGGCATATGTTGTTTGAAGATGGCTCCTGAAAATGTAGCAGTCTGATAGGAAAGCATCATTTTTGATTTTTTTGCACTGGGGCAAAACATCTCTGCCAGAGGGATGAGTTGTCAAGTAATTATGTATATTTTTGCACGAAATGCTGCTGTGATCTGTGCTACTGCCACATCATATCTTTATTGGTGAGTTTAGTCCAGGACTCTGGTCAGGAGTAAGGCAGGGGTCACACTTGTCAGTTTTTCTGCACAGAAAAAAACGCATCAAAATAGATTTAAACTGAGAACTCAATGGGCTAGTTTAAATGCTTTTTCACGTGCAGAGAAAAAAATGACCTTGTGCACATAATTCTGCTCATTTTGTCAATTTTCTCTATCAAATACATTAGGTGCTGTGAAAAAATGCACATTTTCTGCATACAAACACAATGTGCAGACATAAAATGAGTAAGGACTCTTACTGAATACGTATTGACCCTAGCCAGGATTCAAACCCTGGTCTCCCATGTCAAAGACAGAGCCCTTAACCAGTACACAATTGGTGGCAGAAATAAAATGCGCACAGAAAAGTCAAGTGTGACCCCTGCCTCAGTGTAAACCTCCCCATTCACAGTACTGACCTTCAGTCAGCCCAAGCCAACAGCAGCCATTTCCTATTTATATTTTCTGAGCTTTCATTGGTCAGCTAGTTTACATGATATTTACAGCATATGCTTCTAGTTGCCTGTGAAGAGCACCACAAGTTTCAGCAACTGAGGCGCTTTGAGTACACCAGGCGAAAAGCGCAATATAAATGTTGTCTTGTCATATCTGCAACCAGCATGAAGCCAATGCAGTCAGCAAACTCGTCTACTTACTAGTTGTATGCCATAAATAGAGCATCAGCACAACAACCTAACAACTGGCTTTATCTTCCATTTATTTAATTGCTTCCATTTGGCTGCATGCAAATTCAGCCGAATGGTGCTTGTGACCAGCAGCCAGGTGGCTTAAAATGTACTCGAGGTGACGTTACAGCCTACCTAATAAAAGGCGAGTGTCCCTGCGTCCCATGTCCCTGTCAGTGCTTTTGCGCTACTGTGCATGTCCTGCACTGACAGTCGTTGTGACAGGGCAGGGTGCGGGCGTGTGACTGTGTGCGCGCTGCGGACGTATGAGCACGCGGGCGCACGGCGGACATGTGCGTGGCCGTGCTGTAATGTGTTGGCGGCAACAGACCTAGAGCAGGCTATACATTCTGTAATCTCTTAGCTAAGAAAAGCTGCTGCACATCAATATGATGGATATCACTGAAGTAAAGGATCTTCTGTATAATCACACATGTTTAGAAACCCGGTTAAAAAAAACACATGTGGTGTAATAAATTTTTAATTGCGCCCACCACCAGTTTCACCGTGACTGGGGTGATGATGAGCCACACAGGTGCTGTACATAAATCCATATACGACATTCCAGATATAATTTAATATAGGATCCAGCTAAAAGCACACCTACGAGAATGAATCTGGTTCATAAGACCTCTAAGACATAACACCAAAAAAAAACAAAGGTTGGGATCAAACCCAGACTCCTTTTAGGCCCCTTCCCCACTTGAACGCATCCAGAACAAAGTGGAAGAGCAGACGCAAGGCACAGCACTTACGATTCGATGCGATTTTTGTCAATGTCATTGCGATTACATTCATTACAATTCATAGAAATTGCAACGTGCGTGTGTATTTTTGTTGGCAACTGTGGTTTGCGATTCCATGGTGAATTGCAACGCATGGATGGGGACCTCCAGATAGTTCAGCTTACGCACTTCTGATGCCCCCAGGATCGCGCCGCTTTGGGGTCCTGAAAATTTGTTGGGATTCACATTCCCTTAGCGTGTTTTTTTGCAGGTTATACGTATTATATGTGTGCTTATACAGAAGATCCTTCACTTTAAAGATATCCATCATGTTGATGCAGAGCAGCTTTGCCTCATATTGACTTGTCCTGCTACAGTGCGCCCAAGCTGTTGGACTGCTTGCATTTCCACTTTGAAATAGAAAATAAACCACTGCGCCACTCCAATTTCTCAATATCATTGCTTTATTTCGAAAGTCAAGTATCTCGGCATCATGGGTGTATTATTCATATATTATCTGGGTGGCTTCACTCGTAGATCCACAGTAATGGTTCTGATACAGCGGGTAGGTAATGTTTATACTACTCTCCTAACAGTTTTTTCTTCTAGACCTTACTACCATTTTCCTTTTGCTTCTTCACAGACGTACCTGTCCCTCACCAATGCTCTGCCTCCCATTGTTATTTCCTTGTAATTGATAGTACCTGACCAATCCTTCTTCCACCCTCATTGTTGCAGGAGAGTACCAGAATGGTCCGGCAGCCCCAGCTTTTCTTCAGCATGATTTGGCACATGGGTAGTGCACTGGCAATAGAGGGGGGGGGGGGGGCTATGGAGCCACCACCTCACATGTAAGAGGGGTAGTTATTTCAATGCTGTAGGAAGGAATCATTGAGTTGTCCCAATGTTGAATTGCATTTTTTTTTATAAAGCTTTGGTTTGCGTTTTGGTTAATACACTCATCTTAAGTCTGTACCTGCGTAACTGTAGATTGCCAGGGCCCATACCTGAACCCAAAGAACACCATCCCCACTGTCAAACATGGTGGTGGGAAACTAATGCTTTGGGGTGTTTTTCAGCCAATGGACCAGGGAACCTAATCACAGTAAACGGCACCATGAAGAAAGAACAATACATAAGGATTCTCAACGACAACATCAGGCAGTCTGCAGAGAAACTTGGCCTTGGGCACCAGTGGACATTTCTGCATGACAATGACCCAAAACACACAGCAAAAGTGTTGAAGAAATGGTTAGCAAACCATTAACGTTTTGGAGGGGCCAGACAGTCCTGACTTGAATCCAAATGAGAATCTGTGGAGGGAGCTAAAGATTAGGGTGTTGGCAAGAAGCGAAAATGGCGAATCCAGCGCTGGAGACTTGGGCGCAGCTGGTGCCACCATAGGCTTTAATAGGAATTACGGCTATAGCAGGGCACAGGGAGTAACTTTGGCGCCGTCAGAATATGGAGCTGAAGTTACTTTTATAATACAATAATTTGGCTTCCAGCAATTGCTGGAAGCCGAATTATTTCTATCCCCACCATCCACAGCAGCCTGGAGGGGGGAATAGTATTTAATACGGTCGGGAACTTGTGCAGCAGCAGGATCAGCCATATACCGGCCGTATCCTGCACCCAAGTCACCCGCGCCAATATCTCTCGTACGCATCAAGAAAACACTCCAACCTAAAAGATTTGGAGCTCATTGCTAAAGATGAATTGGCAAAAATACCTGTGGAGACATGCAAAAAGCTGGACTGAAATTATAGGAAGCATTTGATTGCTGCAATAGCCAATAAAGGCTCTTCTATTATTGATTATTGAGAAGGGTATGAATAATTTTGGACTGGACACTTTTTGCTCAAATGTAAATAAAACCTAAGAATATTCTTTTCCACAATAATGCCTCTTGTACATCGTCTTGTTATCTTTTAAGTCAAAATTTGCCAAGGGTATGAATAATTATGGGCAGCACTGTATGTTGAGGTATTTACCACACAAGTCGGTTATTTACCTCGCTGTTCGGTAATTTCAGCTTTCCAGGCGGTAACAGCCTTTTCCTAAGTCCTCGGTAAAGTTAGCTGTTTTCTGCATTACCTTATGCGGTAATGCTTTGTGAATCGAGGCCAATCTGTTAATATTCACAATCTGCTGGATCTCATACTACGTGGAGATGGTAAAATTTGTAAGTCATTGTCTGCTCAAAACTGGCATCATAGCCCAGGCTATATATACCAATACCTCAATATATAATTATAAGAGGTGACCAGGATAAATAACATAAAGATGGGACTGCTGAATAATTTTCTGTGTTCAGCTAATAGTCATTACTGGTCCACTTTTAGAAGGCCGGATTCTATCAAAGCATTTTCAGGCAGGTATTTTTCTTTTTTGCAGATTATTAACCTCCTTGCTGGTTCAATTCGTCCGGCAAGGAGGCAGCGCAGGAGGTTTTTTTTTAAATCATGTAGCGAGCCGAGGGCTCGCTACATGATAGCCGCTGAGCGGCGGCATCCCCCCACCCACTCCGATCGCCTTTGGCGATCAGAGTATGCAGGAAATCCCGTTGAGAACGGGATTTCTTGCAGGGCTTCCCCGGTCGCCATGGCGACGGGGCGGGATGACGTCACCGACGTCGGGACGTCATAGGGAATCCCGATCCGCCCCTCAACGCTGCCTGGCACTGATTGGCCAGGCAGTGCAGGGGTCTGGGGCAGGGGGGAGCGGCTCGGCGCGGCGGATCAGCGGCGGCGAGCGGAAGTTACAAGCAGCTAGCAAAGTGCTAGCTGCTTGTAACAAAAAAAATTATGCAAATCGGCCCAGCAGGGCCTGAGCAATCCTCCTGCGCAGGTTACCCCGAACTGAGTTCGGGATAACCGGCAAGGAGGTTAAATTCAAGTTGTTCATAAGATGTAAACTTGGCCAACGTGTAAACCTTGAATCTGGTACATGAAGAGTGTCCTCACTAGATCCTGAATGAGAATCCATACAGAATTCTAACAGAGTTTGAATATATGTATTTACATCAGTGATTTCAATATCTTAATAATCTCACCAGACATACAGCATATTTACACTGGCTTTAGGGCATATTCCTATAGGGATCTGCCACCTTTTTGAGAAATAAGCAATTACTTTAGTTCAGTTTTAAAAATAGCTAGAATAAATTCCAAATGTTATTTCAGACTGTGTACTTACAGTGGCTTGCAAAAGTATTCGGCCCCCTTGAAGTTTTCCACATTTTGTCACATAACTGCCACAAACATGAATCAATTTTATTGGAATTCCACATGAAATACCAATACGAAGTGGTGTACATGTGAGAAGTGGAATGAAAACCATACATGATTCTAAAAATATTTTACAAATCAATAACTGCAAAGTGGGGTGTGCATAAATATTCAGCCCCCTTTGCTCTGAGTGCAGTCAGTTGCCCATAGACATTGCCTGATGAGTGCTAATGACTAAATAGAGTGCACCTGTGTGTAATCTGTCAGTACAAATACAGCTGCTCTGTGATGGCCTCAGAGGTTGTCTAAGAGAATATTGGGAGCAACAACACCATGAAGTCCAAAGAACACACCAGACAGGTCAGGGATAAAGTTATTGAGAAATTTAAAGCAGGCTTAGGCTACAAAAAGTTTTCCAAAGCCTTGAACATCGCACAAAGCACTGTTCAAGCGATCATTCAGAAATGGAACGAGTATGGCACAACTGTAAACCTACCAAGAAAAGGCCGTCCACCTAAACTCACAGGTCGAACAAGGAGAGCGCTGATCAGAAATGCAGTCAAGAGGCCCATGGTGACTCTAGACGAGCTGCAGAGATCTACAGCTCAGGTGGGGGAATCTGTCCATAGGACAACTATTAGTCGTGCACTGCACAAAGTTGGCCCTTATAGAAGAGTGGCAAGAAGAAAGCCATTGTTAACATAAAAGCATAAGCAGTTCCGTTTGCAGTTTGCCACAAGCCATGTAGGGGACACAGTAAATGTGGAAGAAGGTGCTCTGGTCAGATGAGACCAAAATGGAACTTTTTGGCCAAAAATGCAAAACGCTATGTGTGGTGGAAAACTAACACTGCACATCACTCAGAACACACCCTCCCCACTGTTCAATATGGTGGTGGCAGCATCATGCTCTGGGGATGCTTCTCTTCAGCAGGGACAGGGAAGCTGGTCAGAGTTGATGGGAAGATGGATGGAGCCAAATACAGGGCAATCTTGGAAGAAAACCTCTTGGAGTCTGCAAAAGACTTGAGACTGGGCGGAGGTTCACCTTCCAGCAGGACAATGACCCTAAACATAAAGCCAGGGCAACAATGGAATGCTTTAAAACAAAACCTATCTATGTGTTAGAATGGCCCAGTCAAAGTCCAGATCTAAATCCAATTAAAAATCCGTGGTAAGATCTGAAAACTGCTGTTCACAAACGTTGTCCATCTAATTTGACTGAGCTGGAGCTGTTTTGCAAAGAAGAATTGACTAGGATTTCAGTCTCTAGATGTGCAAAGCTGGTAGAGACATACCCTAAAAGACTGGCAGCTGTAATTGCAGCAAAAGGTGGTTCTACAAAGTATTGACTCAGGGGGCTGAATAATTACGCACACCCCACTTTGCAGTTATTGATTTGTAAAAAAAAATGTTTGGAATCGTGTATGATTTTCATTCCCCTTCTCATGTGTACAGCACTTTGTATTGGTCTTTCACGTGGAATTCCAATAAAATTGATTCATGTTTGTGGCAGTAATATGACAAAATGTGGAAAACTTCAAGGGGGCCGAATACTTTTGCAAGCCACTGTAGATTCTGAACACACAGCCTCTACATCCCAACACAGCCTGTTGACTTAAAGGACAACTTAAGTGAAAGAATGTGGAGGCTGCCATATTTATTTCAAACAATACCAGTTGCCTGACAGCCCTGCTAATCTATTTGGCTGTAATAGTGTCTGAATAACACCAGAAACAAGCATGCAGCTAATATTGTCAGAATCACCTGATCTGCATATGCATGTTCAGGGTCTATGGCTAAAAGTATTATCCTGGGGATACACGGTACGTTTCTGTACCGTGTATCGACCAGCTGATCCGGCCAGCTGATAATATTCAGCTGGCCCGATCAAGCCGCTCGACCCACGCCTGCTCTATTCCCGCCGGCGGACAATGGCAGGGAATCGAGCGGCTGATAAGGACCGCCAGCGGGGACGAGCGGGAATCGATCCGCGCGGACGAGCAGGGACGCGGCTGGGGTTGATCCCGCGGCCGGATCGACCCGTCTAAGCCCAGCATTAGAGGCAGAGGATCAGCAGGATAGCCAGTTAACTGGTATTGAATGCAATTAAATTAATATGGCAGCATCCATATGCCTCTTGCTTTAGTTGATCCTTTAACAGTGTCTACATTGCTGTAGGGCATTGGGAAGTAACTGGAAAGACTTCTTACCCCATGCAGTTGAATACTCATGCAGGGAGGGAAAATACCATATTTTCTCCCCAAAAGTGTGTGTGTGGGGGAGGGGGGGGGGGGTCAGTGCATATTACGGTCTGAACACAGGGAGTCCCCAACTTACAAAAACCCACCAATGGGGACACCCTGTTCTGGGGTTTCCGGGCCCCGTTTGGCTTGCAGAGTGCACTGCGCAGCAGAAGCAGCTGTGTGTGTGTCTTACCTGTTCCAGCTGCCTCAACGTAACGAGCGACATCCTCTCCCTCTCTCTCTCTCCCTCTCTCTCTCTCTCTCTCACACACACACACAGCTTCCTGTGAGGGAGAGAAAAAGTTGCTGATTGCTGCAGGTGCTCACGGAACAGGTGAGACGCACACTGCTGCTTCCATTGCGCAATATACTCTGCTAAGGTAGCGGGGCTGGGGGAACACATGAGGAAAGGGTGACAAAAAGGCACAAGGGGGACACAAACAATACAATGGGGACATAATGGAGGGAGGTTCAAGGGGGGACGGACGCATCAGGTTTAGGATATTTTTTTCCGTGGTTGCGGTCTTCTAAACCTAGGTGCGTCTTATGGTCAGGTGGGAAAAATACAGTACCTAGTCTGTCTGTACTGCAAACAGAGTACAGATTCCAAGCAAGAAATTACAGTAAGTGCAGTTTGTGCCTACAGTTTAGTCTTTAACAATTATGGCTTTCTGCAGATCGAAATGGAAAGATAATTTTAACAACATTAAATTACAATATTTTTATATATTTTGTACAGCATCATTACATATTAATAGTATTTTCTTTTTCTTATTAAAAATTGTATTTTGCTTTATCGGGTATGAACGTTCAGACACCAACATCAATTTTGTAGTTGCACAATCCATATTGAGTTCCTGGGCTTTAGTTTATTCTGCATGTAACAAAACCCTGTAATGCACCGGTGTCAAACACAAGGCCTGTGGGCTGAATGCGGCCCTCCTAGCCATTTTATGCGGCCCTTGAGAGCAAAAAGTGTGCATCATTGTAAGCAGTGAAAGAACAGCACCACACTGACTTCCTATCCAGAGGAGCACATCAGTGACGGTGTTTCTGGTTGTAACTTTGTCAGTTTGAGCTGGGTGCAGCAACAACCCACAGGACCCCACAGTGAAATTTCCATGGTGACCCCTCCTGGGATCCAAACCTCATGTGGCACACCTCCACCCAACACGCTCTCTCCCTACAGTGCAGAGCAGTGTAATATTTGCTAGGGGTGCTCGGATACCCCTTTTAAAAATCCGAATTGATCCGAATCGGATATCCAAATCCGAACTTTTTGGTATCCGAGTAAACTCGGATATCCGAACCCAATATCCTGAAAATGGCTTAAAATGCTTCCAAAAGTCTCTTCAAATGGCCAAAATCCCTTTCGGAGGTCTCTCTCTCTCACAGGGATTTTTGCCATTGAAGGTGATTTTGGCTTCTGCTCGGATATCTGAACTAACTATCCGCCCGGATTTCTGATTTCAGATGGGAAATCCGAGTTTGTCGGATAGTGCAATTCGGATTTTAAAAAATATCCGAATTGCTAATCAAAGTTTGGATAGTGGAAAAAGTTCGGATTATCTGGGTAGTTCGGATACCTAAATATTGGATGAGCACCACCGATATTTACCTTCTCCAGTCTCTGTGCTTGTCAGTCGCTGTATGCTCTATGCTTCCATACCTCCAGCTCACAATCATGTGACATGTATTTGAAGCATAGTGCATAATCAATCAGAAGAGACCAGAAGCAGTGCTGGAGCAGGGAAACTGCTCCACTGCGCTACTCTGCAGAAGGGGTAGAAGCGGGCCTCCAATGGTCATAACAGTTAGACCACTTAGTTTGAGACTTTTCAATAATTGTTAAGTCTTCATTTACACTTTGGCCACTTACATGATTGCGTTTGACACCCCTGCTTTAAAGTATTATTGTACCTTGTGTCTTATATTTTGGTAACAGTGCCATAACTGTGTAAAATTGATGTTTACTATTGTTACCTTATAAAAAAAAAAAAACTTTGAAGAAGTCTTTAGCAATTTTACTTTAGGGGAGGTTTGGCAGAGAAAGTCAGTACCAACTAATGGCCATTAGAGATGGCTCGAACCTCCGATTTTAGGTTCGCAAACCTCGAACGCGAACTTTGCGAACCGCAATAGACTTCAATAGGGAGATGAACTTTGAAAATTCCAAACATTTATGCTGGCCACAAAAGTGATGGAAAAGATGTTTCAAGGGGTCTAACACCTGGAGGAGGGCATGGCGGAGGGGGGCATGGCAAAGTGGGATACATGCCAAAAGTCCCGGGGAAAAATCAGGATTTGATGCATCACAGCGTTTTAAGGGCAGAAATCACATTGCATGCTAAATTGGAGGTCTAAAGTGCTTTAAAACATCTTACATGTGTATACATCAATCGGGTAGTGTAATTAGTGTACTGCTTCACACTGACAGACCAAACTCACTGTGTAACGCACCGCAAACAGTTGTTTGCGTAGTGACGGCCATGCTGGACTGGTGCGCACCATGGCCAGAGTGCAGGTGATAGCACTCTGGCCATGGTGCGCCAGAGTGCGCCCCCCCCCTGAGACACTCATATAGCCGGCGGTCATTGCTTCATTGTGATATGCAAGCCCCTTCACCGCGGCAAGGTAACGATCACGAAGGAGAATTGACACATGTACATGCCTTTTGTTTTGTTGTTGCAGCTGCAGTGCAGCCAGAAAAATTAAAAATTAGGCAGGCATGTACACACATCAGAAAATGTTTTTATTGGTTTTGTTAGCGGCCGGCCTTAGAAATTCAGGAATCTGCCTGGAGTCCTGGCCCCTGTTGGTGGTGGCGGAGAAGGCAGTCAAGTGGCCTGCAGGCAGAGATGCTGTGTGGGGACTGGGGACCGACTTAGTCTTGAAGCAGGCAGTCACACGGCGTGCAGGCAGAGATGCTGTGTGCGGGGACTGACTTAGTCTTTGGGCGGGCAGTAGCCCTCCGGGATCCATGCCTCCTTCATTTTGATACAGTTGAGGTACTGAACACTTTTTTTTTTTTACCTAGGCGACTTCTCTTCTCAGTGACAATGCCTCCAGCTGCGCTGAAGATCCTTTCTGACAGGACGCTTGAGGCAGAGCAAGACAGAAGTTTGATGGCGAATTGTGACAGCTCTGGCCACAGGTCAAGCCTACGCACACAGTAGTCCAGGGGTTCATTGCTGCTCAGAGTGTCTACATCTGCAGTTAAGGACAGGTAGGTCACTGCCAGTTAAGGTCAGTTTCTGTCATGCAGGTGCAGTAAACATGAACAGGTATGCAGTGATTGGTATTACAAATGTGCAGTGAAAAGGTAGGCACTGAATGTGCTGGCCTGGCAGTGGCACAGTAGGAGTTAGCAAGGGGCCAAAGGCCAGCTGCGACTGACTAACAGGGCTGTATATGCAAGTGTCAGTGGGACACACACACACACAAAAAAATAATCACAAGAACAACATTAGCTCTCAAAAGAGCGGTTGAGGGGTACTTTTTAGCAATAAGTATCAGCAAGGAGCAAGCTAACAAGCCTAGCAAGAGCCTAACTAAGCTTTCCCTATGTCTACAGCAGGTTCCTCTCCCTTCTCTAATTACTGCAGCCACACGAGTGAGGGACATGGCCGACGCTGCCTGCCCGGGGGCTCCAGGAGGGAGTGTAGCCTGATTGGCTACCATGTGTCTGCTGACTGTGATGTAGAGGGTGAAAGTTGAGCCTAATGATGTAGTATAGGGGGCGGGTCGAACTTGCATATAGTTCGCGGTTCACCGCGAACTGTTCGGGCCATCTCTAATGGCCATGTGATACTGCACTTCCTGAAATACCAATATCTGCCTCAGCACTGTTCAATTATTGGAGCTGGGTGTACAGACCTTGCTAGACCCCACAGATGATTTTGTATTCTCACCATTTGGGGTATCAAGCATTTGATCTGGACTCCATTTAAAACAAATACCAGCTGCAGAAGGTAGGACAAAGATATCTGTTTGTGTTTGTATTTGTATGCATATACATTGCCCATCCCCTCAAAAACATTTAGCTTAGACTTTTCTAAATGAGGAAGACTCTGATCTCCTGCCAGTTAAGGTCAGTTTCTGTCATGCAGTTGCAGTAAACATGAACAGGTATGCAGTGATCGGTATTACAAATGTGCAGCTGTCACACACACAGGTACCGTGAACAGGTGCAGTGAGTGGCATATAACACTGCGTGCTTCTGTCATGCAGGTGCAGTAAACATGAACAGGTATGCAGTGATTGGTATTACAATTGTGCAGCTGTCTGTCACACATGTGCAGTGAAAAGGTAGGCACTGAATGTGCTGGGCCTGGCAGTGCCACAGTAGGAATTAGCAAGGGGCCAAAGGCCAGCTGCGACTGACTAACAGGGCTGTATATGCAAGTGTCAGTGGGGCACACACAAAAAAAAAAAAAATAGATCACAAGAACAACATTAGCTCTCAAAAGAGCGGTTGAGGGGTGCTTTTTAGCAATAAGTATCAGCAAGGACAGGTGCGTCTCACCCACCAGGCAAGTATAGGCGGTTGCCTGGGGCGCCATGAGGTGGTGAGGTGCATTCCCCCACCGCTGCTACTGTGACCATGTTTTTTTTTTTTTTTTTTTTTTTTTTATTATATTATATTACCTCCCGACTCAGTCCCTGGTGCTCGGCATGCTACCATGTGCTCAGCAGTGCCTCCACCTCCACTTCTCCCCAGCCAATAGAGCAATCAATACTGCTCTTCTCTGCCAGGCTCCTTCTTTAAAGCCGTGACCCTTCTTCTCAGTAGCCACACAGGTAAAGTGTTTATCCTGTGTGGCCCAGCCTTTAACTCCACCCCACGCCAGTCAAACCAGGAGCCAGCGGCCAGCCAGCTTATGCCACCGACAGTCTGACCCCCCACCTGTGTCACTGGCTGCACACAGACACTGGAGCGAGACAGCCAGGGGACAGAGGCAGTCTGAGAGAGAGAAGAATGTGATGTGTCCGTGTTGGAGCCCCGCCCCCGCACAAGACAGCAACACAGCCCGGGAGAAGGGAAGTTTCTGCTGCAGAGTAGTGATGGGAATTCCGGCTCTTTTCAGAGAATCGACTCTTCTGAATCGGCTCCCATTAAAGAGCCGGCTCTTACGGCTCTGAATCGGCTCTTCATTAAATATCACTAAACACCACTCAGAATCGGAGTAAAAGCCCCGCCCCCGTCTCCATGACAATTCCAGACTGCTTCTTTGACTGGGGCAATCCCTCCTGCTACTGCTCTGCTCCGTCCCATACACTCCTAGAAGCTGCAAGAGGAGGACTACATCTCCCAACATGCCTCGGCGCCCTTTATTGCAGAGCAAAGCAGAGCTCTGTGGGGCGGCTGAGGCATCGGCTCTTTCAAAACTGAGAACCAGCTCTTGTTGTTCGCAGTAAAGAGCCGGCTTGTTCGCGAACGACCCATCACTACTCCAGAGATGATAAGCTGCATGCACAGGCAGAAGAGAAGGTATGCAGGCAGGCTGCTAAGAACACTTCCTGTCCTGTGTGCAGACTCCCAGTACTGTTATAATTGCTAGAATGTGCCCTGCTCTTTTGATACTAGAGTTTTCTTTGAAAGCTGGTTAGGCTGTAGGCTGGTAAAGCTGTAAACCTGTGCTTTAGTGCTGTGCTGTCTCTCCCTCTCCCCTCTCTGTTCCTCTGCCCCCTCTTCCATCTTGTGCTGTCTCTACCCCTCTCTGTTCCTCTGCACTCTCTTCCATCTTATGCTGTCTCTCCCTCTCCCCTCTGTTTTTTCTGCACCCTCTTCCATCTTATGCTGTCTATCCCTCCCCCTCTCTGTTCCTCTACCCCCCTCTTACATCTTATGCTGCCTCTCCCTCTCTACTCTTTCCCTCTGCTCGGATTACGTGTATTTTCTGATGAAACGCTTCCACATTACGATTATTTTCTGACAACGCTGCCCCATTACGATTATTTTCTGGTGAAACGCTGCTGCCTTATGATTAATTTCTGGTGAAATGCTGCTGCAATAAGTGTATTTTCTGGTGAAACGCTGCCACCTTACGAATATTTTCCGGTGAACTGCTCCTGCAATAAGTGTATTTTCTGGTGAAACACTGCCACATCACGATTATTTTCTGGTGAATTACGATTCTAAATTACGATAATTACTATTATTTTCTGATGAAACACTGCCGCATTATGATTATTTTCTGGTGAAACGATGCTGCATTATGATTATTTTCCTGGGGGGGGGGGGGGGGCGCCACAGGTTTTCTCGCCTGGAGTGACAAAATGACTAGAGGCACCCCTGAGCAAGGAGCAAGCTAACAAGCCTAGCAAGAGCCTAACTAAGCTTTCCCTATGGCTACAGCAGGTTCCTCTCCCTTCTCTAATTACTGCAGCCACACGAGTGAGGGACATGGCCGACGCTGCCTGCCCGGGGGCTCCAGGAGGGAGTGTAGCCTGATTGGCTACCATGTGTCTGCTGACTGTAATGTAGAGGGTCAAAGTTGAGCCTAATGATGTAGTATAGGGGGCGGGTCGAACTCGCATATAGTTCGTGGTTCACCGCGAACTGTTCGGGCCATCTCTAATGGCCATGTGATACTGCACTTCCTGAAATACCAATATCTGCCTCAGCACTGTTCAATTATTGGAGCTAGGTGTCCAGACCTTGCTAGACCCCACAGATGATTTTGTATTCTCATCATTTGGGGTATCAAGCATTTGATCTGGACTCCATTTAAAACAAATACCAGCTGCAGAAGGTAGGACAAAGATATCTGTTTGTGTTTGTATTTGTATGCATATACATTGCCCATCCCCTCAAAAACATTTAGCTTAGACTTTTCTAAATGAGGAAGACTGATCTCCTGACATGTTGCACATTAAATGCCAGTATTCAGTGTTTATTTGTATGAAGCACAAATGCAACTCTAATGAGGCGTTTTGTTATATTGTTTTATTAAGATCTTGAGATGCTCCCCAGTGATATACAGTGTAATATGTTAAGATGTTTAATGTTAAACGTCAAATAAACCTTTGAACACAGAAAAAACTTAAAGGACAACCAAGGTGACATGACATAATGAGATAGAAATGTGTATGTATTACAAGCACACAAATGACTATGCTGGTTTCCTTTTTTTTTCTTTCTCTGCCTGAAAGAGTTAAACATCACGTATGCAAGTGACAGTTTCTGTCTGGGTCGGACTATAGTGTAACCCTCCCTGGTAAGGAATTACAGCCATAAAACACTTTCCTGTCAGTAAATGGCTTCTGAGAGCAGGAAAGAGATAAAAAGGGTCAATAAAATTTATAGATTTGAGCTCTGGCATACTTCAATGCATGTGTCATTGAGCAGAGACAATGAAACAGTAAAAACTAGATTTAAATATAAAATAAAACTGCATTATATCTAAAAAAAAAATCATTTTTAGGAGGAAGAGGATAGATCCAGTTGTTTATCTCATTGTTTATTTTCACCTCAGATGTCCTTTAAATCACCACTATCACAAAAAAATTATGCAATTCAAAATACATGAATATACTTAAATAAAAAGTTCTTTTCCCAGAGTAACATGTGCTATGAATGACTTTTCTATGTTGCTGTCACTTACAGTAGATAGTAGAAATCTGACAGAATGCACAGGTTTTGGACTAGCTCATCTTCTCATGGTGGCTTCTCAGAGTTTTCTTTATGTTTAAAAGCATTTAGAGAACGACAGTCCAACTGCCAGAATGGTGTGCGAACAGGTAATGGGGCGGCCTGCATCTTTGTATAGATCTTTTTTAGAGAGTGCATTTTTAAGGAATAAATGAAATACTGAAGAGATGGACTAGTCAAAAACCTGTCAGTTCTGTTACCTACAGTAAGTGACAGCAACATAGGATAGAAGTCATTTATAGCTCATTTTACTCTGGAAGAAACCTACTTCTTATTTGTATGCGTTTACATGCATTTTAAATTTTACAATTTTTTTTATGATAGTGGTCCTTTAAGTAAATGGTTCTTACTGGACAATTATTGAATGATCATGACTCCATCAGTGAATTTCTTCTCCCCAGATGGTACTGGCATATTCCAAAATGACAAGATCCATTGAGCTCAAATGGGGAAAAGTGGTTCAGAGAGCAGGAGACTTCGCTTTCACACATGGACTGGCCACCACAGAGTCCAGACCCAACTGAGAATTTTAAAATGTTCTGGAGAAGAATGTGTGCAGCTGTTTGACTCTCCCATCACCGCTACAGGATTTTGGCCAAACAATGCAACTCTGGAGGGAAGTATATGTGACTTTATAGAAGCTCATCGATACCACTGCAAACGCATATGGTAATCAAAGCTGAAGGCAAGCCAATAAAATATTAGTGTCATTTTTGAGGGGATGGGCAGTGTGTGTGTATACAGTATAATTCTTTTTTCTTTTCCAAGTACCGTTACACATTCATGGGTGATTTTTACAATTACATATTCTTCTTTTTATTTCATTTATTGTTAAAGTTGTTTTACTGACAATGCATTTGTGGAGTCTTTCCCAATAGCTATATAGTTGTTTTCAGCATAAAACAGAATGCTAATCGTGTCACAGTCCTTACACTGTGATAAAGGAAGTCCGGCCTTTACGAGCTACCAGCATTGCTAGATTGTACAGTACACTTGCCCATAGTCACAAATGTGTTCAAGCAAAAAGAAGAATCAAAATTGTCTCATTACTGCCGGAAATCAGGACAGGTTTTGTTTGAGTGTCCATCTGCCTGGATTGGATAAGAAAAGTACTGTGTAGAAACCAGAAATGCAGATGATGGGTTCAAGTGGATGGAGTGTGCTGAAGAATAAGGAGGAGGAGGCAGAGGTGAGGTCACAAGGCAACCAGGATCTGTCCTTGAGGAGGAGAGTCTACGTACTGATCCCCCAGTTGAGGTGGAACTAGTGGCGGTGCTGGACTGTCTGGATGGAGTTCGTAATCCAGTACTGGTCAGAATCATAGGAAGAGATTCTGGAGGATAACTCCGCAAGGTGAACCTCATTGGCTGTTGAGAGGTCTGTTTTGGTCTCAGACACGTGCAGCAGTAGACAGCCACCAAAGATCCCACAATGATGAATGCAATAAATATGGATCCAACAATCAGGAACGGTACATAAACTGGTTCTGAAAAACAACATTTAAGATGTTAGCAGTGGAATAGTAAAATAACAAGGTTTTGTTAAGGGTGGAATACTTCATTAGCTTTTCCTATAAGCAACTTCTAGTCAAACGAACATACAAGAAACCATTTACTATACCATACAGCCACAAGTTACAGCGAATAATATGGAGTTATGCTGGATAAACTGGCAGTAGGAAATTATTGAGATCTACTTGGTATTGATACAGTAATGTACTACCTTGTCATATTTCCCCATGTGCAAATAGATTCTCAGCAGAGTCTGCACTACAAACACATGGGTCCTTGGCTGCCTCCATGCAAAAAAAACTGCTAGGAAAATATCTGTAAATTAATATTCTATTCTTGTAGTTGGACTTTTTTACCATAGCTAAACCTAACCTTATTTTCACACAGAGCCCTCCTTCTGCTATTGCCTAACCCTAACCACCCCCCACCCTCCTATACCTAACCACCACCACCCCCCCCCCCCCCCCCCCGCCCCACACACACACACACACACACACTAACGCCTAACTTTAAAAGACCACACAGTGACGCCTACCCTTAAAAAGGAACTCCAGTGAAAATAATGTAATAAAAAAGTGTTTCATTTTTACAATAATTATGTATAAATGATTTACTGATTTAGTCAGTGTTTGCTCATAGTGAAATCTTTCCTCTCCCCGATTTACATTCTGACATTTATTACATGGTGACATTGTTACTGTGGGCAGGTTATGTAGCTGCTGCTAGCTGTTTTGGCTGTTAGAGACAGCTGTAAACAGCTAATTCCTGTCTGTGAACCTTGTTACATTGTAACAAACTGCCAAAAGTACCACGGTCCCAGAGCTTCTTGTGGGAGGGGTTTCAGCACAAAATCAGTCATACAGCACCCCCCGATGGTCTGTTTGTGAAAAGCAATATATTTCTCATGTAAAAGGGAGTATCAGCTACTGATTGGGATAAGTTCAATTCTTGGTTGGAGTTTCTCTTTAAGTGCAAACCTGCTGCAAAAAAACACAAAAAAAATCAGTTGGAGTTTGGGCATCGGCCATAGGTGCCATACTAATACTAACCGCAGTGGTAAATTTGACCTCCATCCATGCTTTACCCTCTCTCCTATGCTGCTGTGGTTTGTACTGTGGATTGATTTTGAATGGCATTCAATAAATCTGTGTTTTAATTGGGAGTGCCCAGCCGCTTTTTTTCATTCAAGTTGATGCTGATGGACTATTATTGGGCTTTGAGCACTTCATTGATGCTGCATTAGCTGGTCCTGTGCACCTACTCCTTTCTATTGTTTGGAAATTTAGGTCCATTTACCACTGTAGTCAATACTAGTATCTGCACCTATGGCAGTACCCAAACTTTCGTGGTGCCTCCGTTGCCTAAATTTTCTTCTTTGCCTTGTGTCCCTCTTACCAGTGGCCCATCCACTCTTCTGCTTTCTCAATTTAGCACAGAACAGCCTTTCCCACTATCGCCTCAATTCACGGAGCCTTATCAAACACTTTATCGAACGTTTGATAATTTACCTCATGGGTAAAATCTCATTTTGAATTCACTAAGGTGTTATAGATTTATTGAACATTTTATCGATAAAACAACCGATAAATATGTAACACCTTAGTGAAGTAAAAATTAGATTTTACCCTTGAGGTAAATTATCAAACGGTCTATAAGGTGTTTGATAAAGCTTAGTGAATTAAGGCCAATGTGTGCAACATGTGCCACATCAATTTTGTAAAAAACTAGTAAAATTGCTTTGCAGTCATTGTGCGCAGTAATTTCACTGGCAATTAGCCCGTTGATGCTTGGGAATTCTCACAAACAAATGCCCCTACCTCAGTAAAGGGTTATTTATTTTGGTGGGGTGGTGGGAGGACACTGGAGGACCTGAAGGGAATAGTAGAACATACAAACTTCAAGCAAAAGGCGAGGCTCAATCCCACGACCCTAGCACTGCAAGGCTAACCGTTAGTTGTCCTGGGAATCCGTGTTCTGTGGTCAAACTTACTGATGTTATAAGTGAACCTTATAAAAGATTGTAGTTCTCATAAATTGCGATCTCGGATGCCTATCTAAGTGGATTTTACAAAGCATTTTAGTTCCGATGACTGTTGAAAGCCTTTTCAAGCCCCACACCTGGGGTTAATATACTGGAATGTTGCAGGGGAGTTGCACAGAACAGAGCATTTGATTCTTGTGGGTCACAGATTTCACAGCATGTTTTATACATGTGTTTCCCGTCCTGCCCGTCTTGGAGTGTGTTGATGTTGGAACACGGTGCTGCCTCATTATTTATGGTGTGAAAGTGCTCGCTTCCTGTTCACAGGCTCAGGTAGCTTAGCAGCTAGCAGTGAGTACATGGGACATGTGAGTCAGGCAGAGCGCTGAGGAGAGCACAGAGAACCTACTGGAGCTTTTACTACATGACAGAGGTATGCTCTGTGCTACTGCTTGCAGCATAGTAGAGGCACCTCTAGAAAGCTCACGTGTACACACAGCTACTCAGCATATCTTCAGGGAAGAATATTATGCACTATGCCAAGTAAGACCTAATATAACAACATTTCTGGAAGCATTAGAGAGTCAAATTGAAACTATCTGGGGTCTCTACCTATTTCACAAGTGCACCATTCACAACAATTCTTGCTGAATTCTATTAAGCCCTAATGTAGTAAGTGGTATGTTTTTTTGGCTGTCATTTCATAGAGTTTGATATTGTGCAGTGTTCTCCCCAGAATGTCTTTAAAGCTGGGTGGCATAAAAAAATAGCCGGGTGGGGCGAGATGAGAGAATGCAGGGCCGGTGCTTCTGTGTGGAACTCTGCTTACAGAATAGGAGGTGGTGAGCCGATAATAGCCGAGTGCTCACCAAAACTAGCTGGGTGGAGCACCCGGCTAAAAGAGTCTGAAGAGAACACTGTAGTGAGGGGAATTATTCCTGGAAAATCCATGCCCTTGTTGCCATAAAGTAGCCAATCAGAGGTTTGTTGAAGGCCCACCCTTTTCCTTTATAAAGGTACCTAGAACTGCAAAATGAGGTTTAGTACCCGGCCAGACAACTGTGGGACCACTAGCCATAGCAAACCCACCAAAATATCACTAAGGTGTTCCTGAAGAATATATGTAAGAAACTGACCTCTTCCATCTAAAGTAGAACTCCACCACCCTCCCTCCATTAATACACCTGTGCGTTGAAGAATTGTTACTTATCTCCCCAGGACGGATCCCTCTACTGCTGCTCCTCTTTCTTCACCAAGTCCCTTGTAATCCAGCACTGCCGTCTCACTGGTGTAGATGCTACAAATCCCATTTTCCAAGAGGTCTTTCAGAACCACCCCTTTAGGTACTTGAGCACAGGCTCGGACTGAGCCACCGAACCAATGATGGTCCCATCGGTGGGCCTCGACTGCCCCTCCTCCTGGGGGCCCCAGAGCTAAGAGGGAGGGGGGCACAGCTTGAAAGGGGGGGAATTGGGCACAGAGCGGCGGGGAGGGGGGGAAGCGTCCCCCCCTCCCTCACCTAGGGGCCCCCCCTTCCGCGCACCCCCCTCCTCCAGAAGTTCCGCCAGCAGCGAGCGGAGAATAGCTACAGAGATGATGCTAGCTCCGCTCCGAGTCCGCATGCCGCTGCCCTGCTGGTCTCTGTCTGCTGTAGTGATGCTGTCCAATCACGCTCTCGCAGTACTTCCTGCGAGAGCGTGATTGGACAGCGTCACTACAGGAGACAGAGACCAGCAGGGCAGCAGCGGCATGCGGAGCGGAGATAGCATCATCTGAAGCTTGGTAAGCTATTCTCCGCTTGCTGCACTTCTGGAGGAAGGGGGTGCGCGGAAGGGGGGGCCCCTAGGAGGGGGAAGGGGAGAGGCTTCCCCGCTGATCTGTGCCCGCTGATCTGTGCCCTCTGCCCCCCCTTCCAAGCTGGGGGGGGGGGCTTGCATTGTGTGGGGGTATCTCTGCCACCAACCTGATTGCATTGTGTGGGGGTATCTCTGCCACCAACCTGATTGCATTGTGTGGGGGTATCTGCCGCCAACCTGATTGCATTTTGTGGGGGTATCTGCCGCCAACCTGATTGCATTGTGTGGGGGTATCTGCAGCCAACCTGATTGCATTGTGTGGGGGTATCTGCAGCCAACCTGATTGCATTGTGTGGGGGTATCTGCCACCAACCTGATTGCATTGTGTGGGGGTATCTGCAGCCAACCTGATTGCATTGTGTGGGGGTATCTGCAGCCAACCTGATTGCATTTTGTGGGGGTATCTGCAGCCAACCTGATTGCATTTTGTGGGGGTATCTGCAGCCAACCTGATTGCATTGTGTGGGGGTATCTGCAGCCAACCTGTTTGCATTGTGTGGGGGTATCTGCAGCCAACCTGTTTGCATTTTGTGGGGGTATCTGCCATCAACCTGATTGCATTTTGTGGAAGTATCTGCCGTCAACCTGATTGCATTGTGTGGGGGTATCTGCCGTCAACCTGATTGCATTTTGTGGGGGTATCTGCCACCAACCTGATTGCATTGTGTGGGGGTATCTGCCATCAACCTGATTGCATTTTGTGGGGGTATCTGCCACCAACCTGATTGCATTGTGTGGGGGTATCTGCAGCCAACCTGATTGCATTTTGTGGGGGTATCTGCCACCAACCTGATTGCATTGTGTGGGGGTATCTGCAGCCAACCTGATTGCATTTTGTGGGGGTATCTGCAGCCAACCTGATTGCATTTTGTGGGGGTATCTGCCACCAACCTGATTGCATTTTGTGGGGGTATCTGCAGCCAACCTGATTGCATTTTGTGGGGGTATCTGCAGCCAACCTGATTGCATTTTGTGGGGGTATCTGCAGCCAACCTGATTGCATTGTGTGGGGGTAACTGCCACCAACCTGATTGCATTGTGTGGGGGTATCTGCAGCCAAACTGATTGCATTTTGTGGGGGTATCTGCCGTCAACCTGATTGCATTCTGTGGGAGTATCTGCCGTCAACCTGATTGCATTGTGTGGGGGTATCTGCCACCAACCTGATTGCATTGTGTGGTGGTATCTGCCATCAACCTGATTGCATTTTGTGGGGGTATCTGCCACCAACCTGATTGCATTGTGTGGGGGTATCTGCAGCCAACCTGATTGCATTTTGTGGGGGTATCTGCAGCCAACCTGATTGCATTGTGTGGGGGTATCTGCCACCAACCTGATTGCATTGTGTGGGGGTATCTGCAGCCAACCTGATTGCATTGTGTGGGGGTATCTGCCACCAACCTGATTGCATTGTGTGGGGGTATCTGCCATCAACCTGATTGCATTTTGTGGGGGTATCTGGTGCCATTTGACTACTTGATGAATTATCATGAGGCATGTAACTACTTGAATATTTTATCTAAAATGTATCTGGTCAGACCTAATCTCTGTGAATAACGCCGCTACTTATTTTGTGTTTTGTATTTTTTTTTAAGTCTGCCCATGACTCATCATGACCACGCCGATGTTCCAGTGCATGGTGACACCCATTTAGTTTTGTTGCGGCGCCGCATTTAGACATATTCCTATTGGAGACTGTCCTCAGAATTGCTCACAATCTATTCCCTACCATAAAGTCATGCAAAATTTCTAGAGTACATGTGTATGTGAGCCCAAAATGGGGGGGGGGGGGGGGGGGGAGGGAGGAGGAGAGGGGGGTGGGCCCCAGGCTGAAACTTCCTTGGTGGGCCCTTGGTGTCCCAGTCCGACCCTGCTTGGGCAGATGGATGTTGCTGGATGGAGAAGCCTGTCACAGGCTTAACTACTGCACCAGGGGACAATGGGGCTAGACATACACAAAAAAATAAGTGGGGATCTATGGGGGCCTTCCTTGAAGGAAATTAATTTAGATTTTTGCATGTAGACATTTTTACTTGAAAGTCTCAGTTGCATTTCAAGTACCCTGACCCTGGAATTTATAAGAGTGTTCTGCTTTTAGATCCCATTCAGGAGTTAGAAGGAGCACTTCTTTTGGCGAAGATTGTACTTCCTCCTCGACTTTCATCATAGATTCCAATTCTTTTAAGTCTTGGTGAAGTGGGTGTGGTCAGCTTCACTCAGGTCTAGCTATGCACAAATATTTAAAACATTCCTAATGCTGTGTACAAGTACACGACACACAGAAAGAGAAACATGCCCACAGCACATTGTATGAAGACAAAATCCAGATTGCTTTATGGGTACATCCAACACACAGGCATGACAGGCTTGAAACTGATGCGTTTCAGACACACAGGTCTTTAGTCATAGATACAACAAACATAGGCATCTCGTTTGCTACTCACTCTTCTCTTTTGATAAGCAACAGATGTGTGAACATAATGTAAAGAAAATATGTATTTTTTAACATTCTTTTATATTTAGTGAGCATAGTACTAAACAAATTCAACATTTTTAGATCTATTTCTTTTCATTAGAAACATGTTACCAATAAACATATCCAGTTTTTGATGCTCCACTCATATCGTTCCCTGGTAATATCTTGTGCCCAAAATACGCCATGCTTTTGTTTTTGCAATAAAGAAGTATGTAACTTGGATCCTGGGATTTAAACTGACAATTCAAAATACTAAATACAGTTTGTTGCAAAATCTTTTACCATCAAGTGGAAACAACTTGAATCTTCTCCCAGTTTACAAGATTGGATAGTACTGTTTATTTATTTAAGTATTTATATAGAGCCAACATATTACGCAGTGCTGTACATAGTATATTGTCTTGTCACTAACTGTCCCTCAGAGGGGCTCACAAGTTAGTCCCTACCATAGTCCTATGTCTATGTATGTATCATGTAGTGTATGCATCGTAGTCTAGGGCCAATTCAGGGGGAAGCCAATTAACTTATCTGTATGTTTTTGGGATGTGAGAGGAAACCGGAGTGCCTGGAGGAAACACACACAGACATGGGGAGAACATACAAACTCCATGCAGATAGTGCCCTGGCTGGGATTCGAACCGGGGACCCAGCTCTGCAAGGCGAGTGCGCTAACCACTACACCACCGTGCTGCCCAATAGATAAAGGTCTTCCTTAATCTCTTCTGGGCAGCTGTACTTGAAATCTACGACCTGTTTGTGGCCACTTATTCCTGCCAGGGCGTAGATTTCAACTTCCCCGTTTGTGCGTTTCCGCTGATATTGCAACGTTGCAGCCCGAGAGCTTGATATCTCAATTTCACTGGCTCCTGACCCCGTGATTAATGTGAGCCAATCAGAGTGATCACTGCTCGTTTTTATAGTCTCTGGTTCTTACGGGGCCACAGACAGCTGTCCCTAAAGTGGTAAATATAAATTGACATATAAAAAAGAGGATGCCCTTGTAATTTCACTAAAATTTGGGGCAAATGAGTATCTTGGGATTTCAGAAGTAATGCAGATGACATACAAAATATGATGTAATACGAAATTACTTTGATCTTGTTAGATATAATACTGACTCAGTTCTGATATGTAAAATCTAAATTAGAGACATGTTACGTCTAACACCTTATGTGATATTAACCACTTATTCCACTGCTACAGTATATCTACGTCCTCTGTGACTTCACTGAAGCCACGAGGACATAGATATATGATTTCAACTTGCAGCCCAGCTGTGCACGATGAGTCGTGCTTCAGAGCACACCCTCTGGCACTGACAGCTGCAGTACTAATAGGTGAAAGGCAACATGTTCCCTTATAGCCAATTAGTCCCCCCTCCCATGCATGAACGATCGATGCAGTAGCCAACTGCAGTGATCCTTCATCTGTCCCCCTCTGTGCACATATCGTTTAAAAAAAATTCAGCAAGCAGCCTGTCTTACCTCGCCTGATTCCTGCGACCATCCTACAGTCCGAGCCTCCGTTCCCTGCTCTGCTGTCAGCCCAGTCATGCCGAATATCCTCAGCCAATCAGTGAGGAGCAGGAATGTGTGAGAGGAGATGAGCTTCCTTCTCCCCGGCAATGTACCAGACAGAACCAGGCTGACTGAGATAAGATTTACTATAGCAGAAACATTTATGATTATATAGGAGTGCTTGCAATGCAGAATGCAGGGTCAGGATGTAGAATGCATAATAAACACAGAGCAGGGGGTAAATGGAATTTGATTTTATGGCTGACAATCCGGATTTAAAGCTGCACTCTGCAACCTGGTGGACTGCCTTATACACTTCAGCTGACAGTGAGAAATAGCTGTCTATTTGCTCTTGATTGCTGAAATATTTCTGTACTACCCCTTTCTACCTCTCGGACCATCTACAATGGACTCAAGGGGTCAGTTCCTAAATGAACTTATTTCAATTACTGCAATATAAAACCTGGTAGTAGATCCCTTACTTGAAACTTTCTTAACATTTTTCTACCATTGTTCTCTTTTCTCCACCTTTTCCTAACATGTTCTTACTTTTCACTGTTATTATTCTTGCTTTGCATCCTAAAACCTTATAATGCAACCACCAATGGTCGGTAATGCAACTCAATCAATTCAATCTCATTACCAACTCTCTCCTGTCTTGAACTTCTACGCCCCATAAAATCTCTCCCCACTACCCCCACTCAGGAGTGATCATTATACATTTTTTGTGGCCTCTTGGCTTTATCAATTGTTATTTTTTAAACCTTTTATAAGTGCAGGAAGTGTGTTCCCTGATCTTACCTCCCTATGTGTATGTGGTGTATGGCTTCTGTCATGTTAGAACTGCCATTTTTAAAATGTTGGTTAGCATATATACTCTTTACACACACACACACACACACACACACACACACACACACACACACACACACACACACACACACACACACACACACACACACACACACACACACACACACACACACACACACACACACACACACACACACACACACACACACACACACACACACACACACACACACACACACACACACACACAATACTCTTTCTACACACACACACACAATACTCTTTCTACACACACACACACACACACACACGTACACACACACACACGCACACACGCACACACGCACACACACACATATACACACACACACTACACACACACACTACACACACACACGTACACACACACGTACACACGTACACACACACACACACACACACGTACACACGTACACACACACCCACACGTACACACACACACACACACACACACACACACACACACGTACACACACACACACCCACACACGTACACACCTACACACACACACACCCACACACACACACACCTACACACACACACACCCACACACACACACACCCACACACACACACACACACACACGTACACACACACACACACACACACGTACACACGTACACACACACACGTACACACACACACACACACACACACACACACACACACACACACACACATACACACACACACACACACATACACACGCGAATCTTGCGATATGAAATACTCATTCATTTAGAACGAATGTTTCAGCAAAAGGACTATATACATAGTTCTCTCTTAAAGACATAGATTGTAGTGAAACATCTGGCTTGGTAGAAGGAAGGTCAGCTAGGTACAATCTAACAAGGCATAATCAAGGTATAATCTAATTACTGAATCTGAGAGAGCCTAAGCGCTTTGAGTCCTATGGGAGAAAAGCGCTATAGAAATGTTATTGTATTGTATTGTATAAGTTGTTCAGTCCGGGAGGCACCAGAACACATCACAGGACTTTCACAGCCAGGGCCGGTTCAAGTAACAATGGGGCCCTAGGGCAAAATTAGCCTGGGGGCCCCCCCAACAGACACCCCCCGACCAAAAAGCGTCATTAGAGGCCCTATGTTGCAGCCAAACTTTCCCCCTGGGCCCCTGAACTGGCTGCTGACCCTCCCCCAATCACCTCCCAACTTAACAGACTTTGCAGAGTCCCTGGGGAGCAACAGCTAAAATGGGGAGGGACATCTTGGGGGCCCCTATAGGCTCTGGGGCCCTGGGGCAGCTGCCTATTTTTTCCTATTGTAGCTCCGGCCCTGTTCACAGCATGCAAAAGGCACAGCAGGGAACAGGTCACCAGATCTCCCAGTTAAGCCTCATCTATAGGTGTAGATGAGGCGGCGATCCGGCGGCTCGATTAGCCGCCGGATCGCCTCTTCCGCGTCCCCGCTCTCCGCATGTGCGCCGGATTCGATTCCCCGCTCTTTCCCGCCGGCGCCGCTTATCTTCCGCTCGATTCCCTGCCATTGTCCTCTCGCGGGGAGCGAGCAGGGAATCGCTGGTGAGAAGATTCGTCCTGTCGGATCTTATCAATCAAGCCGCATCAGCGGCTCGATTGATAAGGAACATCGCGGCCGCATCTACGCGTGTAGATGCGGCTTCAGGTTCTTGTCATGCGCAGTTGATGGGACATCGGTCATAGAAGCCAACAGAGAGCTCATAATGTGATTGACACCCATCATCCACCCACAGCCCACCTGAAGTGGGATGTGACTAACACTTGTTAAGCTGTGTAGTTTTCTGTATATAAGATGTATCCATAGTTTTATAGGTAGCCGCGTTAAGCTTAATTTGCTTATGTTTTCTGATGCTTCCATAGGTTAGCTCAGCTTATTTGTGCTTACCTATGATTGCAACGCTAGCTTCCATCACTTTGCTGCAACTTCAAGCTATGCATTCATTTTCCTATTTCCTGATTTGCTGTAACCAAGTTAACTTCTGAATGAACACCTTGTATCGCTGATTGATAAAAATAAATCCTGAACTGCTCCGAGCGTCTTGCAATACATATATATATATATATAGTGGCTTGCAAAAGTATTCAGCCCCCTTGAAGTTTTCCACATTTTGTCATATTACTGCCACAAACATGAATCAATTTTATTGGAATTCCACATGAAAGACCAACACAAAGTGGCGTACACATGAGAAGTGGAACAAAAATCATACATGATTCCAAACATTTTTACAAATAAATAACTGCAAAGTGGGATGTGCATAATTATTCGGCCCCCTTTGATCTGAGTGCAGTCAGTTGCCTATAGACATTGCCTGATAAGTGCTAATGACTAAATAGAGTGCATCTGCGTGTAATCTAATGTCAGTACAAATACAGCTGCTCTGTGAGGGCCTCAGAGGTTGTCTAAGAGAATATTGGGAGCAACAACACCGTGAAGTCCAAAGAACACACCAGACAGGTCAAGGATCAAGTTATTGAGAAATTTAAAGCAGGCTTAGGCTACAAAAAGATTTCCAAAGCCTTGAACATCCCACGGAGCACTGTTCAAGCGATCATTCAGAAATGGAAAGAGAATGGCACAACTGTAAACCTACCAAGACAAGGCCATCCACCTAAACTCACAGGCCGAACAAGTAGAGCGCTGATCAGAAATGCAGTCAAGAGGCCCATGGTGACTATGGATGAGCTGCAGAGATCTACAGCTCAGGTGGAAGACTCTGTCCATAGGACAACTATTAGTCATGCACTGTACAAAGTTGGCCTTTATGGAAGAGTGGCAAGAAGAAAGGCATTGTTAACAAAAAGCATAAAAAGTCCTGTTTGCAGTTTGCCACAAGCCATGTGGGAGACACAGCAACCATGTGGAAGAAGGTGCTCTGGTCAGATGAGACCAAAATGGAACTTTTTGGCCAAAATGCAAAACGCTATGTGTGGCAGAAAACTAACACTGCACATCACTCAGAACACACCATCCCCACTGTCAAATATGGTGGTGGCAGCATCATGCTCGGGGGGTGCATCTCTTCAGCAGGGACAGGGAAGCTGGTCAGAGTTGATGGGAAGATGGATAGAGCCAAATACAGGGCAAACTTGGAAGAAAACCTCTTGGAGACTGCAAAAGACTTGAGACTGGGGCGGATGTTCACCTTCCAGCAGGACAATGACCCTAAACATAAAGCCAGGGCAACAATGGAATGGTTTAAAACAAAACATACCTATGTGTTAGAATGGCCCTTTCAAAGTCCAGATCTAAATCCAATCGAGAATCGGTGGCAAGATCTGAAAACTGCTGTTCACAAACACTGTCCATCTAATCTGACTGAGCTGGAGCTGTTTTGCAAGGAAGAAAGGGCAAGGATTTCAGTCTTTAGATGTGCAAAGCTGGTAGAGACATACCTAAGGGCTCTTTCACATCAGAGCTTGCGTTGGAGAATGCTCAAAGCATACGTTTTGTTGTATGCCTTTTACTGCGTTTTGATATGCGTTGCACTGCAGTGAGTGTGCGTTTTTAATCCGTTTTCAATGCGTTACAGCACATAGGAAAACGCAGGTAATTCTTTTTTCTTTAATGGATTAAAAACGCGCATAGTGTGCGTTTTTTGACTAACATTGTAACGCATAAAGCTAGCGTCGGCCGAAAAACTGCGCCTGGGTGCAGTGTAACGCAACGCACAAAAAGGCTGCGTTATATGTGAAAGCTAAAATGAAAGTCTATGGACTTTCATTTCACCTTGGGTAACGCAAACTTACCCTTTGCGTTGAAACGCAGAAAATCTGCCCTAATGTGAAAGAGTAATTGCAGCAGAAGGTGGTTCTACAAAGTATTGACTCAGGGGGGCTGAATAATTACGCACACCCCACTTTGCAGTTATTTATTTGTAAAAAATGTTTGGAATGATGTATGATATTCAATCCACTTCTCACGTGTACACTACTTCGTATTGGTCTTTCATGTGGAATTCCAATAAAATTGATGCATGTTTGTGGCAGTAATGTGACAAAATGTGGAAAACTTCAAGGGGGCTGAATACTTTTGCAACCCACTATATATATATATATACATATATATATATATATATATATATATATATATATATATATATATATATATATATATACACACACACAAACACATATATATATATATATATATATATATATATATATATATATATATATATATATATATATATATCAGCTGAAAGCTGTGGGAACTTCCAACTGATAGAAACAAGGTATGATCAATGGTGCCGAATAGGGTGTAAGCAAAAATTACAACAAACACGCAATGCCCTTCCATGTTTGTCTTCCTCTCATCAGATGAGCCAAACAGGATAAAATGTAGACTGGTGACCAATAATTTTGTCACCAATCTTGCATGGCTGGAGATTGTGACAGTTAGTCAATCGGAGCTGCTTAATAGGCATGATCGCGGATATGCAAATTGTTCCGAGTTGATGCAAATGTATGCAAATTTGTATGCAAATATATGCAGCTTGAAAATGGACCGATCAATTTAAACATGCATACATTTTCATAAATATCTGCATAATTTCAGAAAAATTTGCATCTCGTTGATCATCCCCACTGCTTAGTGACAAAAAAAATTGGGTACAATTTTCAGCTCAGGTTGAAATCTCATTCTATAGATATTTGATCAAAGGTGTAGTGTAATTCCCTAACATCAATTGCAGCATCAGAATTCAGAGGGAAGAAAAATATATTTTTCTCCAAAGCAGCTTAAAGGTTAAAGCGCGCATGCGCAGTACTTTCACGCTGGCCGCCGTGATGACGCGAGGCGGCCGGCGTGTGACGTAATCCGCGTCATACGCGGAAGCTGCAGCCCGACACTCCACCGAGTGTCGCCCGGGCTGCGGCCTGTCAGCTATACCGGAGCGGGGAGAAGGAGAGGAGCCAGGACGCCGGCGTGGGACCTCCCGACCAGCACTGGGCTGGAGAAAGCACCTGGTGAGTACAACTTTTCTTTTTTTCGTGAGCTCGGAGTCCCTTTAACACACTGATCCAAGCGCCTCTGTAAGTCCTCCTTTCTAAGGCACTCGAGTCTCTATAACCTCAGCCTAGAGAACTTTTATTGTGGTTCTTATTACATGAGGAAGCGGGTTATACCCATGAAACGCATTGTCTAACCCCTATTTCTGTGCAATACATTTTATGAAGATACATTGAGCTGTATTGGCTATAAATCAACAGGAGAGGCAAGTCTACTACCACCTCTCCTTATATACATATTGTATTGATTTCATATTTGGGCATCTCCACCCACCAGGACCATCTACAAGCTACACTTTTTTTTCAAAGTGAAACATTCATACTATGTGAAGGTTTCTTACAATGAACTTTCCTTGCTGCATATCCCTTAGATGAAGTTGCAATTGTCAGGCTGCCTGGATCCTATAAAGAGTACAAGACCAATGTGTTTCCGTCCAAGCAAAACATCCCAGTGAAATAGGCCTAACGCTTTGTTCCTATAGTGATGTAATGCTCACACACCACAAAGGAGAATGGAGGAAAAAAGAGTACTAGTAATACATTTGTTTGAATGAGAAAATTGCAAACCCTGCCTTCAAGATAGCTTAAATATCGTATTTCTTAGTAACTTGATCATTGTGTTTTCTAATGCACATATACAGTGATCAGCCAAAACATTGAAATCCCCTGCCTAATGTTACACCCTGTAAGGCATGGACTTCACAAGACCTCTAGGGATGTCCTGTGATATTTGATGAAGTGAGTTGCTAAACCCCGGAACTTAGATTATGAGAATGACCCAGAAAAGGGATAATTTTTTCATATCTCCATATTTATAAAAGAGGTGATCAGCTTAACCTCCCTGGCTGTTAATTTTTTTTTCCAAATTGAAAAAATCCTTTTTTTTTTTTTAATTTTTTTTTTTGTTTCATGTAAAGCTACCAGAGTGGTAGCTACATGAAACACCACTAGAGGGCGCATGTGGCCCTCTAGTCCGATCGTCGCCGGCATCTATAGCAAACAGGGGAACGCGTATATAACGCGTTCCCCTGTTTGGCTTCTCCTGTCGCCATGGCGACGATCGGGATGACGTCATGGACGCCCGATCCAGCCCATAGCGCTGCCCGGAACTCATTGATCCGGGCAGCGCAGGGCTCTGGCGGGGGGGGGGCCCTCTTCAGCCGCTGCGTGTGGCCGATCGCCGCAGAGCGGCGGCGATCAAGCTGTGCGCGCGGCTAGCAAAGTGCTGGCTGCGCGCACAGCACTTTACAGCATCTAAATCGCCCCACCAGGGGCTGAGATCTCCCCCTGCGCGGCATAGCCCGAGCTCAGCTCGGGCTTACCGCCAGGGAGGTTAAAGGACACCCAAGGTAAAAATAAACTAATGAAATAAACAATTGTATCTATCCTCCTTCTCTTAACAATGACTTTTTAAGATATTGCACAGTTTTAATTTATATTTAAATCTAATTTTTAAGTTTTTACTGTTTTATTGTTTTTGCTCAATGACACATTCATTGAAGTATGCTAAAGCTAAAATCTATGAACTATTGACCATTTTTATCTCATCCCTGCTCCCAGAAGCCATTTTCTGCTAGGAAAGTGTTTTATAGTTGTAATTTCTTATCAGTGAGGGGAACACTGTAGTCTGACCCAGTTCTGACTAAGACACGAACTGCCACTTACATACCTGATGTTTAACTCTTTCAGGCAGAGAAAGAAAAAAAAGGAACAGCATAGTTATTTGTTTGCTAGGCAATGTACATACACAAGTTTATCTCATCATGTCACATGTCACCTCGGGTATCATTTAAAGAGAACCCGAGGTGGGCAGATGGGACACAGAGGCATGTTCTCTGCCTCATGACATGCCTCTGTGTCCCCACACTGCCGCTCTCTGCCCCCCTCACTCCCCACCGCCACGCTATAGCCCCCGAGATTACCAACAGTGTTTGTCGCTTTCTCAAGGTAAACACAGGGAGAGGGATTCCTTGTTCAAAACGCCTGCCAGGGGCATTCCTGCAGCGTTTCCAGAGCTGCCTTGGGCAGCTCTCTCTCTCTGGCCATGCCCTTTGACACTCAACTGCCTCCCTGCACGCTCGATGAGAGAATGAATCCCTCATTTCAGTGAAAGAGGGCCAGTGCAGCCCACAGGAGCTGCAGGGAGCAGCAGTTTTGACATTTTAGCTATGTTCCACACCTTAATGATAAAAAAAGAAATATATAGTTAGTTAGTTAGTTAGTTAGTTAGTTAGTTAGTTAGTTAGGTTGAAAAAAGACATTCTTCCATCAAGTCCAACCAGAAAAATAAATAAATAACTAAAATAATAATAAATAAAAAATAAAACACCATCCTGAACCTGCACATATCCCAGTTGATCCAGGAGAAGGCAAAAAAACCTTACAAGGCCTGGGCCAATTACCCTTAAAAGGGAAAAATTCCTTCCCGCCTCCAGAAGGCAGTCAGATAAATCCCTGGATCAATTCCTCCGGGAATTACCTAAAAATTATAGCCATGGATGCCCTTCGATGCAAGGAAAGCATCCAAGCCCTCTTTAAATGCAGATATAGAGTTTGTCATAAATTCTTTCTGAGGTATGATGTTCCAGATATATATGTGAGTATATATATATATATATATATATATATATATATATATATATATATATATATATATATATATATATATACATATATACAGTGGCTTGCAAAAGTATTCGGCCCCCTTGAAGTTTTCCACATTTTGTCACATTACTGCCACAAACATGAATCAATTTTATTGGAATTCCACGTGAAAGACCAATACAAAGTGGTGTACACATGAGAAGTGGAACGAAAATCATACATTATTACAAACATTTTTTACAAATCAATAACTGCAAAGTGGGGTGTGCGTAATTAGTCAGCCCCCTGAGTCAATACTTTGTAGAACCACCTTTTGCTGCAATTACAGCTGCCAGTCTTTAGGGTATGTCTCTACCAGCTTTGCACATCTAGAGACTGAAATCCTTGCCCATTCTTCTTTGCAAAATAGCTCCAGCTCAGTCAGATTAGATGGACAGCGTTTGTGAACAGCAGTTTTCAGATCTTACCACAGATTCTCGATTGGATTTAGATCTGGACTTTGACTGGGCCATTCTAACACATGTATATGCTTTGTTTTAAACCATTCCATTGTTGCCTTGGCTTTATGTTTAGGGTCGTTGTTCTACTGGAAGGTGAACCTCCGCCCCAGTCTCAAGTATTTTGCAGACTCCAAGAGGTTTTCTTCCAAGATTGCCCTGTATTTGGCTCCATCCATCTGCCCATCAACTCTGACCAGCTTCCCTGTCCCTGCTAAAGAGATGCACCCCCAGAGCATGATACTGCCACCACCATATTTGACAGTCGGGATGGTGTGTTCTGAGTGATGTGCAGTGTTAGTTTTCTGCCACACATAGCGTTTTGCATTTTGGCCAAAAAGTTCAATTTTGGTCTCATCCGACCAGAGCACCTTCTTCCGCATGTTTGCTGTGTCCCCCTCATGGCTTGTGGCAAACTGCAAACAGGACTTCTTATGCTTTTCTGTTAATAATGGCTTTCTTCTTATCACTCTTCCATAAGAGTCAACTTTGTGCAGTGCACGACTAATAGTTGTCCTATGGACAGATTCCCCCACCTGAGCTGTAGATCTCTGCAGCTCGTCCAGAGTCACCATGGGCCTCTTGACTGCATTTCTGATCAGCGCTCTCCCTGTTTGGCCTGTGAGTTTAGGTGGATGGCCTTGTCTTGGTAGGTTTACAGTTGTGCCATACTCCTTCCATTTCTGAATGATCGCTTGAACAGTGCTCCGTGGGATGTTCAAGGCTTTGGAAATCATTTTGTAGCCTATGCCTGCTTTAACCACTTGCCGACCGCGCATTCATAACGCGAGTCGGCAAAGTGGCAGCTGCAGGACCAGCGACGCAGTTCGCCGGCTGCAGGCTAATTAATCAGGAATGTCAATTCACGGCAGGGGGCTCCGTGAATAGCCTGCGGGCCGCCGATCGCGGCTCGCAGGCTAAATGTAAACACAAGCGGAAATAATCCGCTTTGTTTACATTCGTACAACGCTGCTAACAGTAGCAGCGTTGTACCAGATCAGCGATCCCCGGCCAATCCGCGGCCGGGGATCGCTGTCACATGACAGGCAGGAGCTTGTTAGAGGCGGCACAGGACAGATTCGTTCCTGTGCAGCCTCTGATCTCCGAGGGGAAGGGAGGTAGGAGAGGAAGGGGGTGAATGTCGCCGTGGAGGGGGGTTTTGAGGTGCCCCCCCCCCCGCAAACCTCAGCCAGCAGGAGCAATCATACCCCCCCTACACATCATCCCCATAGGGGGGGAAAAGGGGGGGCGATCTGGTCGCTCTGCCTGCTACCTGATCTGTGCTTGGGGCTGCAGAGCCCACCCAGCACAGATCACAGAATACAGCGCTGGTCCTTAAGGGGGGGGGGGTAAAGCGTGGGTCCTCAAGTGGTTAAATTTCTCAATAACTTTATCCCTGACCTGTCTGGTGTGTTCTTTGGACTTCACGGTGTTGTTGCTCCAAATATTCTCTTAGACAACCTCTGAGGCCGTCACAGAGTGTCTGTATTTGTACTGACATTAGATTACACAGGTGCACTCTATTTAGTCATTAGCACTCATCAGGCAATGTCTATGGGCAACTGACTGCACTCAGACCAAAGAGGGCTGAATAATTACGCACACAACACTTTGCAGTTATTTATTTGTAAAAAATGTTTGGAATTATGAATGATTTTTGTTCCACTTCTCACATGTTGTTTCACGGGAAATTCCAATAAAATTGATTCATGTTTGTGGCAGTAATGTGACAAAATGTGGAAAACTTCAAGGGAGCCGAATACTTTTGCAAGCCACTGTGTGTATGTGTATATATATATATATATATATATATATATATATATATATATATATACATATATATATATTGGGTTTTTTTCAAGATAAGCTAGACTTTTATTGGGCAGTGTTTTTTCCTCCCAAGAACAATTTTGTTTTCTATGCATTTTAGTGGGAGAAATAAGAAAAAAAAAGACGTCAATTTGCAGTTTTTATCCATTGCAAACTAAAAATAATCAGTGCTACCGTGCCCAGATTGTATTTGTCTATTTCTCCCATTGATCACAAAACTTAAATTATGTTCCTATCACAATTTATGGAGATGATATTTGATTGTCAAATAAAGGTGGATTTTTGCTACAGTGTGTACTTTTCATATAATATTAGCCAGGGGGTTGGGAGGGTGGATTGGACCTCAGGGAGGGGATCCCTAATTGGTGTAGTTAGGGGGAGGGGGGTTAATGAGCACAGGCGCATGTTAGCAAAACCCTGTTCTCATTTAAAGCTACATTGTCGTATTTTACCAGAACCAATAGAAGACTGGAAAATCCCTCATTAGATCTACGCCAACCTAGTAAAGAACTACCCTAAGAGATTTTTTTCAGTTGTGGTTCAGAAAGGGTGCATTATTGATTATTAATGGCCAGGGGGTAATAATTTTGGATGTCTCGTTTTTGCCCTTTCTTGTTTCAAGTTAGTCTATCAATAAAATATCCTAATTAAACTTAGTGGACATTGGCTTCAATTCGTACAGCATTACCACATGCCATAATGCATAAAACAGCTGCTTTTACTGAACATTATTATTATTATTATTTATTTATTTATAAAGCGCCAACATATTCCGTGGCGCTGTACAATCTAAGAAAACAAACAAGGGATACATAATGATACAGACAATGATATACATGAAATATGAACACTGATACAAGATACAGCACTGCTGATTACAACTTGATTTAACATGATGACTAAAATGTATAAATTTCTAACAGTGTGCAAGCAATTGAATTAATAACATTCCATGACACAAAAGGGTGAGAGCCCTGCCCTTGCGAGCTTACAATCTAAAGGAATGGGGTGGAAACAAGAGGTGGGGGAAGTATACAGTATATGTACAGGCAGTGCGTAATTAGGTTATTTAGTGGGTGCATGGCCTAAGCTAGAGAATATGCTTGTCGGAAAAGGTGGGTTTTGAGGGAGCGTTTAAAGATTTCGAAGGTGGAAGAGTGGCGGATGTGTTGTGGAAGGGCATTCCAGAGGAGGGGTGAGGCACGTGAGAAGTCTTGTACACGTGAATGTGAGGAGGTAATTGTAGAAGAGGATAGAAGAAGCTCGTGTGCAGATCTGAGATTGCGGTTGGGTTGGTATCTGGAGACTAGTGAGGAGATGTACAGGGGAGAGAGATTGTGGAGAGCTTTGTAGGTTATGGTTAAGAGTTTGAACTGAATCCTCTCATTAATTGGTAGCCAGTGAAGAGCTTGACAGAGTGAAGTGTCAATTCACTAAAGCGGCTACCTCATGGCAAGCTGAAATTACCAACCAGTGAGGTAAGCTACCGTCTTGTGCAGTAAATACCTCAACACGTGTTAGTAAATGTCAGTTATCAATGATTTGAGAATGCGGTAAAGCCAAGAGAGATGTTGGGTATTTACCTCCAGCTCTGATCTGTCAGAAACTAGCAAACACAGTGGGATGCAAAAGTTTGGGCAACCTTGTTAATCGTCATGATTTTCCTGTATAAATCGTTGGTTGTTACAATAATAAATGTCAGTTAAATATATCATATAGGAGACACACACAGTGATATTTGAGAAGTGAAATGAAGTTTATTGGATTTACAGAAAGTGCGCAATCATTCTTTAAATAAAATTAGGCAGGTGCATAAATTTGTCATTTTATTGATTCCAAAACCTTTAGAACTAATTATTGGAACTCAAATTGGCTTGGTACGCTCAATGACCCCTAACCTACGTACACAGGTGAATCCAATTATGAGAAAGAGTATTTAAGAGGGTCAGTTGTAAGTTTCTCTCCTCTTTTAATTTTCTCTGAAGAGTAGTACCATGAGGGTCTCAAAACAACTCTCAAATGACCTGAAGACAAGGATTGTTCACCATTATGGTTTAGGGGAAGGATACAGAAAGCTGTCTCAGAGATTTCAGCTGTCTGTTTCCACAATTAGGAACATAATGAGGAAAGGGAAGATCACAGGCTCAGTTCAAGTTAATACTTAAAGTGGCAGACCAAAAAAAGATAGAAGCGACGAATGGTAAGAACAGTCAGAGTCAACCTACAGACCAGCACCAAAGACATCATCTTGCTGCAGATGGAGTCACTGTGCATCGTTCAACCATTGGGCGCACTTTAAACAAGGAGATGCTGTATGCAAGAGTAATGCAGAGAAAGCCTTTTCTCTGCACACTGCACAAACAGAGCCGATTAAGGTATGCTAAAGCACATTTGGAAAAGCCAGCTTCATTTTGGAATAAGGTGCCGTGGACTGATAAAACTAAAATTGAGTTATTTGGGCATAACAAGGGGCGTTAAACAACACAGCATTCCAAGAAACACACCTGCTACCTACAGTAAAATATGGTGGTGGTTCCATCATGCTGTCAGGTTGTGTGACCAGTGCAGGGACTGGGAATCTTGTCAAAGTTGAGGGATGCATGGATTCTACTTAGTATCAGCAGATTCTGGAGACCAATGTCCAGGAATCAGTGACAAAGCTGAAGCTGCGCCTGGGATAGGTCTTTCAACAAGACAACGACCCTAAACACTGCTCAAAATCCACTAAGACATTCATGCAGAGGAACAAGTACAACGTTCTGGAATGGCCATCTCAGTCCCTAGACCTGAATATAATTGGAAATCTGGGGTGTGAGTTAAAGAGAGCTGTCCATGCTCAGAAGCCACCAAACCTGAATGAACTAGAGATCTTTTATAAAGAGGAATGATCCAAATTACCTTCAACCAGAATTCAGACTATCATTGGAACCTACAGGAAGCAATTAGAGGCTGCAATTTCTTCAACAGGAGGATCTACTAAATATTGATTTAATTTCTTTTTTGTGGTGCCCAAATGTACGCACCTTCCTAATTTTGTTTATATAATAATGTTTAACGAATTATTGTACACTTTCTGTAAATCCAATAAACTTCATTTCATTTCTCAAATATCACTGTGTGTGTCTCCTATATGATATATTTAACTGACATTTTTTATCGTAACAACCAATGATTTATCATTCTAAAGAGGAGAAAAGAAATCTTGCACCGCTTCAAGGCTTCTCACTCTGTCAGTTTAATTTTCATCATATACATACAAGTCCATTTCAAAAGTCGATAAATTATGAAACATTGACTGACATACCCTACCCGAGTCCTGGCTGTGGGGCAATGTGGGGGCGGCAGCGGCCTGCCTGACCACCGTTTCGCTCAACAAGCTTCCTCTGAGGCTCCATGCGCTCCTCTTTAGAATGATATATACTGCATCTGTTTCATCAATCTGAGCACGCAAGAGGCTATACCCTGTGCTCCTGTACCAGTTAGTGGAACCCTCCCTAGAGCAGATATCCACTGTGCCTACCTTTTTGTCTCTATTTAAAACGCAACCAATGATTTATACAGGAAAATCATGACGATTAACAAGGTTGCCCAAACGTTCGCATCCCACTGTAGCATGCAATAGCATTGACAGACAGCAGAAAACAGAGAGCCAATAGAAAGAACCTCCTACTCCTGCTTCTCACCTCATTTGATACGATGCACTGGTGGGTGGGATATGACAGTGGCAGAGCAGGAGAAGAAGACATTCAAATAGGCTTTTCTGCATCACTTTGGATGTGCAGATCTATCTAGTGACACACAGAAGAGAAGACCTCTAGTGACAATTAAGCACATCTAAAGTGATACAAGAAAGCCTTTTCCTCTCAAACAAGCTGTCACAGGACACAGAAACGGCTCATACAGACCAGTCCACACAGACATGGCGTGGAGCCTCATAGCTGCCTGTCTCCTCTCTGCCTGCCATCCTCTGCTTCCGCCAGCAGCAGAAGACACATACTCAAAGGGAATCAGTCTGCTGTGAAGTGCATTCCTGGAGATCACAAGAAGAGGAGCGCTGTCTCAACTGTATATCAACAGATTGTATACAAAATATTGGTTGTACTTGTGGCACAATAGCCACAAATGGATTTTCCAGAATTATTTGGGCTAGATATCGTAAAGTGACACTACAAACTTGTCCTGAATACCTCCACCAATACTTTTAGCCACACACCCTGAACAAGCATTCAGATCAGATGTTTCTGACAAGATTAGCTGTACGCTTGTATCAGTTGTGCGATTCAAATATTACTGAAAGATAAATCAGCAGGACTGCCAGGCAACTGGCGTTGTATAAAAATAAATAAATATGGCAGCCTCTATATACCTATCACTTCAGGTTCACTTTAAGCATTACGTATGCTGTATGGGATTCTTCTGGGCTTTGCACTTTCCAGTGACACTTCCCCCAAATTGGACCTAGCCAATGATAGGGATATTAGGTAATTTATACATAAGGGACATTCGGTTGTAAGCGCTTTTGAGGGACAGTTAGTGACCTAAATAATTCAATATACTCTACAAAGTGCTGTGGAAAATGTCATCACGATATAAATACATAGTAATTATCTCAAGAGTAGAAAGCCTCCGAAAACTCTGACCCCAAGGTCTCTAATTAAATTACAGAAGATCGTTTTGGGTAAGAGAAAAAAAGATGTATAGTATTACCAGCTATACAGCACAGCTTTTTTCAAAAGGCAAAAAAAATACATGACTCGTGCATCTATTATCCAGATACACTTCAAGCCGGGCTTAAAGTGCTCTCCCCCGGGAGGCCATTGCTGTGAAGAATTGCACAGGAGGTCTGGGTATAGTATTACAAGGCTCACCCTAGGTAGTCTGGTCAGATCAGCACACATGAATGCAGAGGAGCTCCTATACGTTGCCTAAATGGAGCGATTTTACAGAAATTTATGGCTGGATGTGGCCGTGCCAAGGGCGCACAAAGAAAAGATTATTTTTTTCCCCCCGAAATGATTTTAGAATTTAGTTCAAGATATAAAAATATATTGCTGCTTGCATAAAAGCTGGCGAGGGAGCTATATAAAGAAATTCACACTATAGAGTGATGAATTTGCCAAATAAATCTTGCTGCTTCTGATTATAAGCCCACCGGGCAGTCATTACTGGGGTTCATGGATTCTGCCCAAAATGGTGCAAGATTTATAACTGTTACTACAATTCATTCTCAGTGATTTTATGCTGTTCAGTTACCCACTTTAAAAGTCCATCTTAAAAATGACTCGTGAGTGGTGATGATTTGTTAACCTCTTATGGACGGCGGTTATTGGAATCTCCGCTCTGTTTGTGTGCTGTTATTCCTGCCAGGGCGTAGATTTCACTCACCGCCGCCGCACTGTCTGCTTGCTCTTGCCGTTCCCGCCGCTGTTTGCGTCACTGCACCCACTTACTCTGCTGTCACGCTGTCAGCAGAGCTTCCGTATATCCGGCCAATCAAAGCAATCACACGGCTTAAAAGAGCACAAACGGCTCTGGTCTTAAAGGGACACTTAAGTCAAACAAAAAAAATGAGTTTTACTCACCTAGGGCTTCCAATAGCCCCCTGCAGCTTTCCGGTGCCCTCGCCGTCTCCCTCCGATCCTCCTGGCCCCGCCGGCAGCCACTTCCTGTTTCGGTGACAGGAGCTGACAGGCTGGGGACGCGAGTGATTCTTCGCATTCCCAGACACATTAGCACCCTCAATGCTGCTATATGGTATATGATATATGCTATAGCAGCATAGATGGCGCTATTGTGGCCAGGAACGCGAAGAATCACTCGCGTCTCCAGCCTGTCAGCTCCTGTCACCGAAACAGGAAGTGGCTGCCGGCGGGGCCAGGAGGATCGGAGGGAGACGGCGAGGGCACCGGACAGCTGCAGGGGGCTATTGGAAGCCCCAGGTGAGTAAAACTCACTTTTTTTTTTTTTTTTACTTAAGTGTCCCTTTAAAGCTGCCAGATCTGTCTGGTCCGCAAGTGGTTAAAGAGGAATTGCAGTGAAAATAATGTAATGAATAAAATTGCTTATTTTTTTATTTATTTTTTAGAATATTCACTTATAAATGATTTAATCAGTGTTCGCCCATTTTAAAATCTCTCCTCTCCCTGATTTATATTCTGAATTTTATCAACGGTGGTGACATCTTTAGTCCTGCCAGGTGATCTGTACGGAATGTTCGTTACTAAGAGTTCTATGCTCAGAGGGAGATATTACTTGCTTGGCACTTGGAAACAGCCATTATTTTTTCACAATGCAATAAGGTTTACAGACACCTAACTGTCAGGACCATAGTCATGACATAACACTGTGTGTGTGTGTGTGTGTGGGGGGGGGGGGGGGGGGGCACTATTTATTAACAATATGTCTGTGAAAGCAGGAAGTAGAAACAGTGCAGATTTGTTGTAGGATTTGCATCAGCTGTAACAAAGACATGTTTTTCTCTACAGGTTATTATGCTGTTGCGTATCTTTTAGAGCAGAGAGGAAGTTCTGAGTTCAGGTCCGCTCTAAAGATAAAAATCTGGCTTAATTTCGGATTCTGAGGATAGCTTGTGCTGTGTCAGTGTCGCTCTGTTCTGAAGTAAAGGAGAACAAACATTTAGAGACTATCCCAAAAAAATGCATTTTTCCACTGCAGCTAATGTAAAAATAGACAAAACACAAGTGGTGTCCAAACACATGCAACAAGCTGTCAGCTTTCCCTGCGCTTGAAAATTCGCATTAGAGGTGAATGAGCCCTTGAAATAACATTGACTTACTTGGGTTGTCAGTTCTAATGCAAATTTGCATTGCAGGGAACCACAGGCAAATTTGTCAAGCATGACCCCTGCGCTCAGGGCTTGTTCACACTTAGGGAGTTTCACGCTTTTTTTGAGTGCCGGTGACTTTGAAAAATGCCCTAAAATACCTTGTGCAATGAATCCTTATGGGATAGTTAATATCAGCGCCTTTTGTCTGCTTTCCATTCACAAAAGTGCTGCATGTACCATTTTCGGGGCGATTTTGCTACAATGGAAGGTATAGGTTTGTATCTCTGAAACATTGTAACTCAACTAATGTTTGTAAGTAATGATGTATTGAAAAAGCAAGCCAACCACTATGCAAAGTTTACTCATATGGGTCAATGAACAATATTCACCACTGATCAATTGAGAAAGGTCTTAGATTTAAAGAGATATTTTTTCTAAGTTTCATGTTTTTATTAAAATAAATGTTTTTATGAGTGTGTGCCAAGCTTAGGCAATCAGGAAAGTGAAGTTCGTTTTCTAAGTCCTGTAAGACCACAATACAGGGATGAGGATGCTGATCCCTTCACTGTAAAACAGAGGGACGGTAGAGAAGTTATTTAATATTATTTAGTATTTACATAGCGCGACATCTTCTGCGACGCTGTACAGACTAAATTAACTGTCCCTCCCAATCTAATCTTTACTATAGTCATTTGTCTCGGTATGTATCGTGTTTTATGTTTTGTAGTCTAGGGGCAATTTAGGGGGAAGTCAATTAACTGATCTGTATCTTTTTGGCATGTGGGAGGAAACTGGAGTGCCTGGAGGAAACCCACACAGGCACAGGGAGAACATACAAACTCTGAGTAGATAGTGCCCTTGCTAGGAATCGAACTGGGGGCCCAGCGCTGCAAGGCGAGAGTGCTATCCACTACGCCACCTGCTGCTCGTTCGCCTAGTTTCTATCCTATAAACAGTGTTCTAAATATTCTTTTTGTTGAGTTGCATTTGCCTTGTCTATAGTAAAATGCATTCCAAGTCTGTCACATGGCGCAGGTCATATGACTATTTTCATAGCTAAGCCATGACTTTAACTTCACTGTACATCTATACGTGACAATAGCTTACAGCAATGATGTCGTTGCATTGCTAATATACCTGCATTTAGCTGCAGTGGCACCCACCTGTGCTGTGTCAGGACAGCAGTACAATCCCTCGCAAGATGCAGTGTGTTAGGGCCCGTTTCCACTAGTGCGGTGCGGAATCGCCGCATATCACCGCTGACAAAATCGCATGCGGATGCGATTCCGCATGCGTTATTTGCCGCGATTTCGCATGCGATTTCGCATAGGCAGGGTATATGCGATTTTAACCATGTCACTGCCTGTGTCAATTTACATTACTTTCAATGCGAAATCGCACGCGAAATCGCGGGAAAAAACGCATGAAAAAAACGCATGCGATTTCCCTATTAAATACATTGCCTGCGATTCGCCTGCATTCCACACGCAGGCGAATTCTGCAGGGTCTACCGTGCAGAAAAATCCTGCACAGAAAAACGCAAATGAAAACTGACAAGTGGAAACAGTCCCATCCACTTGTATTGCTTATGCGAATCCGCATGCGTTGTCTGCATGCGAATTCGCGCTAGTGGAAACGGGCCCTTACATCAATGACATCACCACTCTCACATAACACTTCTTTATTACAGGGCTGATGTCGCTCCTGGACAAAAATTAAGCACATTTTCCAGTGACGTCCCCAGTCACCAAATATGCCACAATGACATCTTTTCCTGCAGATAATACTGCAAAGGTTACACTGTGAGGCTGTGCTTTTATGATCCTAATTCTCTGATGAATGATATATCCTGATTGGTCTTGTAATACATACACATACAAAGCTAGCTGCTCAAATAGACGGTTTGGAGATGTTAGAAAGAGATTTTTACTTTCTTAGAAAAAATTGTTCCATGACACTGATACGCTGTGTGTGATGGGGCTTACCATACATTTACATTGCTGACATTTGTAAAGTGACAATTGTTGCATTATTAGATTGCATTCTGGCAGCAGTAAAGTACCAGACTGAAACAGCGGTTATTAGAATAGCATGTGTAGAGTCATGACAAGCACAGCATAATAATATATCATAGTGCTGCACACACATGCTGATTTCGATTTATGCATGCAATGATACTACCGTGCGTAATGCATATGTAAATCGTGCTTTACAGGTGCAAACACACCTAATTGAGACATGAGATAAGTTGCCATCTGTGCAATACTTAAAGTGATACTTAAAGGGAATCTGAATTGAAAATAAACTTATGAGATAATGAATTGTATGTGTAGTATATGCTACAGCTATAAATTGCATATATTAGAGAATGATGCAATGTTATAAAAAAAAACAACTTTTAGATATGCCACAGTTTTATGTTCTGTTTAAAAACATAAAAAGTAGATTTATTGTTTTGACGCAGCTCAATGAAACAGTCTGTCCCTTATCTCTGAATGCTAAAATCTATGATGAACTAATGACTTTTTTTTTTTATATATCCCCTACTCTCAGAAGCCCAATTCTTTGCTAGGAAAGCTGTTATTCCTTATCAGTGAATGAGGCTACAGTCTGGGTCCCTACTGGAGAAAAACTGTCAGCTCCCTAGCTGAATATTAACTAATTAAATGTCTATCTCATGTCACTTAAGACTCCCTTTAAATGCGTAAGGTATTACCTCACAAAATGTAATGAAGTGTTATTAGCTATGTGCGGTAATGTTGGACGTATCTAAATACCGTGCGTAACAGCATCATCGTTTAGGAGTTACACTTTACAACAGTTTAGTGAATATACCCCTTAGTTCCAAGCCAGGGCACTATCTGCATGGAGTTTGTATGTTCCCCTGTGTATACAGGCTTCCTCTGGACACCCTGTTTTCCTCCCATATCCAAAAACATACTGGTAACTTTATGGTTTTCCCCCAAAATGGTTTTAAGATTATAGTAGGGATTAGATCGTGAGCTTCTCTGAGGAAAAGATAGGAACAAGAATTGTATAAAAGTTTAAAGCCTGCTGAGCAGTAAAAAGTGCGGCGGGGTTATCTGGTCGCCAAGTAAAGTCCCTAGTAGGACACTGGTTAAATTGCAGATATTCTACTATTGGGCACTGGCTAATACCAATAGTAGAATATCGGTAACTTTACCGATAATCTACGATCACCTAACCCTCTCCTCACACTAACCCGACCTCTACCTACTCCTAGCACTAACCTACCCCCGCTGACAATATCTGCACCGCAATCTCCAACGCTAAAGTGTCCCTCCGCCGATATCTGCACTGTCTTCTGATGCTGTTAAATTTCATTTTTGTGCGGCGCCTCCGGCGTACAAATTATAAACTTGGCGCCGCCATAGCCACATTCACATTGCAATCTATGTGGCATCCATAATTACCAGCTGGCCACCAGCATCCAAATGACCTGCTATGAAAACACACAAGAGGTATCAGAACCACACACAAGATCCATGTTTTAATAATAATTCCAGTATTTGTATAGCGCTTTTCTCCTGTCTGACTCAAAGCACTTGCGAGGCTGCCATTAGAGCGCATTCAGTAGCAGTGTTAGGGAGTCTTGCCCAAGAACTCCTTACGGAATAGGTGCTGGCTTACTGAACAGGAAGAATAGATCTTCAAACCCAGGTCTCCTATGTTGGAGGCACAGCCCTTACCCATTACACTATCCAGCCAGTTATGATTATTATTTAGTATTTAGATAGTGCCAATATCTTCCACAGTGCTGTACAAAGTCATGTCACTAACTGTCCCTCAGAGGATCTCACAATCTAATCCCTACCATTGTCATGTAAGTCTGTGGGCTTGATTCACAAAGCGGTGCTAACCCAGTTGGAGACTTTAGGAGTGATAACTATTGCACCACGCTGGTGAAAAGCCAGTTTAGGCGTGATAAGTTTAGGCGTGATAAGTTTAGATAAGTTTAGATCGCGCGCAAAGTCCCCCACGCAAAGCAGCGCCATTAAACTCTATGCGAAGTGCACCAGACTTTGCTAGCGCAAAACTTTTGATCAGCTGTGCACTGCGGTGCTAACCCAGTTGGTGCTTAAACTTATCACGCCTAAACTTATCACACCTAAACTTATCATGCCTAAACTTATCACACCTAAACTTATCACACCTAAACTTATCACGCCTAAACTGAGTTTAGGCGTGATAAAGGGATTTTCACCAGTGTGCTAACTATTAGCACCGCTTTGTGAATCAGGCCCTATGTATGTATCCTGTAGTGCATGTATCATAGTCTAGGGCCAGTTAACTTATCTGTATGTTTTTGGGATGTGGGAGGATACCAGAGTACCTGGAGGAACCCCACATAGACACAGGTGAGCGTTATAACCTAACCACTATGCCACCCTGCTGCCCACAGTTTTTAATGTATTTAGCACCTCAGCATTGCAGATAAATTGTGCTAAGTGCTAACGCCAATCATTCAGCTATGGCTCTGCATCTCGATCTACACGGGTTAAATGTGAGATATTATCAGAGGTATACAAGCACACCCAGCATACTTCACATACAGACAGCTTCATCATAATGTGCTGGTGGTGAGCAGCTTCCAGCCAATTACAGTGAACCCCAAATTGTCCATCATCTATTCAGTCTTAAATAAGTTTATAAAACAGCGTTTGGAATTGTAATAAACACTGATAAATATTATTTTTTAAAAATTACCTTTAGGGGAAAAAAAATACAAAAAGTTAGTAAAAGGATTGGCGGTTGACCAGACTTTAACATAAGGGCCAATTTCAGGGATACAAATTCTCAGCGAAAGTTTGTTCTCCAACTTTTTAAAAGCAACGCTAATTGGCCAAATGAGCAAAAAAAAAAAAAAAAAAACCAGTGGAGAAAACTGGAGCAAAACTGGGAGAAAAGTGGAGCAGATACCCAGCACTGTGCAGATTCTCCACTTTTTGCTCCTGTTGCCTGCTACCGCATTAGATAAGGTGCGCTACTCACGTGCGGTAACGCCGCTGTTCTCCAGCTCGCGGTCGTTAGTGCAGCCGCCTTGCTCCAGCCGGGCGTCGGACGCAGCGCAGCAGTAGCGCAGGGAGCACGAGCCGCAGCAGATGGTGGCATCCACTGTGTCAAAGTCCTCCGGACACTGAAATCCCGCCTGGTAATTGCCAGCAGCGTCCACCCAGCCGTGACAGTACTCTCCCTGCGCCCTGGCACTGCCCCAAGTGCAGAGGGCGAGCACTAAGTAGCATCCCAGTAACCCCATGATGACACCGACGTTTCCGACTTGTCACAGTGCTGCCTTTCTATAGGGGCTCTCATCCGCGGTCCCTAAGCCTGGGTGATCATCATTTATCCATGGAGGGTCCAGCACACATCTGAACACTGGAATCAGCAGCTTGTACTGGATAAGCAGCTCAGGTCTAGTAGAATTTCCTGAAGAAATAGTTCAGTTAAGGCAAAACTCTGCCAGGACAGCATGCTGGGAGCCCAGCACATCAGACGTCTAACAGTTAATAAGGAATTCCAAGTCTTCTGTATGTCTGGGAAGAGCAGGTAGCCTGGAAGTTCTGCTGTCACTTTGTGCTGTTCTCTGATATGCTGCTCTCCTCTGGAGGACTCTGGGTCAAGGCTGGTCTGCCTTCTTTCCAATGAAAGGCTCTGGACTCTGGTCAAGGCTGGTCTGTCCTTCTCTCCTCTGGAAGGCTATGGTCAAGTCTGGTCTGTCTTCTGCTTGCTGGCTGCCCAGCAGTGACCAGGGTTCCCTCCCTGGCTGGAGCACTGCTTTCTTTCATTTGCAGGCAGCAGCCTCTGGTGGTCTCCCCTTGTGCATGTCTGGCAGCCTGCTAGAGCCCCCCTGGCTGTCACTCCCAGCCCCCAGGGTCACAAGGCAGCTAATGAGAGGGAGCTCCCTGCCACTCACTGCCCTCCATTGTCACCAGCACACAGGCAGTTCTCATCTCCCCCCTGGGAGCTGCCACACAATGCAATCCAGAACACAAGCCCCCCTCATTACTCCCAATTTATTTTTAAATGCTGCCTAATTTGAAGGGGATTTTTTTTTTTTTTTTTGCTGAAAGAGAACGCCAGCCTTATTCATTCCAAGCATGGCACTTTCCTGTTACTGCCTCTGTGTATTTTGCACAGACTTTATTATTATTATTGACAGGATATATAAATTACCTCATGGTGGATGGTGATGTCATTGCATTTGTACCCCCTGCTATGAATGTTTTACTAATCCATCCCATGCATTTATTATGGACGCTCATAAATTAAAAAATGCACAGGTTGGTGGTGAGGCTAAATAATTAATTGCTGTAATGTATTAATGATTGAGTGACCACCTGGTGCCAGTATATCAGAAGGGGTCCTGCCATGTTGAATTTTATGCTTTTCATTCCATTAGATTTTGCCTCCTCTGTTAGGAAGCAGCCAGGGTAGCGTTCTCAGTGGCTGGGCTGCTAATTAAACACAGATATTTCCATAGCATTGCAAAGGGTCGGTTTAATGAAGGTCAAGTGTTATCACACATCCATTATTAATGGGCAGTTTTGCATGGTAAGTCATTCTTTTGCAGAGAGAAATTACAATATTATATTTTAGGTCTGGGAATATGAAAATATATTCAAGGGAAAATGTGTCATAAAGAACTTGTCACAGGCACTGCCACTGTTGACTGAAGGTGCAATTGTGTCTTCTGACTACGATCGTTTGCTAAAAATTGCACCGTTAATAACCAGAACCGAGTAAAATTATGTAAAATAAACACATGATTTACCTGTGAATGAATATTACATACTTACCTTGCCACCAGTTCCTCTCAGAAGCTCACCATTTGCTTCTAACAACAATCTTTTTGTCAGACCTGAAACATATCAGTTGCTGTCAGTTATATATCAGTTTCTGTCAGTTATAACTGAAAGGACGACTGATGTGCAAGGTACTGTCCATGTTTCCATATGGCTCAAGTGGGTGATATTACAGTTAAACAATATGCTGAACAGGAAGCTGTTATAGGGCAATGTCCATTTTTAAAATGGAGGATGGAGGATTCCATCGATTACAGTGGACAAACAGGGCGCAGGAGAGGAGAAAGAGATTGAGGAGTAGACTACACGGGAGGTAAGTATGACCTGTGTATGTTTATTTTGACTTTTTAATTATCCGTACAGGTTTGCTTTAAGGTCTCAAGTATGCATTCCACAGCCATTATCCTTATCCTTACAGGAAACCTGGAAAAAAAATGATAAAGGTGCCATTGCTGGTTTCTTTCTAAAAATGACTCCTACTTCTAAACACTCTCGGAGTCACTAACCCGGAAGTATGCAGATCAAGATATCTGACCCCACTGGACACTTTCTGGTTCCCAGGGTGAGACACAAACTACTGACATAGGGGAAACTGAACAATTGCCTAGGGCCCCAGAGCCGAATGACGAGCCTCGCAAAGTCTCCTCTCCCCTTCCCTTCCCCCAGTGAATACTGTCGCCCTGTGCCCCTACAGACTATTCTGGAACAGGAACAAACTCACACGTCAAGCCACCAGTGTGCTCCTCCATCAATCTGTGTGCACTCATCTTCACCCCCACTGGCAGCCTCTTCTCAAGGACACAGTGCCATGTACATGTACTATTCATGGGGGAAGACGCCTGGGGGAGAGTCCTCTAGCCACCACTGGGGTCTGGGGGAACACCCAATTCTATCTGGGGGTGGGGGAGACAATGGGGTCACCTTATGTCTCCACCCCATGTTATTTTTTTGCCTAGTGCTCAGTTGTGGTTTAAACTTGGCCTTTTTTTAACCTCCTTGGCTTGGCTATCACAAGTCAGGCTCGGGTTGGCAAAAATAAGCCAGGAGCGGTAACCCCGAGCGTGTCTCGTGGTAGCGGGCGACAGAACTGTGCAAAGGCATTTTCACTCTCCTCCTGGGGGATCTGCATCCATCGGGTGAGATTGCCGTTTCTCGTTATGATGACAGACGGTTATCTCACTACAGTGTTACAGCGCCACCTGGAGGACAGAGGGAAAACTGCAGCACTGGATCCCAGGGAGGTAAGGGTTTGTTCACACCTAGGGCAATTTGCAGTGTTTTTTTTTGAGTTCCCCAGATTTAAAAAAAAAGACCTAAAATCGCTAAAATCCTTATGGAATAGTTCATATCAGCGCATTTCATCTGCTTTCCGCTCAGGAATGAGTTGCCTGTACCATTTTAGGGCGTTTTTGCTACAATGAAAGGTATAGGAAAGGTGCAAAATGCTCACAAAATTGCTTTGTGCAGCGATTGCGTTCGCACTTTTAAGAATAAATACTATGGGCTTGATTCACAAAGCGGTGCTAACTGTTAGCACGCCAGTGAAAAGCTGCTTATCACGTGCAAACTGCCTCTTCGCGCGCTAATGCGCGCATAAAAGTTTGCACGCGCAAAGTATAGTGCGCACTACTTTGCATGCAAAATCAGCTGCTTCGCGTGCTAAGTAGTGTGATAAGCATACTTTGCACGCAAAGTAGTTGTACGCATAAAACTTAACGCACGCAAACTTTAACGCGCACTAAAATAGCACACGAACTGATTTTCAAAACGGTGCTAACCTAGTTAGCACCCTACTTTACACGCCCAAAGTCTTTAGGCATGCTAACTAGGTTAGCACCGCTTTGTGAATCGAGCCCTATGCCCTGAGCGCTATTGGGAGGGGGGCGCCGTAATGGGGGGGGGGGGCGCGGGAAGGGCGGGAAGGGCAACCCGACCTCTCCCTCCCTTCCTCTCCCCGGATCACCCTCCGTGCTCCCCCTTCCTGTCTGCAGAGTTAGCGGGCAGGGAAGCGCTCACTGTAAATAGCTACTCACCTCCCAGGTTCCAATCGCCGATCACTCGCCGCCGGTCTACTATCTGCATAGACGCTGATACACACGCTGCTTCCTGGTGTGTATCAGCGTCTATGCAGAGAGGGGACCGGCGGCAAGTGATCAGCGATTGGAACCTGGGAGGTGAGTAGCTATTTACAGTGAGCGCTTCCCTGCACTAACTCTGCAGTCTGGAGGGGGGAGCACAGAGGGTGGCTCGGGGAGAGGAAGGGAGGGAGAGGTCGGGCTACCCCCCCCCCCCCCCCCCCGCAGCTGCGGCTCCCCCCTCCATTATGGGGGGGCAGCTACCTACCTCACCTGTACTGGGGGGCAGCTACCTAACCTATACTGGGGGCAGCTACCTATCTAACCTATACTGGGGGGCAGCTACCTACCTCACCTATACTGGGTGGCAGCTACCTAACCTATACTGGGGGGGCAGCTACCTAATTTAAAGAGAATCTGTATTGTTAAAATCACACAAAAGTAAACATACCAGTGCATTAGGGGGCATCTCCTATTACCCTCTGTCACAATTTCGCCGCTCCTCGCCGCATTAAAAGTGGTTAAAAACAGTTTTAAAAAGTTTGTTTATAAACAAACAAAATGGCCACCAAAACAGGAAGTAGGTTGATGTACAGTATGTCCACACATAGAAAATACATTCATACACAAGCAGGCTGTATACACCCTTCCTTTTGAATCTCAAGAGATCATTTGTGTGTTTCTTTCCCCCTGCAGCTATCTTCCACTGAAGTGTCAGGCTGTTTCTTCCTGCAGAGTGCAGACAGCTCTGCCTGTATGTAATTCCTCAGTATGTGAAAGCCCAGCCAGCTCAGAGGAGGATTTATCTAGCTTGTAAAAGATAAGAGAGAAGAGAGAAGCTGCCCTAATCTAAATAATACACAGGCAGTGTGCAGAGAGGGGCCTGGAGGGGGCAGATGCATCACAGAACCACAACACTGAAGAACTTGGCAGCCTTCCAGACACAGGCTGACAAGTCTGACAAGAGAGATATAAGTTGATTTATTACAGATATGGTGATAGTAGAATGTGCTGCAGTAAGCCAGAACACATTAGAATAGCTTTTGGAACTTGTAGGATGATAAAAAAACCGGATGCAATTTTTGTTACAGAGTCTCTTTAATCTATAATGAGGGGCAGCTACTCAACCTATACTGAGGGGAAGCTACCTAATCTAACCTATACTGGGGGGCACCTACCTAATCTAACCTATACTGGGGGCAGGTACCTATCTAACCTATACTGGGGGGCAGCTACCTATCTAATTTATACTGTGGGGCACCTACCTAATCTGACCTATACTTGGGTGCAGATACCTATCTTATTTATACTGGGGGGAAGCTACCTATCTAACCTATACTGGGGGGCACCTACCTAATCTAACCTATACTGGGGGGCAGCTACCTATCTAACCTATACTGGGGGGCAGCTACCTAATCTAACCTATACTGGGGGGACAGCTACCTAATCTAACCTATACTGGGGGGGAGAGCTACTTGATCTAACCTATACTGGGGGGACAGCTACCTAATCTAACCTATACTGGGGGGCAGCTACCTAATCTAACCTATACTGGGGTTCACCTACCTAATCTAACCTATGCTGGGGGGCAGCTTCCAATCTAACCTATACTGGGGGGCAGCTACCAATCTAACCTATACTGGGGGGCAGCTACCTATCTAACCTATACTGGGGGCACTTACTTATCTAACCTGTATTGGGGGCACCTACCTACCTAGCTAGCCTATACAGGTGGCAACTATACTGGCTACCTATATTGGAGGTACCTACCTAACTAACCTATACTGGGGGCACCTACCTATCTAACCTATGCTGGAGCAACTATTCTGGCTACCTATATTAGAGGCACCCACCTAGCTAACCTGCACTGGGTGCACCTACCTATCTAACTTATACCGGGGGTGCCCTATCTAACCTATACTGGGGGCAACTATACTGGCTACCTATACTGGAGGCACCTACCTGGCTAACCTATGCTGAGGGTAACTATACTGGCTCACCTATGCCTGGCTACCTATACTGGGGGGACCTATGCCTGGCTACCTATACCGGGGGGACCTATAGCTGGCTACCTATACTGGGGTACCTATTCCTGGCTACCTATACTGGGGGGACCTATACTGAGTGCAACTAGACCTGGCTAACTTATACTGCAGGCACCTATACATGGCTCCGCGGGGGCGCAATTTTTACACCCTCGACCTGGGTGCATTTTAGCCTAGAAAATGTACTGTCCTGGGGGTAAGTACAGCTGAAGTGAGAAGAACAGATACCTCAGTAGTGGGAAGCCTCTGGATGGTGCAGAGGTTTCCCGGATCCTCTAATCGCCCACCATTCCAGTGCAAGGTCCCTCTATACCTACGTGACTCAAGCCAGTCGTATTAGGTTTCTTCTGGGCATGAGCACAGCCGTGGATGAGTGCATCCAGACTAGGCATGTGCGACTAAGGCCCATGCAAGCCCAGTAGAAGTTAACGTTTGTGCACAGAGAAAAAAAGCCATTCAAGGGGCTTTGTTTTACTGGGTATCCATGGACCTTAATGGTGCATGCCCAAACCAAAGGTGCTCGTCCACGGGTGGGAGTTTGTACGGAAGACAAATAGGAACTCTGCGATAAAATGGTGGGTTCTACCAGGATCATTCAGGAAAAGCCAGCCCCGCTAATTTTACTCCTGTGTAGGGCCTGGGGTGGAAGGTTAACATATATTTCCAGATTCAACCAGAAATGTTTGAACCATATGATGCTTGTAGGTAGCATAATGTGCATACTAAAATGCGTACAAGATATGGTATATGCCCTGGAGTGCTTCTATAATGCCCCCCTAAATTGCCTAAAGGCCACAAATTCCTGAAGGACAACTGCAGCAGTGACCTTTCTTGCTTCCATTTTTGTTTACAAATAGACCCTTTAAAGTGGCCATACATCTCTTGATCTGCCACCAGATCGACCATCAGATAGATCCCTCTCTGATCGAATCTAATCAGAGAGAGATCTATTTCCAGCCCACACACTGCAGACAGATTTACAATGAAATCTATTGGAAATCATCATAGCGCCGCTGCCCCCGCCCCGCATGTAATGTGTCATTCATCCTTTAGGATTTTTGAGTAAAACACAAAAGGAAATTACCATAATTTCTATATGTCAAATAAGCAGTAAAAAGAGCCCTCTTGAGGTCTAGAACCCACTACAAATCTCAAATCACTAGCACAATTGCGTGCGTTTTTAATTAGCATTTTGTAAGCGATTTCATGAGCATTTTATGGCGCTTTTGGGAGCAATTTTGTGTAAGCTCTTTGCCAGCGATAGTGATAGCGATTAGCGATTTTAACTCTGATTGGTCCTTTCAATTTATAATAATTTGTTTTACAGTTTGCAGTAATTTAAAATCACACTCAAATAGCAATGTAGCGATTCATGAGCGATTTGCCAGCGCTTCAATACTTTACATTGAAGCGCAAATTCTCCCAAAATGCTGAATGTCTTGCGACTGCAATTTTAATCATCACAATCGCTACTGTGGAATTTGTTACATTTATTTACATTGGCAGAGCGTTTAGGGAAAGCGCTAGCGGGTGGGTTCCAGCCCTAATGCAATGTTTTGTATGGAGAGTGCTTTTTTTCAGCAAGCCCCTGGGTAACGTGATATGATGGCATCTTCACTTTGTGATCAGCTTTTACCTCTCTCAAGACAGTTTTTGGCTCCACTGCATGTACAAGAGCCACTCCTTTGTTGCCTTGATCTTGAGCTTTGGGTCATTTTCATGCTGGAAAACCCATACACAACTCATCTTCAGTGTTCATACAAAACTTTAAGGTCATTGGTCCCTTAATGCAGCAGTGTCCAGAGGTTGTCCTTCACACTTCCATGCTTGAGTTTGGGGATGGTGATCTTTAAGTTACACTCAGTAGTCTTCTTCCTCTAAACACCGCTGTTCGAATTCTCTCCAAACAGCTATGTTTTGGTGGTATCATCTGACCACAGCACTTTCTCCCAAGCCTTCTCTAAGTTACTTTTCACTGGCAAACTTAAGGCATTTTGCATGTGCCTTCTTGAGCAGGGGGGCATTCTGGATGCTGCAAGATTTCAATCCATTATGCTCTAGTGTGTTACCAACAGTGTACTTTGCAACTGTGGTCCCAACTGTTTTTTGATCATTAACAAGCTCCGCCTGTGTAGTCGGGGGCCGATTCCTCCCCATTCCCATGATCATCCACACCCCACAAGCAAGATCTTGCATGGTGCCCCAGACAGAAGGCGAATTATACCTATTCTAGCATTTTGCAGGTCTGCAATTTTGTCATGCATGTCCTTCAACAGCTCTCTGCTCTTGCCCATGGTGATGGAGAGGTTGTAATGGAATGAACTGATCCTGTGGACAGGCATTATGCACACAATGAGTTGAAATCAGGAGTATCTGTAATTGTACTGTAGTCTATGTGTATACTATGTGCCACATGGGCAGAATTCTGTCTGGATTGTAGGGGGATCAGATACTTATTTCACTCAATTACATGCAAAACAAACTACCGTATACCTTTTATTTATCTGGATTCTTTGTTGATTTTTTGTCTTTTTCATCCAATTTAAACTACCATAAAAATTACAAATTGTTTGTTTATTTGTAAGTGATCAAATTTATAAATTTAGCAGGGGATCAAAGAATTATTTTCCCCACTGTAAGAGCAAAAGACCTGTTAGGCTAATGCTATAGCTGTAGGGCATGTAGGCAATATTCCTTTGGCCTAAACTTTAACGCTACCTTAACTCTAACACACACACAAAAAACACATCAAACAACAGTATGCCTGCCTTATCTGCAGCATTAATGATCGCTCAGCTGTGAGCCCAGAGGATCCTTATTAGTTAGATGGGCTGGAAAGGCCTTGTCCCCTCCCCACTGGATTGCACTCTAACCTCTGCATTGGTGCGGAGGCCACAAGAGGACATGCTTTCATGTTTATGAAGTGAGGGAGGAAGGACAATCACATCAGGCTCACACAGGGGCCATTTTAGCAATTAGCTGGTGGGGGTTATAGTAAGGTTGTGGATTATTATGTTATGATTATTATTATGATGATTATTATTAAAATTAAAGTCTTCCTTAAATGCTAACATTCCCATACATAACTGGTTCCTCCCCCCCCCCCCCCCACCCACCCACCCCCTTTTTTTATACAAGTGTATAGCAATAGTATAAACTATCTACTAATAGTATCTCACATCTTATAAACAATCATTTCATATTAATTACTATAGGTTACTACATGGCATTGCTTCTTGTTAAAAATAATGTCTTTGGACAGAATGAGATGAAATATTGGTGTATCTGCACACTAATGGCTGTTGTGGAATACTGTAACCTTAGCCTTCTCTTCTCATCTCTAGAAGCAGCAAAACAAATCCATCTTGGAACCTTTTATTTATACTGTGTGAGTTGTGCTGTGTACTATTGTAATTTAATGTAAAGCTCTGGCGTTGGGGCTGCTACCTTGAGAGTAGAAAGTGTGTGGGGGGGGGGGGGGGGAGAGGTCTGAGAGATGGTGACATCTGTTCCCATGCGCTTTCTGACCTGTTCTCAGTTGTCAGGATAATGGGCAGCTTACTCAGGAGCAGCAATTGCTCATTAACAGAACAGCATACAAAGGCTACACTTATGCTTTGCATGCATGGGAAATTGTTTTGGAATACTGGCAAAATAATGCGCTAATGTTCCTCTTGTGTTCAGGCTTGAAGCGCTCTTCAGCGGTCTTAAGTTTGTCAAAAGTCAGAAAGTTTTAGGCTCTTTAATTTGAAAGAAAGCTATTAAAAGAACAATAACCCAGACATGGTCGTGTATTGAAATCGTGAGGAATTAGGCTCCAGTTTGTCAACATGTCCTCACTGTGCACAGAAGAGAATTCCAGCACCGTGTTCAGCAAAAAAAGGAAAAACATCTACAGGTGTAATTAAAAATGTGCAGGACTGTTACTGCACAAATAATGTGTATCACCACATGTCTATATATATTTATTTATTCATTCTTCCTCATCGGGCCTACTGTCATGTTATCTAAGATCATGTGGAACTTTGCGAACCCAGAGAGCTAGACAGGTACTGACCAATCAATTAGGCTTCATGATAATAAACAAAGACCAGAAGACAGTGGTGGTGATAGATTTGGCGGTTCCAAGTGACAGTAACATCAGGAAAGGTGAGTATGAGACGCTGGGGACATGTCAGGTCTAAAAGAGGAATTGCAGAGGATGATGTGGAAAGAGAAGGGCAAAGTGGTCCCCAGTGGTGGTAGGAACCCTATGCTTTATGACTTGTGAGCTGGGAGAGGAACATCAGAGCTTCCTGACCTGAAGCATAGGTTATACAATAGCATTGCAGCCATGCAAAAGCAAGTCATTCAATGCATCTCCAGATCCAGTAAGCAAACATGCACAAGCAAATCACAGATGACAGGCAATTCCCTCAGTTCTCAGACAGTGCACAGACAGCATTGGGCTTGATAAAGTACAATAATGCACAGTGCACAATATGCAGGGAATTTGCATGCAGTACTCAGGCAACAGCTTACACAGGAAGCACTGGTCTCACCAGATGATGCAGCTTGTGGTCTATAGCCCATGCACTTGATGGTGCTTTTGAGGTAATCCTGGCCCTGAGCAGCATGCAATTAACAAGGAGGTTACAAGTGGATGCTGACCCACCCACTGACCATGGCTCATGGGTCTCTAACTGATGCATGCCCACTCCCATTTTTCACTGTAGCTGTATAGAGGACAATGCAGGGCCCAAAAAAACGGCAAAGTATTCCTTCTCGAACACTGTGAATCCAGCACAGGAGACTTGGGCACAGCCGGCGCCACCATAGGCCGTAATAGGAATTACAGCTATAGCAGCGCATAGGGAGTAACTCCGGTGCTGTCAGAAGACGGAGCTGAAGTTATTTTTAAAACACAATAATTTCATTCCCCACCATCCATGGCGGCCTGGAGGGGGAATAATATTTAACACGGCCTGGAACTTGTGCAACAGCAGGATCAGCCATATACCGGCTGTATCCTGCGCCCAAGTCTCCCGCGCCGATTCCTCTCGTACGCTTCTTTCTGTACAATTTTATTTTTACTTGTCAGGTTAATCTCTTCTCTCCCTGATTCAAAAATCTGTTTATTGCAAAATTAGTCTGAACATGAAAAGAAGCAATTTCTTATTTTTTTAGTAGAATGCAGAAATTTGCTATATTATCAGAACTTGACAATCCTTTAAGAACACTAAAAGTAATATTCTAACCCACGACATACTTCCTCCCAATTCAAGTACAGCACCTCTGAAGCCGGCCATAAGCTCATGTCATGTCTTGGACCAGCCTCTGCACCAATGTACTGGCCAGGCTTCAGTTACAGGGGGTTGGTGGCACACTACGTAGTCAAATCTAAAGTCAAAGCCTGATCCAACTTTTCAGAATTTGTCAGGTATCTGCCTCATTAGTGACAGCATTTGCTGAAGCTACATAGTAAACATCCTAACCATATGTATAGTTTACAGAGATCCACTACAGGGTCCTTATAAAATCTGGAACCTCATCCTTTGGAAATCAAAACTGGAATCAAATATTTCCTGTAGTGTGAATAAGCTTCCTACATCTCTTTACTGACAACGTGACCACACTTCTTTTGCATACTACATCATTTCTTGAATTGATGGTTGCATTGTCTAAACCAGGGCCGGATTTACCATAAGGCAATGTAGGCACATACCTACAGGTGCCTGATGCTGGAGAGGCAGCTCCAGAGGCAGCTCCATCCCTAATTCCCTTTTCAGAGTCCTGATTAGAGCGTAAATAAGGGGTTACTTACCTAGCTCTCAGCATTCCACTAAAACCTTTTTTTCAGTCAGGGGCACCTGTAGCTACCTAATAATGAGGTTCCTCTGGCTACCCAATAATAAAGGGCACTTGTAGCAACCTATGATGGGCAAGGAAAGTAAGGGTGAAGTGACAGCTATGCGAGCCAACACAGCTGCGGTGCAGTTCGGCGGAGGTTTGTAGGTTCATGGAGGGCCAAGTATAAGGTGCCAGGAGATCTGTGCCTAAAGGCTCCTGTGATGTAAATCCGAGCCTGGTCCGAAAAGTAAATTGCCAAATACCTCTCTAAGTCTTCAGTAAAATCTAAACCCGGACTGGTTGCTGGGCAATTCAAAATAGTACAATATTGTTTTAGCAATATTAATTTGTGTTTTTTTGGCCAATTCAGCTCACTGTTCAAAACAGAGGCACTAGATAAGGATAAAATAGTTTTTATCCTTATCCTTTTAAAGAAGCGTGGAGGTAGTGGTAGTCTAACTCCCACAAGTAGACACACAATCATACTGCCTGATGAAGTGGGATGTTGCCCATGAAACTTGTTACTATTACTTTGGGGTCTCTTTGACTAAAGATATTTTTCAATGAATAGCTGATCGTGTGTCTGCTTATGGGAGGTTAGTCCACCACTACCTCCACCCTTTTTAAAATGTTGTTTTAACTATTTTATCCTTATCAGGTGCCTCCATTTTGAAAAATTGTTTATCCTGAGTGTCCACCCTGTGTTGGGGGGTGTTAGCCCCTGTTCTTCTACTTCTACAGAGAGCAATATTTTTAATCTGAGTGGGGTTGGGTCTAATCTGCCCACCTGACTACTCAGTGGTTAGCAAAGGAAACCCAGCTATGTGAGTATATTCCCATACTCTTTTAGCCAATTGGATTGATATATTGTACAATTAGGGCTCTCGATCTGCTTTGTTTTTCGATTCAGCTCATTGGCCCTGTACTTTTTTTTTTGGGTGCTGTTACTTTTGTAAACACAAAATTACATTTCTTATTATCCCAATAAAAATATCAGTGCGGTAGTAGTAGGGTTGGGAGCTTGGGGTTAGATAACGGAAGCCATGGACAGCTGTAAGTGGATGTATAAATCTTAAGGGGGCATATTCACTTACAGTAAAATTGCAATGTGCAGCAGGCTGCGCACAGGAATTTTACCAATAGTTACACAAGTTAGCACATTACACAAATTGTGCAACCTGCGTTACCTTGGTAATGCACACTTGCTAGTGTACTAAACATTACACAATTAACATAATGCCCATGGCTGAATAGTGTAATGGATAAGGGCTCTGCCTCTGACGCAGGAGACCAGCGTTCGAATCTCGGCTCTGCCTGTTCAGTACGCCAGCACCTATTTAGTAGGAGACCTTAGGCAAGTCTCCCTAACACTGCTACTGCCTATAAAGCGCTACTGCTACTGCCCTAGTGGCTGCAGCTCTGGCGCTTTGAGTCTGTTCTGTGTCTGTGTCTGACCAAGGTAACTCAGGTTGTTGTGCAATGCTACATGACTGCTATATGAGTAAAGATGTCACGTGTGCCTATGTACATGAGGGTTGGTTTTGGGCTTTATGTTTGAGGGTATCCTGGTAAATATGATATACACTAATTGACCAACCCCCATATTCACACATCCTCCCCTCCTTTATTTACCACCACAGCCAGGGGCCCCTTTGCCAGAGGTTATATAGCAAGTTTGGCCACTATGCCCCTCCCCACGCACACTCATACCAAATGTGGACACAACATGTGATCTGAAGGGGCGCCCTGTATAAGAGGGAGAGAGGGTATGTCATTGCCCCCCACCCCTCCTCTAATAGTTGTAGCCATAGGCCCAGAACAGGCATGCAGATCAGATGTATGACTGACATCTGACTGCATTTTCTGCATGCTTGTTTGAGGTGTGTGATTCAGACACTACTGATGCATGGATGATCAGCAAGATGTCAGGCAACTTGTATTGTTCAAAAGATAAGTGAATATGACAGCCTCCATATCCCTCTCATTTTAAGTGTCTTTTTAAGACCACAATAGGAAAATTGAACTTACAGTTTTGTACACAGTAGAAAGAGATGGCAGCACAGCTAAAACCAAGCTGCACCTGACTGACACTTGCAGCACAGGACTGCAAAGCCTCTTAAAGGTACAACTGTGCTCATTACAGCTGAAACAGGTGCAGCAAACTTACACTAATGTAGGATGTTCCCTTCCAACAGGATGATCTCATTGCGGTGGAAGGGTCTAGTATGAAATCTTTTGCATGCAAATTATTATGGAGGAAGTGAACATCAGCGGGAATGCCATCAGCTGGGAAGAGACTGCAGGAGCTGCAGAGCAGGTCATTCACCTGCGGGGGACAACTACAGCAGCTGCGGCTTTGGGTGTTATTTTATCTCCCTGCAAGGATGTGGTAGGGTCAGTGTTGCCAACTCATCCCTTTAATTACTGACACATCTAAGTTACACAGGTTCTGGGGCTATTTGCACCTAATTAGTGCCTTAACTGCATCTACCTAGCCACAAAACCTGTATAATTCATATTTGTCAGTAATTAAAGGGATGAGTTGGCAACACTGGGTAGGGTGCCACAGTTCCCTCGCGTGGATAGCGATATAATTACTCTTAGCTATGCTGCTCATATAGCAGTGTAGCATCTTTGAGGTGTCCCTGCAGTAGAACAGGCTTTTGGAAGGACACCCCCATGTGTATATTTCCCTCCTTGAATGCACTGGGCATGACAGGCAATACAGACATGGGCAGTATCATGAGGGCATCAGCATACAGCGCTGTAGAAGAGCACTCAATATCAAAATCTACCGCCAGCCTGGACAAGGTCCTTCAGCACCCAAGGCTGAGACACCAAAGTGTGCCCCTCCATCCCTCCCACCCCAGCCATCACACACTGATTGCTATTAGACTAAGAGGCTCCACAGGGCCCACAACCTCCCCAACACCTTCATCTCTAGTTATCTGGCTTGCAGTCACTGCCATGTATCCCCTTTTCTTATTTCTTTCTGCTTCAAACACAATTAGGAATGACAGGTGAATGAATTCTGCGCCCCCTCCTACACTGCGCCCTGAGGCTGGAGCCTCTCCAGCCTGTGCCTCGGCCCGGCCCTGCCTTTCCCACACAAGAATTGTGTACTGTGCATGTCCGTATTGCCTGTCATGTGATATTCATAAATCTCAAGATAGGGTTAGTTTTTCAGATGTAATCTGTAGTCTTCTAGATAGTGAACTGCATGTGTTGCCTATGAGGAATGGGACTGTGAGAGACAGGAGCACTCTACGGGCTGTGTGCAGTTATTTAACAACATAATCTAAAGTAAAAATATTGGGCTTGATTCACTAAGACAAATAGCATGCCTTATCAGAGTTAACACGCCTTATGAGAATTAGCACACCTTATGAGAGTTAACATACCTTATGAGGGTTAACATGCCTGATCAGAGTTAACACGCCTTATCAGAGTTAGCACACCTTATCGGAGTATCATAGCAAGCGCTACGAACTTATGCCTGCTAATTGGCAATGACGAGAGCTCCGCTCGTCCTGCCCTGAGCCCCTGCGGGTCCAATCACTTTAAAGGATATTATCCTCACACTTTGATTGGCCCAATAGGCTGCCTGTCACTTGACAGGAAACTTGACAGGCAGCCTATTGGGCCAATCAAAGTGTGGGGATAATGTCCTTTAGAGTGACTGGACCCGCAGGGGCTCAGGGCAGGACGAGTGGAGCAATCGTCATTGCCAATTATAAGGCATAAGATTGTAGCGCTCGCTATGCTACTCTGATAAGGCATGTTAACTCTGATAAGGCGTGCTAACTCTGATAAGGCATGTTAACCCTCATATGGTATGTTAAGTCTCATAAGGTGTGTTAACTCTGATAAGGCATGCTATTTGTCTTAGTGAATCAAGCCCATTGTGTGGTAAGATCACTGCATACAAAAAGATATCACTGAAGCAACTACAGTATACTGTATACCATGCCACATACACTCCCAAAACAATTTTCATCTGTAAAAATGTGGAGCTTCTCCCATCAGCCCATGGAATTTTAAGCAAAAGTTGAGAGCCTGGCTCCCACAGAGACTACAGCATGAAGAAAAAAAAAGAAAAAGAAAAGAAGTACTGGTGGGACAGCTTGCGCAACATCCGGCCCCAAGCAGCGTAACACACGCCACCAGCTAGTAAAGAATATTAATCTGTATGATTTAAAGGGATACTGTAGCGGGTTGGGGGAAAAGGAGTTGAAGTTACCCGGGACTTGTAATCAGTGGCGGATCTAGAGGGGTGCAGGCATGGCTAGTGCCATGGGCGACAGTACACCATGGGCGCCATGCCTGTCCCAATGCTGCCCGCCACCTTCGCATCTTGTGCCGCTTGTTCCCCTATGCCTCGGTCCCCCGCGCCCCCTTCCTTTCCATGGGGGCCATGCTGTTCTCCACCTCCGCATCTTGTGCCTCCCATCCTCCTATGCCCAATGCTTTCGGTCTCCCACGCCCCCGCCCGCCGCTCTCTGCCTGCCCCTGCTGTCAAACTTTAGATTAGCGGCAAGAGGAGAGACGAGTACGCAAATAATCCGCCAGTCGCGTCACATGCGGAGGTGACGTCATTAGCCACTTCCTGCGTTTGAAGCGCACCGGCGGGAAGTGTGTGCCCTGTCTGTCTCTCCTCTTGCCGCTAATTTAAAGTCTGACAGCAGGGACAGAGAGCCGGCGGGCGGGGGCGCGGGAGACCGGAAGCATCGAGTACCAGGAGGCACAAGATGCGGAGGTGCGGACATCACGCCAGGAACAGAGAGCCAGGGGATGCGCGGTAGTAGTGAGCACTTCATCCCCCTTCCTTTTGCAAGTCTCCCTGGCAACCCCAACTTGTTCTTATTCTGCCTGCCGGAAGCCATCAATAATGTAAGTAGATGGGTGCAGGCATGGCCGGGCCGATGCATAGGCTGGAGAGGCTCCAGCCTCAGGGCGCAGTGTAGGAGGGGGCACACAATTCATTCAGCTATCATTCCCAATAGTGTTTGAATCAGAATGAAATAAGAAAAGGGGATACATGACAGTGACTGCAAGGCAGATAACTAGAGATTAAGGTGCTGGGGAGGTTGGGGGCCCTGTGGCACCTCTTAGTCTAATAGCAATCAGTGTGTGACGACTGAGGTGGGAGGGATGGAGGGGCACACTTTGGTGTCTCAGCCTTGGGTGCTGGAGGACCTTGTCCCGGCTCTGGGTGCAGGCATAGCTTGTGTTGGGAGAGGGGTGGGCTGGCTGTGCAAGAGGAACTTGCAAATTGCAATCTAAAACCTGCCGCATTTTGCTATATGTCCCCACAGGGCCTCTTTATTGCATTCTGCTTTATGTCACTACAGGACCTCTTTACTGCATTCTGCCATCTGTCACTACAGGGCCTCTTTACTGCATTCTGCTATATGTCACTACTGGGTCTCTTCACTGCATTCTGCTATATGTCACTACATGGCCTCTTTACTGCATTCTGCTATATGTCACTACAGGGCCTCTTTACTGCATTCTACTATTTGTCACTACTGGGCCTCTTCACGGCATTCTGCTATATGTCACTACTGGGCCTCTTCACGGCATTCTGCTATATGTCACTACTGGGCCTCTTCACTGCATTCTGCTATATGTCACTACAGGACCTCTTTACTGCACTCTACTATATGTCACTACATGGCCTCTTCACTGCATTCTGCTATATGTCACTACAGGGCCTCTTTACTGCATTCTGCTATATGTCACTACTGGGCCTCATTACTGCATTCTGCTATATGTCACTACTGGGCCTCTTCACTGCATTCTGCTATATGTCACTACTGGGCCTCTTCACTGCATTCTGCTATATGTCACTACAGGACCTCATTACTGCATTCTGCTATATGTCACTACTGGGCCTCTTCACTGCATTCTGCTATATGTCACTACAGGACCTCATTACTCCATTCTGCTATATGTTACTACTGGGCCTCTTCACTGCATTCTGCTATATGTCACTACAGGGCCTCTTTACTGCATTCTGCTATATGTCACTACAGGGCCTCTTTACTGCATTCTGCTATATGTCACTACAGGGTGTCTTTACTGCATTCTACTATATGTCACTACAGGGCCTCTTTACTGCATTCTGCTATATGTCACTACAGGGCCTCTTTACTGCATTCTGCTTTATGTCACTACTGGGCCTCTTTGCTGCATTCTGCTATATGTCACTACTGGGCCTCTTTGCTGCATTCTGCTATATGTCACTACAGGGCCTCTTTACTGCATTCTGCTATATGTCACTACAGGGCCTCTTTACTGCATTATGCTATATGTCACTACAGGGCCTCTTTACTGCATTATGCTATATGTCACTACAGGGCCTCTTTACTGCATTCTGCTATAAGTCGCTACAGGGCCTCTTTAATGCATTCAACTATATGTCACTACAGGGCCTCTTTACTGCATTATGCTATATGTCACTACAGGGCCTCTTTACTGCATTCTGCTATATGTCACTACAAGGGCGCTATATTGCCTAGATACGCCTCTGCTTGTAATGGTCCCCCGCAGGCATCCTGTGCCCATGCAGCCACTCACCGCTGCTCCGGCCCCGCCTCCGGTTCACTTCTGGAATTTCAGAGCTTAAAGTCTGAAAACCACTGCGCCTGCGTTGCCGTGTCCTCGCTTCCCCTGATGTCACCAGGAGCGCACAGCGGAGGCACAGACCATACTGGGCCTGCGCAGTACGCTCCTGGTGCCATCAGCGGGAGTGAGGACACGGCAACGAAGGCGCAGTGGTTTTCAGACTTTAAAGTCTGAAATTCCAGAAGTTGACCAGAGGCGGGGCCGGAGTATTGGGGAGTGGCTGCACAGGCACAGGATGTCTGCAGGGGTCCATTAGAAGCCCCGGGTAACTTCAACTCATTTTCCCCTGACCCCCCCTACAGTGTCCCTTTAATGAAAAAACACTGTAGTGCACAAGTGATGTTGTAAAGCAAAAACTGACTCCCTATGTTAGATTCTACAGTATAAAGTGTGCTCTTCCACTTGTGACTGGGTTGCATGTTTTACTAGCCTGCAAGTATTTGCTTGGTGGGTTTATGCTGAGGAGCTCTGTTATACTCAGGCTCTTAGGGTGCGACCTTTTGCCCGTTGAGCGGTAGCCCTTACTTTGTCAGATCCCAATTTGTGAGCAGGCTGAGAGACTTGCAGTGTTGTTGATTGGCTTTAGAGCAGAGGAAATACAGAGTACCCCACCCAACGGTCATCATGTCATGACCACAGTCTTAACTGTGTGACTCCTCCAGTCTCTTGAACTGATTGCACTGTATGTATTTTTTTTTGACAGGGCACCAGAACTTTAGATAGACAGATGCTGTAATATGTACGAACAGAGGCGCCAAGCAGAGTAAAACAATGTTCTAAAAATGATAAAAAGAGGGAAGTCGAGGTGGACTTACCTCCCTCTGGTAGTGGACATATACCTCTGACAGAGGCGCTCACACGCTATATGGACCTGAACCAGTTTTATATGCTCCTATACTGCTTGATGAAGAGGGACTGTTGACCACGAAACGCGTTGCGATTTTATGGAGTTGTGAATAAATTGTATATATTTTTACTCTGCATTTGCTTCCCCCAAGCACAGCACAGAATGGGTGGAGCACAGGACCAGGGATGTACACAGGATGGGATGAGCACCAGATGAGAGCACGGGATAAGGGGCACAAATGGGACAGGCGGAGCACATGGGACGGGTATTGCACGGGGCGGTGGGGAGGGAGCAGGGTCGGTGACAGTGGGCCTTGGACGGGAAAAATTTCCAAATCCAGCCCTGGTGACTTGTACTACCTATGTAATGCATACGTTACAATGTTAGCGTACACTATACCACTTTCATTACCTAGGTTGCTGAATACATTCCCAAGATAAGATAAAATAACTTTTTTTTTGATAAATAAAAGTAGCATCCCCTTGGAGTGAGGTATAAACCTCGGCATTGGTCTTCTGATGTAAAAAAAAATAAAAATGATGTTGAAACTGAAATCAGCGACAACTCTGCCCTTGTCAGCATCAATTAGAACTGCCTATTTTTTATGAAAAGGGAGGGTACTGTACACGTTATCATCACTTTTTAATCCAGAAAGATCACACAAATCACTCAAAAATGTACTTTTTCATGGGAAGATTTGATAAGCGGACATTGCTGTTTTCTGTTAACTGGAGGTCAGATTGCATCAGAACCATATGGATCAGGGGGCAGTACTGCTGCTCTTTGCATGTGTAATTTTAGTCTGGTGGGAAGAGATCAAATTTAGCCAGTTTTTGAGCCAAGAAGCAGTTGCTTGGGGACATTGTAATCGCTGTTCTCATAACATAAAACTGACCGTAATAAATGTGCCTTTCATGTTGACATTTTCATTTTGCCATGGTTTTTCAATATTCCCGACTTTCATAGTGAGGAACCCAGGAGTCACAGGGACCACAGGAACCACCACCCATGGCTAGAAGGCCTGCAATATTCCTAGTGACTTCATGGGTGTTTGATGGAGTAAACCAATGTATTGTTTCCTAGCACCAGCACACAGCTAACAACAGCTTTCCCATAATGCCCTGGAAATGAAAATGTAACACATCATGTAGATATTCATGGAAAGTTTGATAAATGTGCTAAATGAATAATTTCCTCTGTCAAAATGTTGTTTGGTTAAATGTGTTGCACAGTATTGGTTACAACAATAATAGTTCTCAGGGCTGCTCAGTTTCAGTGTTTGGATTTTTTTCCCCCCTTCAGTCATCGCTCGATGCTCTTATTGCAATTTAGCAAGGTCAGGATGCTTGCAGCCTTGTCTATGCATTGTAAGGAAACACTAGCGCTGAATATAGCAACACAGACATCTTTAGCAATTCCTACTTGTAGGGTAAATGTGAAGTAGGACAGGCATCCCCGGGGCAGTACAAATTAATTGTGCTTGCTATAAAAGTGAAATAGGGCTGTTACTTGGAAATAAAGGCAATAAAATAGGAACCGCAGTTTGTTTATTCATGTCTCATATAATCTATAGATCAGTACAGAGAAAGCCGCGCCGGACAGTACAAATGATCGTTTTAATACAGCGTTAATGAAGGAAACACAGACTAAAGAAACACAGGCTAAGTCTGGGAGATTCGCACCACTTCCCATGGTACAACATTTACTACATTTTAATATTTAACAGAAAAAAAAAACACTAAATTTCTCTTGATCATTAAAAACAATTTGTGCAATAAATCTAAAGTGCAAACCAAGGTCAGGCCTAGGATTAAAACAAAGATTACCTGTCACTTGTTGATTGAAGTCAAATTTGCTAAATCTATCAACATTGATGTCTTACAAATCTGAATCAGAACTGTTTTAGTAGTGGCCAGTTCACCATTTAAGTTCCCACTTACAAATTGTAAGGCTTGGTGGTGTATTTTCCACAGTCAGCATGCAACACATGAGCTGACGTGGAGGAGGTACACACACTAGCACAAAGAACCAGGCTATCCCTAGCATAGTGGAGGGGAGGACTGACTCCAATAGGAGATTGTGGCGCACAGAGCCGGTGCAGATCTGACAGCCACAAACAATGCTTTCGTTATAACGTCTCAGCGCAAAGTAGCGCTGAGCGCATAAACCAGAACTGAGGAGATCAGGACAGGTAGACAGAATGAACGCTTGCTAGCTAGCGGCTACTTAGCGACAGCAAGCGTCCAAAACCAGACAGACTGGAATGAGGCAGCCAATGCGTTGCGGCGATGGCGTGCCTCACAAAGACAGGACAGGATAGTCAGGAAATAGCAGGATCAAGATAGATGAACGTAACACAGACAAATATACAATAAGTATGTTTTCCTAGCGTATTACAATTACAGCTATCAATGAAACTATTTGTAACGTCTGACTAACATATGTATATATCGGCAATGAACCGATATATGACATAAGCAGGAACGCTGACTAGGACTGGAGTAATACAGGGAACAGGACTCAGAAGGATTCGCTATCTCTTCGCAGAGATGAACGCAATCCACAAACAGAAACAGAACAGGATTCAGAAGGATTCGTTATTTCTTCGCAGAGATGAACGCAATCCACAAACAGGACCAGGAACAGGATAACTAGCTCAGCACAGGTGCTCACGGTACGCGCAAACTACCAAAACGTGCTGGAAAACTGACTGACTGAACACAGGAAATAAACAGTTCGTGTACGTATATATCAGCGACACTGATGTATCAACGTAACACGAATACAAGGAAAATAATAAACGTGCTGGTATGCATATATATTGGCAATGAACCAATATATGATGCAAAACCAGCAAAGTATCTTTAGAACAAGAAACACGATCGGGGGCTGAAGCGACAGCAAGACGGGCTTAAACTGAAGCTATGAAAACCCAAGGAAACCCTGCAGGAAGCAGATCTTTATACTGAGGTCATCCAATGGGAGCAGACATGCAGATTTCCACACAGGTGAATGATAATCAGTCACAAGCTGACAGCAGGGAAAGACAGACAAAGCTATGCAGCTTGCATGGAAATAGATCAGAACTGCCTGAGCTGCAGCACTACTACTTCCAGGAATAGCTGCTGCAGCAGCGATCATTACAGTACCCCCGCCCTTAAAAGCGGATTCCAGACGCTTTTCAAAACTGAAATTCCCAACAAAACAGTCTGACTGATAATTCATGATGGCCGGGACAGCCCGGCAAGACCGAATTCCAGAATCAGTCCCCACAAGACTGGACCCATCAGAACCAGAACCTACAGAACCATGCCCATCAGTACTACAAGCCCCAGTGTGACACCCATCAGAACCATGATTTCCAGAAGAAAGCCCTCCGAAATTCCCTGAGCGATACCCACCGCCTTCCAGGAACCGTTCAGAAACGCCAAAGCCTTTGCAATGCCCACCGGTACTGTCTTTACCAACACAAAACCCACTGTTGAACCAGTCCAAGGCACCAGGACAAGTTTTCTCAGAGACCTCCCAGAACACCTTGAAGCTCCAAAGAGATCCCCATAGGTCAGAATGCCCCTTAGGCTCACATGGAGAACTATCAAGAACCCCTATGGAACCTAGGGCAATTCCCGAGTCAGGGCCACAAGGACAAACATCAATATCAGGGCTTTCAGGGACCAGAACCATCTCTGGGCATGCAGGCAGACTGGCAACATCAGAACGTGTTCCTACTAAGGAAGCATCAGAGCACGCTAACACCTTAGACACACTTGGGCATTCTGGCACACCAAGAACATCTGGGCACACCGGCACAAGAGAAACCTCTGGGCATGTCAAGGAACTGTGAGCCTCAGGGTCAGCCAAGACAGGACCAAAACCAGGACTGGCCAAAAAAAAATCATCATGACTAAACTTCGCAACTACTGGACTTTTACACGAGAATGCTGGATCAGACTTAGATGTCGCTGATTCCAGCAAAGTCAGTAACAAATCAGATTCAGGGGCACTAACAAGACAGGACAAATCTTCTGATGTATGCACTGAACCAGATAGGGACTCCACAACTACCTCTGGACTGGACAGAGACTCATTTAATACACTGGATTGGAGCTCATGAGGCGCTGCAGAACAAGTCAGTATTGCAGCAGCCCCCACTGGACTAGGCAAAACTGAGGAATTCCCTGGACAGGAAGGGGACTCTGGAACCTCTGCCACAGCGGCCAGAGAACCAGAATCTTTCAGGATACAGGGCTGGGTTTCAGGAACACTCATCAGACCGGACTGAGATTCTGAGATTTCTATTATTTTGACCAGAGAATCAGAATTATCCATGTTACAGGGCAAGACTTCTGAAACATTCAGAGGACAGGGCTGGAGTTCCTTGGCTGTTACAACACTGGAGAGGGACTCAACAACATTGGTTAAATCAGACTGTGTACAGGGCAAGGTATCTAACACACTTGCTGACGAGGACAATATTTCAATGGCTTCTGCTTTGCTGGGCAGAAATTCATCAAGTTTTATTAGAGCAGACTGTAATTCCAAAACAGCTGCTAGACAAGTGAATATTACTGCAACACCAACTGAGGTAAGCAGTGCCTCAGACTCCTCTGCTAGAGGGTTTGAAATATCCAAAGTACTGGGTGAAGCATAAGACTCTGCGACCACAGCTTCACTGGACAGGATCACTGAACAGTCCATATTGCAGGGCAAAACCATGGAAGCACCTGCTGGACAGCATAATGATTCTGTGACCTGAGTTTCATTGGAGAGATCTACTGCACAATTCATGGTACAGGGCAAATTTATTGGAACATTTTTTGAACAAGGTAATAATTCTGCGATTTCAGGTTCACAGAGCAGATGCTCTGAGCTATTCACGAAACTAGAGCGAGGTGTAGAAACAGGAAGATCAAGACACAATGTTTGTGCATCTGAATCACCATTCAATTGTAAAATTGGAAAATTCAGATGCTGGGGTTCTGAGGTTTCTGGACAGGATTGCTGGGACTCGGAAACTGATGTAGTGCATCTATTGGCATCTGCTGGATCAGACAGGAGTTGAACTTTATTAACACGGGTAATTTCTGCAGAAGTGTTTGCAGAGACAGGCAAGATTTTTCTGGTGTCTGTTTCACTGAACAAAGACTCATGAGTACTGGCTAGGCTGGACTCAGAAGTCAGCAGGACCTCTGGATTCTCTGCTGAGAAATTTGTGCAGGGCAAAGTTAAGAAAGTATCAGTGGCTTCTGTTTTACTGGGAAGTAACACTGAGTTATCCATGGTACAGGGTGGAGTTACAGGAACATTCACAAGACATGGCAGGGACTCAGTAACTGGAGAAGTGGGACAGTCTCCAATTGACAGTGTGTCTTCCCTGGTATCAACTGATTGAATCGCATAAAAATCATCCAAAATAATTTTCCACACATCGATCAATGGAGCCACAAAGTCATACCCACACACACCAGTTTTTATTAGGTTATAGGCAGACTTAATGCATGCATTCAATACTAATTCACTTTTTGCACTGTAAAATTGACAAAATGAACTTGAATCATTCTTCCATTCATTGACCAGAGCTTCCATCTCTCCTTTCTCAAATGGAGGATTCCAAGCATACTTAACAGGCAGATCACAGTTTGTAGATATGATTGTGGCAGGGACATATATTGGGTTAATTAGCAGGTGATTGGCAGATTCCTTATTCTTACTTATCTCTAATACCTGTAGCAAGTGTTTAACTGTAGTGTATGCAAACTTTCCTTGTTTCACAAATAAGTTGATTTGTTCAATACTCTGTAATATCTCCTCATAATCATACTCAGATAATTCTTTTAAACAAAAATCTTTATTTTCCCTAGCCAGTGATGAAAGTTCATTAGTAGTTTCATAAGTCCATTTAACTCCCCTGAAAGACAATTGCATTTCATTATCTGTTAATGGCAGAATCTCATTATAGGTCTCAGTCGCTAAGGATAACGACTCTGCAGATCGGACACGTTTCTTAGAACGTTTGCGTTTTGCCTTAGACCCTACTGTTTTTGGTGATTTATTCAAGGCTGCAGGAAAATTATCAGGAACACTCTCTGCTTGCTGATCATTTTTGCAAACAATTGAAGGAGCAGCTGATTGGCCTGCTGCCAGGAGTTCATTTAGAGGAAAAGGCAATGGATCTATGCGCAACCAGTTATGGATCACAAACGCTAGAAATTCCAGCGGTCTCTCATTCAAATCGGAATGATTGAGAACATCACATGCCCACTGAAGCAATTGCCCTTTAAACAAAATATAAACTAGCTGGAGTGCCCAGGTTGAAACAGGAGTCGCTTGGAGATCGGGATTGGCCAGGAACCTGGCACATTCAGAGAAAAACTCATTTTCTGTTTCAGGGTTAAGTTCTTCAAATTTCTTAAAGGAACAGGAACCATAATTAACTGTGTCATACTTTCTGGGAATCCCCCCCACAATGGGGATTGGTAATGGGGTTTTCATAATGTAAGGCTTGGTGGTGTATTTTCCACAGTCAGCATGCAACGCATGAGCTGACGTGGAGGAGGTACACACACTAGCACAAAGAAACAGGCTATCCCTAGTATAGTGGAGGGGAGGACTGACTCCAATAGGAGATTGTGGCGCACAGAGCCGGTGCAGATCTGACAGCCACAAACAATGCTTTCGTTATAACGTCTCAGCGCAAAGTAGCGCTGAGCGCATAAACCAGAACTGAGGAGATCAGGACAGGTAGACAGAATTAACGCTTGCTAGCTAGCGGCTACTTAGCGACAGCAAGCGTCCAAAACCAGACAGACTGGAATGAGGCAGCCAATGCGTTGCGGCGATGGCGTGCCTCACAAAGACAGGACAGGATAGTCAGGAAATAGCAGGATCAAGATAGATGAACGTAACACAGACAAATATACAATAAGAATGTTTTCCTAGCGTATTACAATTACAGCTATCAATGAAACTATTTGTAACGTCTGACTAACATATGTATATATCGGCAATGAACCGATATATGACATAAGCAGGAACGCTGACTAGGACTGGAGTAATACAGGGAACAGGACTCGGAAGGATTCGCTATCTCTTCGCAGAGATGAACGCAATCCACAAACAGAAACAGAACAGGATTCAGAAGGATTCGTTATCTCTTCGCAGAGATGAACGCAATCCACAAACAGGACCAGGAACAGGATAACTAGCTCAGCACGGGTGCTCACGGTACGCGCAAACTACCAAAACGTGCTGGAAAACTGACTAACTGAACACAGGAAATAAACAGTTCGTGTACGTATATATCAGCGACACTGATGTATCAACGTAACACGAATACAAGGAAAATAATAAACGTGCTGGTATGCATATATATTGGCAATGAACCAATATATGATGCAAAACCAGCAAAGTATCTTTAGAACAAGAAACACGATCGGGGGCTGAAGCGACAGCAAGACGGGCTTAAACTGAAGCTATGAAAACCCAAGGAAACCCTGCAGGAAGCAGATCTTTATACTGAGGTCATCCAATGGGAGCAGACATGCAGATTCCCACACAGGTGAATGATAATCAGTCACAAGCTGACAGCAGGGAAAGACAGACAAAGCTATGCAGCTTGCATGGAAATAGATCAGAACTGCCTGAGCTGCAGCACTACTACTTCCAGGAATAGCTGCTGCAGCAGCGATCATTACACAAATAATTTAAAGTGGATCTGAGCTCAGAACTTCCTCTCTTCTCTAAAAGATTTGGCACACTATAAAAATAAATCAGGAAAAAAATGATTTGTTACAGTGCACAGACATTCCCCCAAAAGACCTGAAAATTTATTGGATGGACTTTCAGGGAGCAAAGGAAGGGTTAAAGCATCTGCCTTTTCCTGTACAGCCAATACAACTAAGGCGCTGTGAGTCATGCACAGTGATTACACACTTGTTACACTCAACTGTAGCGAAACAAACAAACACAGCCCAGTGCAGATGATTTTTACTGCATTGCTATGTGGAATGAACACTTTCCAGTCCGTTCTTTGCAAGAGTTAACTTGACAACTGCTTAAAGTGTACCAGGGATGAGTTAATATAAATGTTTTATACATACCTGGGGCTTCCTCCAGTCGCCGGAGAGATACATAGAGGGCGCACTTCTTTTACGCAGACTGGCCTCGACTGACTGAAGTTACAGGACCCGGTACCGATGAGGGGGAAGACTAAGGATGGCGGCGTGAGAGCCATTCGTGCGCATAGGGCTTGCGGAAGCCCCGGGTATGTATAAAACTTTTATATTAACTCAGCTCTGGTTTCCTTTAACAAACCTATAATATGACACACTGGAATAATGGTTGAAACTATGCAGGGTTCATTGTATGCATCTCTGTGGCGTATACTGCCTATTCCAGAAGTGGCAGCATTGCTGTTAGTGGTGAAGCCGTGTAGGTAGTGCACTGCAATGTTACTAATACTTATCTAAGTGACCAAATCCCAAGCTGTATCAAACCGGAAATCATGTCCTAAAGCCAGGGTCGGACTGGGACACCAAGGGCCCACCAAGGAAGTTTCAGCCTGGGGCCCACCCCCCTCTCCTCCTCCCCCCCCCCCCTCCTCCCTCCCCCCCCCCCCCCCCCATTTTGGGCTCACATACACATGTACTCTAGAAATTTTGCATGACTTTATGGTAGGGAATAGATTGTGAGCAATTCTGAGGACAGTCTCCAATAGGGATATGTCTAAATGCGAAACTAAATGGGTGTCACCACGCACTGGAACATCGGCGTGGTCATGATGAGTCATGGGCAGACTTAAAAAAAAAATACAAAACACAAAATAAGTAGCGGCGTTATTCACAGAGATTAGGTCCGACCAGATACATTGTAGATAAAATATTCAAGTAGTTACATGCCTCATAATTCATCAAGTAGTCAAATGGCAGCAGATACCCCCACAAAATGCAATCAGGTTGACGGCAGATACCCCCACACAATGCAATCAGGTTGGTGGCAGATACCCCCACAAAATGCATTCAGGTTGACAGCAGATACCCCCACACAATGCAATCAGGTTGACGGCAGATACCCCCACAAAATGCAATCCAAAAGTCACTTATCTATTGCAAAGTGGCAACAGCAATTTAAACTAAATAAAAACGTTTTAACTCATACATGAACATTATGGAAAATCCAAGTTGAAAATAAACTGTGAAGATAAACAATTTCATCCATCCTACTCCTGAAAAATGTATTCTTTTTTTTTTATTTTAGAACCTCCCAGTTTTATTTTCTGTTTTAAAAAGCTAAAAAGTAGCTATTGTCTCATATGATGATGATTCAGCCTTTTCCATAGTCTCGCAGTTAGCAATCATGTGACCCTCAACAAGACAAATTCAGCAATCATGAGGTCCCCCGTCAAGACAAAATCAGCAATCATGAGGCCCCTAACAAGACAAATTCAGCAATCATGAGGCCCCCAACATGACAAATTCAGCAATCATGAGGCCCCCAACAAGACAAATTTAGCAATCTTGAGGCCCCCAACAAGACAAATTCAGCAATCATGAGGCCCCCAACAAGACATTCAGTAACCATGAGGCCCCCAACAAGACAAATTCAGTAACCATGAGGCCCCCAACAAGACAAATTCAGCAGTCATGAGGCACATAAATAAACAGCATTTCACATAAATAGGCAGAATGCCCACTTAATATGGTATACACCTCTCACCTGGCTTCTGAATTCTCCTCTACTGGCTGCTGTGCCAGGCAATACTGTTTTTGGCTGGATTGGGGATGATGTGTGGGCTGAAAGGCCTGGCGGTGATGCTGTGGCCGGCCTGGCGGTGATGCTGGGCTGTACTTGGCTGGTTGAAGTAAATGTTGGCCTGACTGTTGGTGGTGATGCTGTGGCCTTTTTGACAGTGATTCTGGGCTGGTTGGCTGGTGGTGATGCTGGGCTGGCCTGGATAGTTTAGGTAGTGACAGGTGCACCCTAGTTTAGGTAGCACCAGGAGCCTCCCAGCTTAGGTAGTGACAGGACCCCCAAGTTTAGGTAGCGACAGGAGCCCCCCAGTTTAGTTAATGACAGATACCCCCCAGTTTAGGTAGTGACAGGAGCACCCAGTGTTTGTAGTGACAGGTGCCCCCCAGTTAAGGTAGTAACAGGTGCCCCCCAGGGTATGTAGTGACAGGAGCCCCCAGTTTAGGTAGTGACAGGGCCCCCCAGTTCAGGTAGTGACAGGTGCCCCCAGTTCAGGTATTGACAGGCGCCCCCCCCAGTTCAGTTAGTGACAGGTACCCCCAGTTTAGGTATGACAGGAGCCCACAGTGTATGCAGTGACAGGGACCCCCCCCCCCCAGTGTATGTAGTGACAGGAGCCCCCAGTTTAGGTAGTGACAGGGCCCCCCAGTTCAGGTAGTGACAGGTGCCCCCAGTTCAGGTATTGACAGGCGCCCCCCCAGTTCAGTTAGTGACAGGTACCCCCAGTTTAGGTATGACAGGAGCCCCCCAGTGTATGCAGTGACAGGGACCCCCCCCCCCCAGTGTATGTAGTGACAGGAGCCACTAGTTTAGGTAGTGACAGGGCCCCCCAGTATAGATAGACAGGTCTATAGGTGTCCCCAGTTTAAATAGCCAGATCTATAGGTGTCCTCAGTGGCAGCGGAGAGAGAAGAGAAGCGGTGGGGAAGGGAGGACGTTTCCCCCTCCCCCTTCCCTCACCTTGGGGCTCCCCCTCTCTCGCTCCCCCTTTAGAATTAAGTGATGCTGCAGGCAGCGCCGCTGTTCCTGCCACTTCTTTTCTCTCTCCGCTGCCACCCCAGGGCGGGCGGGCCAGCCACGTCCGGGTAGCTAGGGGGGGGCAGCAGCTAGCCAGGGGAGTGCGCATGCCCCATTTTGCCCTATGTAGGGACGCCCATGGCATGGTAGGCAGATAGGTAGCCGGGTAGGCAGTTATGTAGCCGGGTGGGAGGGTAGGCAGATAGGTAGCTGGGTGGGCAGTTAGGTAGCCGGGTGGGAGGGTAGGCAGTTAGGTAGCCAGGTGGGCAGATAGGTAGCTGGGTGGGCAGTTAGGTAGCCGGGTGGGCAGTTAGGTAGCCGGGTGGGAGGGTAGGCAGATAGGTAGCTGGGTGGGTAAATAGGTAGCCGGGTGGGCAGATAGGTAGCCGGGTGGGAGGGTAGGCAGATAGGTAGCTGGGTGGGTAGATAGGTAGCCGGGTGGGCAGTTAGGTAGCCAGGTGGGAGGGTAGGCAGTTAGGTAGCCGGGAGGGCAGATAGGTAGCTGGGTGGGTAGATAGGTATCCAGGTAGGCAGATAGGTATCCAGGTGGGCAGATAGGTAGCCGGGTGGGCAGATAGGTAGCCGGGTGGGCAGATAGGTAGCCGGGTGGGCAGATAGGTAGCCGGGTGGGAGGGTAGGCAGTTAGGTAGCCGGGTGGGCAATTAGGTAGCCGGGTGGGAGGGTAGGCAGATAGGTAGCTGGGTGGGTAGATAGGTAGCCGGGTGGGAGGGTAGGCAGTTAGGTAGCCGGGTGGGCAGTTAGGTAGCCGGGTGGGAGGGTAGGCAGAAGGGTAGCCGGGTGGGAGGGTAGGCAGAAGGGTAGCCGGGTGGGCAGTTAGGTAGCCGGGTGGGAGGGTAGGCAGATAGGTAGCTGGGTGGGTAGATAGGTAGCCGGGTGGGCAGCCAGTTAGGAAGCCGGGTGGGTAGATAGGTAGCCGGATGGGCAGTTGGGCAGCCGGGTGGGAGGGTAGGCAGATAGGTAGCTGGGTGGGTAGATAGGTAGCCGGATGGGTGGGTAGGCAGTTAGGTAGCCGGGTGGGCAGTTAGGTAGCCGGGTGGGAGGGTAGGCAGATGGGGAGCTGGGTGGGTAGATAGGTAGCCGGGTGGGCAGCCAGTTAGGTAGCCGGGTGGGTAGATAGGTAGCCGGATGGGCAGTTAGGCAGCCGGGTGGGAGGGTAGGCAGATAGGTAGCTGGGTGGGTAGATAGGTAGCCGGATGGGTGGGTAGGCAGTTAGGTAGCCGGGTGGGCAGTTAGGTAGCCGGGTGGGAGGGTAGGCAGATAGGTAGCTGGGTGGGTAGATAGGTAGCCGGGTGGGCAGTTAGGCAGCCGGATGGGAGGGTAGGCAGATCGGTAGCCGGGTGGGTAGATAGGTAGCCGGGTGGGAATGTAGGCAGTTAGATAGCCGGGTGGGCAGTTAGGTAGCCGGGTGGGTAGCCAGTGGGGGCCCCGACTCCTTTGCTCCCCCTCACCTGGGTGTCTCCCCTCCTATTACAAGCCGCGGGGAGGGCAGCTCTTTTCCCCGGTGGGGCCCCCTCCTATCCTCCCCCTCCCTCACCTCGGACTCTCGGAGGGCCCCCCTCCTATTACGAGCGGCGGGAGAGCGGCGGGTACAGCAAACTTCCGGCGAGGTAAAGCAGAAGATAGAGGTCCAGCTGCCTCCCAGTCGCTGTCTCCTTTGTAATTGCCGCGCACTAAACCAGGAAGCAGTGCGAGCGGCATAGAGGAGACAGCGTAGCCCGGGAGGCAGCTGGACCTCTATCTTCTGCTTTACCTCGCCGGAACTTTGCTGTAACCGCCGCTCTACCGCCGCTCGTAATAGGAGGGGGGCCCTCTGAGGTGAGGGAGGGGGAGGATAGGAGGGGGCCCCCCGGGGGGAAAGAGGTTTTTAATAAATTTAAAAAAAAAAAAAAACCGTCACAACGCTAGTGCCCCCCTCCCTCTTAGCTCTGGGGCCCCCAGGAGGAGGGGCAGTCGGGGCCCACCGATGGGATCATCGGTGGTTCGGCGGCTCTGTCCGAGCCTGCCTAAAGCAGGATGTGATCACAGCAAACCAGAGATTTGCAAATCTATCAGCTGATCAAACAAATCACATGCTTCTCCATGAGTTCTCCTAGACACTTGACCACCACTAGCACTGTATCTATCTTACCTCAAGGCGTAACAGTAACCTATCCTTGTCACCCCCATTTTAAAAGAGGGGGGACCCATACAAATTATCTTGTGAAACAGTGTGGCTATGGTGTATGAAATGGCGAGACACTGGGGTATCATATTCCTTTTTGCCCTCAGCTACCAAACCAATGCTGCTTTTGTGCTCCTCGATCCTGAATGCCACAATCAAAATAGACTTGCCCACGTACACCACTCCACACTGATATTTACGGGGAAAAAAATGTATGTTGCTTTATTATGTGTATATTCATGAAGCAGTGGCAATAGTGATAAGAATTCTGTAAGCAGGCAGCTGTAGGCACTGCTCCTTCATCAAACAGAGTGGCACAACGGTAGGGAGTCCTGTATACAAAGGTTCACCAATGGATATTGTGACCAAAATGGGAAAAAAGGGTGTAGGAGCCTTTATGGAAAAAACGGCACCGCCATAGCATCCATTATAAAAGCCGCAATTTGCGCCAAAAGGACAGAAATTTAGGTGCACAGCGCCACTCGCTATTGGGAGCCTCTCGGCGCTGAAATTTACCTTCTTTGCTGCAAATCGCGATATGTGACAAGCAAGGTAAATTTTGGATTATGTTATCTTGTGCTTACTTAAATGTATCAAGTGAGGAATGTGACTCATTCTCTGACTGTGGATAAGCAGCTCCACACAGACAGAGAGTCAAAGCATGTCTGCCTTCAATACATAATCAATAAAACCAGGTATTAATAAAATGCAAAGTCAGCTCACAAAGCAAAAAACTGTACTTTTGGGAACCTGTAATTTCTAAATGAATAATAATAATATTTATGCACAAATGCAAATATGATAACCATATGGCATATAAAAAGTAGGAAAACATGTTTTTATTGAATATTATGTCAGGGTTTAAAACCGCTTTAAGGTTTAGGTTTAGGCGCCCCCGTGGGAGTTATTAGGGGGGTAGGTTTAAGCGCAATCGAGGGAGGGGAGGAGTATTAGGATTAGACACCACCAGGGGGGTCCTAAGGTTAGGCACCACCAGGGGGTAAGGGTTAGGCATCTGTACAGGGAGGGTTCTGTGGGAGAGTAGGGTAAGGTTTAGCCATAGTAAAATATTGGTAAACATTACCAATAGTTTACTATTGGAATCTAGCAGTAGAATATCGCTAATTGTAGCAATATTGTACTAGCGGCAATCCCCCGCACCCTTTTTTTTAGGCACCTTTTTTCATGTATGCTACTGGGACACCATACTAAACATGCATAGTGTCAGTACGGTTGTGCTTTACCAATGATTTTTGGAGTACAGTCATGTATAGTAATATTGTATATGATGCCAGGCATTTGACTCTTTAAATGTGTTATTAGAATTTGAATAATATATTTCAAACTTGTGTTGGTTTTTAGTGCCCCCTAGTGTTTCCAAAGCGACAAATGACATAGGAAGCCAATAGCAAAAATTCTCATTCTATCATCTTATTCTTGTAGGCAGTTTTGCCAGCAGGTAACAGACTGAAAAGAAATATAAGATGATTTGCACACTTCTACTAATTAAGGGCTGTAAATGTATCTATAGTTTTATTTAGCAGTGACTATTGTTGTTATTGACTTCCGTGTAAAAAATATAATAGAATTGGGTGAGAAGATCCAGAGCAGGTTTATCCACCAGGGAACCCTGGCAGGTGCTTGCTGCACTGTGAACAACGCATAGGTGGTGCATTGCAGTGTGCAAGCTCAGAAAAGGAATACGATGAAATAGGGCCCTAGGCAAGATGCGTAGCACTTTTTGCCCACCACTGATGATTATCAGGCTTTTTCAGTAAGGGGGCTAGCATCCGCCAGGCCCCTAGACTCTCTGCAGGCCATGCTGCCTAGGTTTGCCTTACTCTGGGCAACCTGTGTTACAATGTGGTCGTTATGCCGTAATGCACCACTGTGAACGTAGCCGAAGACGTATTCTACCACTTAGTTTAATAACTTTAACCTGGTGGACAGCAGTGGACGGAGGGCAGAGAGAGAGCATCAGAAGGTTCTATGAGATTCAGAGCCTTCTGTCTCCATAGGTCAGTATGTAACTTTTTCTTTCAGGTCACTTCAGTATTACTTTAAAACCCTGAGGTAGTTGGGAAGGAGCTGAGAGGGGACATTAGCCAGTCCTTTACTGCGGACACAGAGATTATCAGCAGATCCAGACCCACCACCTTCCTATGCTCCTGAGAGATGAACTATTTGTGACCAGCACTGCAGCCGTTTAGTCTCATCATCAATTTTTGTATAGTCCCTCCCCCTCCCTGCTCAGTGCATAATAGCTCATTTACCCTTTCCACAAAAAAAGCTATAAGAGCAGTGAGAAATGGTTGTTTATTGAACATGGGGCAGTGTTGAGAGGTTCACGGGGCTTTAATAAACACACTGGGGAATGCAGGAGCAACTTCTAAATTCAAGCTCCAGTGCTGGCCACAGAGGGGGAATGTGAACTAGGCCAGGGGATCTGTGCTGGGGAGTAGGTAGCAAGGAACTACTGGACGTAGCCAGACAAAATAAATATAAAAGGCCAGTTGTTTACCTGGGGCTTTTTCCAACCCCCTTAAGAACTCGATCACACTTCTATGGCTGGGAGCGTTATGCAATTTTTACATTCTGCGCAAGTGCAGAATGCTCCTGCCCACAGGAGCGTAATGCAGAAGGCACATGGCATGGGGCCACGTTTTCAGCTTTCGGGAGGTTCAGAGTGGGTGAAGGGTGCAGCGTGAAATGACAGCACAGGCACAGGAAGAACTTCAGGGGGCTGTAAGAAGCCCCAGGCAAGTAATTTAATTGTTTGTTAGAGTTTCCTTTGCATTGCAAAAAAATGATATACATTTGGTAATCAATGCAAATTCACTTCATATTCAACCTCCCTGGCGGTCTGATTATTTCCGGATTTTAGGGTCTTTTTAAAACTTTTCCGATCCTAAAATTGTGAAAAAATCATGTTGCTAGAGTCTCTGCAGCAGCCCCTTCTCTGACTCACCTCCCTGAGCTCCAGTGCTGCAATTTTACCTCTGTCCTCCAGGAGGCGCTGTAACTCTCTGGTGAGATTGATGATGGCGATCTCACCAGAGTGATTCAGAGCCTCGGAGGACAGGAAGAAGAATGGCTACCGACGTCTGGATCCCCCGGGTGGTGAGTAAAAATGCCCGCTGCGTGCTATACTCTGCACAGAGCTCCCGGTGGCTAGCCTGAGCAAAGCTCGGGATTACCGCCAGGGAGGTTAATTATAAATGGGAAGTTGTAGTAGGGCAAACAAAAAAATTGTATAGTGGTTAGAATGTGGGACCATTACCAATACGGATTTCTCTTTATGCACTGCCATGTGAAAATATGGTCTCAAAACAATGCATCTTCTATTGAATCACACAAATACACATTAACATGCACTGGCAGCAAAGTCATTTCTAGGAACAGGCTGACCAGGCCGAGGGCTGTGGCACTTTCTGTTGAACAAGGCGCAATGCTGCATTCTCTATGAGTCAAATTCAGTTTCAGACAAAGGAAATTAAGGTTATATTATTAAATGTATTGGGCATTTATTTTTGCGGAAAATTTTCAGAAAAATGAAAAAAAAAAATTAAACATGCACACAAAAAAAAAATCTATAAATAAATCAATAGTGATGGCAGCATTTTCTCGGATGAGGGATTCAGTTGCCGGCACAAATAGAAACAGGGCCTTGGTGTGAGAGATCGCGGTAAGGCAGCCGCCTCCACTCAGCGTGGGGCGGCTGGTTCCGTGGAGCACATGGTGCAGCACGGAAAAGCAGCCGCCTCTACTCTGCGTGAGGCGGCTGTGAAGGGCATGGCGGAGCGCGGAGGAACCGCCGCGTCTGACGCGGCGGTTAGCACGCATGGCCCCGTTGCACCGCAGAGCGGTGCTGGTGTAGCTGGGACTCATAGTCCCTCCAAGTTCAGAATGACACGCGTGCGCGCGGAGAGGCAGGGTTTATGTGGTGGCCAGAAAGGGGTCAGCTGACCAGGCTGGTCAGCTGACAACTCTGCCTTCCCTCATTGGTCCAGCACTTAGGGAGGTGTGGAGAGATCTCTGTGTATATATACTGCCGGCTGTTCAGTTGCTGGTTGTCTGGCGTTGCGAACACAACATGGGAGCACTCAGACCCTTAGTCAGATCCTTAAGTGTGCCGGGACCAGCTGGAGCTGTAATCCTACACTTAGCTAGATTCTGTTGATAGTTTAAGGTACTAGTTTGATTGTGATTATCTGTTATGACCCCTTGCCTGCCTGACTATCCCTGTACTCTGATCTTGTACCTTGCCATTCTGATACTCTGTTGCCGAACCCGGCTCGTCCTTAGACTCTGCTTCTGCCTCCTGATCTTGTACCTCGATATTTCTGATACCCTGTTGCCGAACCCTGCCTGTACCTAGACTCCGCCTCTGCCTTCTTAATCTGTACTTTATCTGTCCGTGTGTTTACGACCTGGCTTGTCCGACTTCGAGAACCGACCTTACTATTGGAGGCGGTTCCCCGTCCTGTTAGTGACACTTGCTCCTGAGTGTCACTTTCAGACAATCCTTCCTACTCTCGACGTGACTCCTCCCGCCTTGGAGAGTTCAGGTCTTCGGAAGGAATCCGTGCAGTACTCCTTACTGCGCTGAGGCCTAGTCCTCTAAGTGTTATTGTTGCACCTAACACTACACTCTACTCAGGTGAACAGAGGTTAGCTGGTATATCGGATTATCGGTGATACTGCAGATCACTTATAATCTGGTATATATCTGTATTCCCAGTGATACTGCAGATCACCGGTAATCAGATCCTTTCTGTGCTTCACCGATCGTTACACTTGGTGATTTGTGTTGAGCCAGTTTGGAGATGAAACATGTACAGATTATTGTAGAGTGACATATGAGAAACAATTTAGAGGTTAAAGAATAGTAAAGATTGAGGTTGATTTATTAAATTTCAGGAAAGTTGCTGTGCGCAAGAAAATTTGTTAAAGCTAGAGTATAATAATGATAAAATGTTGTTTTGTCTTTTTTATGTTTATTATTATTGCAGACCAATTAATTTTTTATATTAGTTGAGCATTAAAATGTGTTTAGAATAAAATAATAGCATAATGTACCTCCCAAAGAAAGCCTTATTGGTGGCGAAAAAAACAAGATATAGATCATGTTGTTGTGATTAGTTGTGATTAAGTTATTGGCGAAAGAAAGGGAGGAGCACTGACAGGTGAAAATTGTTCTGGTCCTAAAGGAGAAAAAATCCTCAGTGGTCAAGTGGTTAATGACAAAATATGGCAACATGCAGTCTAGTCTGATATTTCTGATAACAAATTACGGTTGTTAAGATCGGGTCTCAACAGGGCAGGTTGGGCATGAGCATAGAGCAAGAACAATTTGGTACACTGAGAGGAAGCATAGTTTTGGTATGAAGTAAGCATATGAATATCAAGATTATCTGAAATATATACTCTTGGAAATATGAATGAGGGCAGGAATCATGTGGTCAGAGATGTCCAGCTATGATCTCAATGTAATCTACTATCCAATATCCATCCTATGGGACCAGCATATATATCATCCACCTGCCTCTCTAGCAAATGTCAGGTCATGCTGGATTCAGCAAGATAAGCGTTGTAATGTATAACTAATGAATCCTGGTTAGGATGAGCCTGTTGTTTTGTACAGCATGCAGGAAGAGCAGCTGCTAGCTGGACGTTTGACATTTGTAAATTGACATTTCTAGGAGGTAAAATAGCCTGGCATGGAAGACTGGCATCTGACATCTGTTCTTCATATGCGTCTACTACTCAGATATCTGCAGCTATAGCTGACTGATGAGCCTATACTGTATATATGTTGTGGAGAGATTGGCTGTAGCATAACATCATGTAGAGTTGCATCACTTACACACTGGGCTTGATTCACTAACCAGCGCTAAGTGATAGCGCCGGAATGAAAAGCCACTTAGTGCCTGAAATGTAGCTTTGCAGGCAGTAATAGCCGCGCAAAGCTACATCGCGCACAGCCCAGCGTAGTGCGCGCTCAGACGTTAATAGTGCGCGGTGCAACGATAACGTTGCACCCGCTGCCCTGTAAATGTCGTACCCGGTGTGATGAAAACAGTGCATCGGGTGCCCCCGAAACGGCGCATCAGTGCATCACTTCGAGGGCACCCGATGCGCCATTTCAGGGCAGCGGGTGCGACATTATTAACGGCTGCGCGCGCACTATGTTGGGCTTTGCGCGATGTATGGGCGCAAACCACCTAACTCCGTGGTTTGCACCCACTAAGTATTAAGGCACACTAACCAGCTTAGCGCTGGTTAGTGAATCAGGGCCACTGTGCTAACGTTGTGTCCAAATCTGTCTGTGAGAGGACAGAACAAGCCAAACTCAATGGAGAACTTGGGTTTGATGCATGAAATATGTGCAGAATTGCTGTGTAACATTTCTTAAAAAGGAACTATCAAAGAAACTGACATTCTGTAAGCCCCACATACCTATATAGTTTTTAGCCAGTACCAATAGAAAGCTTTTCAGCAGTCTCTGATCACAGCATGTGTTAAAGGAATAACTTGTATATCAGCTTTTTGTAACATAGTCGACGTCGGGGGCCAGAGCTGTACCAGGTAGATAGGTCCCACTTCTCACAATTCACAGAGGAAAGATTTTCTGTTTGTTTCTGCCTTGCCCACGCACACCACATTTTCACAGATTATATGAGAACAGCTGAGAGATTTTTCAGCTGCTGAGATAGGATTTGAAGAGAAGGACCTGTACTTTATTCCTGTACTTGCATGCTTACACCATTCAGAATGAGCTTTTCTAGCTGCAATCTCTGTTTACTTTATAACTGCTGAGGCACAGAGAGACACAGGAACAGCTGATGAGTTATTTACACACTATTTGAAGCTACAGTATATCTCTGCTTTCTGTCATTTTGAAGATATTTCAGTCACAGCATTAGAGCCAGTAAGGACTGTTTCTGTATGTTGGATGTGCTGGACACAGTCCACCATAGTACTGCTCACAGTAAAAACTGTTCTCTGTAAATGTCATATTTTCTTCACATAAAAAATGAAAAGATGAAAAAAGGCGTTGTATTGTTATTTCCTAGTAATTACTGGAAATATGTGTGGCATTTAGAATTTTAGTTAACTTTGATAGTTGGCCTTTAAGCTAGATACGTAATGCATGCTGCACAAATAGTGACACTTGCATTACCTAGGAAACATGCAATGTTACAATGAAACTAGCAATGTGCTAGTGTTCTTCTCAATACTCTACTTGTATAGGCACTGGCCTCAGCCAGGATTCAAACACATTCTGCTATTTGACAATTTGAGACCATTCACACTTGTCAAATTCTTGTTGCAAAACTTGTTCATGCAAATTCTCCATGCAAATTCCCGTAACTTATGAGTTGAGTTTTTTTATGAACTTTCAGGCACATTTTTGTTTTTATGCATGCTTGTATGCAATTTTGTGCTTTGCAGTTTTTTTCATCCATACAGATGAAGTTAATTTACATAACAAAATATCATTCATTTTGTTGCATTGCCACTGAATTGCATTGAAAAGGGAATTTCACACTGCACATGAATAAATGGAGACCTGCAATTTTAAAATGCAGGGTAAAAATAAATAAATCACAAAATGTATCATAAAACTGTAGAAAAAAAAGTGTGACACCATTGAAATACATTAGATATCTGACAAAGATCATTTTGGTGAACTGCAAATTGCCCCCCAATTCAAATACGTGTGCATATCCCTTTAATGCTTGGTCATAGGAGTTGAGTCACAAAACCCCGGTAATGCAAATAGCACAACCAGCATTATGCACAAAAAGTATAGGATGGTTGTGAATTGCACAACAGGTGGTAGAGGATCAGTGCACGCATTGTTACATAATACGGGCTCTGCTATTGTGCTATATAGGTGGCATATATACTGGTGAAATGAATAGGTTTTAGTGCACAGAACTTTTACTGGAATATTGTAAATCAACCCCATAGCAGAGCAGGATCATCCACCAGGCAACCTAGGTAGGTGCTTGGCTTGGGGCCTAGAGGGTGGCAAGGAGTCCAGCTGCCACCTTCTATGACCTCTCTCCACTTCAGCTTACCAAAAGGATCACAAGGTGGACCCAAATCTACTACCTTGCCTAGGGCCCCATTACATCTAAGGCCCGGTTCACATTAGCGTTCCCTGTCCGCATCCGCCTAATCGGATCTGGACCGTATACTGTACAAACGGAACGTACGTTCCGCATAGCAATGCAAAGGTGCGGACGTTCACATACGTACGTTCCGTACAGTACGGAGCCGGACCGGATCCGGACACTTTTCCAACATGCGCTATGTTTTGGGTCCGGATCTCCGGCCCACGCACCCGGACCGGAGCCGGACCTGAGCCTGACAGCACCATCCGGAACACAGAAACCAATGGGAAACGGAAGGCACAGAACACACTGCCTACAAACACCTGACGTTCTACCCCACTTCCTATGCGTATCCAAGCGGCCATTTCGGATGGGGACACATGGGCCAAGCATGTCTGGAGTGGAGCAGCAGTGACAGACGTGCTGGAGCTGTTTGGCAGAATGTCGGAGGTGGAGGTGAGGCCTACAGCGGAGGAACCTGATTCTACAGGTGCACCAGGTGCACCTTCTGCTGACCCCAACATTTTTTTCTTTAAATTTCGCTATTTTTTGCCCACGGATCCGGATGGCAGCCTGATGCATGCCTGATGCAAACGGACCGGATCCGTTTTTGCATGGCAAAACGCAAGTGTGAACGGGGCCTTAACCCAGCTGTGCCCCATAGATGTATGTTGGAGAGGGCAGAAAGCATGCATATCATTCTCAGATGTACATCAAAAAAGAGCGCCGGAGATAGAAGACACTAGAATATTCTATTGGGCAATGGTAACTCAAGACAAAACAGTACATTTACCGTACATTACGCTTTTCTCCTGGCGGACTCAACATGTTTCAGGGCTGCAGCCACTTTGCTTGTGCTCCACAGACAACCCGGATCCTTGTCCAAAGACCCCTCACTGTTTTACCTACTAGCTTGAGCCAGAATTTGAACTCTTGGTCAACGGCTCAAATCCTACATCATAGGCAACAGCCTTACCAGTATGCTATCCAGATAGAGAAATACCAGTAATTTTTACAGATATGATTCTATCACAATCACATTGCATAGCTCACAACTGTCCTCCTTTGGAGGGACAGTCCCTCTTTGGGAGCCCTGTCCCTCTTTCTTCCTCATTTGTCCCACTTTCAGGACTTTGTCCCTCTTTCTATGTAAATATATATATTTATTTACTGAAAAATGAGTTTAATTGCCTCTTAACTTTATTCCCATCTTTTAAATTGATATATTTCTTATTTTCAAATGATAATATGAAAGAAAATGATTCAGGATAGAAAGGACCAGTGTGGTTTATGCAACAACCTATTTTTCTTATGAAATATTTATGCATGACTTGGGGTGTGCCGGGGGCGTGATCGTGGGTGTGGCAGGGGTGTGGCTTAAGTGTTCCTCTTTGTCATCTCAAAAAGCTGGGAGGTATGCTATTAAGGGGAAGATGTTGGTCAGAGGGGTGGCTGAATTCAGGACAGCAGTTCAGGACAGCAGAGACTATGGTGGAGTAGAAGGAGGATGCTGTCTCAGGGTCAGTGAAGGATAACAAGGAGCACAGGGGTTTCTAAAATCAGCGAGTGAGCAGTGGTCAAGGTTGCAATAATTCCTGCATAAGCAAGTAGGGTGCAGCACTAGGGCTGGAGGAGGCAAGGAGGGACAGATTGTAAAAGTTATAAGATTGTGATCTGAAAGGGGGACTGGAGAGTTAATAAAGGTTGAAACTGGGCAGAGCCAGTAAAAACTGGATCCAGAGTGTGGCCATCTTTGTGGGTGGAAGTAGAAGACCACTGGGAGAGGTCATAGGAGGAGGTGAATGAGAGGAGTTTAGTCATAGTGGATTAGTTAGTGTCTATAGGGACAATGAAGTCCCAAATAATGATGGAGGGTATGTCAGTGAAGAGAAAATGTAGAAGCCATGCAGAGAAGTAGTCAATGAAGGTGGAGGCTGGTCCAGGAGGATGGTAGATGACAGCAATCTGGAAGTTGTGGACGGTAGATTACAGTAATCTGGAAGTGATCTGGGGAATCTGGAAGTGGTCTGTGGAATCTGGAAGTGGTTTCTGTTGATGCCGGATACATGTGCTTGCTTGAGCAATCAGCCAAAAAAGCACAACCCTACCCCCCATGCAGCGTAAAATACTTACCCGGCCACCTGGTGGTGTCTTCTAACCTTCCTGTAGCTCCTAGCGGTTTTCAAGTGTTTTCCATGTACGGCTTCCGAAGTGTCACCTGATCCGCTTCAGATCACGTGACACGCCGCAAGCTGCGCACGGACACCGGAAAGCTGCTAGGAGGTACAGGAAGGTTATAAGATGCCGTCCGGACACTTAGTAAGTATCTTATGCCCTGCAAACTACCCCAAACCCCCCCCCCCCAGCACTGTTATCCCCTCAGGCATGCCGGTTAGTTGAGACTTCTTGTTGCAGCAGAAGCAACATTCTTCAAGGAGAGTATGAACTGCATAAAATGAAAGGATTCAGTACAGTAAGTCTTGTGATCAGGAATATGTAATTTATAACCCAGCATCTGTGTGGTTAATGTGAAAAGTGTCACCCTTGCTGCATGTGGAGTGCAAAGTGAATGATCAGACTGACACTCTCAAGAGTGTTTGATGAAGAGACTTTGCTGGAGGATTTTCTGTTGACTTTAGCGGCACACACTGCAAGGCCTTCTCTTTAGCAGATGATGTATTTCTGAAGTCCTGACTACTACTGTTGGTATAACATTTCAAGGGACTGTCCCATACCGTACATAGACACCTCCAGTCGGGCCGCCACAGAAGCTAAACGCTCGTCCCGGCCTGTCCACTGCCAACCTTTGTTACAGCTGAGAATGATGAACGACGTGACGGACCTTTAATGTAGACGCTTTGAATAACATGTTATTTTTCTCTCTCTCAATTTTGGTTTCTGCTGATTGATGTCGCTTCAAGAAGGGAGATTTACTGAAGTGCAAAATATGACATGCGAGTTTATGTTTCAGAGGCTGAAAACTGACAATATTATTCCTAATGAATGCACAAAGGGCAAGGCCGGCATCAAAATGTTTCTTGATTCCCCAGAACTGGGCTTAAAACGGTGATTTATACAGACAAATACTCCCTGGAGCCAATTGGTCTGCATTTTAGCAAGGAATACATTTTACTGTAATACAAAGCACAATATGTGGATTGTTCACAGCTCCAGCCTTAAAAATAGGGCAGTGTTGTATATAGATGTGGACAAAACAAGCTTGATGTTTGAACTCAACTTAAAGAGGTACTCTGAACTAATAGAATGCCAATATATGGTTTCTATAATGAAGCTGATTCACTTTTAAAGCGGACCTGAACTATCTGCTCTAAAAGATAAGCAACATTATAATAACCTTTAGGCTTCTTTCCCACTAAGACATTGCGTTAGATGACACGTTAAGGTCGCATAACGTGCCCCTAACGCAACGCCTGGTGGTGTTGAAGCAGGACGCTACCAAGAGCCGCGTTAAAAGCAGCTCTTGGTGCGCCTGCTCTGTCGGATGCGCTGCGGAGACCACGTGAGTGGAGCTCTCCGCATCACGTGGTCCCGCCAGCCAATCAGCGGCCGCTCCTGGAAGTAAACACTGCAAGTGCAATAAATATAAAGTAGCCATGTGCCTGGCTACGTAGCGGCCTCTCCCCGCCTCCTCTCCACCCACAAAATAGAAAAAAAAACATACTGAGCATGTGCAAACAGTCTATTAGAACGCACAGTATGCTGCACTTCAAACGAACGTGCAGCGTTACTGTGTAACGCAACGTAGGCACTGTGAACAGCCCATTGATTTTTCATTGCTGTGCGGTGGGGTGCGTTACAGGCTGCACTAACGCGCGCCTGTAATGTCCCACTGTGAAAGCAACCTTAAAGAAAAAAACATTTCTTTGTTACAGCTGATACAAATCCTGCAATAAATCTGCAGAGTGTCTACTTCTTGCTTGCATGGAAGCAGACATAGGGTTAACACCCTGTGTCTACATATTAGCTGCTCTGCCATGGCAGAGTAGATTCCTGAGCTAACACAGCTGAGAGATCAAATTACAGTTCTGATTAGTCACAGATGAGAAATTAGACAGGCTAAACTCTCTAAATACATACAGAGTGCATTTCTGTATATTTTCCTTCTGTCCTTTGCATGGTTCAGGTCCACATTAATGCATGTCACATACGGAAAAACTCAGTAATAGTATATTTGGGAGACTGAGGCGCCAGGTGTTACCCGGACATTTTACTGTTGTATGCTCCTATGTTATATTGCCTGAGGAAGCAGGTTTACACCTGTGAAACGCGTTGCGACCCCCTTGGAGTATGCCAATAACATTTATTTAGATTTGAACTGTCAGTTTATAGTGTCTGCTTACAGGAGGTTAGTCCACCGCTGCCTCCAAAGCACTTTTAAACGTTTTATTACCTGATTTTATCCTGCTGGCGCCTCTGTTCTTTCTACATAATATTAATTATCCACCCTTGGTGGAGGGGGATACCCCTTTTTCCTGTCTACAGAGAACGATTCCTGAGTGGGGACAGGATAATATCCTCACCTGCCTATACAGTGGTTGCCTGGAGGTAACCCTGTCTTGTGAGTATATATATTGTACTCTTTACATATATCCATTTTTGCAGTACTTACTACACTATATTGGGCTCTCGGTTTCCCTCTTCTATATATTTGGGAGTCGTTCCTTTTTAAGTTTATAGGGAAAGGAAGAAAAACCCTTTAACTACTTGACGACTGCCCCACGCCAATGGGTGTGGCTGCGGCAGCAGCCCCAGGACTGCCTAACGCCAATTGGCATCAAGTCCTGGGGCTCTAATTTGTGCGTGCATCTCATGCTCGGGGGGCTTCGCCATCTATTTACACAGCGCAGCGCTGCGATCAGCAGCAGCGCTGCACTGGGTACAGCCGTGTGAAACGGCTGTCCCCCTGGGGGACAAGAGAGCGATCGGCAGTGATAGGCTGGCTGGGGGAGGGAGGGAAGCTGGCTGGGGGAGGCAGAGGAAAGGGTTTTTTTTAAAAAAAAAAAAGCAAACATAAATATTTATAAAAAAAAAATAAACAACTGGGGGGCGATCAGACCCCACCAACAGAGAGTTCTGTTGGTGGGGGGGAAAGGGGGGGGTCACTTGTGTTCTGTGTTGTGCGGCCCTGCAGCTGTGCTTTAAAGCTGCAGTGGCCATTTTAGCCAAAATGTGCAGTGCTGCTCATCAGGATACCGGATATCCGAATAGACTCGGATATCCGAACTTTTTAGGCCTATCCGATCGGATCCGGATTCCGGATAGCTGGACGGAAATCCGGATAGCTCTATGCGGATAGTTGGTCGCATAACCCGGATATCCGCGGATACCGATCGGATATCCGAATCCGGGTACTGTAACCATGGACATGATGTCCATGACGTCATTCAGCCAATCAGAGCGCTCCCAGCCTAAGCCCAAGCACCCAATCACAGAGGGGAACCTTGGCCAGTCCCTCCTGTATATAAGGAGGGGGGCATGTTAAGAATCTCGTCCTTGCTTTGTGACTGCCACTGAGATAGTTTGTCCAGTGTGTTTGGCTGAAGCAAGTACATTATCCCAGTGATAACCCAGCGTTTTAACACTAAAACACCTTCTGGTTTTACTGTTTTACTGTGTTGTAGTTAGCTTAGCTAGTCTGTGTAATTTGTTAGTGTCAGTCAGTCTTGTCAGTCAGTCTTTCAGCTGCAGCAGCTGCCTGTGCCTGCTACTAGGTCCTGTGTCTTTGTGTGTGCTGTGTCTGTGTGCACACACTCCAGGCTCCTTGCTGCTGGCTGGGCTGCTATTACTACTGCTACTAGGTCCTGTGTCTTTGTGTGTGCTGTGTCTGTGTGCACACACTCCAGGCTCCTTGCTGCTGGCTGGGCTGCTATTACTACTGCTACTGTGGTTTTATATTGTGTAGTTGCAGACAGTGCTAGTACTACAGATTATTGCTGCTGTGCTGCTGCTGAGTGAGCAGTGTCAGTGTGTTTAGTTGTTGTACTCCTGTCTGTCAATCTGCTGATCATTTCCAAGCCCGCCGCCAATAATAAAAGTGCACCAAGTACCCCACACACATCATCTGTGACGTCGACTCATCAGTGACAGTGAGTCTTGTACTATGTCTGGCACTGGCAGTGTGAGACGGGGGAGGGGCAAGGCCAGAAGGAGAGTGAGCAACATTGCGGCCTCTGGCAGCAGTTCTGCCGCATCAGTCATTCCGCCGCTACCCACTGGCAGTCACGCTGCAGAGACGCAGCAGCGTGTTGCGTCAATTTTCAAGCAGGGTCAGCGGCGCAGATTGGAGGAGAAGGACGCCGCGTCTGTGATGCAGCAGATGGCGCATGACGAGGAGCAAGCCAGTGACAGTGAGGCCACCACCACCAGCCCTAGCCCTAGAGAAAATATTCTCAGCAAAATTGGCTTTACAGAAGAGTCTGAGATGCTGACAGTAATTGTTGGGGGGGAGCCCGTCCATGATGTGTCAGCAGAAGAGGAGTTTGAGGCGGGCTCATCATCCCAGCAGTTTTACGAAGGGGAGTTTGATGATGAGGTGAAGGACCCGGACTACCAGCGACCGGAGGGGCATGTCAGCTCTGACTCTGAGGAGGAGGAGTCAGTGTGTATGGCACGCAGGTTGAGCATTGCAGGGATTGGCAGGAGCAGCAGTGGGCATGGAGTACGTGACCCGCAGGCTGCTGCTCCATCTGTCAGTGGCACGACTACCACCAGCCGCACCACTCAACCCCAGGCCCCAACCACCACCGGGAGAAAATCCACAGCAGCATCCCGTTCTGAGCCACGTAAGGGAAAACTCCAATCCCCAATATGGCAGTTTTTCCATCTGCCCTCACTGGATAGCAAATTTGTAACGTGCAAATTATGCCATGTGAAGCTGAGCAGAGGGTCTCACCCCTCCAGTTATGGCACCTCCAGCTTCATCAACCATCTGGGCAATAAGCACAAACCTGAGCATCAGGAATTCAAGCTGCTGAAGGAAGCTGGCGCTGGCCCTTGCAGAGGTCAGAGCACTATAACCAGCTTTGCCACTCCTGCTGACACTGAGGCCTGTTCAGGCAGCCAGTCCTCCTCAGTGGTCTCCTCTGTTCCCTCCTCAGCTTCCCGTGCAAGCCTAAAACGCCCCCACCACCAGACCCTGCTGAGTGACTCTTTTGTGGTCAGGGCTCAGCCTCCCGGCAGCCGTCGCATACGCCAGCTGAACGGCTTGCTTACACGGGCCATGTCCTCCCAGCTCCTCCCGTACTCGTTTGTGCAGGAGGGGAGCCGGATGCGTGCGCTCCTGCAGTGCGCAGCGCCGGATTGGCCAATCCCCAGCCGGCACTACTTCGCACGCAAGGCCATCCCAGCACTGCACTGCTTTGTAAAGGCCAACGTGGAGCGTGGGCTGGATCATGCGCTTGGTGCGCGCGTCCATGTGACAATGGACTCATGGAGCAGCCGGTTCGGGACAGGCCGCTATTTGTCCTTCACCGCGCACTGGGTCAGTTTGGTGGAAGGGGGTGAAGAGGAGACAGCAGCATCATCACCACGGTGGGTGGTGCCACCCCGCAGCAGGGTCAGGGGAAGTGCAGCAGCTTCCAGCTCTGATCCGGTTCCATCCGCCGCCAAACAACCCCGCCTCAGCAGCAGCGTGAAGGCCCACCACTGCCAAGCGCTGCTGCAGATGGTCACGGTGGGCAAGAACAAGCTGACGGCAGACCACGTCTTGGCCAAGCTCCGAGAGCAAGAGAGGAGTTGGCTGACCCCCAGAGGCCTCAGAGTCGGAGAGGTGGTGGCCGACAATGGTGCAAACTTGGTTGCCGCCATCCAGCGGGGAAACCTCACCCACATCCCCTGTCTGGCCCACGTCCTGAACCTAGTGGTGCAGAAATTCCTGCACACCTACCAGGGGATGGACACTCTTTTGGGAGCGGCAAGGAAAACGGTGGGTCATTTTCGCCGCTCGGGTGGTGCCACAGCGACCCTTACAGCCGTGCAGATGGAGCTGAACCTCCCACAGCACCGCCTCATTATAGACGTTCCAACACGCTGGAATTCCACCCTGGCGATGTTGGAACGTCTGGTTGAACAGAGGCGGGCTGTCAACCTGTACCTGGCCAGAGCCACCATGGATGCCAACTTGTTGGGGACCGGCACCACCCACCTCCCAGACATCATCCGCCCTGCTGAGTGGGGAAAAATGCAGCTGGTGTGCTTTGTGCTGGCACCCTTCCTGGAGGCCACCAACATGGTCAGCCGGGACCATGCGTCGCTGTGTGAGTGGTTGACCATTGTGTGCATGCTGGACAAGGCCCTCGATGCTCTGCTGGAAGTGGGAGAGGAAGCCTTGATCCAGCAGCAGGAGCAGCAGCAGCACACTTCACAGTCCACCTCTGTGCAGCAGGAGGAGGATTCGGAGGAGTTGGAGGAGGACTTTGAGGAGTTGGAGGTCCCTGACCTTGAAGAGGAGGGGGCACAGCGGAGTGCAGCTGCAGTAGTGCGGGGGTGGAGAGAGCAAGATGAGGCTCCGGAATCAGAGGAGGACGACAGCACTGTCAGCGGTGCAGAAGATGATAGGTCAGCAGAGATGGCAGCCCTCTTCCCCATGGCAGTGCACATGCTGCAGTGCCTGCGCAAAGACCCAAGGGTGAAGGAGATGAGTGCTCGGGAGGACATCTGGATCACCCTGATGCTGGACCCACGGCTGAAGGGGAAGCTGGCTCAGTTCCTGCCTGTAGGAGGAGACCCTGTGCGCCGAATCAGGGACTTGCAGCGGATTCTGGTTCGGCGCTTGGAGGAAGCCTTCCCCCGGACTCCCACCCCCCCTGCTGTCTCAGTCCAGCCAGCACAGCAGCAGGTGCCTGCATCCAGCATCAGCAGGCGCCCAACAAACCTGCTGTCTCTGACAAAGGCGCTCTATGCCACACCAGTACCGCTGCCTACAGAGGAGGTGCCTGCAGCAGCATCCGGCTCTCAAAGCCAGAACCAGCACCTGACCCGGATGGTGGCCGACTATATGGGGTCCTATAGCGGGCTTGACACCGACACCCCTGTGGACCCCTTGGAGTACTGGGTGAAGCACCTGGATATCTGGGGCGAGCTGGCGCAATACGCCCTGGAAGTGCTGTCCTGCCCGCCTTCCAGCGTTATGTCGGAAAGGTGCTTCAGTGCGGCCGGTGGCGTGGTCACTGAGAAGCGCTCTTGTCTGTCAGGCCAGTCTGTGGACAGACTGACTTTTTTAAAGATGAACGAGGCTTGGGCAATTGGTGAGTTCCTGGCCCCTGTTGTTGGCAAGAGGGGGAAATGAAGTGGCTGAGTGGTTATCACTATGCCTGCTTGCTGCTTAACCACCCTTTACCACCACATTCTCCTGACTCCATCTTCATGAAGCCAGGTTCTTATTTTTTGAACTGTGCCGTGGTACCTGCCATGGTCAACTATGTAAACACAATAGCTGTGTAATTTTTTTGGAGGTGTCTGTGCTGTGCGAGTTGTGGGGAGGCCCCAACTGCGTCAGTACGACCGCTTCCTGGAACCTCTCCTAATTTTTTACTGTGCCGTGGTACCTACAACAGTGCCATGGTCAACTATGTAAACACAATAGCTGTGTAATTTTTTTGGAGGTGTCTGTGCTGTGCGAGTTGTGGGGAGGCCCCAACTGCGTCAGTACGACCGCTTCCTGGAACCTCTCCTAATTTTTTACTGTGCCGTGGTACCTACAACAGTGCCATGGTCAACTATCTAAACACAATAGCTGTGTAATTTTTTTGGAGGTGTCTGTGCTGTCCGAGTTGTGGGGCCCCAACTGCGGCAGTACGACCGACCGCTTCCTGGAACCTCTCCTAATTTTTTACTGTGCCGTGGTACCTACAACAGTGCCATGGTCAACTATGTAAACACAATAGCTGTGTATTTTTTTTGGAGGTGTCTGTGCTGTCCGAGTTGTGGGGCCCCAACTGCGGCAGTACGACCGACCGCTTCCTGGAACCTCTCCTAATTTTTTACTGTGCCGTGGTACCTACAACAGTGCCATGGTCAACTATGTAAACACAATAGCTGTGTAATTTTTTTGGAGGTGTCTGTGCTGTCCGAGTTGTGGGGCCCCAACTGCGGCAGTACGACCGACCGCTTCCTGGAACCTCTCCTAATTTTTTACTGTGCCGTGGTACCTACAACAGTGCCATGGTCAACTATCTAAACACAATAGCTGTGTAATTTTTTTTGGAGGTGTCTGCTGTCCGAGTTGTGGGGAGGCCCCAACTGCGTCAGTACGACTGCTTCCTGATACCACTCTGATGTTGATTGACAGCCATTTTTTTAGGGGGGGGGGGGATTTTAAGTCCACTCCCCACATCATCAGTGTTTCCATTTTCAAAATTATGATGCTACATGCCTCATATACCCTAAAAAACCTTTTTAAAGCAATTTAAAGGCCACTTCCGGGATTAAACACGGATATCCGAATCCGATCGGATACTAGGGTCGGATATCCGAATCGGATTCGGATCGGAAAATTTTGAATTCGGATATCCGACCCGGATCGGATAGCGGGGTATCCGGATCCGAATCGGATCCGGATTTTGAAAAGGGGTATCCGAGCAGCACTGAAAATGTGCCTGGTCTTTAGGGGGGTTTACCACTGTGGTCCTCAAGTGGTTAATCCTTTTTGGGGTCATCCACTTGACCCACTATAGACTATTGTAAATAGAAAGGATCATAAATAGTTCATGTAAAGTCTTTTTGTATTCCACTAAGTCTATGTCAGAATCCGCTCTGCTGGCCTTGATTCCCTGGACAGTTTTTTCTATGCAGGTTGCATAGTTCAGTCCAGGGAAAAGAGGCCTTTCTGTCAGTTTGCAAGGCTGACTGATTTGCATCTACTTATCTTGCAAGCTGCTTGTCTGCTTCCTTTGAAGGTTTCCAGTATAAATTTCACTTCCTCCCAGAATTCCTTGCTCGACATGGTTTCTGTTTGGTGAGATTAACCTTGGAGCCTCGGCCTCTTTAGTATCTTATTGCGAATATTCTAGTGTAGTTAATTCTTGGGAAGTGCACTTTGCACTTCTTTTAGTACAGTCAGGTTATGTACTATTTGTACTGTTTTGTCTCGTCCTGTCCTTGCGATTGTTCTGTCACCTGCGGTGGCTGACAGTGAATCGTTCGGTCTTACTCCTAGATCGCATTCGCCCTAGCGTTAGAGGAGTATAACCTTAGCTGCGGTTGCTACTGGTTACTCCTTCAGTCTGTCTTGTCTGGAACGAACGCTTGCTGTTGTCTGGTGTTAGACAACCGATGAGCAAGCGTTCCCGCTATCTGTTTGTCTTCGTTCTCCGTGTTCATTTGTTAGTCAGGGTTGGTATGTTTTGTCACTGTTGCACTTAACGTGCGGTGGCCGTACTGTTAACGCGCTTGCCGCTGTTGCGCATATCATGCGGTGATCGCGTTTAGCTAGTTCATTTGTTATTTTCTTTGGCGTTCAGATTGTGGTTATTTGCTGTGTCTTCCTTACTCAGTTCATGCTTTGTCTTTGCTCAGTCTAGTGTTGCTGATAGCAATCGCCTCTCTTGCGATTAGCTTTCTCACTCTGGTCTGCTGTGTGGTGATATGTTCACCGTCGCGGGGTGGCGACTAGATTGGTAGACATTCATATTCTCTGTCCCTGTTTTTGCTTTCTTCTGAGTTGTTACTTTGTTGCCAGTCTTGCTTAATCGTGCAATTTCAACTGGCATCTGTGGCTGTACAGAGAACTGTACTCCACAGCTCCATCTGCTGGTTGGAATTCTCCTCTACAAATCTATACTGGGTACTTTGCTTCTGTGACTGTGGTAATTTCCTTTTGCTTCAGCGCATGTGGTGTGCGCTGACTGGAAGTCGCCCGCACATCATTACAATCTACACTAGCTCTTTTTGCTGTTATACTCCTGCTTTTGGAAGATATTGTATAATAATACTCCATAAGGAGCCTCTTACAGAGAGAATTTATGGAACCTTTTTATGTATCTGTGTCAATAAAACATTTTTGATATTTTTTGTACCAAAAAGACTTTGCATGAACTATTTATGATCCTTTCTATTTACAATAATAATAATAATAATATTATATATAACATACTGAACACCCCCCCGTTATCCAGAACTCAGACAATATCCTCGTCTATCTCATCTTGCGTACACTTTAAGTTACAGGGGTGACATGCATGGGCCTGCAGCCTGCTTGGAGGCCCCTGTTGAGAAATTGGCATCAGCCAAAGGTCCCCTAATGTTGCTTTAGGGAAGGGGGTTAGTTAGGGGAGGGCCCCAGATTAATTTAGCTAGGGGCCCACTGTGAGTAGAACAGGCCCTTCTCTTATTACATTGATTTGCAAAGTTGCATTTTATACACTTACCTTCATGCTCTTATGACCATCTGCTTTATTGACACATTTAATCCACTAGTTCTGGGTCTGCAATTGGGACCCTGCACTAACATTGTGGATTGCTGTCAATACGTTAAAAGCATCTCTGCATTTTCAAGCATCATGCTTTCACACATTTGTATGCTATCCCTTATTATGTAACTGAACTAAGCTCACAGATTATTGATACGATCAGATGCATGAAATGTAGCCAGTTATTACATGGAGGCAGGTCATGTCTTGTTTCCATGTAATTTACATGTGCTGTTATTTTATTGTCTTTTGCGGGGGGGGGGGGGGGGGGGGCTAGGGAATGGAAGGCAGTGTGTTCTATTAATATTTACATTAAAGAAAGAGGCACTCTAGTAACATATAGTAGGATGTAGTTAAAGTGTACCAGAGCTGTTCTACAGAAAACGTTTTATACATACCTGGGCCTTCCTCCAGCCACATAACCACGGATTGCTCCCACGCCACCGTCCTCAGTCTTCCCGCAGCTTCGGTACCGGGACTCCGCACTTCGGCCAGTCTGAGCCAGTCTGACGTAAGTGAAGTGCACTGTTTACATATCTCTCCAGCAGGCGCTGGAGAGATACGTAGAGGGCGCACTTCTCCTGCGTAGACTGGCCAAACTGGCTGAAGTGACGTGTCCCGGTATCGGAGCTGCGGGAAGACTGAGGGCCACTGCATGGGAGCGATCCATGGTTATGTGGCTGGAGGAAGGCCCAGGTATGTATAAAATGTTTTCTTTAGAACAGCTCTGGTTTCCTTTAACCACTTGCTGACCGCGCACTCATACCGCGCGTCGGCAAAGTGGCAGCTGCAGGACCAGCGACGCAGTTCTGCGTCGCCGGCTGCAGGCTAATTAATCAGGAAGCAGCCGCTCGCGCGAGCGGCTGCTTCCTGTCAATTCACGGCGGGGGGCTCCGTGAATAGCCTGAAGGTCGCCGATCGCGGCTCGCAGGCTAAATGTAAACATAAGCGGAAATAACCCGCTTTGTTTACATTGTACGGCGCTGCTGCGCAGCAGCGCCGTAAGGCAGATCGGCGATCCCCGGCCAATCAGCGGCCGGGGATCGCCGCCATGTGACAGGGGACGTCCTGTCACAGGCTGCACAGGACGGATAGCGTCCTGTGCAGCCCCGATCACCAGGGGGCCAGGTAGGAGAGGGGGAAGCGGAATTTCGCCGCGGAGGGGGGCTTTGAGGTGCCCCCCCCCCGCCAGCCACACGCAGGCAGGAGAGATCGGACCCCCCCAGCACATCATCCCCCTAGTGGGGAAAAAAGGGGGGGTGATCTGATCTCTCTGCCTGGTGTTTGATCTGTGCTGGGGGCTGTAGAGCCCACCCAGCACAGATCACATAATTTAACGCTGGTCCTTAAGGGGGGGTAAAGGGTGGGTCCTCAAGTGGTTAATTATTCATGATACCCAGTTTTATGTTAATTATTCTAGTTTCAGCATCATAAATACCTCCTATGACTATAGCTGTATATTGGTAAATAGCCATGTCCATCTAGTGATGTCGCAGCCTATGCTGTTTAGCTATGTGGAATTCTTCTCCCAAACTATTTTAGGGGGTTAGGTATTATTACTACTGGCTTTGGAACACAGTAAACAAACATTTTGCAGCACTGCACATGACAGCCCTAAAAATGTTGCCACCTGTGATAACCAATGGGAAATCACCAACGAAATACTTTATACAGCTGGTTGAACTCGATGGACGTATGTCTTTTTTCAACCCAAATAACTATTGTAAAAAAAGTAAGCAATTTTATTAAGTGGCGTTCAATTTCCCCAGGATTTCTGCGCAAAAGGAGATCCAATTAATTTTCATAACCTTTTTTTTCCTGTCCTTTTGTCAAAATGTGTCAAGCAAGAGTCTAGTATACAGTGCAGGAAAGTATTGACGTGTATGTATGTCAATAATGTTCACAGCATGTTTTTTATTGACGTGTATAACCGTCATTACCGCTAGAGACATTAATTCCATTATTTTTAGTACAGTTCTTCTTTACCCCTTAGACTGCCACAGACATCTATAAGTGCTCTGTGTTTTTGCAACCATATGCCACAGACCAGGGCTGTGCAGAGGATCCTCAAGGGGGTGGTGCACACATTTGAAAAAGGGGTCCTAATCAATTGTGGTAAATAGTGTATGTAACCCCCCCCCCCCCCCCCCCCTCCAGAAAGCAGTATTATACAGTCTTAGCCCCTGAAACTGCTGTCAACCTCACATAATTTTCAGAGCTTAATGCAAAGGAACACTAGGGTAGGGCATATTCATAAAGCAACATTAAAAAAGTGCAACCTGCGTTGAGTAGATGATGTGCGCATTGCTAGTGCCCAGGTAATGCAGGTGGCCCTAGGTGCGCACTACGTAACTGGCGTCAGTAAGATTAGAATTGCTATGCGCTGCTTGCACACAGCAATTTAACCATTGCTTTGTGAATATGCCCCACAGTAGAAAACGTGTTTTACATTCCTTGAAATATATACTTAGGATGAGCTAATACTGTGCATGTTTATTTATAAAAAGAAAAAACTATAATCACAATACTGTACAGACTGTCATGACGAGATCAAATTTGGCATAATCATCAGTAATTCTGATCAAGTTATTGATTGAATGCTTATTCTGCCTTTGTTCAACTTTGTTCGACACTTTGATCCACATAGTTGGGACGCCATGCTGGAGTAGACCTGGCAACAGCACCTCTAGTGACGTCTAAACTGCATCCATTTATTATTTATAATACATGGTACAGTTGTGGAGGTTGGGGCTGGCAGAAATCTAAGTCCGTCACTTTGACATGAAGGGGTAGACACCTTTTATCTGGTAACAGCGCCATCTAGTGGCAGCCAGTTTTCCTATGTTAGACCAATGTTCGCCATTGGACCTATGGAGGAAAAGCAATGTTGGACAGAGTACGACATAGGATTAGAAAGCATTAATGGTCACCTGCTGCTTGGTCATGAGAACTTACTGTGGTGATATATTGGGCTGCTGATGATGTTAGGGAATACAGGAACATATTTCTGTCATTTTTCTATCTACTATGTCTGCTAAAAGCTAGTCTGGCTCTTGAAGGTGCCACCTGGCTCCAGGAAACGGTTAATGGGAGCCTGTATGTACATGTAAATTCTGTATGTAAATGTACATTACCTCTGCCCTCATTGTCAAGCAGGGGAAGAGGTGTCTACTGCTAATTAGCTGCCAATTGAGGAAGAATAGGCTGGTGGGCATGGCTTTTGAACTCTGGAGTCAGCCATTGTCCCATTATGCAAAGCAAGACTACCAGAGTCTTGGGGACAGGGGAAGCTGACACAGGAAGATTTGAAATTTACATGACAGCCGGCTGGAAGGGGTTTTGAAATCTCTGCAGACTTTGAAAACTGAGACAGGAAAACTTAGATATGCTAGGAAATAATGTTGATGAAGCCTTAATCAAGTTTTCACCTGAAGTAGAGAAGCCTTTTGATGTCTGTTAGGATACAATCTCACCTGTGGAAATCTGCAACCTTCAAAAAGCTAAAACAGGAACGCTTTGAAGTTCGCAGATCACAGGAAGAATATGACAAGCATTCTGTGATGTCACAATCTAGGAGATTGCATTAGTTTCCTGAGGGGCTGCACATTAAATGCCCCAGGGGACACTTCGGACTATTTAAGTTGGTCCAGGACAGTCACAGGGATCTTCACCTGGAGATAGCGCATAGCTAGGGATGATCTCGACTCCTGGTCAAAAAAACGGTGTTCTCCAGTCAAACAACGTTCTAACCCACGCTGGTAACATTCTTCCCCCCCCCCCCCCCGTTTATTTTACGCAACTGTCCTTGTGTGTAACTTTGGTTTTTAACTCTGTAATGTTTATTTTGTTTTTTGTAATCTTTTGTATATATTCTTTTCTGCATTGTTCCATTTTTTTCTCTGGAATATTAAATCGGTTAAATAATAAGTTTGACTTCTGCTGTACTAAACTAACACTCATAGCCTAGAAGAGACTGAAGTGTAACTAAGTTCATGCCTGATTGTATGATTGAGCGACACTACCGTATAAGATTGTAATTGCATGGTGTGTGGGGCGTTTGTCATACGTTGGCCTAAAGCGCGCAGCTGACCCAACGTACGAAAACGCCAGTGCTAGTAGCTCGACAGCAGAGTGGATAACAGTATCATTCAGAACGACTGTTAGTGGTTTTGCTTCACTACAGGGTAAGATTGCAGTTCTGCGTGTGCGTGGCGTTCCCGTATTCTGCCTAAGCGCAAAGCTGACCCGAATACGAAAACGCGGATTGCATGAGCACTCGACCGCAGAGTGGGACGTTTCTAGCAACAGCTAGTGGTGGCAGTAAGGAGCATTTGAGGGGTCCCAGCCTTGGGAACCGTATACGCAGGCGTGCCGTGGGCCTGTTCCTGACACTTACCACCCCACTCTCTTGTAATAGGAAAAAAATGCGTACATAGCAGTACATTTTTGCACAGGGTGACCCGAAAGACAGCTCACTCTGTTGCTACACATTCTAGCCGGTGTTATGGTAATTATTAGTCCCCTCCGAGTTGTAGCAACTCGGAGAGAGAAGTCATTCAAGGTCCAGAAATCGCAGGATCCCCAAATTACCTGTACAAGAGGTGCATTGCTGATATAGCCGTGCCAAACTCAGGCGCTATGCGGCACACAGTGCGTTCCGAGAAGCCCTGCTTCGAAAAAAAACCTTTGTTCTGGTGTTTATAGATAAATACATAGCATGTTTGATAAGCAACATGTCTGGGTCAGCTTTGCATAAGTGAAGAAGAAAGTGGCCTGTCATTCATAAGCTACTGAGGCCCATATGCAATTCACTTTTTCTCCTTAGTTTTTTCCAAGTTGATATTTTTAAAGTTGTCAATAAAATGCCTTTTAAGCCATAAGCGAGCGAGAAAATACTCAAATTAATTTTCATTGTACTTTTTCACCTACTTTTTGGTACATTTGTGATTGCAAAATGCTGAAAAGTTATTTTAAAAAGAAGTTGAAAAATTATCTCCTAGGAGAAAACCCAGGTGAAAAAGTGAATGGCATATGGGCCCGTATCTGTGAAACACACAGACAATCCAAGCCAGATGATGACCTGAGACACGATGCAGAGACCCTCCAGAAGGCTGAGACAGCCCTGAGAGGTTACACAGAGGATGTCTCACTCTTCAGCCTCCACACCTCTCCCACTGAGGAAGGATGTGGACTGGCAGGACGCCCATCACAAAACCAATACTGCATCGGTTTTATTTTCCTAAACCAGCCTGACATATGGAAAGTCTACAGAGAAACAGGATAATATACTATTGCATTTTCATCCCTTAGAATTTATGGTCCAGGCATGTATGCATCATATAAAATGAATTATTATTATTATTCCTATTGATATTTAAAGTGCCAACATATTTTGTGTCACTGTACAGAGTAAGAGACAAACATGGGGTACAAAATAATATAGACAATGGTATACACTAATATACACAATACAGAATTGGTACATAACACAGAACAGGTAGACATAGTAATAACAGTGATAGAATAACATGATGCATAAAATGTATAACAAATTCCCAGACACAAAAGGGTGAGAGAGCTCTGCCCTTGCATGCTTACAATCTAAAGTACCGGTAATAGGGGGAAACAAGAGGAAGGTTAGTATACAACAATAATGCCTAGAGGCAGTGTGTTTTAGGTTATCTAGTAAGGATTACTACTTGGCCTTAGGTCAAATGGGAAGTGGCCTAAAGTAGAGCGTATGCTTGTTGGAAAAAGTGAGTTTTGAGGGAGCTTTTAAAAGTATCAAAGGTTGGAGAGTGGTGGATGTGTTGTGGGAGGGCATTCCAGAGGAGCGGTGGAGCATGTGTGAAATCTTGTATACGTGACTGAGAGGAGGTAATTCTTGAGGAGGACAAAAGAAGGTCATGTGCAGATCTGAGATTGTGAATGGGTTGGTATTTGGAAACTAAGAATGCCATATAACCCATTTTTTTATTTCATTTTTTTACTTTAAGCAATGCCTCAGATATTTGTTTCTGCTCATCTATTTTATACATCTTGCACTCTTGTGCCAATTTTGACAGTAGGACTTGAGCATCACAAGGGACTGCTCTATTTAGTCATGATGGCCATATATGTCTGAATAGTTAAAACATGGGGCCTTATGCACTAAAGGGTGGTAAAGTTGCCATGTTTAGCCAGTTCATGGCAATATTACTGGTACTAATACTAAGAGAGCACCACCCGTTAACCCATTAGACTACAATAAGAACATCCTCAAATAATAAAATCCATGTCTCCCTGTGACCTCTCCTGTCCCTGTGTCCATGCGTTGGCGCTACTGCGCATGTGTGGCACACGGGCGTTGGAGAGCAGGAGGACGGGTACAAGGGGAGCGCGGCTGTGCACGCTATAGGCAGGGAGCGCGGCATGGGCAAGTTGGTGGTGAGGGGGGTCGCGACTGAGCCCTAGCACCCGTTTTAAATGGGTGGGCTTATGCCTAGTAAAATAATAATAGACTATGGTAGGCATTATGTTGTGGGCTCCTCTGTACTGCAGAAGATGTTAGCACTATATAAATACACAATAGTGAGCATAATAATAAAGTACACAAAGCACACTGGTTGAATTTCACTAAACATTGGTAAGATTGGCGTGCACAAGTAGCCTATAGCAGTTTTACAGCTACTTACGCCAGCTACGTAGTGCGCATTGCACAATTAGCACAACCTGCGTTACCTGGGTAGATTGTGCTGCACAGCATGTTTTACACTAGCAAAGTGGAATTACCCAGATAACGAGGGCTGTACTAAATGCACAAGGCGCGCTGGCGTAGTTAGTGTAAGTAATGCCTGCGGCAATCTTATCAGTGCTTAGTGAATTCTGTGCTTCCACTTCTAAAGTGCTATGGACTAAGATTTATTTACTTATCAGGATGAAGGCACAGATTTCATGGAATTTTACAGCAGAATTTCAAAATTTCAAGTTCAAAGTCAAAATTTAGAGAATATATCATGTGAAATTACGTTTGCGTAATGCATGAATGTTTTTCCACAGAATACTGAAAGATATGTACTGAGCATGCTCAAAGGATACAAGTTAAAAAATGCCATGACAAAATAAGCAAATTCCACACGACAATGTTAACCACTTTGCAACCCTTGCTACGCTTATCTACTCCCCACAGAACTTCACCTGGGGCTCAGGACAGTAGATAGGCGTACTTGTGGTTAACAGTGTGCTGCATGCCCAATAAGCTATCTGATTATGTATATAGGGTATCATTTTAACCGTGACAAGTGAGAGAATAGATTTTGTGTTGTTTGACAACTGAGGGCTAATTTTTTGTAATTATGCCTCAGGCGACAAAAAGTCTAGGCCCGGCCCTGATCATGAAGATAAGGGCTTTTAATTACTGATAGAGTACAATTAGAAAACAAAAAACACAAACCAGAAAAAATACTCCTTTATTCCCAACTAATATATTATCGCCATACATTGTACTAGGAACATTATTTAAATGTTGAGATAACCAGGACAAATTAGCAAATACAATGTGTGGGTTTTACCTATGGTAACATTGTTTATTTGAAAACTATAGTGGATGGAAATGGAGAAATAGTGTATTTTTACTTTTTTTTCTCATTTTTCCCTTTAAAATGCACAGATAATAACATAATTATTAAAAGCAAATATCACCCTCACAAAGCATAATTTGTGGCAAAAAAAACAAGATATAGATCATTTACATCTGATGAGTAGCAATAAAGTTATCGGTGAATGAATGGGAGGAGCGCTGAAATGTGAAAATTGCTCTGGTTTTTAAGCAAAAAAACCCTGTGGTGCTGAAGTGGTTTTAAAGAGAATCTGTTCTCTAAAATTCTTACAATAAAAAGCATACCATTCTATTCATTATGTTCTCCTGGGCCCCTCTTTGCTGTTTCTGCCACTCCCTGCTGCAATCCTGGCTTGTAATTGCCAGTTTTAGGCAGTGTTTACAAACAAAAGACATGGCATGTGATGGCCAAACAGCGGACGCATCCTCAGTACACGCTCCACCGCTGTAAACATTAGCAGCTGCTGCCCCCGGATGAATACACATCGCAGATAGTTTTAGAGGAGCCAGACTCCCGAATTCCTGTGTAGAATTTTTGTGCAGCAGCAAACATTACCTTGACAAAGGGGCCTTACGCGGCTCCAAAACGTTGGCCATATTTTTACATGGAACTAATAAAGATTTATTTTGGATGTGCCAGCTTTCCTCCGTGTTGGGTTATAGGTCAGTCATATGAGCATATAGCCTGACCTATAGCAAGTAGCCAGACAAGCCTGACATCATATTGGTGGTTGCATTTCCTGCAACCAAAAATTTGTATGATTTTACATATATTTATCTTGGTATATAGACATATTGACATATAGACATATTGCACTATTGGCTCCTGGTGTGTCTTCCTCTGTGTCTTTCCGCTCCTCGGTTCCCTTGGTGAACCCCACATCACACGTTAGATGGTCCTCAGCCAAGTAATACATCGATTGCCTGTCCTTCTAAATCACCCTAAAGGATGTTCCAATCTTCAAAAATTTGATATTCTTATAGGATATTGGAATATTATTGAAGCAATATCTAATGCAATAAATGGCAACAATTTAATTTTTGCCATCACAGAAGGAAGTCATGCTTTAAAGATTTACGGCAAGGAAGTGTAGATACTTGGCAGGGGGAAACGGAGCATCCGTTGCAGCATGTGTTGCCTGAAAAGTTTGGGAAGCTTCTCCAGATGCTGAAGATCTGTACACATGATTTACATACCCTGATGACTAGGAGGCAGATTATATTTGCAGGAGAAATGCTTTTTGTTTTGTCACATAATGTTTACTTTCCTTTATTCAATAAATCTTTAATACAACAATGTAGAGGGTTTCTTTTTCTTTTTACCAGTAGCCTTTTTTTTTTAAAACCGCACTATCCTCTTCCAGCATAGAAGACAATAGTGGATAGCATAACTACATGCCTAGTTCATGAACAGAACATTCAGAACATTTAGTAACAAACACATACTTACACAGTTGAGTCACATCATTGTGACCACATGCTTATATCCAGAATAACCACCTCTCGTATTCCGGACTCAGAGCCAGATCCCATAAGAGTAACTCGATAAGATGCTGGATGGTTGCTAGAGGTATCTGGAGTACATAAGCACATTTGTCTTGAGTCAGCAGAGTAGAAAGCTGCTGTGTCGCACTCCAAGGTCGCACTCCTAGGGTGCATGGCAGCCCTCTGTGCATGTGGGTAATGCCTACTAGAGTGTAGCTCTGATTCTTGGGCTCATGGTTGTTAGGGGTCCCATTGTCGCATTCTTTTTTTTCTTCTTTTTCTTACTTTGTGTTTCTGAAGTAAAATGCTAATATTGCAAGCTTATTGTACTTGAACGTTTTTGTAATGGCCCTCTGTTTTTAGCATATTTAAATTCAGGTATAGCTGTCCCATGCCCTTGGTTTCTATGCCTTAGTTCTGCATTGTAATTTGTGGGCAAGCGTTTCCTTGTTGGCTTTTATTGGTCCTATAGTTATATGAGTGTGATGAGCCCTATTGCAAGTCTTCTGACCTGTACCCCCCAAAAAAGAGAAAGAAATTACAAATATTAAATGCACGAAATGCAGTGGTAAGTGTGAACAGCCCCATAGTGCATTTTCACCAATAAATGTTAGCTTCAAGTGTACTTGAGATGAAGGAAAAAAAAGATTAATATATACCTGGGGCTTTCTCCAGCCTCCTTCTGCCTGATTACTTCCTCTTCATTTTCCTTCACCGCCTAACGCTTCCGCAAGCTGGCCCGGCAAGTCGGAGCCAGTCGGCGCAGGCGCAGTGTGGCCAAGCGCACTCCCCCGTCTTACTCATGTGGCTGGGAGCATTCTGCACCTGCCCAGTAGTACTGCGCTGGCGCAGAACTCTCCTGGTGACGGAGTGCGATGGGGGAGCGCACATGGAAAATGCAGTAAGCCCCCGACTCCTGCAGTTACCAGGCCAGATTGCGGAGGCTGCAGGCGGCAGAGGAGGATGGCGAGGAACTAATCAGTGCGAAGAGGAATGGAGGAAGCCCCAGGTATGCATAAAACTTTTTTATTTCGATTGTCTCAGGTTCACTTTAAATACAAATTTAAAAAAAAGCAACAACAATACTGTGCTATGTAAATCCCACTAGCTGATTCACAGCTGTAAAAGTTTGAATTAAAAAGTTAAAAATGAAATGAATAGAGTACAGTAAATCTGAACTATGCAGAATTTGAATGTCAGTAGATAGACATTTGATTAATGTAGTGATGAAAAAGTCTAGATTATTATCTCCTTTGTCATCAAATGATAGATTAAGAGAACGTCTAATTCTGGGGCAATGTGATCTGCAAGCAGTGACATCAGAGCCGTCTACTGAACTGGAATGATAAAAACAGCTCTGCTTATATTTGACAAGACAGGAAATCTTCAGGTCAGATATACTTCAGCTATTTATGGGCCTGTCCAAAATTCTTTTAAAGAATATTATTTTTACTTTATTGTTCTTTTTTATTTTACCAGTGATGCAGGTTAATGTATTTTCTTAGATCATCCAAATGTTGCACCAAACTATGAAACAGGATCCAGCTCATAAAACCCAACTGATAGTCATATGGAAAATAGAAAATGTCTTTGTATCAGCTTTCTACCCTCTGTGAAGTTGCATAGCTCTGTTAATGAGCCATTCGTGTATTTCTTAAAAATGAACTCTATCCACACAACTAAATATACCATGAAATACATTAGCCATGCTTTTTTCTTACTAGCCAAGAGCTTTGTTTTGAAAATCTGTCCAACTGATCCTGTCATTAGCCCAGTCACATCATATAGGCACCATTTACGCTATGTGAGTAGTATCCCCTCTCATTCAGTAAACGTGTGTGCACATTACACATCCAATTTTGATTGGCCAATAACTGGCCAATTTTACTACAACCTGGAGAAAAAGAAGTGTGTGCTCTGACCAAGTTCACCTGACTATATGTATATACTGGCTACCTGATTGACTAATAAAAATGGCATAGCATTTGCTGAAAGCATCTGCCTGCCAGAATATGCATGGTCTACATCCACTGACACCTGAGGGTCTGACTCTCCCCCCCCCCCCCCCCCTCCAAAGCTTGTGCAGTGCTGCACTGCTCAGGAGTGCCATGGCTGCCCCCAGGGGGCAGAGATCCTCAGAGAGCCCATGCCCAAACTTGGCCAAGGCCCTGGGAGGATCATCCATGTTGCCCCCCCCCCCCAAAGGACAGGACATGCATAACTTTGCAGCTGGGGGCTGTTGCAAATTGCCCCCAGCTGCAAAGTTATGCATGTCCTGGGAGCGACAACAGAAAAGTAAAGGGGGGTGGGAAGACGCAGACAGGATTGTGTATATATACTGTACAGGTCCTTCTAAAAAAATTAGCATATTGTGATAAAGTTCATTATTTTCTGTAATGTACTGATAAACATTAGAATTTCATATATTTTAGATTCATTACACATAACTGAAGTAGTTCAAGCCTTATTGTTTTAATATTGATGATTTTGGCATACAGCTCATGAAAAGCCAAAATTCCTATCTCAGAAAATTAGCATATCATGAAAAGGTTCTCTAAACGAGCTATTAACCTAATCATCTAAATCAACTAACTAACTCTAAACACCTGCAAAAGATTCCTGAGGCTTTTAAAAACTCCCAGCCTGGTTCATTACTCAAAACTGCAATCATGGGTAAGACTGTCGACCTGACTGCTGTCAAGAAGGCCATAATTGACACCCTTAGGCAAGAGGGTAAGACACAGAAAGACAGGTGACCGGACCTTGAGGAAGATTGTAGAGAAGGACCGATTCCAGACCTTGGGGGACCTGCAGAAGCAGTGGACTGAGTCTGGAGTAGAAGCATCCAGAGCTACCATGTACAGGCGTGTGCAGGAAATGGGCTACAGGTGCCGCAATCCCCAGGTCAAGCCACTTTTGAACCCGAAACAGCGGCAGAAGCGCCTGATCTGGGCTACAGAGAAGCAGCACTGGACTGTTGCTCAGTGGTCTAAAGTACTTTTTTTACGGATGAAAGCAACTTTTGCATGTCATTCGGAAATCAAGGTGCCAGAGTCTGGAGGAAGACTGGGGAGAGGGAAATGGCAAAATGCCTGAAGTCCAGTGTCAAGTACCCACAGTCAGTGATGGTCTGGGGTGCCATGGCAGCTGCTGGTGTTGGTCCACTGTGTTTTATCAAGGGCAGGGTCAATGCACCTAGCTATCAGGAGATTTTGGAGCACTTCATGCTTCCATCTGCTGAAAAGCTTTATGGAGATGAAGATTTCATTTTTCAGCACAACCTGGCACCTGCTCACAGTGCCAAAACCACTGGTAAATGGTTTACTGACCATGGTATTACTGTGCTCAATTGACCTGCCAACTCTCCTGACCTGAACCCCATAGAGAATCTGTGGGATATTGTGAAGAGAAAGTTGAGAGACGCAAGACCCAACACTCTGGATGAGCTTAAGGCCGCTATCGAATCATCCTGGGCCTCCATAACACCTGAGCAGTGCCACAGGCTGATTGCCTCCATGCCACGCCGCATTGAAGCAGTCATTTCTGCAAAAGGATTCCTGACCAAGTATTGAGTGCATAACTAAACATAATTATTTGAAGGTTGACTTTTTTAGTTTTAAAAACACTTTTATTGGTCGGATGAAATATGCTATTTTTCTGAGATAGGAATTTTGGGTTTTCATGAGCTGTATGCCAAAATCATCAATATCAAAACAATAAAAGGCTTGAACTACTTCAGTGTGTGTAATGAATCTAAAATATATGAAAGTCTAATGTTTATCAGTACATTACGGAAAATAATGAACTTTATTACAATATGCTATTTTTTTAGAAGGACCTGTACATATTTTTTGTGTATCCCATACTTCTGATATTCTAACTTCCTGCTTTGCTAAAAAGTCCTTTTCCACTGAAAAACGCAAACGTTTACGTTTCTGACCAATTTTGATGTGCATTTTTTTATGTGTTTGCGTTTTTCTGATTGGAAAGTGTTGTCGTGATTTTTGAAAGTAGATACTAGTGGTTAAATCAATACAAAACGCAAAACTCAAACGTATTTCTATGCGTTTTTTAATGCGTTCCCATACTTAACATTAAAACGCAAAACGCATAATCGCACAGACATGTGTTTGCGTTTTTTTAAAAATCGGAACACGGCAGTAAAAAAGGCCACCCAAAATTCTTATTTTAAACAGGCGGCACTTAAGGATCAGCAAACACATGCGTTTTGCGTTTTTGGCAAAAAACACAGCTAGTGGAAAAGGGCCCTTTCCATCAGTTAACTCTGCAGTGCCTTCTCCCTCTTGTGTTAAGCCTGACACACACTTTCAATTACAATTGACAAGTAAATGACCAATTTTGCTACCTTCATTACCTAGGTAACGCGCATTGGAATGCTTTCAACTGGCCTTAACAATAATCTTAAAGAGGAACTATCAAAGAAACTGTCCTTTTGTAAACCTCACATACCTATAGAGCTTTTAGCCAGCAACAATAGATAGCTTTTCAGAAGTCTCTGATCACAGCCTGATTGAAAAACTGCTTTGTTTCTAAACTTTTGTAACAGTGTGTGTCGGGTCGGGGCTAGAGCTGTACCATGTAGACAGGTTCCACTTCTCTGTCACTATTCACAGAGGAATGATTTACTGTTTCTTTCTGTGCTGCCCACACACACTGCTTTTTCACAGATCATATAAGAACAGGTGAGAGATTTTTCAGCTACAGAGAAAGGATCTGAAGAGAAGGACCTGTACTTTATTCCTGTTCTTTGATGCTCACACCCCCATTCAGAATGAGATCTCCCTGTCTGCAATCTCTGTTTACTTTACACTGCGTGAGGCAGAGAGAGAGAGAGACACACACACAGGAACAGCTGATGAGTTATTTACACTATTTGAAGCTATATTTCTGCTTTCTATCACTCTGAAGAGATTTTACTCACAGGATTACATACAGTGAAGATTGTTTCTGCATGCTGGATGTGCTGGACGCAGTCCTCCATAGTAATGCCCACAGTGAAAACTGTTCTCTGTAAATGTCATAGTTTCTTCACATAAGTTATGAAAAGGTGCAAAAAGCCTTTGTATAGCTATTTGCTAGTAATTAATGGAAATCTATACTGTATAGCATTTAGAATTTTAGTTAACTTTGATAGTTGTCCTTTATCTCCTGAGTAAGCCTAATACTTAAATTAAATACAAAAGGTTTGCACACCTGGTTCACACATAATAGGTGAATACAGCTAGAAAAAGATGGGTGCTGAGTCAGTAAACCGGGCTGCAAATGCAGTCCTACTAATACAATAGAAAATAATGAACTCGCACACCAAAGTTGTAGATTTAGAATGCATAAAGTTTGTATTGGTACAAAAAGTACAAGCAACAGTACATGATCAACAAGTATAAATGATCAACAAGTATAAATGTAGTACAGCAGTACACAATTGAGATATCACAGTAAGTGGAAGTGCAACACAACAGAGTCCCCTGGGTACATATAGTATAAAGCCTTCACAAGTCAATGTTGTCAACAAAGAGGTACAACAGGTTTAAAGCAAGTGGCAAAAAAGCAAAGCATAGACAAGTGAACAATCAGAAAATGTCCCAGAGGATTGAATTATACCCTGACAGCGCCGTTTCGGGGGGCTTCCCTTCGTCAGAGGGTATCAAGTGGTAGACTCCTGCCTGGCTGCTGCAGCGTTCTGAACGCTGTGCGTAGTTTAAATACCTGTTCCTGAATGAGTAACACGCCCGCTATGGACACCGGGCCGGCCCGACTGGCGTCCCTGACGTCACGCGGCGCACGCCGCGTGCGGCATGACGTCACTTCCGGATGTTACGATCTCCGCCCTGCGCTGCCAACCATGACGGAGTGGCTGTAGCCAGCCCCGACATGGCCGCCGCGCATGCGTGGGCGGGGACCTCAATCCGGGATGCATAAACAGAACCTAGACAGAGAAAAATACAGATTGTGCAAGGTAGTGTATATGTAAAGTCCATTCCGCGGGTCTTGTAGATGGAAAGGCGGTGTCCAGCAATAGCGGGGGCGCAAATAATCTACAATATGAAACAGAAATACAAAAGTATTAGACCAATAGCATAATAGCCACAATTATAGCAACCTTAAAGGGGAAGAGTCATAAAAACTGGAAATATAAAAAAACGGTGCAATTATGCACCCGCAATAAACATGTGGTTGTACAAACCACTTCATTGGGACAGACAGTCCGCAGGCCAACAGCACCAGCACCCACTAGCAACAGATAAGTAGATTCATTTTAGGAAAGGAGACAGATTGGAATCTTCATTCATTCCACGTGGAAATTTGCTGTCCAGTCTATAGATCCAGAATAGCTCCCTCTGCATGAGTTTGAGTTCCCTATCACCTCCCCTGAACGATGGGGCCACCTCCTCCACAACCCGGTACCTCAACTGCGTGACATTGTGTCCTGCATCTAGAAAATGACGTGCTACAGGGGAACTAACCTCACCGCAGCGTATGTTGCTGCGGTGTTCGCTAATCCTAGTCCGAACGTCTCTGGTGGTCTGGCCAACATATAGTTGGCCACAGGGGCAAAAAAGACAGTAAACCACAAAGGTACTGGAACAATTGGCAAAAGTTCTAAGCACAATGCGTTCCCCAGTGCATGGATGGGGAAAGGATGTACCCTTATAAACATAGCTGCACTGTGCACAGTGCCCACAGGGGAACATACCGGTTGGCTTTGGTAGATTAGAGAGCCAGTTGCCCCGCTCATTAGCAGTCGGTCGGTTGCTTTTGGCATGGACCAAGGCGTCCTTCAGATTTTTTGATCGACGAAAGGCACAAATTGGGGGTTCCCGGAATGTATCACCCAATGTTGGGTCACTGTGCAACACATGCCAATGTTTGGTAACAATTTTCTTTGCCTGTAAGGATAAGGGAGAATAGGTTAGTACCATTGGGATACGCTTGGAGTCAGGCTTGGGATTGCAGGTAAGTAGGGATGAACGTTCCCTTGCGGCAGCCCTATTAAGCGCTTCAGATAAAACATTGTCATCATAGCCACGTGCCTGAAAGTTACTGAACATGATACCCGCTTCCTTGTAAAAGGCCTCATCCGTAGAGGAAATGCGACGTAATCGCAAAAACTGACTGTAGGGTAAACCCTTTTTCAGTCGTTGTGGATGGTAGCTTTTGGCTTGTAGGTATGTATTTTTATCAGTGGGTTTCCTATACGGAGAGGTATGTATTACCCCTTCACGTATAGATACAAGCACATCCAAAAAGTGGACCTCTGTTGGACTATAGTCAAGGCTGAAGGAGATAGTAGGAAGAAAGTGATCCAAATCGTCCTTGAAGGAAAGCAGTGAGCTTTCATTGCCAGTCCAAATAAAAAAGATGTCATCAATATACCTCAGCCAGCACAATGTCTGGCTGAGGTATAGTGGATGTGTGTACACATGCGCATGTTCAAATGCGTCCATAAACAGATTTGCATAGCTAGGGGCCACATTACTGCCCATAGCTGTTCCTTAAGCCTAATACTTACCCAATTAGAGCAAATAATCAGACTTGCCATAGATTTTTGTTCTACAGGTACTTGAATTAGTGAAATCTGATCAAAAACTGTGTATGGGGCAAATGAGATTCAGGAACTAATGAAAAGGAAAGTATAAGGATATCCTCCTAGTGTTATTAATTATAAAGTATGAAGTGAGTGATGTACCTGTATATATTCATTCCTGAAGCTGTTTCAGCTGAAAAAAAAAACAGTTTGGATAAAATTTGCAGGCAATTTGTGAATGTAAGAAACCTTGCTTGCCTACATATTAGCTGCAGCAAGTGGGTTGCCTGAGAAAGTTATGACATCAGCAAAGCAAAGCAGTAAACCAAACATAATGATTTTTTTTCTTATAAGTTTTCAGAATGGATAACTATAAGGGCTTTGTTCACAGTGGTGCATTGTGGTGCAGTGTAATGGCCACTTTGTAGCACAGCTTACTGCACTGCAATCCACCACCCATGCAATGCTCACAGTGCGGCAGTAGCGTTGCAGTATAAAGGGTTGCAATATGCAGTACCACTAAAACACATTCCTTAACAGGTACAGTGAAGCATGCTTTTACATTGACTGTATGCTTCACTGTATGTGATGCAGTGTGGCTGTAACATGTGGTGCTACTTTCCGTTGCGTTGCATTCCTGTTATACAGGGAATGCAACGCATCGTCCCACTGTGAACCTAGCCTGAGGCAGGAAATTTAAATACAGCTAGTTCCTCTGTAACAGTTCACCTCAGTTAATGCCAGTGTAACTGTGCATGTCTACTTTGTGCAAGGCTTAAAGGGAAGGTTCAGGGACTAACAAAAAAAAAAAAATCCATATCCACTTACCAGGGGCCTCCTCCAGCCCGTGGCAGGCAGGAGGTGCCCTCGGCGCCGCTCCGCAGGCTCCCGGTGGTCTCCGGTGGCCGACCCGACCTGGCCAGGTCGAGCTTCTTCTGCACTCCATTGTGCGTTTCACGCCGGCGCGCTGACATCATCGGACGTCCTCCGGGCTGTACTGCGCAGGCTCAGTAGTTCTAAGCCTGCGGAGTACAGCCCGGAACACATCCGATGACGTCAGCGCGCCGTCGTGAAACGTACAATGGAGCGCAGAAAAAGCCCGACCTGGCCGCCGGCCTGGCCAGGTCGGGTCAGCCACCGGAGACCACCGGGAGCCTGCAGAGCGGCGCCGAGGACACCTCCTGCCTGCCACGGGCTGGAGGAAGCCCCAGGTAAGTGGATATGGATTTTTATTTTTTTTATTAGTCCCTGAACCTTCCCTTTAACCACTTGCCGACCGCCCACAGCCGATGGGCGGCGTCAAAGTGGACGACGAAAGGACCGCAATACGCCCAAGGGATGCCGGGGGAGCGACTGGCTCCGCCCACCCGCGACGACAACCCGCCGGCCGTTCGGAAGCGCCGGCGGGTTGTTAACCCCGCGATCGCCGATACAAAGTGTATAATACACTTTGTAATGTATACAAAGTGTATTATACAGGCTGCCTCCTGCCCTGGTGGTCCCAGTGTCTGAGGGACCACCAGGGCAGGCTGCAGCCACCCTAGTCTGCACCCAAACACACTGATCTGCCCCCCCCCCCGCCCCCTGATCTCCCACAGCACCCCTCAGACCCCCCTGCCCACCCCCAGACCACTGTTTGCACCCAATCACCCCCCTAATAACCCATCAATCACTCCCTGTCACTATCTGTCAACACTATTTTTTTTTTAATTCCCTAAACTGCCCCCTGGGGACTCCTGATCACCCCCCACCCCTCAGATTCTCCCCAGACCCCCCCCCCCCCCCTGTGTACTGTATGCATCTATCCCCCCTGATCACCTGTCAATCACCTGTCAATCACCCATCAATCACCCCCTGTCACTGCCACCCAACAATCAGCCCCTAACCTGCCCCTTGGGGGCAATCTGATCACCCACCCACACCATCAGATCCCCGCAAACCCGTCGTCAGATCACCTCCCAAGTGCATTGTTTACATCTGTTCTCTTCTCTAAACACCCACTAATTACCCATCAATCACCCATCAATCACCCATCAATCATCCCCTATCACCACCTGTCACTTTTACCCATCAAATTAGACCCTAATCTGCCCCTTGCGGGCACCCAATCAACCGCCCACACGCTCAGATTGCCCTCAGACCCCCCCCCCCTTATCAATTCGCCAGTGCATTATTTACATCTGTTCTTCCCTGTAATAACCCACTGATCACCTGTCAATCACCTGTCAATCACCCATCAATCACCCCCTGTCACTGCCACCCATCAATCAGCCCCTAACCTGCCCCTTGCGGGCAATCTGATCACCCACCCACACAATCAGATCGCCCGCAAACCTGTCGTCAGATCACCTCCCAAGTGCATTGTTTACATCTGTTCTCTTCTCTAAACACCCACTAATTACCCATCAATCACCCATCAATCACCCCCTATCACCACCTGTCACTGTTACCCATCAGATTAGACCCTATTCTGCCCCTTGTGGGCATCCAATCAACCGCTCACACGCTCCGATTGCCCTCAGACCCCCCCTTATCAATTCGCCAGTGCATTATTTACATCTGTTCTTCTCTGTAATAACCCACTGATCACCTGTCAATCACCTGTCAATCACCTATCAATCACCCATCAATCACCCCCTGTCACTGTCACCCATCAATCACCCCCTGTCACTGCCACCCATCAATCAGCTCCTAACCTGCCCCTTGCGGGCTATCTGATCACCCACCCACACCATCCGATCGCCTGCAGACCCGCCGTCAGGTCACCTCCCAAGTGCATTGCATCTGTTCTCTCCTCTAAACACCCACTAATTACCCATCAATCACCCCCTGTCACCACCTGTCACTGCTACCCATCAGATTAGACCCCTATCTGCCCCTAGGGCACCCAATCACCCGCCCACACCCTCAGACCCCAGCCCTGATCACCTCGCCAGTGCATTGCTTGCATCTATTCCCCCCACTAATCACACCTTGAGACACCCATCAATCACCTCCTGTCACCCCCCTAGCACTCCTATCCATCAGATCAGGCCCAATACAACCTGTCATCTAAAAGGCCACCCTGCTTATGACCGGTTCCACAAAATTCGCCCCCTCATAGACCACCTGTCATCAAAATTTGCAGATGCTTATACCCCTGAACAGTCATTTTGAGATATTTGGTTTCCAGACTACTCACGGTTTGGGGCCCGTAAAATGCCAGGGCAGTATAGGAAACCCACAAGTAACCCCTTTTTAGAAAAAAGACACCCCAAGGTATTCTGTTAGGTGTATGATGAGTTCATAGAAGATTTTATTTTTTTCAAAAGTTAGCGGAAATTGATTTTTATTGTTTTTTCACAAAGTGTCATTTTTTACTAACTTGTGACAAAAAATAAAATCTTCTATGAACTCACCATACACCTAACGGAATACCTTGGGGTGTCTTCTTTCTAAAATGGGGTCACTTGTGGGGTTCCTATACTGCTCTGGCATTTTAGGGGCCCTAAACCGTGAGGAGTAGTCTAGAAAACAAATGCCTCAAAATGACCTGTGAATAGGATGTTGGGCCCCTTAGCGCACCTAGGCTGCAAAAAAGTGTCACACATGTCATATCGCCGTACTCAGGAGAAGTAGTATAATGTGTTTTGGGGTGTATTTTTACACATACCCATGCTGGGTGGGAGAAATCTCTCTGTAAATGGACAATTGTGTATAAAAAAAATCAAAAAATTGTCATTTACAGAGATATTTCTCCCACCCAGCATGGGTATGTGGAAAAATACACCACAAAACACATTATATTACTTCTCTTGAGTACAGCAGGACCACATGTGTGGCACTTTTTTGCACCCTAAGTGCGCTAAGGGGCCTAAAGTCCAATGAGTACCTTTAGGATTTCATAGGGCATTTTGCGACATTTGATTTCAAGACTACTCCTCACGGTTTAGGGCCCCTAAAATGCCAGGGCAGTATAGGAACCCCACAAATGACCCCATTTTAGAAAGAAGACACCCCAAGGTATTCCGTTAGGAGTATGGTGAGTTCATAGAAGATTTTATTTTTTGTCACAAGTTAGCGGAAAATGACACTTTGTGAAAAAAAACAATTAAAATCAAATTCTGCTTACTTGTGACAAAAAATAAAATCTTCTATGAACTCACCATACTCCTAACGGAATACCTTGCGGTGTCTTCTTTCTAAAATGGGGTCATTTGTGGGGTTCCTATACTGCCCTGGCATTTTAGGGGCCCTAAACCGTGAGGAGTAGTCTTGAAACCAAATGTTGCAAAATGACCTGTGAAATCCTAAAGGTACTCATTGGACTTTGGGCCCCTTAGCGCAGTTAGGGTGCAAACAAGTGCCACACATGTGGTATCGCCGTACTCAGGAGAAGTAGTATAATGTGTTTTGGGGTGTATTTTTACACATACCCATGCTGAGTGGGAGAAATATCTCTGTAAATGCACAATTGTGTGTAAAAAAAAAAATCAAAAAATTTTCATTTACAGAGATATTTATTCACTTTTTTGCAGCCTAACTGCGCTAAGAGGCCCAAAGTCCAATGAGCACCTTTAGGCTTTACAGGGGTGCTTACAATTTAGCACCCCCCAAAATGCCAGGACAGTGAACACACCCCACAAATGACCCCATTTTGGAAAGTAGACCCTTCAAGGTATACAGAGAGGAGCATAGTGAGTCCGTGGCAGATTTTATTTTTTTTTTGTCGCAAGTTAGAAGAAATTGATTTATTTTTTTTTGTCACAAAGTGTCATTTTCCGCTAACTTGTGACAAAAAATAAAATCTTCTATGAACTCACCATGCCTCTCAGTGAATACTTTGGGATGTCTTCTTTCCAAAATGGGGTCATTTGGGGGGGTATTTATACTATCCTGGAATTTTAGCACCTTATGAAACATGACAGGTGGTCAGAAAAGTCGGAGATGCTTCAAAATGGGAAAATTCACTTTTGGCACCATAGTTTGTAATGCTATAACTTTTACCCAAACCAATAAATATACACTGAATGGATTTTTTTTTATCAAAGACATGTAGCAGAATAACTTTCGCGCTCAAATGTATAGGAAATTTTACTTTATTTGAAAAATGTCAGCACAGAAAGTTAAAAAAGTCATTTGTGACGCCGGGCGACGCCCAGTCGGCCAAAACGCGATTGCGGTCGCTTTGCGACACAAATCGTTAAACCAAGATTCCATGTGTAGTATCCCTCTGCCTAGGAACAGCTGGGGGATCTGTCTTAGCTGAGTGGAAGCCTGGGGGGGGGAGGTGTTAATTAGCTTGAACATCTTCCCTGTGGAAGGCACAATTTCCCTTTCTGGTCTGGGAACCAGGTGACACCTAGCTGATCTCATGTAGATGTTAATTAACCAAAGGGTGATCAGGATGCCTAGGTGCAGCCAGGCAGGCTACGAATCTCCGGGAGGTCTTGACACCTTGCTCACTGGTAAAGATCAAAGGGAAGTCAGCTGTTAGCAGCTAGAACACATCCTGAATAAACCTGAGTCTTATAGCATAATCCATAACTTCCCAGATCTGTCATATTTCTGGGGTTCCTGAGATGCCAGCTTCGCCAAACGTGGGGGAAGTGTAGCATGAGTCCCGATGCTGGTTCTGAGGAAGTTTCAGAACATTCTGAGGTAAGGACTGCCAGTTAGGCAATTTGAAAGTGCCCTGATGATACCACAGGGGTCCCACCCCTCATGTCTGGTATCAGGGCGCTGGGTAAATCGAGACCGACCTGAAAATATTAGTAAATCTGCCCTGACCTGTACGGTTCTGTGAGATAGAGCCCATATATGGTTAAGGCATGATTTCTGGTCTCCAGGACAAGGGGAGGACTCATCTCATGTTCTAAGGGGGTGTGTGGCCCCGCCCTCACTCCCTCCTACTGAATCAGGGGCATAAGAATGGCAGAGGAGCCAAACTCAGTGTCCTCCACCCTGAAAACATCTTGAACTCATCGGTGCCAGCCAGGGGCGGACTGACAACTCATGGGGCCCCCGGGCAATAGGATATTATGGGGCCCCCATACCAGTGTTTCCCACCTTTCACGTTATATTTTTACAGACTAAGATATAATCATTTATTGACAACAGTAAATATATTGAGATATTGTACAATGACAAAAATCCCGCCAAAAAATGGGTGTGGTCACGCACCAGAATGTGGGTGTGGTCATGGGTGGGGCAAAATATACATGACCTTAGCAGTGGTGTAAAAGGTCTGCCGGGGAAGTCTGAACTCTGCCATAGTGTTTCCCCCCAAAATACATGTAATCTGACAGCACCAAAAATCCATGCAATTTGGCAGAGGTTCCTCCAAAATACAGATAATATGGCAGTCGTTCCCCCAAAATAGACGTTATCTGGCAGCAGCGGTTCCCCCAAATACACATAATTTGGCAGCGGATCACCAAAAATACATGTAGCAGCAGTGGTTCCCCCAAAATACACAGAATCTGGAAGCAGCAGTTCCCCCATTATACACAATCTGGCAGCAGTTCCCCAAAAATACACATAATCTGGCAGATGTTTCTCAAAATACACTTAATCTGGCAGCAGCAGTTTCCCAAAAATAGTTAATCTGGCAGCAGTTCCCCCAAAATAGGTGCCCCCAGTATAGGTAACTAGGTCAAAAGGTATCCCCAGTGGAAGTATCCAGGTCTATAGGTTTTCCCGGTGCAGGTATCCAGGTCTATAGGTGTCCCCAGTATAAGTAGCCTAATCTACAGGTGTCCCCAGAATAGATAACCAGGTCTATAGATGTCCCCATTTAAGATAGCCAGGTCTATAGATGTCCCCAGTTAAGATAGCCAGGTCTATAGGTGTCTCCTGTATAGATAGCCAGGTCTTTAGGTGTCCCCAGTATATGTAGCCAGGTGTATAGGTGTCCCCAGTATAGCCAGGTCTATAGGTGCCCCCAGTATATGCAGCCAGGTGTATAGGTGCCCCCAGTATATGCAGCCAGGTGTATAGGTGCCCCCAGTATATGCAGTCAGATGTATAGGTCTCCCCAGTATAGCCAGGTGTATAGGTCTCCCCAGTATAGCCAGGTGTATAGGTCTCCCCAGTATATGCAGCCAGGTGTATAGGTGTCCCCAGTATAGCCAGGTTTATAGGTGCCCCCAGTATATGTAGCTAGGTCTATAAGTGCCCCCAGTATATGTAGTCAGGTGTATAAGTGCCCCCAGTATATGCAGCCAGGTGTATAGGTCTCCCCAGTATAGCCAGGTCTGTAAGTGCCCCCAGTATATGCAGCCAGGTGTATAGGTCTCCCCAGTATATGCAGCCAGGTGTATAGGTCTCCCCAGTATAGCCAGGTCTGTAAGTGCCCCCAGTATATGTAGCCAGGTGTATAGGTCTCCCCAGTATAGCCAGGTGTATAGGTCTCCCCAGTATATGCAGCCAGGTGTATACTTGCCCCCAGTATAGCCAGGTTTATAGGTGCCCCCAGTATATGTAGCTAGGTCTATAAGTGCCCCCAGTATATGTAGTCAGGTGTATAAGTGCCCCCAGTATATGCAGCCAGGTGTATAGGTCTCCCCAGTATAGCCAGGTCTATAGGTGCCCTCAGTATATGTAGCTAGGTGTATAAGTGCCCCCAGTATAAGCAGCCAGGCTTGTAGGTGTCTCCAGGAGGGGAGACAGCCAGTGAAGGAGGGCAATGGGCATAGCAGCGGAGAAGGGGGGAAGTTCCCCCCCCCTCTCTCACCTTGGGGCCCCCCTTCCTGGCTCTCCCCTCCGTAATCTGTAATGTGTCCTACAGCTGGAAGCGGCTGACAGCAGGCGGAGACTTACCGCTGTTCAGCCACCGGAGGCATCGCTGATCTGTGTGCAGCTAGTCGGGCCCACACTAGCTGCACACAGATCAGCGATCCCTCAGGTGGCTGAACAGCGTCTCCGCCCGCTGTCAGCCGCTTCCAGCTGTCCGACACATTACAGATTACGGAGGGGAGAGCCAGGAAGGGGGGCCCCAAGGTGAGAGAGGGGGGGGGGGACTTCCCCCCTTCTCCGCTGCTATGCCCATTGCCCTCCTTCACTGGCTGTCTCCCCTCCTGCTCAGGGTTCTCTGGCGGGTGGCGGGCCCCCCCCCTGACCACGGACCCTCGGTCCGTGCCCGACTGCCCTAATGGTCAGTCCGCCCCTGGTGCCAGCTTGAGGATATGCTGGCATCCACCTGGTCTGAACTCTGAACCTTGATTGAAACCCAGAACTCTGATTTTTCCCACAAAAAGGACATCTTTCCAGGAACTAAGTATTTTTCTCCCTTCTTTTATTTTTTATACTGGCTATTACTGTTTTAATAATTGTTGATTTTAATAATTGTCTGTATATATTAATTATTTATATTGCGTGAATAAACGACTTTCTCCAAGTCATTCACTGTCCGCTACCCTGCTTATCAGCACACACAGAACTGATCCCGGGTCTCTGAAGATACGCTACTGTTTGTTCGTTGTTGGCTAGACAGAATACCGTGTGTTTAACCGTTTTATTCGCAGGACTAGTCAGTCAGTTAGTGGGCTCCACGGTCCCATGGTAACCGCAGTGGTGGCAGTTTACTCTGAACCAGTGGGTGACGTTGTAATTACCCGTGTCTCACAGGCTTCCTTCTGAGTTGTCTGCGGCTAATTCTTAACGGTTCCTGCGCATTGACTGCGACCAGAGTTTGCACGATCCGTGCGCTGGCACCGTTTAGAAGGCTAAGTGCGGTCAGCCACTAGGGCTCCTGTGACAGTGGTGGCAGCGGTGGGATCTGTGTTGTGCTGAAAGTATCTAAGATAGCGCTAGCGCTATCAAGAAACAAACTAATTCGTTGGTGTAGCTGGAAGGCAATATATTTTTTATATATACAGAGAGACTGTGTAGCCAGTACCCCTCCCCAAAAGTTTTATTTTATTTGGCATGGAAATGTCCGGGAATTACCAGAACATGTGCCTGTCGGACCTGCAAAATCTTTGCCAAGCGAGAGGCATTGACGTCGGCCGCAGGAAACAACAGGACTTGATAGCAGACTTGTCCAGATGGGATACCCAGCAACTGCGGGAGCCGGGAGTGTCCGCTGAGGTGGATACCAGCCCATCTGACAATCGAGGGGAACCAGAGGCTGAAGATCCTAGGCGTACAGAGGTTGAGCATCCTGCGGGCCCTGTTGCAACAGTTACGCCAGAGACTGTCAGTATGGACCCCAATCCCAGAGTTTCTGAAAGTACTCGCCTGGAACCGGCCAGTACTGGACTATCCGGTTGTACTGACCCGGTAATGCAGCAGGCATTACAAAAGCTGATGGAGACTGACCTGGACAAGTACCTGCAGTACATGGCGGAGCAAAAGCGAGAGGCACGAGAGGAACGGGGGCGCCAATCTGCAGAACGCAAAGCTGCTGCTGCTGCTGCTGAACGCCACGCGGAGAGGGATGCCGCTGAGCGAGAACGGGAGCGCCAACGACAGCATGAGCTAAACATGGCAAAAGTGCAACAGGCCAGCCGGAGTTCACCGCCCAGCCTCCCTGCTGAAGGAGCTGCACCACCCGTAAGTGCAAAATTTAAACTTGCTAATATTGAAAAAGACACAGACATTGACTTGTTTTTGCGGTCTTTTGAAAAAGCATGCCGTCAGTATCGTCTGTCCCAAGACCAGTGGGCCAGACATCTGACACCTTTGCTGCGCTACAAAGCGCTTGATGCCTTCGCAGAATTGCATGCGGAGAAGGATAATGATTATGCTGCTATAAAAGACGCTATCATTACTAAGTACCAGCTGACGCCAGAAGCCTATCGGAAAAAGTTCAGGGCCTGGCAGAAAAAGTCTTCTGATTCGTACCGAGATGTGGTCAGCAGCTTGCTCACCACACTCCGCCAGTGGACTCGAGGCCTCACCAAAGGGTCTTATGATGTCCTGGAGGACTTGATAGTCCTGGAACAATTTCTGAACATTTGCCCTGCTGATGTACGACAATTTGTGTTGGAGCGCAAGCCTGCGTCAGCCACTGTCGCTGCAGACCTTGCTGAGACTTTTGCAACTACCCGGGTGGCTGATACCCGCAGAACTGTCCCATCCAGCTGGAGAGGAGGTCAACCCAATACCTCGGCAGACTCTCCTGCCCCTGTGAGCCGTCAGCCACAGAGGCCACCCAGCACAGCTTTTGCACCCAGGGCTGCAGCCTCTGGAGAGGTCACCTGTCACTACTGCCACAAGACGGGACACATGAAGTTCACCTGTCCGGAGCGGAGGCAGACCACCCCAGCCCCTGGACCACCCGCACCTCGCCCGCGGCAGACACCACCCGCCAGTGTACCTCAACCAGGAGCCGCATCCAACATGATGTTTGCCACGGGGACAGGGAACTCCCCCATCACAAGCAATCACCAGCTGGTTACTGTGAATGACCAGCTTGTCACTGGTTTCCGTGACACCGGAGCAGATGTCACTCTGGTGCGTGCACACCTTGTCCCCGCAGAGGCCATCATTCCTGACCAGTACCTCACCCTCACGGGAGTGGAGGGCACTCTTTCTCACATTCCCCAAGCTCGGGTGTCCATTGACTGGGGAGTGGGAGTCCACGAGAAGGTTGTTGGGATCCTGGACCAACTGCCGGTCCCTGTTTTGCTGGGGACCGACTTGGGCACGCTGGTGTCGTACTATGAACCTGCACCAAGCCCTGTGGAATGCCAGGACGGAGACGGACTCTCTGCTCACACCCAGGTACTTTGCACCCAGGGGCAAGAACAGGGGGGAGGCGGGTTGAACGTGCCCAGTTCACGGGTACCTGTGTTTGATGTACAAACTGTCTGTGATGAAAATGTTCCTGTTACTGTTATTAATGCTTGTGACAATGATGTAGGTAATGCCAATATGTGCCATTCTGAAGGGATACCTGTGCTAGCGGTAACACGCAGCCATACTGCTCAGAACCTGAGCTCAGAACAGGTGGAGGAGGTTCCGGCCTCCTCCCCCTCCTCTGACCACAGAGATGGTACCCTTCAGCCACTAACCTCATATGCCACGGGCCAGCTGGCTGAGAGTGAGAGTGCTGCATTTGTGCAAGCACTCCAGACTGACCCTAGCCTCGAGGCCCTCAGAAAACAGGCTTCTGAGCCCCTCACAGACGAGGCTACGTTCAAGGTATACTGGGAAGGTGGGAAGTTGTACAGTGGGCCTGTACACCCCACCGAAGGTGAAATAAGCATGGGTACCAAGTTGCTTGTGGTACCTAGTGCCTTCCGGGGGCATGTGCTGAAGTCCGCACATGACATTCCCCTGGCCGGGCACTTGGGGATCCACAGGACCCTTGATCGTATCCGGGGGCATTTCTACTGGCCTCAAATGCGGATAGATGTGACGAACTACTGACGCTCATGTACCATTTGCCAAAAGGTAAAAAGGGCTGGGAATCCCTTGTGTCCACTGCCAATCATAGGTGAGCCCTTTCACAGAGTGGCAGTCGACATAATTGGACCATTGCCCACTCCCAGCAGCAGTGGCAAAAGGTACATCCTGATGGTGGTGGATTACGCCACCTGCTATCCTGAGGCCATGGCACTTTCCTCCCTGAGGGCAGACAAGGTAGCCGACGCGCTACTTAACATTTTCTCCCGAGTCGGGTTCCCTGCGGAGATGCTCTCTGATCAGGGAACCCAGTTTATGTCCGGACTCATGGAGGCCCTGTGCAAAAAGATACAGATGACGCACATTGTCTCCAGTCCCTACCACCCGCAGACCAATGGACTGTGTGAAAGGTTCAACGGGTCGCTGAAGCAAATGCTGACCACGTTTGTTGAGTCGCAAGGTGGGGACTGGAACGATACCTGCCTCATCTGTTGTTTGCATACAGGGAGGTGCCGCAGGAATCTACCGGGTTCTCCCCGTTCGAGCTCCTGTATGGTAGGAATGTCCGAGGGCCCCTACAATTGATGCGGGAGACGTGGGAGGGCAAGGGGGACCCCACAGATGTCTCGGTAGTGGATTATGTCCTCAAGTTCAGGGACAAGATGGAGTCCCTCACAGAAATGGTAACGGAAAACATGGCCCAGGCTCAGGCCAAACAAAAACTCTGGTATGACCGCACTGCTGGAGAGAGGTCATTTGAAGTAGGTGACAAAGTGTATGCCCTTCTTCCAGTGAGGCAGAACGAGCTGCAAGCGGCCTGGGAGGGACCCTACACTATAGTGCGACGGTTAAACCCTCTGACATATCTGGTGAACATGGGAGGCAGGAAACAGGAAAGCTTTCATGGTATCATGCTGAAGGCCCACCATGACAGGACCAAGTATGTGCTGCCAGTGTGCAGCCGGTTAGAGCAAGGAGAGGCAGACCCCCCGTTAGACCTGCTGGCTGACATACGAGATGTGGACAGCAACCTAAGCGTCAACCCACAACTCTCCTCGTCCCAGCAAGAGCAGTTGCAGGAGGTGCTGGGTCCGTACCAGCACACCTTCTCCGGTGTCCCGGGGCGGACCAGTCTGGCAGTGCATAGGGTAGATACGGGCACCCATCCCCCCATCAGGCAATCCGCTTACCGCGTCTCCCCAGAGGTGCAAGCGGACATGCAGAAAGAGGTGAGGGAGATGCTGGAGCTAGGGGTGGTTCAAAAGTCCTGTAGTGCCTGGGCAGCCCCTGTTGTCCTGGTCCCCAAGAAGGACCAGACAACTCGGTTCTGCGTGGACTACAGGAAGTTGAACGCCGTCACCACTACAGACGCCTACCCCATGCCTCGCATCGATGAGTTGTTGGATACGCTGGCGTCCGCCAGGTACCTATCAATCATGGATCTGAGCCGGGGGTACTGGCAGATACCACTTGCACCTGACGCGAGGCAGAAGTCGGCCTTCATCACCCATTTTGGCCTCTTCGAGTTCACGATGATGCCCTTTGGGATGAAGAATGCTCCTGCCACGTTTCAGCGGGCCGCAAACGACCTGCTGGAGGGACTGCAAGGGTTCGCTGTAGCGTACTTGGATGACATTGCGGTGTTCAGCCCCACCTGGGAGGAATACCTCAAACACCTGTCCCAGGTACTAGAGGGGTTGGCCGCAGCCAATCTGACAGTTAAGCCGAGTAAGTGTCAGATTGGTATGACCGAGGTGCAGTACTTAGGTCACCGGGTGGGGGGTAACACCCTGAAACCTGACACGGGAAAGGTTGACGCCATCCTGGCATGGCCTCGGCCTATCACTAAAAAGCAGGTCCAGGCGTTCCTGGGGACCGCCGGCTACTATAGGAAATTTGTTCCAGCCTATAGTACCCTGGCGAAGCCCCTGACCGATGCCACTAGCAAGAAACAGCCCAAGGTTGTTAGCTGGACCCCCGCTTGCGAGAACGCCTTCCAATCGTTGAAGCAGGCACTCGCGAGTGCCCCTGTGCTTCAAGCCCCGGATTTCAGTCGTCGGTTTGTTGTGCAAACCGATGCCTCTGACTACGGTCTCGGCGCAGTCCTCAGCCAGGTGGACGGAAAGGGAGATGAACACCCTATCCTCTACCTGAGCCGGAAGCTCCTGCCCCGAGAGGTAGCCTACTCCACAACTGAAAAGGAGTGCCTAGCAATCGTGTGGGCCCTACAGAAACTACAATCGTATCTGTACGGCCGCTCTTTCACGATCATTACCGACCATAACCCCCTAAGTTGGCTAAACCGTACTGCTGGGACCAATAGCAAGCTCCTACGGTGGAGCCTGTCATTGCAACAGTACGACTTTACGATCCAACACAAAGCGGGCAGCCGACACCAAAACGCTGATGGGCTGTCCCGGTGTCAGGGGGAACTAGACCCAGCAGCGCCAATGGCTGCTACGGCGGATGTCTTGCTGACAACCCCCTACACAGCGTCAGGAAGGGGAGGTGTGACGCCGGGCGACGCCCAGTCGGCCAAAACGCGATTGCGGTCGCTTTGCGACACAAATCGTTAAACCAAGATTCGATGTGTAGTATCCCTCTGCCTAAAAACAGCTGGGGGATCTGTCTTAGCTGAGTGGAAGCCTGGGGGGGGGGAGGTGTTAATTAGCTTGAACATCTTCCCTGTGGAAGGCACAATTTCCCTTTCTGGTCTGGGAACCAGGTGACACCTAGCTGATCTCATGTAGATGTTAATTAACCAAAGGGTGATCAGGATGCCTAGGTGCAGCCAGGCAGGCTACGAATCTCCGGGAGGTCTTGACACCTTGCTCACTGGTAAAGATCAAAGGGAAGTCAGCTGTTAGCAGCTAGAACACATCCTGAATAAACCTGAGTCTTATAGCATAATCCATAACTTCCCAGATCTGTCATATTTCTGGGGTTCCTGAGATGGCAGCTTCGCCAAACGTGGGGGAAGTGTAGCATGAGTCCCGATGCTGGTTCTGAGGAAGTTTCAGAACATTCTGAGGTAAGGACTGCCAGTTAGGCAGTTTGAAAGTGCCCTGATGATACCACAGGGGTCCCACCCCTCATGTCTGGTATCAGGGCGCTGGGTAAATCAAGACCGACCTGAAAATATTAGTAAATCTGCCCTGACCTGTACGGTTCTGTGAGATAGAGCCCATATATGGTTAAGGCATGATTTCTGGTCTCCAGGACAAGGGGAGGACTCATCTCATGTTCTAAGGGGGTGTGTGGCCCCGCCCTCACTCCCTCCTACTGAATCAGGTGGCATAAGAATGGCAGAGGAGCCAAACTCAGTGTCCTCCACCCTGAAAACATCTTGAACTCATCGGTGCCAGCTTGAGGATATGCTGGCATCCACCTGGTCTGAACTCTGAACCTTGATTGAAACCCAGAACTCTGATTTTTCCCACAAAAAGGACATCTTTCCAGGAACTAAGTATTTTTCTCCCTTCTTTTATTTTTTATACTGGCTATTACTGTTTTAATAATTGTTGATTTTAATAATTGTCTGTATATATTAATTATTTATATTGCGTGAATAAACGACTTTCTCCAAGTCATTCACTGTCCGCTACCCTGCTTATCAGCACACACAGAACTGATCCCGGGTCTCTGAAGATACGCTACTGTTTGTTCGTTGTTGGCTAGACAGAATACCGTGTGTTTAACCGTTTTATTCGCAGGACTAGTCAGTCAGTTAGTGGGCTCCACGGTCCCATGGTAACCGCGGTGGTGGCAGTTTACTCTGAACCAGTGGGTGACGTTGTAATTACCCGTGTCTCACAGGCTTCCTTCTGAGTTGTCTGTGGCTAATTCTTAACGGTTCCTGCGCATTGACTGCGACCAGAGTTCGCACGATCCGTGCGCTGGCACCGTTTAGAAGGCTAAGTGCGGTCAGCCACTAGGGCTCCTGTGACATCATTTTTTTGACAAAATTCATGTCTTTTTTGATGAATATAATAAAAACTAAAACTCGCAGCGGCAATCAAATAGCACCAAAAGAAAGCTGTATAAGTGACAAGAAAAGGAGGTAAAATTCATTTAGGTGGTAGGTTGTATGACCGAGCAATAAACCGTGAAAGCTGCAGTGGTCTGAATGGAGAAAAAGGCTCTGGTCCTTAAGGGGTAGAAAGACTGTGGTCCTCAAGTGGTTAAGGTAAGAATGGCTGTGCAAAAGGCTGTAGTTGCCAAAAAGTGCAGAAAATATGGACAGCAATAAAAAACTCTACAAAAAGTCTGTAAAACTGACGTATGCAGACAGCGGACAGTCATTTTACTAGTACTTACGCCAGTTGAGTAGCAAGCTTTGCACAATTAGCGCAACCTGTGTTGCCTTGGTAACACACGCATTGCTTGTGTAACGCCTGTTTCCTAGGTAACACGGGTTTCACTAATGCACAATGCTTGCTACTCAACTGCCATAAGTATCGGTAAAATTGCTATTTGCACAGCTATTCTACCAACTTTTGTGAATTGACCCCCATATCTGATGCAGTTACTTGATAGCAATGTGGGCTGTTCTGGGCGTGAGAACAACCTAGTGGCGATATTGTTACTGGGCAGGTTCTTCTACCTGTTGGAGTTGTATTCTTCTTGATGAATACCATTGCACAACCTGCTGGTAATTCAGTATGGCAATGCATGGATGATTGCTAACCAGTACTCAAAAACATAGGGGAAAAAAAGCAATATAAGTATAAAGATTAAATTTCATATAATTCAAGTGAGCCAGTCTGCATTATGTAATTTGCTGTGAAGGTGCAGTTATCATTTAATAACTAATAAGTTAGTCATCAATATGATTAGCTCTGTGCAAAGTTATGGTTGAGGGTAGGAAAGAGACTAGGCAGAAATGCTAGCGTTAACGTGCATAATGTAAGTCAATGGGCCAAATGAAAAAATGCATTTGTTTGTGTTCTGCTATGTGCGTTTTTGAAATGCAGAACTTGCTGTATATTTTTCCAAAACTCATCTAAAATGCACATAATGTATGTCAATGGTGACGCAGAGGTATAGTGTTTTTTATTGCATTTTTTCATAAAAAAACAAGTTTGATGATGCATTTCCACTTTCTATTGGCTTCTTAGGGATAATCCAGAGAGGACATCGAAAATGTGTTTTTATACTGGACACATTCCAAATAATTTGCATAAAACGCATATCAAAAATGCAAACAAAATGCACAAACATGCACAAAACTGCACTTGCAATTCATATGTGCGCAACACAAATGCAGTAAATCGCAAGCAAAACACATGTGTGAAACGCAAATTCACTTAAAACACTTAATTACGACAAAAAACGCACAAACGCATATTTGGGTAAGAAAAACAAAAATCTCATGCTGTGAGCCTGTGCAACTGTTAACCTCCTGAGCGGTATGCCCGACACTGTGTCGGGCATACCGCTCGCTGGCCTCAGGAGTCCCCCAGGAATAATTTATTAGATCTATTGGCTGCAAAAGCTTTAGCTAGCACTAGGCTAGCTAGTACAGGTGGCTGGAACCCCCCGATCACCCGCGATCCACCGATCCAGCCACTTATACATTACCCAGCCTGGCTTCAGCGATCGGCGCAGCCTCCCCGCACAGGTCTCTCTATGGGGAGGATCGGGTCTGCGCTTGACGTCATGATGCTAGCGACGTCATGACGTCATGTACGATCCTCCCCAGAGAGAAGCCCGGAGCTGTGCGGGGAGGCTGCGCCGATGGCTGGAACCAGGCTGGGTAATGTATAAGTGGCTGGATCGGGGGCGATCGGGGGGTGCCGGCCACCTGTACCCAGGGCCAGATTTGTACTTCCAAGTGCCCTAGGCCAGCTGTCACCAACCCCCCCCCCCCCCCATCAAATTCTGTCCAACCCTCTGAGTAGCAATAACTGGAATGAATGGGCTCCTGGCCATTTTGCTGCTCTGCCCCTAATTTGGCAAAGAAGCAGTGCATGCCCAAAGCATTCCCGGACTCGGCTGCTGTGCACATCTGAGTGCGAAATTGCAAGGAGCACGAGTAGCCAGAGGATGTGCTGCTTCTTTGTCCTCTGTGCGACTGGCTACAGTCAGAGCCACAAACAGGTGACAAGGCAGCGCTATTGAAAGAAGCTCATCCAAAACAGAGAACATGTAAGTAGAAGATCTAAAACTACACATGCTGACATAGATGTGCTTTAACATCCTTGCCGGTTATCCCGAACTCAGTTCGGGGTAATCTGCGCAGGAGGATTTCTCAGGCCCCGCTGGGCCGATTTGCATAATTTTTTTTTCCGACACGCAGCTAGCACTTTTCTAGCTGCGTTTAGTATGCGATTGCCGCCGATTCGCCGCTACCCGCCGCGCCGAGCCGCCCACCCCCGCCCCAGACCCCTGCGCAGCCTGGCCAATCAGTGCCAGGCAGCGCTAAGGGGCGGATCGGGATTCCCTCTGACGTCACGATGACGTCGGTGACGTCATCCCGACCCGGTTGCCATGGCGACCGGGGAAGCCTTGCAGGAAATCCCGTTCTCAACGGGATTTCCTGCATACTCTGATCGCCGAAGGAGCTGCCTCCTTGCTGGATTTTTTAGAACGGCAAGGAGGTTAAACAGTGACAATATAGTACTTAGGGCAAGGCAAGGAAGGACAGATGAGTCAGTAGAAAGGTTTGAAGTTATTAAAACAGAATGATAACATTTATTAGCTAACTGTAAATAAAAACTTGGCTTCTTCAGACTTTGTATATGTTTGTAGACTTTATACTAACAAGATGTTAGAGCACACACCTATATATACAGTACATTCAGCATCAGAAGGAGATACATAGTTTGTTTTGCAAATATAAATAAATTTAATATAATTGCCATCCTGTTTCACTGATAGCTAGCTAGCATAGTACAATGCTCTTCTAAAATGAGTCAGGAAAGAGTTAAACTGTAGCACAGAGAATGCTGTGGTCATTCCCTAGGAAAAAACAAACCATAAATTTAACAGGTCACAGGTCTTTTAAGAGCTGACCAGACCAGTAATAAATCTGACAGCGCAGAGGGAGAAGATTCCTGTTTGTGATTCTGAATTTGTGCATGAAAAATACTTACAGAACTCAAGAGTTCTGCTACTAAACCCAGGCTGGCACTTCTCACAGCAGCTTGTATGTCCCCACCATCATACATACGACATAATCATCAGGTGATAACACATACTGACTGTCCTCAAACACACTCTACACAAGTTAGAGAGATGCAGGGATCTCTGGAATTCAGGCAGACCAGTGCAAAGCAGGGGAGATGATTTACTTTGACATGTGACCTCTCATCTCTCAAAGTCCTGCTCCCTGCTGATTTTCATCGCCCTAGGCCATGACCTTTGTGGCCTTCCCAGAAATCCGGCCCTGCCTGTACCAGCTAGCCTAGTGCTAGCTAAAGCTTTTACAGACAAAAGATCTAATAGATTTCTCCTGGGACTCCGAGGCAGCAAAACCTCCTGAGTGGCATAACACTCAGGAAGTTAAAGAAACACCAAGCCTTTTCAGTGCTGCTGAGTAGATCTTTAGTCTGGAGGTCACTTTAAACTAGTATATTTTTTTGAAATATAAATATTTAAAGAAATCAACCAAGTTGAATCATGGATCTTGGGGCAGGAAATGATAATATTGTCATGTGCCTGACTCTGACTAGCTGCAACAATAGCTGCACAGAAGGAAACAACATTATTCATGATCTGTATCTGAGCCAAAAGACTATGAATGACAGCCAGTCTGTGACATCAATCCAAGATGGCAGTGCCCAAGGCACCAAAACCCCAGCTTGTCAAACAAGGCTGTATGAGGCTAGTCACATGCTAATTTATTTCAATAGAATTGTTGGAATCTAGCTGGAAATGCTATTAGGTTTGATTTGAGATCTGGAAATGATATAACCTAAGACTGTCAGCAGAGGGCAGTGTCACACCAATTACTAGATTTTGGAGCACATGAAGGGAAAACAATCTCCTCTATTGAACTTCCAAGAGATTAATGCAGATGAAAGGATCTTATTTTGTACCAGGATACTGAAATAAATACTTTTTATCTCATGGTATTTAAGTACATGAAAAAGGTAAAAGAGCTAACTAAAACATGAGTTTGGCCTTTTGAGAATCTGCTGTCGAATAGCTAGTGCTAGAAGACGGCATAGAAATGTGAAGATCAAAACAAAATATTTACAGGCTATGGATTTTGCTTAGAATATTTTGTCATTTGCTTATAATGCTCAACACAGACCTGATACCTCAAATCCTTAAAGCAAACCTGAACTGAGAGGAATATAGACAGCATGGTGACATAGTGGTTAGCAATCTTGCCTTGCAGTGCTGGGTCCCTGGTTTGAGTCCCAGCCAGGTCATCATCTGCAAGGAGTTTGTATGTTCTTCCCACGTCTGTGTGGGTTTTCTCCGGGCAATCTGGTATCCTCCCACATCTCAAAAAGATACAGATAAGTTACTTGGCTTCCCACTAAAAATTGGCCCTAGACTACAATGCATACACTACACGATACATACGAAGACATATGACTATGGTAGGCACTGGCGTAACAATAGGGGATGCGACCGCGGCGCGTAACAATAGGGGATGCGACCCCTGCCGCCGCGGGGGGGCCTGGGCCCCCCCCCTAGGGCCCGCTCAGGGACTTTTGTGGGGCAGGAGGGGTCGCAGCATAATAGGAGAGCGTGGCCGCAGATTGGTGGGGAGGGGTGGCGTCCCCCCCCCCCTTCCCTCACCTCGGGCTCTCCTCTCAGCGCTTTCCCTCCTGCAATCATTGGTGGCGGCGGCGGCAGGTAGGCTGAGCACATACCTCCTTCTCGCCGGAGGTCTTCCGATCGCTAAGAACTTCATGCTACTTCCTGTTTACACAGGACTTACATGAAGCACTTAGTGATCGGAGACCTCCGGCGAGAAGGAGGTATGTGCTCATCCTGCCGCCGCCGCCGCCACCAATGATTGCAGGAGGGAAAGCGCTGAGAGGAGAGCCCGAGGTGAGGAAGGGGGGGGGGATTTCCCCCCTCCCCACCAATCTGCGGACACGCTCTCCTATTATGCTGCGACCCCTCCTGCCCCACAAAAGACCCTGAGCGGGCCCTAGTGGGTGGGGGGGGGCGTATTTTTTTTTGCAGGGGACCCCAGGGATTTCTAGGTACGCCCCTGATGATAGGGATTAGATTGTGAGCCCCTTTGAGAGACAGTTAGTGGTAAGACTATATACTCTGTACAGCACTGCAGAAGATGTCGGTGCTAAATAAATAATAATATGGAGGCTGCCATATTTATTCCCCTTTAACTAATACCAGTTGCCTGGCTATCCTGCTGCCAGTAGCATAGCTTAGGAGCTCTAGCCCTCAGTGCCAGTTTTACATTGACTCCCCTCAAGCGGTCTATACATACCAATTGATATGGAGCATCAAAACCTGCCGAGGACAGCTGCAGTGTCAGAGAGGAGTAGACTGATCAGAAGAACATTCTATAATGATTACAACTAACCAAAGCACATATAGAGGTGATCATTACCAGCCTTGCACCAATAAAGAGTTACTAAAGCTGTTGAAGGAGGACCCCTATTGGGCCTCTTTGGTCCAGGGGCCCTGGTGTGGTCACAAGTTTTGCGTCCCTATTGCTGTTTCTTCTGCTGCTTTCTTTGGCTGCAGTAGTGCAAGCATGAGGCTTATCTAGTAAGACTTCATTCATAAATATGTGATCGGCATGCTTGTTCAGAGGCTATGGCTAAACATATTAGAGGCAGGAGATCAGCAGGACAGCCAGGCAACTTGCATATGCCTCTCACTTCAGGTGTACATTAAAGTGGACCTGAACTCAGAACTTCTTCTCTGCTCTAAAAGATAAGCATCAGTATAATAACCTTTACAGAAAGGAGCATTTTGTGTTTACACATTAGCTGCTCTGCCAAGGCAGAGGAAATTCATGAGCTGACAAAGCCGAGAGATTAAATCACAACTTGTGATTAGTCACAGATGAGGGGGAATCAGACAGGCTAAACTCTCTAAATACATACAGGGTGCATTTCTCTCTGTTTTTCTTCTGTCTTGTGCAACAGTTCAGCTCCACTTGAAGCGGTCAACAGGTGACATGGTTTCCTAAACATTTTCACCTCTTGTACTCTCACTTACAGCAATTGTATTTGTTTATTTAGAGACCAGAGTGAGTATTTACAAACCTTGAAACACAGACCTGGCAATGAAAATCAATGAAAACGCATTCAAAGACCATCACTGAAATGTTCAGAATCATTATAAAGACTAAATACCACTTTGATTAAAAAAAATAAAAAAAAATAACATGATATGCATCATTAGGCCATATTAGCTAAAAATCGGTAACGTTTCTATGCGCAGTTTTACCATTACTTACACCTACTGCATAGCACATATTGTGCAATAAACACAACCCACTTTCCCTAGGGTTGTGCTAATTGTGCAGCCCACACTATGTATTTGAAGTAAGTTACTGTAAATTTGCAGTGTTTCCTGCGCATGGCAACTTTACCAATCTTTAGCGAATATGGCCCATTCATAGGCATGGTCAATGAGATACAAATACTTCCAAATTGATGCCATTTTTTGCAAATTTTAATGCAAATGTATGCAGTTTGAAAAAACGTGTCCAATTGAATGAAGCTAAGGTGGGATTTGGTTGATTTTTATCTATTTAAAAAATTGCATTATTCAACATCAATGATTATTTGACTCTAAATTACCATCCCTAATTATTGAGGTACAAGCCCTTTTAAAAGTTTATCAAATCACCTTGCTGTTTCAGTCTGGAGTCAGCTACAAGTGAGTTTATAGGCATGCCAGTTACACCCAATTTATGGGGGAGTCCAAGAGTAGATAAGAGTGGACTGCTTGTACTGGGTACATTCCTTATTATTACAGTATTAATCCAAATAACGATTCCAGTGAATTTCAGGCAGCACAAAGAGGGAAAACTCCTAAACATTTATGGATAACGATAATAATTATTAACAAATAACAATATCTAATAAAGACATAATTGAGGCAAGAAACGGCCATAGTACTTTATTATACAGTTATGCGAGAAAATTAGGACATCCCATAAAATATTTAGGTTATTATCAAAAACTGGTTAACAGTATTATCTTGTTCTTATTTATCTATGGAAAAGAGATTTAACTCTTTCCAATCTTTTAAAAGCATCATCCTCAATGGAATTAAGATCTGGGTTGTGACTTGGCCACTCCAGGACTCTTTATTTCGTAGTTTCCAGCGATTCCTGGGTGGATTTACTGGTGGGCTCTGGGTTGTCATGTTACAGGGTCCTGTTACCTTTCAGCTTTCATTTTCTGTTGGGGCATAAAGAGGAACAGTAGGGATGATTTATTTGTGAAGAGTGTAGCCATGACAATCTGTATTGTAATGTAAGTCAATTTAGATATATAGTGCAGTTTTATGTTGGATGAGATAGCCAAGGGGCTTGATTCACTAACCAGTGCTTAACCTGCTGAGCGGTCTGGACGAGCTCAGCTCGTCCAGTACCGCCGGAGCCTGCCGCTCAGGCCCTGCTGGGCCGATTTGGCTCAAATAAAAAGCAGCACACGCAGCCGCACTTTGCCAGCCGCGTGTGCTGCCTGATCGCCCGATCCGCCGCGAGCAGCGGCGAAAGAGCGTCCCCCCAGCCGCCTGAGCCCAGCGTAGCCGGAACAAAAAGTTCCGGCCAGCGCTAAGGGCTGGATCGGAGGCGGCTGACGTCAGGACGTCGGCTGACGTCCATGACGTCACTCCGCTCGTCGCTATGGCGACGATGTAAGCAAAACAAGGAAGGCTGCTCATTGCGGCCTTCCTTGTTTATTCTGGGAGCCGGAGGCGATCGGAAGAACGCATCCGGAGCGCCCTCTAGTGGGCCTTCATGCAGCCAACTTTCAGTTGGCTGCATGAAATAGTTTTTTTTTTATTAAAAAAAAATCCCTCCCGCAGCCTCCCTGGCGATCTTAATAGAACGCCAGGCAGGTTAATGTTAGCGCCGACGTGAAAAGCCCTTTTTGGCTGCTAGTGTGCGCAAACCTATTTTGCGCACTGCGCACGATATTAGTGCGCGGTGCGACAATAACGTTGCACCTGCTGGCCATTAATAATCGAAAATGACACATCAGGTGCCCCCGAAGTGGCGCATCATAGCGCTGCTTAACGGGCACCCGATGCATCATTTTCGTCGCATCGGGTGCGACTTTTAAGGGCCAGCAATGCGCACTATTAGCGAGTGGGATTATTTCAACTGTGTGGGCGCAAACCACCTAAAGCCGTGGTTTGCGCACACTAACACCTAGGGCACACTAACCGCTTAGCGCCGGTTAGTGAATCAAGCCCAAGGTGTTTTGTGGCAGCGATAAGTGGTAGGAATGGCAATAAGGTCATAACTAACGTGCATCTTTGGTGTGCAGCATGTGGAGTGAGACTCCTGCCTCCTCAAGGTTTGTTGTGCATTTTTTCAGTGCTTATGTATTTAGTGTTTTTTATTGCTGTCTGTGTCACTGCATCAATTTGTTCATGTCATATTAGTCCTAAATCTCATTTCACAACGGCATGGCCGTTTCTAGGGCCGTGCGGCCCGTGTGGGCGCCCTGAGCGCTGTTGGGAGGGGGGCGCTGTGATGGAGGGGGGAGCCGCAGCCGTGGGGAGGGCAGCCCAACCTCTCCCTCCCTTCCTCTCCCTGGGCCGCCCTCCGTGCTTCCCCCTCGGACTGCAAAGCAATGCGCAGGGAAGCACTGTACAAAACTACTCACCTCCCTGGTTCCAATAGCTGCTCACTCGCCGCCAGTCTCCTTTCTGCATAGATGCTGATACACACACACGCTGCTACCTGCTAAACAGGAAGCAGCGTGTGTATACGCGTCTATGCAGACAGGAGACTGGCGGCAAGTGAGCAGTGATTGGAACCAGGGAGGTGAGTAGTTTTGTACAGCGCTTCCCTGCGCATTGCTTTGCAGTCCGTGGAGGGAGCAAGGAGGGCGGCCTGGGGAAAGGAAGGGAGGGAGAGGCCAGGCTGCCCTCCCCAGGGCTGCGGCTCCCCCCTCCACTATGGGCACCTACCTAACCTATACTGGGGCAGCTACCTATCTAACCTATCCTGGGGGCACCTACCTATCTAACCTATCCTGGGGGGCAGCTACCTAATCTAACCCATACTGGGGGGCAGCTACCTAATCTAACCTATACTGGGGGGCAGCTACCTAATCTAACCTATACTGGGGGGCAGCTACCTAATCTAACCTATACTGGGGGAGGCACCTACCTAATGTAACCCATACTGGGGGGCACCTACCTAATCTAACCTTTACTGGGGGGCAGCTACCTATCTAACCTATACTGGGGGGCACCTACCTATCTAACCTATACTGGGGGGCAGCTACCTAATCTAACCTATACTGGGGGGCACCTACCTAATCTAACCTATACTGGGGCAGATACCTAATCTCAACTATACTAGGGGCAGCTACCTAATCTAACCTATACTGGGCGGCAGCTACTTAATCTAACCTATATTGGGGGGGCACCTACCTTATCTAATCTATACTGGGGGGCACCTACCTAATCTAACCTATACTGGGGCAGATACCTAATCTCACCTATACTAGGGGCAGCTACCTAATCTAACCTATACTGGGCGGCAGCTACTTAATCTAACCTATATTGGGGGGGCACCTACCTTATCTAATCTATACTGGGGGGCACCTACCTAATCTAACCTTTACTGGGGGGCAGCTACCTATCTAACCTATACTGGGGGGCAGATACCTAATATCACCTATACTAGGGGGCAGCTACCTAATCTAACCTATACTGGGGGGCAGCTATCTAATCTAACCTATACTGGGGGGCACCTACCTAATCTAACCTTTACTGGGGGGCAGCTACCTATCTAACCTATACTGGGGGGAACCTACCTATCTAACCTATACTGGGGGCAGCTACCTATCTAACCTGGGGGGCAGCTACCTAATCTAACCTATACTGAGGGGGCTGCTACCTAATCTACCCTATACTGGGGGCACCTACCTATCTAAACTATACTGGGAGGCACCTACCTATCTAACCTATACTGAGGGGCACCTACCTATCTAATTTATACTGGGGGCAGCTACCTATCTAACCTATAGTGGGAGCATTAACTTATCTAGCCTGTATTGGGGCACCTACCTACCTAGCTAGCCTATACAGGTGACTACTATACTGGCTACCTATATTGGAGGCACCTACCTAACTAACCTATACTGGGGACATCTACCTATCTAACCTATGCTGGGGGCAGCTATTCTGGCTACCTATATTAGAGGCACCCACCTAGCTAACCTGTACTGGTGGCACCTACCTAACTTATACCAGGGGCGCCTGCCTATCTAACCTATACTGGGGCAACTATACTGGCTACCTATACTTGAGGCACCTACCTGGCTAACCTATAGCGGGGGCAACTATACTGGCTCACCTATGCCTGGCTACCTATACTGGGGGGACCTATAGCTGGCTACCTATACTGGGGTACCTATGCTGGGCTACCTATACTGGGGGAATCTATACTGAGTGCAACTAGATCTGGCTAACCTATACTGCGGGCACCCATACCTTGCTTCGGGGGGGGGGCTCAATGTTTACACCCTCGCCCTGGGTGCATTTTAGCCTAGAAACTGCACAACGGGCACTGTTTGCCTGGGGTCAGCCAGAAGTATGCCTGCAGCCAGGGATGTTTAATTTAATTTTTTTTTGTCACAAATAGCAGGTAGTGGGAGAACAGTTTTTTTGTTTCCTTCTCATTGAACTTGATGGACGGATGTCTTTTCTCAACCAAACTATGTTGCTATGTTGGGGTATGAATTTGTATTTGAGGGTGGTTTTAGTCGGTGTGGTGGTTTTTGTACTTGGTGTGATTGTGGGGATGGGGATGAGTTATACCTGGTATGTAGCAGGTGGAAATGATTTGTACCTGGTGTTAGAAGGGGGTAGAGATGACCCCATAGGATTGTTCTGGTTCAGCAACACCCTGGGTTAGTTTGAAGGATTGGTCTTCCCTTGGTCCTCTGTTCCCCCAACACACTTCCCAATCAATAAGGATTCTAGTATTTCCATAGAGATTGGGCAATGAGATAAAAATCAGTTCAGGTTCAGAGGTGCCCTCTGATTGGGGAGAATGACGACAGGAAGATGGAGATTACAGAATAGGACCTGTTGATCTACTAATTTCTTTGTTTGCAACTTGACACCTTTGGTCTGATGATATGGTCTTTCACTTGTTTAACTAGTGTTTAGTAGGGCCTTGGGGCCTAGGGCAACTCAAAGAAATAGATTGGTTTAGATTTTTTTCCAGCATTCACCTATGGCAGGTATTATTCAAGAATAAATCTTCAAGAGCTATCATATTTTCCAGTAGAGCTTTCCTTTATCAGAAAAGGCCAAGCAGCCTCCTATTATCACATACAGTATACTATATGAACAAACATTAATGGGCCTGATTCTATTCACTTTTTCTCCCACATTTTCTCCTAGGTGATATTTCAAATCCTATCAATAAAATGCTTTTTAAGCTACCAACAAGCAAGAAAATACTCAGAATAATTTTATCAGTACTTTTTCACCTACTTTTTGGTATGTTTTCAATTGCAGAGTACCGAAGTTATTTTAAAAAGAAGAGGGAAATTATCTCCTAGGAGAAAACTTAGGAGAAAAGGTGAATAGAATCGGGCCCAATGATGCTCCGAGGCCTTTTTGGAATGAATACATCAGTTGAGATTTGTGACACTTGGCAGTTCTCGAGAAAACAGCAAATGCGTCATTTGAGCAACAAGTGCACAATCCATTGCAATAACAAAATTACATTTTTTTAAAAATCAACCTTTTTTTCCCCTTCTCCCTGGCTCTGCAAGCAATCACTGATAGTTTTTAATTGCAGAACCTTTCACTTAGCTGTGAAAAGCTTTTCACAAGAGTTCCTAGAAGGTTTATAGTCCCATCCATCATATTAAGCCAGATATGAGTTTGACAGGTCCAATTTAAGGGATAGTTTTGAGACAGCACGGCCCCCATCTCAGCAGGGTTTGGCACGTGGCTGTATAGTCTGAAAGAACAAAGGAGGCCATCTCCCAGCTAGCTAGGCCCCAGAGAGCAGATGACCCTACAGTGAACCTTAAAGTGGATCCAAAATGAACTTTTACTCCATGCATAATTGTGTTCCTTACATATAGTTTATAGGGCATTCCTCAAGCCAAATACTTGTTTTGTTTTGTTTTAATACCCTAATTTCCTATAAACTAAACAAACCACACCCACAGCTTCTCCAGAGTGCCTTGGCGCTTGCAAAGGATTGTGGGATTTCAGTCTGGGCAGGTGAAAAAGGTGTTACTAGCTATAGATTTCAGAGGCAGAGTTTTCACAATCTGAGAGCTGCAGTGCAGATACAGATCAGTTGCCTGTGTAATGGAGGAGATAAGAGTGGAGTTTTCACAGAATATGCAGATTAGCATGCCTAGATACATATAAGCTTGCCTGTGTGTGTAATTGTGTAATAGTGACAAGCAGAAAACATGTCTGCTCCCATTGTATCACAGGAAAAAATATTAATATACTGTTGAAGCTGTTTGAAGATAGATTTGCTGTGTAAACTATCTAAACTTTAGATAAGATATATAGACAAGTTACTTGTTATATTTAGTTTTTCATCTCGGATCCGCTTTAAGTGTCTATAATAATCCATAAACGTCTATATTTGTAATATTTCCTGTGTTGCAAAGCTACCAAGTCCTTCAAATTCGCAGAGTGTGTTGGACTTTACGTGGTAGTTCTGAGAGGTTGGCAGACCGATCGAACTTACAAAACTGGAGTAAGACAGGTTCAAAGTAACCCTTTAATATTACAGGGGTCCCACCCCTAATGTTTGATATCACCATTCTTGATAAATTCTAACCAAACTAAAAATGTTATTAGATTTAACATAACCTGGACGGTTTTGGAGATAGAGCACATATCATAGTTTAGGTATATTTTCTGTCTCCATGAGAGGGGGCCGGCTCATCTCAGGTTCCAAGAGGCATGTGATCCCCGCCCTCACTCCTCCTTGCTAAGTAAGGGGTATAACCTTGCAGATCTCAGAAGCTCAGTGTCCTATACTTTCATCTTTGTTGAATACCATGCCGACAAGCCAGCTGGACACTGGCAAAGTGCTTCTCACAAAGGCCTCTGGCCGCATGGCAATCGCCCATCTTGAACTTTTCTCCAAAGACTTTCGATTGCCTCATGGACTAGCAATAATGGTATTTTGAACTGATTTATAAGACATTCTGTTTTCTTTTCATCTCTACCCATTTCTATCAACCCAATCTGTTGGTTAAGTATTTGTGTGTATGTAGTTTTAGAATAAAACTAACGATTTTACCATTCAGTCTTGTGCCTGTTCTGGTCATCTGATTGTTGCTACAAATAATCTGCCCTCCGAAGAGTGATACTACTGCATTGTTGTATTATTTTCTTATAAATTGTTAATTTGCTAGTTAGGTTTGCAAATAACTGTTTTCTTCATTCTAGGAATAGCTAGCGGGAGTCTCTTTCCTCCAAACTGAAAGAGCGGTGGCAGTGAAATTACCTGATTTCCAGCATGAAATCAATCTTTTTATTTTACCATTGTACATACAATCGAGATTGTACAAGTATGGGCACCATCAACCAATCTTAACCATGTACTGCGTACACAGTGGATTTGCCTCCAGAAGTCTCTAGTGAATGAGACCTGCATGGCAACTGTGGCCTAGTAATATGGGATTTATAAGTGGTTGTCACATTACATTGTCGGCAGCGTTGAGACCAATCTTTAGCGTCAGCCTGTTTACCGTATTCCAATCCATCGGAGGTGACTATTCCCCCAAATGGTAACGGTAGCAGATTAGACGGAATTGGCGCACGTTGTCACGTTATCAGCTGACGATCCAGCAACCGGTCTTTTAAGGTCATTTAGCTGGATTGTCACAGGATTAAACTGGCTATCTGGGTCTAATCCAAAGGAAAACGTTGGATGTAGGCATTGCTCCTCTGTCTTACGATGCTTAAAACAGATGTGGTACTTTTATAAGGCTATAGCCATAAGCATTTTACAGCCTGACAAATTGCAAATGAACTTACATGGTATATGTTATTCCAAGGTAAATTTTACAGCAATATTATTAGAAAAGTATTGTCCACAGCTGGATATTCACCCGGCTTGAGGAGCCCACTGGCAATATCTCTGCAATTCTATTTTATATTGGATTTTTGATGATTTGCTTACATTGTATATACGTCTTCAGTGTATTTTGGACAGAAACATAGCCATATAGATACTAATGTGAAAATTATGTTATTTTATGCTGGTCACCTAGATGTTTTTATGTTTATTTACTAAATCATTTACTGATTGGTGATTGTAATATATGGACTCCTGAGCATTCTGCTTTTACTGCCTCTTAGATGTTCCACAATATTTGTGCCTGAGGAAGTGGGTACACCTGCGAAAAGCGTTGCAAGTGGAGTTACTGTTGTTGCTGTTTTTCTTTACTAATAAGGAACTGCTTTACAGAATAGACAACCTGTGTCTGACTACCTGGTGGTAAGTCCACCACTACCTCCTTTTAACAATTTTAAATTGTTTCATTCTAATTGGTGCCTCTGTGTCATCGATCTCAAGTGCTATAGTGGTCCACCCTTAGTGGAGGGGTGCATCCCCACCTTTTCTTCCTACTACAGAGAGCGACAATTTTAACTGAGTGAGGACAGGTTTATGATTCCCACCTGCCCTTAAAGTGATTAACTTTGAGGTAACCCATGTCTGTGAGTATATCTAAAGATTCATTTATATTGTCCTATCCTAACCAGAACATACTACACCAGGGGTTCTCAAACTGGGTGTGATTCAAGCACCTCCCAGGGGTGCCTCAGCATTCATCCCCATCCTCTGTGCATTGCCAGTAGGTAATGCAATCGCACGTTGATATACAATAGATGGGGGGATGCTGCCTAATGGGGGTCACTGACTACTTGAAGGGGGAATGTAACCTAATAAGCATCACTAGATAATTGAAATTAGGAAAATGCTGCCTAATGAGCAACACTTGCTACTTTAGGGGAGGATGATGCTACCTATTTAAGGGTGGGGGCTGTAACTGACCACTTGGAGGGGGGTGGCGCCTAATTAGCATCACTGTCTACTTGAGGTGGGCTGCTTCATAACGGCCCAAAGGTGCTTTGAAAAAATTTCAAAACCATCAAGGCACCTTCACCCTGAAAAGTTTGCGTACCACTGTACTACTCCATCGGGGCTCTTGCTTTCTCTTACTTTTGACTTAATACTATGGCTGCTCATATCGCCTTGCCAATAGTTTCTCTGTTCTATAACTACATTATACTTTAAACTCTCAAAGATCATATTTTATAACAATGGATTCTACTTTTAAAATAATCAACAAAATAAATTCTAAAAGAATGTATGGTTCCAAAAACAAGCCATAATAATTTGTGCATATTTTTTTTTCTGTGTTCCAAGACATCATTTTTTTTTCTTTATTTCACACAACTAAAATGACGGGATGTGTAATAATGGAACTGCTCTGCTCTAAATAATGTGTTTGTCAGCTACAAGAAAAATGATTATATTTGAACTAGAATAGGTAATCAGAGAAAGTATGAATGTTGTTAAGAGTCAGAATGATAAATTATCTCATACAAAATCCTGCCTATTTGGCTTCTTTAGTGCAGAATTCTAACCGAAATGTTTCATATTCCTTAGAACGTCCACAAGTTGTTTCTATAAGTATATTCTGCAAGTAACCGCCATACATTATATTCCATGTTAAGCTCTCCATATTATGCACCAAACATGTTAAGTCAACAAATCTTACCTAAGAAGGGAGATTTAAAGAGGAATTTTAACCCAGGATTGAACTTTATCCCCATTAGTAGCTGCCCCTCTCCCCAAACTTGGACATACAATCGAGATTGTATCATGCATGGGCACACCAACCAATTTTAACGTTTACTGTGTTCACCGTGTATTTGCCTTCAGAAGTATCTAGTGGATGAGACCTGTATGGCATACTAAGATGGGATTGGCAGGTGGTTGTCACTATATGGATAGTGGATATTGTACTGCTTAAGGGCTCTACCAGGGTTCCAATCTTGGCTCTTCCTATTCAGTAAGCCTGCACCTATTCAGCCAGGAGACCTTGGGCAAGTCTCCTCAATACTGCCTATAGAGCGCACCCTAGTGGCTGCAGCGCTGGTGCTTTGAATCTGCCAGGAGAAAAGCGCAATATAAATGTTCTGTGTTTTGTCCTTCTACAAGAAATCTTTACTTTTTCTTGAATAGATCATCAGGGGGTTTCTGTGTTCATGATATTGTGGTGAAACCCCTCCCACAGTGTGATGTCATGACCGTGGTCTTGACAGTTTGCTGTCTGTGAACCTTGTTGCATTGTGGGAAATAATGTCATTTTCCAACTGCCAAGCAAGGAATACAGTATCTCCCTCTATGCATAGAACTCTCAGTAAATTAACATTCAGCAGAGATCAGCTGGCAGAACTAAAGATGTCACCACCTGTGATAAATTTCAGAATGTAAGTCAGAGAGAAGAAAAACTGTACAATAGGAAAACACTGACTAAATAATCTATACATGCAAATTGCAAGCAATAAGCAATTTTTATTTTTATGTCATCTTCACTACAGTTCCTGTTTAATTTATTCTGTGCAAAAACAGTTACTCTAACCCCCTCATGCCATGTGTTCAAATGCGTGTGCACATTTATAAGCATGCATGTGCGCATACACTCTTGCTCCCTCAGGGAATGTGTCCTTTAGAGCATTAGCAGGACTTATAGATTGTCTATGTGCAATGAAGGTGGTTAATAGGATCTATTATGAACAGGGCCAGTTCTAGACTTTTTGCTGCCTGAAGCAAACTTGTGAGGATGAACCCTCCCCCCCCCCCCACTCCCCCCGCCCCATTGGAATGATCGCACAGCACCTGAAAATTTGCACGGCACGTTATAGCTGTGGTGAGCCACCAAAAATACACCCTCAGTATAGGTAGGTAGCCAGGTATAGGTGCCCCCAGTGTTGGTAGCTAGGTACAGTTGCCCCCAGTATAGGTTGGCCAGGCACTATGTTCACTTCCTGTTTCTGCCTGTTTCTGCTACCTCCAGACTGCTGCCGCCTGAGGAAGTCACTTCACTTGGCATCATGGGCCTGATTGTGAAATAATACAAGACAAGTGTACATAGCTTGTGTGTGTAGACTGTCTGCTTATTTATAGTGTTGGTGTTCAAATTCAGGACCATGTGATTTGGAACCCAAAAAGCCGCATTCAGCACCATTTTAGAACTGGACAGCAGGACTTAGTGCATTTCATTTAAAGGACAAATGAAGTGAGAGGGATATGGAGGCTGCCATATTTATTTCCTTTTAAACAATACTAGTTGCCTCGCTGTCCTGCTGACCCTCTGCCTCTAATAATTTTAGGCATAGACCTTGAACAAGCATGGTTAGCTGCATGCTTGACTCTGGTGTGATTCAGACACTACTGCATCCAAATAGAACAGCAGGGCTGCCAGGCAACTGGTATAGCTTAAAAGGTAATAAATATGGCATATTTTTCTTACTTCAGGTGTCCTTTAACTCTGATACTTCCTGATTCCAAGCTGGGAGGAGAAAGTATCACAACCAAATGGAATGCACCCAGTCCTGCTGTCTAAATGCTGCTGAATGCAGCTGTTTGGGTTCCGAACCACACAGTTCTGAATTCAAACACCAACACTACTACTTTATCTATAATAATGTAATTATGGAGATTTAGATCACTCATGTGAAATATGCAATTACATGTGAGTAATAATAATGGTAGGAAGTGTAAGGCATTTTTCACATGGGTGGCGGAAAGCAGGGATTTCACTGCCTGTCAGCTGCTCCCATGCACCGGTCGGGTGCTTGCTAGTGCTTAGCATGGGCTATGAAAAGGTGACCACCACACCAAGTCACGTCTGAGCAGTCCTCATGCATGACATGATGCATTTTTCTCTACCTGCTTATATGGGTAGAGCTATAAACATTCCTATTCAGCTACATTCAACTGCAGCAAAAAGGCGCTCCATGGCCAGCAGATGGAGACTAAACTGCCCAGCAAGACTGTCCATCTGAAGGCCGCATAAGTGGAGTGTAAGGTATGTACAGAGCAGCAAGGCATTATTATCTTTTTTTCTGTAAAAATTCAAATGATGAAATCGGTAAGATGCCACATTAATGGACTTGATTCAATATGGCCTATTGAACAAGTTTGGATATGTAAACATCAACCTGGCTTTCATCTGCTTGGAGAACAGCTATAAATAACAGGGCCTAATAGGTTCCTGAGAGCAAAGCTCAGCAGGAAGGCCAATCAGCATTTACCTGAAAGCAGGGCTGGAACTCTCACTCAGACGAGAGGGTGCTGGGTGCGGTGCTTCAAGAAAATGGAGGGAACAAAAGATTCCAAATGGCCAGTGGAGAGAGGGACAGTTTTTAGTGACAAGACAATATATACTGTGTACAGCGCTGAGTAATACGTCGGCGCTATATAAATACCGGTATTTAAATAAAATAAATAAATAGGAAAGGTTATAAGGGTCATTAAATCTGCTTGTTTCATAGTTCAAAATGCTACTAATGTTCTATTAATTATCAGTACTATACATACAAATCATTACATCATAAGTTTTTTTTTCACTTCAGTGTCACTTTAAGGATGCATCTGGTAGCTCTGAATGGCTGGAAATTAAGAGGTGTCTTTCCCTCATTCAGATCAATGAAGGGCTCTTACCTATTCCGATGAGGCCACAATTGAGGGAGTTTCTATAGTTAATTTGCGTACTGTAATACGTCATCACTTAAATTCTGGTTACAGAAAACAATTCTAATTCTGTTTTCTCCCTCTTTTTTAACAACTCATCTCCCATTTATTCTGCAATAAGTTTTAAATCAGGATGATACCATTTATTGGCTAACTACAAATGAATAAGAATAAACAAGCTTTCGGCCTTGCAGCCTTCGTCAGGTTTACATCCTGTTAGTTTGCAAGCTGGTGGTACAGACAGCTTATATACATGCAACATCAAAAGGGAAAACAGATATTTTTTTCAAGCATAAATACATCATTAAGATGCCTTAATACAAACAGACCATCTAAATGGGGTAAGATAAGGATCCTTGTTTACTCCATTGCTCACAGACCTGGTATTAGGATTGACCCAGAGGTATCGTAAATTCTTAGTTCACAAGTTCAGCTAGAGTTTGTATGTTTGTATTAAGGCATCTTAATGACGTATTTATGCTTGAAAAAAATATCTGTTTTCCCTTTTGATGTTGCATGTATATAAGCTGTCTGTACCACCAGCTTGCAAACTAACAGGATGTAAACCTGACGAAGGCTGCAAGGCCGAAAGCTTGTTTATTCTTATTCATTTGTAGTTAGCCAATAAATGGTATCATCCTGATTTAAAACGTATTGCTTTTACTGATGGCTAACACGGTACAATACCCTACTGCTCCATTTATTCTGAAAACAGTTTGTATTGTGTGTCTTTTGTAACTGCAAATTCCATTTTGCACATTTGCATTCTTCTATGTTTTTTGAGGATCAAATAATTATTAAGTAGCATTTGGGTAAAATTTACTATACATTGGCAAACTTACTGTTACTTACGCCAACTACATAGGCCTCAATTCACTAAGCTTTATCAAGCACTTTATCAAACGTTTGATAATTTACCTCATAGGTAAAATCTAATTTTGAATTCACTAAAGTGTTATAGATTTATTGAACATCTTATCGATAAAACATTAGATAAATCTATAACACCTTAGTGAATTCAAAATTAGATTGTACCCATGAAGTAAATTATCAAACTTTTGATAAAGTGTTTGATAAAGCTTAGTGAATTGAGGCCAAAGTGTGTAATTAGCGCAACCCGTGTTGCCTAGGTAAGGCATTGATAGGGTAATGTGTGCTATGCAATTTTGCTGATGGCACTGCATGTAGTGTAACATGTTAGGAACGCAATATTCATATTGATTTTATTAAAGAGGACCTGAACTCTTTTACAGGAAGGAAGGAAAACATAGAGAAAGTATAATAAAAAGCCCGTCTGTTTAAAAACGGGCGCTAGGGCTCGGGCCACGACCTCCCTCACCCCCTCCTCCCACCTCCCCCTTCCCCCCCCCCCCCCACAACGGAGAGGAAGTTCTGAGTTCAAGTCCACTTTAAGTGTAGTACGCAAATAGCTTAAGTAACGCAAACAATGTGCACATAAATCGAGTTTTGCTATATATGCAACACATGCTACACTGCTTGCATAAAAACTCCAGTAAAACTTTTTTTTTTTAACTTTTTGTTCCTTTAAATTTAGTACATGTACACTTTACATCCTTCCTGGACATATAAAATGTATTGCACAAATAAGATTTAAATGGGAGATTGTAACGGACTATGAAAGTCTCCATAACAATTATAGATTTCACTCACTCATGTTTTGTGCTGAGAATAATAACCCATAATTGTGAGCAGATGACATCCTGGATGTGTACAGCTACTTGCTCTGACAACTGATAGGAGAGACCTTCAGGTGGAATGTTTGTAACTTTCATACATTAATGAGGTTGTAACTTAGCAGTTTGATGTCATGAAGGAAATGTATTTGACAGACTGGAAAGTTTGCTTCCCTACATTGTGATACAAGGGCGTGCATGAAATAAGGGTGCAAAGAAAAATGGGTGCCCATTTTCCCCAATAAAATTATTGTTAATATCTACCAATATTCTTTGTGTAAATACAAAAGTAGTATATAGAAAATGCTATAGACAATCAAAAGACATCAATTCCTAAAGACACTAGGCTAACGTGAATGGATGCAAAACCTTAGGTCGTCACTACATCTTAACCTAACCCTACTTAACCTAAATCTCTTATACTCTTAACTCTTACGCAGGGGTCCATCTAAAAATGGCGCAGGGAGAAAAATGGCGCACCGTTCTGCCGATAAATGTATCATAAAACGCTATTTACCGAAAATACATTAAAACGGTAAATAGCGTTTTATGCTACATTTATTTCAGCACGGTACGCCATTAAAGCAAGCAGGGGGCTGCGGGTCGCTAGTATAGGCAGCGGGGGTTGGGGGAGAGAGGCAGCGGACACTGAAGGGCATAGGCAGCGGACGAAGATGTGTGCAATATGCATACATTACCTTGTCCCGGGCCGCCGATCGCTCCTTCCCTCCGCTCCTTCACTTCCTAGTTTGTTTGCTGTAGTCCTGCAGCCGGCCAATCACCATGCGGAGAATGAAACCGCATGGTGATTGGCCGGCTGCAGGACTACAGTAAACGAATGGAGGAAGTGAAGGAGCGGAGGGAAGGAGCGATCGGCGGCCCGGGACAAGGTAATGTATGCATATTGCACACATCTTCGTCCGCTGCCTATGCCCTCCAGTGTCCGCTGCCTCTCTCTTCCCCCCGACCCCTCTGTCCTCAGAAATTTTGAAGCTTTATAACGCTATTTAACGTTATAAGTGTAAGGCACACTGCCTGCGCCATTTTTTAACACTTATAACGCTAAATAGCGTTATATAATGCAAGTCTATGGGGCGCCCTTCTTATTCATCTGGCGCTGTGCGCCATTTTTAACTGTCCCGCTTACGCAGACCCCTCCCCTCCCCCGAGGACTAACCCTACAACCCCCCTTCCTGACACATAACCCCTCCCCTTATCAACACCTAACCCTAAAACCCTCTTCCTAACCTTATAATGTTCAAAATGATAAATTTAAAAACAATAATTTGTAAATACAAACCATTAAAAATGTTAAAAACTGTAACTATGTAATTTTCGAAACGATAATTATCACGTGCCCACATTTCTGCTTTGGGTGCTTAATAGCCGATATTTGCATTAGCGCCTATGGGGTACACAAATTGTCCATTAGCCGCTGGGTGCCCAAATTTCCTGCTTCCATACAGGGTACCAACTTACGTTATGGTGAATCAAAGCCGTAAAGTTTTACAAATTAAAGCTGCTTTCTTAACCATTTATGACGCCTGGATGTGATTGTCACGTCCAAGCGGCTGCTGCTGTGCTGTGGCACGTTGCGGCGCGCTCCCGGCTCAACGGCTTCTTTTCAGAGGCCGCGGTCTTTCTGTTTCCCGTCCTCCTTATACTTCCTGGAAGCTTCTAGGACTAAAAATAGTGGCCAAATAGTAAAACTACATCTACATACATTTTTTATAAAATAAATGCACATTATTACATTTAAAATTAACTGTTTACCTCCCACATTAAAAATGACCCAAATACAATTTTTTATGAAAAAAAAATACAATTAAAAAACAAAACAAAACATAAATAGTTACCTAAGGGTCTGAACTTTTTTAATATGCAGGTGAAGAGGGTATATTACAAGCATTTTTTAAATTATAAGCTTGTAAATAGCGATGGATGGAAAACTGAAAAAAATGCACCTTAATTTCCAAATAAAATATTGGCGCCATACATTGTGATAGGGACATAATTTAAATGGTGTAATAACTGGGACAAATGGGCAAATAAAATACATAGGTTTTAATTATGGTAGCATGTATTATTTTAAAGCGATAATGGATGAAAACTGAGAAATAATGATTTTTTTCCATTGTTTTTCTTAAAGCGGTATAAAACCCTGACATAATATTCAATAAAAACATGTTTTCCTACTTTTTATATGCCATGCGGTTATTATATTTGCTTTTGTGCATAAGTATTACTATTCATTTAGATAGTACAAGTTCCCAAAGTACACTTTTTTTACTCTGAGAGCTTACTTTGCAATTTATTCATAACGGCTTTATTCATCCTCTAACTTAAGCATAAATGCTTTCTGATGCTTTCTGATTGTCTCACTGTCTTTAGGAGACCCGGCACTGTCAGAGAAGGCTTTGTTTACATTCCACATTTGATGCAATTAAACACGATAAGATAACATTATCTGCAAGTTCGGATGCGTCCAGCTCTGCTGGCAGGAAAGCTTTTAAGACCTGTGTTAACCCTTTGAATGCTGTTCTAGTAAAAAAAAAATGCTGGTTGTATATAATATGCTGTAAATAATCTATTATCTATTAGTAACCTATGCATTTTTTAAGCATATTTTAGCTTAAAAAATAAGCAAATTACAGACTTATTATAATAAAATGGTATCAAAAGAAAGCCCAATTTGTCCTACCCCCCCCCCCCCCCCCCCCCCCAAAAAAAAACAAGACTGAGGCCCCATTCACAGTGGTCAGTTGCGATGCAAAATAATTCTGCATGTCAGCTTTCTACCCATACAATTCTATAGGCCTGTTTACAGTACTGCTTTGTAACTGATATTATTATATTATATTCAGTAGTTATTCTAACTCATTGCATGCAGGCTTTGTATTAACCTCCCTGGCGGTTTATTTATTTTGCCAGGGAGGCTGAAATGGGTTTTTTTTTAAATTAAAAAAAAAATATTTCATGCAGCCAACTGAAAGTTGGCTGCATGAAAGCCCACTAGAGGGCGCTCCGGAAGCGTACTTTCGATCGCCTCCGGCAATCGAAAGTAACAAGATAGGCCGCAATGAGCGGCCTATCTTGTTTCGCTTTCCTCGTCGCCATGGCGACGAGCGGAGTGACGTCATGGACGGCTGGGGGGACCCTCTGGCGATCGGGCAGCACACGCGGCTGGCAAAGTGCCGGCTGCATGTGCTGCTTTTTACAGAATGCAAATCGGCCCAGCAGGGCCTGAGCGGCGACCTCCGGCGGCATACCCCGAGCTCAGCTCGGGATTACCGCCAAGGAGGTTAAAATCTGTGTCCAGTCTCTCGTTATAATGCATCATAACCGACCTCTGTGAATCCAGCCTAAGGCCCCTATCTAATTAACTTTTTCTTTTGGGTAATATTTTAACACCTTGTCAATAAAATGCCTTTTAAGCCACCAGCATGCAAGACAATACTCTGAATAATTTTGACAGTACCTCTTCATCTACTTTTTGGTACATTTTAAATTACAGAGTGCTGAAAAGGTATTTTAAACAGAAGATGTAAAACTATATCCTAGGAGAAAACACTGAAGAAAAAGTGAATTGACTAAGGCCTAAATGTATAGGGGTAGACTACAAATTGTCAGAGATCTTTCAACTTTTCAATGCAAAGGCTTTGCAGGAGTTTGAAAATTGGCGTGGTCCTTAAGTTTAATCGCTTGATGGAAAATGTATGGCTACCTTTAGTTCTGATCTGGAGCAAACCATCAGTGAAGATTCAGCTGCAGAAGATACATGCATGATACTCAATGAGATCAAGAATGATTGTTTGGGTAACAAAATATCAAGGCAGCCCATACGCCAAAACTGTACAGGTGTCTAGCTTGCAAAGTAGTGCAATTTTATTTAGTTACAAAGAATTTTATTAAAGAATACAGAAAAGAGTGCAAAGATACACATAGTAATCCCTGCGCAGGGGGCAGTATAGTTAGGCAAAAATCAATTGACCCTTCGCACTCTCGCATGCAAATGTTCAAACAAATGCATTCACAGATTCACTCATACAGGCACCACTGTTATGTCTACAGCTAAGTTAAAAGTCGGGTCTTAGTTCAGAGAAGAATGCATTCTTATGCTTAGTCACCTACACTGCGCAGAAGTACCCAGGTAAACGTAGGTGTCCTAACTCTGGCCCTGTAACATGCATAGGGCAGAGGACGTCAGGATGTGTGCTCCTAATCCCTAGATAGGTTTGATGCAATTAATGTTTGCATGTCTGCACTATGCATGTTACAGGGCCAGAGTTAGGACACCTACGCTTACCTGGGTTGTTCTGCACAGTGTAGGTGACTAAGCATAAGAATGCATTCTTCTGTGAACGAAGAACCTGGCTTTTAACTTAGCTGTAGGGATAACAGTGGTGCCTGGATGAGTGAATCTGTGAATGCATTTGTTCGAACATTTGCATGCGAGAGTGCGAAGGGTCAATTGATTTTTGCTGTTTTCTGGCCACACCCCCTTCAGCACCTCCCTTTCCTTATTAACTTATTTAAAGAGACACTGAAGCGAAAAAAAATATTATATTATGATTTGTATGTGTAGTACAGATAAGAAATAAAACATTAAGATCAGATACATCAGTCTAATTGTTTCCAGTACAGGAAGAGTTAAGAAACTCCAGTTGTTATCTCTATGCAAAAAAAGCCATTAAGCTCTACGACTTTCAAAGTCACGGAGAGGGCTGTTTCTGACTTTTATTATCTCAACTGTTATTAAACAGTTTTCTTTTTCTCTGCCAGAGGAGAGGTCATTAGTTCACAGACTGCTCTGAAAGAATCATTTTGAATGCTGAATGTTGTGTAATCTGCACATATTATAGAATGATGCAATGTTAGAAAAAAACACTATATACCTGAAAATAAAAATATGAGAATATTTTCTTTGCTGCTAATCTTCTAGTAATTATTCATAGTACACAACCAGTTCATTATATAATTTTTTTTTTCGCTTCAGTGTCTCTTTAATGTCCTAACTAGAGGCGATGTGCTTGGATATATGTGTTTTTCTTAAAGGACTTACGAGGCCAATACTTCAAAAAAAGTGCGGCTGCGCAGCTCTAAGGCCAACCCCCCGATCCACGCTACTTTTACGTGGATTGGGGGGTTGGCCTTAGAGCTGCGCAGCCGCACTCGCGGCTATGCGTACTGCGCAGCCGCGGCCAGCTCCGGCCGCCATCTTAGTACAGGCTGGAGAGCCCGACCCGGGCCGCGCGGTCGGGGACCGTTCGGGGGGCTATGGAGCGGCGGGGACCCGGCGAAACGGCACGGAGGGCGCGGACGGCGTCCTCCGTGCCTGACAAGCTGACACAGGTAGATAACTTTTTTAATTTTTTTTTTGAAGTATTGGCCTCGTAAGTCCTTTAAGGTAAATCTGTATCTCTTCCATATCCTAACAGTACGTAACGTGTAAAGGGAAGAAGAGAATTTTCTGGAGAGGCTCGATAGGGAGGACCAGACCGACGCCTCAACTGTGATAGGTGCCAACAAATCTGACTCTTGCGTCACCCACAGCGGAGAATTCTGCTGAGGCTGAGTTGGACGGACATGGCTACATAATAATTATACAATATAGGAACTTATGGTGGACCCCCCAGTGAGTGAGGGAGCTGAAGCCTTCTGATAGAAATTCTAGGGGCCTATATCCCCAGATAAATGTATATATGTTGGATTGCAAGGCCTGTAGGTGTTGCCTATGGACCTGAATGGGAAGTACCCTAAAATAATAGAGGATCTCAGGAAGCAGAGTCATATGACTTGCCATCAGGACGTTGCCAGCGTAATACATACTGGCTGCCAGAGTGTAATGAAACTTCCCGATGGCCTGGGCCGTGAAAAGTTTTCCCAGCACTGATTTAGAGAATATTTAGCCTGTCTAAATGCCCCTTATCTGTGACTAATCACAACCTTAATTTGATTTCTCAGCTATGTTAGCTGGCTGCCTTGGCAGAGCAGCTAATTTGTAAACACGGGATGTTAACTCAGATAACTGCAGATTTATTGCAGGATTTGTATCAGCTGTATCAAATACATGTTTTTTCTTTAACCTTCTGCTGCCCGCATCACGCCAATGGGCGTGGCCGTGGCGGCAGCCCCAGGACCGCCTAACGCCAATTGGCGTAAAGTCCTGGGGCTGTAATTTGCATGAGATGCGCGCGCATGGTGCCCGCGCATCTCATGCTCAGAGGGCGGAGCTCCGCCTCGCCTTCAGTCTTCGAGCGGCTATTGCCGCTCGGGAGACTGTTAGACGGCGATCACGCCATCTATTTACTAGGTGCAGCGCTGCGATGAGCAGCAGCGCTGCACTGGGGACAGCCGTGTGACACGGCTGTCCCCATGGGGAACAAGAGAGCGATCGGCTGTCATAGGCAGAAGCCTATGATAGCCGATTGCCATAATTGGCTGGCTGTGGGGAGGGAAGAAATTTAAAGAAACAGGGTTTTTTTAAAAAACAAACAAACAATAATATTTATTTTAAAAAAAATAAACATGGGGGGAGCGATCAGACCCCACCAACAGAGAGCTCTGTTGGTGGGGAGAAAAGGGGGGGGGGAATCACTTGTGTGCTGAGTTGTGCGGCCCTGCAGCTTGGCCTTAAAGCTGCAGTGGCCAATTTTGCTAAAAATGGCCTGGTCACTAGGGGGGTTTAGCTCTGCAGTTCTCAAGTGGTTAAAGTGTATTATGCTGCTGCTTATCTTTTAGAGCAGAGAGGAAGTTTGGAGTTCATGTCTGCTTTTACTGGCTACAAATTACGGATGCCAAATTGAAAAATCTGAAATATTATAATATTGTGTATCAATGACATATGCAACTTTTATGGGGTTTTTTTTTTTGTATGATGTTAAGATGATCCTGCAGTCATGTGACTTCACGGTGTAATGTTCTGTTCAGTCACATGCCTTTTCACCACAACAACTGTGCTCAGCTCTATGAAAGAATAGCCTCTCCTGGACACCAAACAACCAATTATTGCCTTTTGCCTGAAAGACTTTTGACAGTCTCTGTTAACTGTTCAGCAATATTAACGGTAATTTACCTTTAAATGAGACATGTATAAATAATATGGGTTTATTACAGGATGTGTCTGAAAACGTACAACTAATTAAACCTTACAAGATATTTGTTCTGTGTTTGTCTCCTTTACTAGGTATGTAAACATAATTACTTCCTCAATTACAGCCTTCAACACATAGTGCAACTTACTACAATTCTCTGCAGGCATGAAAGAGGAGAAATAACCTAATTAAAATCACTTGTCATTAATAATTTACATACAGCGCTGGTGTGATTTACTGAAGAAATGGTTTTCAAGGCAGGTATGCACCGCATGTTTGCTTTTATTCTACAAAAAGGTTACGTTGCCCTCGCCTAGAACACATAGGGGCTGATTCATGAACAGCCATAAATATGGCCATGTAAAGATCAGTGAATATCGCAATCAGCTAACTACGATTACGCAAAATTTCACGTACATTTTTACAATTACGCCTATGTTAATTAAACTGATTTTCGGATAATCATTCGTAAAGTCACATAAATTTTCACATCATTTCGTCCCGACTTTGGCAGCGAATAGCAAAGCCCTCCCCCACATGCTATTGTCACCAAAATAGTTTTCGAGAAAATCGATTTTAAAAATGCAAAGAAAAATGTTTTTAAACTCAGAAAAATGACAGTTTAAAAACCATTTTTCTTTGCATTTTTAAAATGGATTTTCTCAAAAACTACAAGGTCTTTTTTAAAAATTATTTTTTTTTACTTGTACCCACTATTCTGCTTAACATATGTAGCAATTTTGATGATGATAGCATGTATCAGGGCTTTGCTAATCACCTCTAAAACGGCACAAAATGAAATTATGAATGATTAGAATTACAGGTGAAATTAATTACGATTTTTCCCGAAAAATTTTTCATTAGTGCCTAATGATGTTGATCCAGGGATTTAATCTGATTGCCATCTGGAGTCGGGAAGGATTTTTTTCCCTTTTGGGGCTAATGGGACCATGCCTTGTAAGGGTTTTTCACCTTCCTCTGGATCAACAGGGATATGTGAGGGAGCAGGCTGGTGTTGTACTTTGTTCTCTGGTTGAACTCGATGGACCTATGTCTTTTTTCAACTCAAATAACTATGTAACTATGATTTCACATTGTAATTGTGAATTTTGATGCAAAATTACATCTATTTGAAATTTGTGCTCATTACTAGTGAAGATAGCGTGCAGTCATTTTACCGTTACTCACAGCAGCACAGTAGTGCGCATTGCTCGATTAGCGCAATCCCCGCTACATGGGTAATGTGAGTGTTGCTATGGTAACAGGTGTTATGTTACAGTCTGCACACGGCAACTTTACTGGCTTTTAGTGAATCAACTCCATAATGACCTAAATTAATTAACTTTATTTGCACTATTTTATTCTTAGGAATGGTTTACAGGACATTTTTAAAGACCTGAAAAGCACATGTAGTGGGTGTATTCAAGACAGTACTAAATTTTCCCAGCGCACTGCAATTTTACCAGAGTTTGCAATTTGCGCACTGCAGTTTTACTTGTGTCATGTACACAACACATGCGTTACTTTTATAATGTGCTTTAAGCTATTTTTGTAGTCAGTATTTTACCGCTGTTTAGTAAATCTTGTTTGAGGTTTAACAACATAGTTACCTTAAACTGCAATGTGGTAAAACAACCACAAGATGTCACTGAGTGTAAAACGTGATGGTGATCTTAATGGGATCGTCATTTCCTGTATTCACTCTATTCTCTCTCTTCTAAGTAAGCTGCATTTCCTGATGGTGGTATATGATCCATCTCTGCATGTTTTCTTTCAGTAAAACTTGTTATACTGGGTGCCTATCTGTATCTACAGAACACTATGCTCCATCAAAAATAGCCCAGCGTTTGTACACGTTTGTACAGTTGTTTTTCAAGCATTTTACTGTGTGTTCAGTGGACCTCCTTAAAGGGACCCTGAACAGTAGAAATAAATTAAATCGGTTCTTACCTGGGCTTCCTCCAGCCCACCACAGGCCGCGAAGTCACCCGGCGTCCTCCTGGCTCCTCTCCCGGGCCCACTACAGACTTCACTACTGGCGACATCGGGCTGAGTGCCGGCGTGACAGTCCTGTGCATGCACGGTTTTCTAACTCTGAACCGCACATGTGCAGAACTGTCAAGCGTGCCGCCGTGATGATGCGTAGAGCTCAGCGTGATGACGCGTGTAGCGTCAACGTTAGGGAAGTGACGGGCCGACACCTGGCCCAGGTGTCGCCAGTAGTGAAGTCTGCATCGGGACCGGGAGAGGAGCCAGGAGGACGCCGGGGGACCTCGCAGCCAACGGTGGGCTAGAAGAAGCCCCAGGTAAGTACCGATTTCATTTATTTCTACTGCTCAGGGTCCCTTGTAGCAGCTAAGCCAGGAGCATAGCTTTCTGAAAAATGTCACATAAATGGAAACTCACCTCCTGTGCAATACATTCTTGCAGACACAGGAAGTAGTGTACAGATTTGTTGGCCATATTACTTTGTGTGGCTGTGGTATGTAAAAGCTGCAGTGTCATGTGGTGGTCTATGGCCCTATTCAGTTATATTATTATTATTTAATATTTTCATAGCACTGACATCATACATTGTATATTTTCTTGTCTGTCCCTCAGAAGGGCCCACAATCTAATACCTACCATAATCATATGTCTATATCATGCAGTGTATGTAGGGGGAAACCAATTAACGTATCTGTATATTTTTGGGATGTGGGAGGAAACTGGAGTGGGCTGGAGGTAACCCACGCAACGCACGTATTGCCAAGGTATTATGGCCCCGCCTTTTCCTGTGCTCTATTGCATCCTCTACGGATTATATTTGTGCAGAGATTGTTTACATGTTTGTTAATAGACAGCCTTGTATGTTCTCCATGATTATTTATCTAGATGTTTAGGTCACACACACTACAAACATGCTGGGAAACACACTATAAACATGCTGGGAAACACACAGTACAAACACGCTAAAACACACAAAACAAACATGCTGGAACACACACTACAAACATGCTGGGAAACACACAATACAAACATGCTGGGCCACACACACTACAAACATGCTGGGCCACACACACTACAAACATGCTGGGACACACACACTAGAAACATGCTGGGCCACACACACTACAAACATGCTGGGAAATACACACTACAAACATGCTGGGCCACACTTACTACAAACATGCTGGGCCACACACTACAAACATGCTGGGCCACACACACTACAAACATGCTGGGACATACACACTACAAACATGCTGGGCCACACACACTACAAACATGTTTAGCACACACACACTACAAACATGCTGGGACATACACACTACAAACATGCTGGGACACACAGTACAAACATGCTGGGACACACACTACAAACATGCTGGGACACACACTACAAACATGCTGGGCCACACACACTACAAACATGCTGGGACATACACACTACAAACATGCTGGGCCACACTTACTACAAACATGCTGGGACACACACACACACTACAAACATGCTGGGACACACAAACTACAAACATGCTGGGACATACACACTACAAACCTGCTTGTACACACAATACAAACATGCTGGGACACACACACTACAAACATGCTGGGACACACACTACAAACATGCTGGGACATACACACTACAAACATGCTGGGACACACACTACAAACATGCTGGGACACACACACTACAAACATGCTGGGACACACACTACAAACATGCTGGGACACACACTACAAACATGCTGGGACACACACTACAAACATGCTGGGACACACACACTACAAACGTGCTGGGACACACACACTACAAACATGCTGGGACACACACACTACAAACATGCTGCGACACACACTACAAACATGCTGGGACACACACTACAAACATGCTGGGACACACACTACAAACATGCTGGGACACACGCTACAAACATGCTGGGACACACACTACAAACATGCTGGGACACACACACTACAAACATGCTGGGACACACACTACAAACATGCTGGGACACAAACTACAAACATGCTGGGACACACACACTACAAACATGCTGGGTTACACACACTACAAACATGCTGGGACACACACACTACAAACATGCTGGGACACACACTACAAACATGCTGGGACACACAATACAAACATGCTGGGACATACACACTACAAACATGCTGGGACACACACTACAAACATGCTGGGACACACACTACAAACATGCTGGGACACACACACTACAAACATGCTGGGACATACACACTACAAACATGCTGGGACACACACTACAAACATGCTGGGACACACACACTACAAACATGCTAAGACACACACACTACAAACATGCTGGGACACACACACTACAAACATGCTGGGACACACACTACAAACATGCTGGGACATACACACTACAAACATGCTGGGACACACACTACAAACATGCTGGGACACAAACTACAAACATGCTGGGACACACACACTACAAACATGCTGGGACACACACACTACAAACATGCTGGGACACACACTACAAACATGCTGGGACACAATACAAACATGCTGGGACACACACACTACAAACATGCTGGGACACACACACTACAAACATGCTGGGACACACACACTACAAACATGCTGGGACACACACTACAAACATGCTGGGACACAAACTACAAACATGCTGGGACACACACACTACAAACATGCTGGGTTACACACACTACAAACATGCTGGGACACACACACTACAAACATGCTGGGACACACACTACAAACATGCTGGGACACAATACAAACATGCTGGGACACACACACTACAAACATGCTGGGACACACACACTACAAACATGCTGGGACACACACACTACAAACATGCTGGAACACACACTACAAACATGGTGGGACACACACACTACAAACATGCTGGGACACACACTACAAACATGCTGGGACACACACACTACAAACATGCTGGGACACACACTACAAACATGCTGGGACACACACACTACAAACATGCTAAGACACACACACTACAAACATGCTGGGACACACACTACAAACATGCTGGGACACACACACTACAAACATGCTGGGACACACACTACAAACATGCTGGGACACACACACTACAAACATGCTAAGACACACACACTACAAACATGCTGGGACACACACTACAAACATGCTGGGACACACACACTACAAACATGCTGGGACACACACTACAAACATGCTGGGACACACACACTACAAACATGCTAAGACACACACACTACAAACATGCTGGGACACACACTACAAACATGCTGGGACACACACACTACAAACATGCTGGGACACACACACTACAAACATGCTGGGACACACACACTACAAACATGCTGGGACACACACTACAAACATGCTGGGACACACACACTACAAACATGCTGGGACACACACACTACAAACATGCTGGGACACACACACTACAAACATGCTTGGACACACACTACAAACATGGTGGGACACACACACTACAAACATGCTGGGACACACACTACAAACATGCTGGGACACACACTACAAACATGCTGGGACACACACTACAAACATGCTGGGACACACACACTACAAACATGCTGGGACACACACTACAAACATGCTGGGACACATACTACAAACATGCTGGGACATACACACTACAAACATGCTGGGCCACACACACTACAAACATGCTGGGACACACACTACAAACATGCTGGGACATACACACTACAAACATGCTGGGACACACAGTACAAACATGCTGGGACACACACTACAAACATGCTGGGACACACACTACAAACATGCTGGGACATACACACTACAAACATGCTGGGACATACACACTACAAACATGCTGGGACATACACACTACAAACATGCTGGGACACACACACTACAAACATGCTGGGACACACACTACAAACATGCTGGGACACACACTACAAACATGCTGGGACATACACACTACAAACATGCTGGGACACACACACACTACAAACATGCTGGGATACACTACAAACATGCTGGGACACACACTACAAACATGCTGGGACATACACACTACAAACATGCTGGGACACACACACTACAAACATGCTGGGACATACACACTACAAACATGCTGGGACACACACTACAAACATGCTGGGACACACACTACAAACATGCTGGGACATACACACTACAAACATGCTGGGACACACAGTACAAACATGCTGGGACACACACTACAAACATGCTGGGACACACACTACAAACATGCTGGGACACACACACTACAAACATGCTGGGACACACACTACAAACATGCTGGGACACACACTACAAACATGCTGGGACATACACACTACAAACATGCTGGGACACACACACTACAAACATGCTGGGACATACACACTACAAACATGCTGGGACACACAGTACAAACATGCTGGGACACACACTACAAACATGCTGGGACACACACTACAAACATGCTGGGACATACACACTACAAACATGCTGGGACACACAGTACAAACATGCTGGGACACACACTACAAACATGCTGGGACACACACTACAAACATGCTGGGACATACACACTACAAACATGCTGGGACACACAGTACAAACATGCTGGGACACACACTACAAACATGCTGGGACACACACTACAAACATGCTGGGACATACACACTACAAACATGCTGGGACACACACACTACAAACATGCTGGGACACACACTACAAACATGGTGGGACACACACACTACAAACATGCTGGGACACACACACTACAAACATGCTGGGACATACACACTACAAACCTGCTGGGACACACACACTACAAACATGCTGGGACACACACTACAAACATGCTGGGACATACACACTACAAACATGCTGGGACACACACTACAAACATGCTGGGACACACACACTACAAACATGCTGGGACACACACACTACAAACATGCTGGGACACACACACTACAAACATGCTAAGACACACACACTACAGTTTCCATCACCATCCCTGGATCACCAATACCCCCTACAGCCAGTACAAAAGAATCCACAGAAACTGCACCGACCCTATGCAATTCAGCTTACAATCTGAGGTTCTCACTAAAAAGTTCATAGACAGGCAATACCCGACAAAATTAATTAAAGACGCCAAATACAGAGCCATGCACCCCCATCCACGCCCTGACATATCCACACAGACCGACAAGAAGGACCCACCGAGATTCATCACCCGTTACAATGCTCAACATACTATTATACGCAATATATTGAAAAACAGATGGGATATCCTTTTGCAAGACCCCTACTTGCGACCCCTTCTACCCAAAACACCATCCATCACGTTTAGAAGAGCCCCAAACCTACGCAATCTTATAGCACCAAGCAAATTACGCACAATAAACAATCAACCCTCCTTAGACACCCCATCACCACAGGAACCAGGATGCTCCCCATGTAATAAAAATCGATGTCTAGCATGTCAATTTATACAATCAGGTGCCTCTTTTACGTCAACCACCACTGGCACCAAATATCCCATCAAAACACACCTGTCCTGTGAGTCCAAATATGTTATCTACCTTATTTCATGCCCCTGCAATATCCAGTATGTGGGGAGAACCACACAACTTGCACGTTGTAGAATTGGACAACACAAACGTAACATCATCAATGGTTTCCCCCTTCACAGCGTCTCACGGCACTTCAGCACCCACCACGAGCACAACCCAACTTTCTTCAACATCATACTGATCGACTCAGTGGATGTCAAATTGCCAAACGCCTTTGATATTTTAAAGAAACACGAAATGTTCTGGATTCAAACCCTAAAAACCCTCAACCCAGAAGGGCTAAATGAAGTAATAGAAAAAATCTACTAAACACACCCTCGCTCCGTTTTCCTTTTATCAGTTGCTCTCTTTTATTCCTGTTGTTTTTTGTCCTTTTACTCCTGTTGTTTTTTGTCTTTTTATCATGTTTAATATTGCCTTTATCATGAATTGTATTATGGGTCTAGCCCCGTTTTAGGTTTTTGTTCATATAAATGTTGTCACTAACAATGTTGATGCTCTCGAGCTATTGGCTCTTGTGACACTCATATTTATAATCTTGTTTTATCAACATACATGTTTTTCCATTACATCATGTGGCTCATGTTTAGGTTCCACATTATAATAGGTTTCTATGCTTCATATATATTTTTATTAATATCATTTTAAATTCTTTGGTTTTAGTACTCCACAATTCTTTTGTTTTTAGTATTTATCTCTTCATGATTCTGCTATTTTATAATATCATGCATTGAGCAATCTGTTTTTTGTTCTGTATCAGGAACACACCAAATATTCACCATTAGATGGCAGTATAACACCATCACTATGGTGATTACTCTACCTAGCCTGTTATACATGTTCTAAATTCATAATAATCACAACACAATGTGTTTGTCTGTACACTTTATTGAACGACACTAGGTCTCACCACATTACACTGCCCCAGTGGATATATATGTCCTGTATCATTAGATACGCGCTAGGAGGGCATTTTGCCCTCTTTACCAATGGCTACCTCTTCCCCCTGCGCACAGACCTTCGAGGTGCGTGCGCATCGTATACCCTACACGCACGGCGTCAGCCTGGACGCATGCGCATTGCCAACTCAGGCCCCCAGCGCACTCCAGACTCAATGCGCCCTCCGACGCAGGCGCAGTACTCGCTCAGCCCCTGGCGCCCACATCAACGCGTCATTCCCCGGCGACCGGCATCTGCCTTAGGTATACTGCCAATCACCCTCCCTAACACGCCCACCAATAGCTGTTCACACTTGTAAGCACACCCCTATTACGGAGGAACCCACCGCTCTCTGCATAGCCTCCAACACGCCCATTCTAGCTAGGACATCTAACCCCGCCCACCCCACTCACCCACGCCCTCTCAATCAAGTTTCCCTCCGTTATTTCACACATATAAGCACACCAGTACAGATAACATGCCACTGAGGCGCTAACCCTGCTACTACAGATTCCCTGGTAAGTTCTGCTCATTTGTCACTATTATCTCTGCATATTGTCCCTACATATTACTTTTTACTTCTAACTTATGTGCACCACATCAGTCTGCACTTGTACTGATTTATTTACCTTTATCACCTTTAGCATTACATCAGCTTCTCTTCTATTGCATTGCCTCCCACATCCCTTACCATTCCCCTTACCTTTTGGTAACATTTATTTTGATAATTTTTTTTTTTTTTTTTTTTTTTGCACTATATATTATGGAGTTGATTTTCTATACACAGACTTCTTGTGCATTTTGTTTGATTCTAATTAGCGCTTTTTATATATTAACAACATTGTCTGTATTTTATACATAGCCTGTAGTAACTTTTTAGCCTCCATCCCAGCCAATATTGTTTATTGCTACTATTTGTTTTTCACTTACAGTTAACCCCTTGTTTGCCTGATGAAGCGGGCTTGACCCGCGAAACGCGTTGCATTTCCTACTGGGGTATTGTATAATAAACGTGTTATTTATTTAAAAACAGGTAGTCTGTTTTGCTTTTGGGAGGCAAGTCCACCACTTCCTCCCAGCAATTTTAAAGCTTTTATGAATTTTTATCCTGCTGGCGCCTCTGTACTGCATACTAATACATTGCGTCCACTCCTGGTGGATGGGAGTGTCATCTCCACTTTCCTACTTCTACAGAGAGCGACTTCTTAGCCCTGAGTGAGGACAGGCTTAATCTCCTCACCTGCCTTTATAGTGGTTACCTGGACGGTAACCCATGTTTGTGAGTATAATTATTCTCACTTTACCATTTATCAACATTCCTGACATACTACACTATATTGGGCTCTCGGGTTTTTTTTTTCTCTTTAGTTTTCTTTACAAGCTCAGCTTGGCCAGTTCTGCGAACAGGCAACCACCAACACCGATAGCAGCCCCCATCATGAATTTTATCGAAAACAGATCTATTCACAGAGACGACCTACTAGCCCAATTCAAAAAAGCCCCACATATTTTTGAGGAGACGAATCCTGGCATCACCGACACCACCCCGCCGGTCCCACCAGTGGACCTCAAACCCATATTCCTGCAGCTTGAAAACGCACTCAAAGATGAATTCTTTCATGCAGCAGACATTGCCATGCAACAAACCTACATAGACGAAAAGATCTCACCCGACGGAATTCGAATTAAAACACTAACGGCATTCCCCAAAGATCTTGTCTTCAGTACCGATTGGTACATTTACCTAGAAATCTGTACTGCAGGCATGATGGAGAGGTTAATTGCTAAAAGAAAAACACTTATCGAGGAACTTCAACCAATTATACAAAATTGTAGGGAATTCCTACTGTCACATATACACAATAAGCAATATATACCGTTGATGGCCAATTTAACCACGCGGGTCAAACGTTTCGAACTAGACACCACTGAAGCAAAGTTGAAGAAACTTAACCGCGACCGTTTGGCGTATGCTGAGCATCGGGAGAGGGAACGCAAGCAACGCCCTGCTCCCTATGCTCAGCCAATGGGACCAAACGCACCACCACCACCTGGTCCAAACACGTTACCTCCATTAGTCCCACTTATGAGTCTGAATATTCCCCCACCACCCTTCAGATATCCACCATTTCCACCACCACCCCTCCCACCCACACCTATAGCCAAACCCCAAACACCACTTGCCCCCACTCCCCTGGCCCAACACGCCCAGCCCACAGTACACATGCCCAACACAGGCCCCTTACCCACACCCCAACTCACCATCCCCATTCCTCTACCACGGAAAAACATGCCCTCCAAACTCACTAACTTTCTGGGCACACCTCCCCCCCCAAAGAGCTTTGACATCACCAAGATTTCCTTCACAACACCTAAGACTCAACGCACAAAACCAGACAGGAAAAGACCCACGGTCTCATCCCCACATGCTGGAACCAGCAATAAAACAATTACTAAATACCAGTCCACCTTAAAATTCAACTTCATTCCAAATGGCCCCCCGACCACCCTATCCGAACTCCAAAATACCAAGAAAAATGTTACTCCAGAACCTGTAGGACCACCCTCAGAAATCCCAAACACACCAACTTCCCTTTCACAATTCAGTCTCTGCAACTCTGAATCAGAAATACTCAACTACACATTACATCCCGTGACACAGTCCCAAAATGTTGAATCCTCAACCCAAAAAGAACAAGGTTCCATAACACAAACCAACACCATAACATATTCGCCATCCAATACAGACCACCACCCCCTCCCAGAATCTAACCCGGCCAATCTTACCCTGTCTCCTTCTTTTTTAGAACTCCCCTCAGCTCTATCCCAGAATATATTAGCAACCCAGCTTCCGAGCCCCAGGTCAGACAAAGTATTCCTCCAGCCCACCAACAAAGCCAAACGACAGCTATCAGATATAGAAAAAGAGGAAGTAGAGGGAAAGGGAAAAGGAAAAAGAAACAAACACTAACTCCGCTGGTCCCTACCCCACCCACCACCAAATGTATCTTCAATTTATCTAACTATATCCTTTCCACTCATGAAACCACCCTATTAGAAAAAGGTCTTTACTTTTGCCCCACCAATCAGATCAATAACTTTGAACTTTTTACTGATTTAAACACCTACATCCGTAAAATAACCTTAAAACGACACTTTGCTATGAAAAACCTCAAACCTTCCGACAACACAGACACTACCTCCCTCATCATCACAACCAACGACAATATACCAATCACATCTGTTTCTCCTTCTGACCTCCATTTGGAAAAATACATCACGACACAGTTGAAAGGACGTTCCAGATTTTATCCAGTAGCCTCCAAAGGCTGCTTCATAGAAACATTTTACTCCCTCATCCTAAAAGACATTCAAAATATATCAGACACTCTACTCACGCCCAAATCCAATCTCACACAACAAGAAACTTCCGCCCTTAAAAAACTTCAATCTAATCCCAACATAGTCATCAAACCAGCAGATAAAGGAGGAGGTATAGTAATTCTCAACCGTGCTGATTATCTAGAGGAAGCAGCGAGGCTTCTCAACAACCCTAAACATTATGAGACATTAACCACTGACCCCCTCTTGGACCTCAATAATACCCTCAAATCTTTTATCAATACGGCATTTGCATCTAACATAGTCACAAAAAATGAAAGGAACTTCATCATCAACACACAACCAACCACCCCCATCTTCTACTATCTACCGAAAATACACAAGAATTTACAAAAACCACCAGGAAGACCTATTATCTCCGGCATGAATTCAATCACTTGCAATCTTTCAAAATACATTGACCAACACCTACAACCACTTGTGCGTTCCCTACCATCTTATCTCAAAGATTCTCAAGAGCTCATTCACCTACTACATGATATCACCTGGCAGACAGACTACACTTGGCTCACATGCGATGTTACATCCTTGTATACCAACATACCCCACCCCTATGGCCTCCAAGCTCTACAATATGCCCTAGCCACCAACACACTAATGCCCTCTGCACAACAAACATTCCTTCTCCAATGCGCAGAATTCATACTCCATAATACCATTTTCACCTTCAATGACAAAATTTTTCATCAAACCAGTGGTACGGCCATGGGGAGTTCATTTGCCCCCTCATACGCCAATCTTACCATGGGCTTCCTGGAATCACTGAAATTTTCATCACATAACCCATTTGCCAATAACATAATATTCTATAAACGTTACATAGACGATCTCATCTTCATCTGGAAGGGTGACGTCCATCTCATCCCAAAATTTGTTAATTACCTTAATTCGAACCCAGCAGAACTCCAGTTCACATTCCACCAGCACCCCCAGTCCATAGAATTCTTAGATCTTACACTATACATTGACTCCAACTGCATCAAAACCAAGACATACTTCAAACCGGTCGATGCCAACAATTACATACACTTTAACAGTTTCCATCACCATCCCTGGATCACCAATACCCCCTACAGCCAGTACAAAAGAATCCACAGAAACTGCACCGACCCTATGCAATTCAGCTTACAATCTGAGGTTCTCACTAAAAAGTTCATAGACAGGCAATACCCGACAAAATTAATTAAAGACGCCAAATACAGAGCCATGCACCCCCATCCACGCCCTGACATATCCACACAGACCGACAAGAAGGACCCACCGAGATTCATCACCCGTTACAATGCTCAACATACTATTATACGCAATATATTGAAAAACAGATGGGATATCCTTTTGCAAGACCCCTACTTGCGACCCCTTCTACCCAAAACACCATCCATCACGTTTAGAAGAGCCCCAAACCTACGCAATCTTATAGCACCAAGCAAATTACGCACAATAAACAATCAACCCTCCTTAGACACCCCATCACCACAGGAACCAGGATGCTCCCCATGTAATAAAAATCGATGTCTAGCATGTCAATTTATACAATCAGGTGCCTCTTTTACGTCAACCACCACTGGCACCAAATATCCCATCAAAACACACCTGTCCTGTGAGTCCAAATATGTTATCTACCTTATTTCATGCCCCTGCAATATCCAGTATGTGGGGAGAACCACACAACTTGCACGTTGTAGAATTGGACAACACAAACGTAACATCATCAATGGTTTCCCCCTTCACAGCGTCTCACGGCACTTCAGCACCCACCACGAGCACAACCCAACTTTCTTCAACATCATACTGATCGACTCAGTGGATGTCAAATTGCCAAACGCCTTTGATATTTTAAAGAAACACGAAATGTTCTGGATTCAAACCCTAAAAACCCTCAACCCAGAAGGGCTAAATGAAGTAATAGAAAAAATCTACTAAACACACCCTCGCTCCGTTTTCCTTTTATCAGTTGCTCTCTTTTATTCCTGTTGTTTTTTGTCCTTTTACTCCTGTTGTTTTTTGTCTTTTTATCATGTTTAATATTGCCTTTATCATGAATTGTATTATGGGTCTAGCCCCGTTTTAGGTTTTTGTTCATATAAATGTTGTCACTAACAATGTTGATGCTCTCGAGCTATTGGCTCTTGTGACACTCATATTTATAATCTTGTTTTATCAACATACATGTTTTTCCATTACATCATGTGGCTCATGTTTAGGTTCCACATTATAATAGGTTTCTATGCTTCATATATATTTTTATTAATATCATTTTAAATTCTTTGGTTTTAGTACTCCACAATTCTTTTGTTTTTAGTATTTATCTCTTCATGATTCTGCTATTTTATAATATCATGCATTGAGCAATCTGTTTTTTGTTCTGTATCAGGAACACACCAAATATTCACCATTAGATGGCAGTATAACACCATCACTATGGTGATTACTCTACCTAGCCTGTTATACATGTTCTAAATTCATAATAATCACAACACAATGTGTTTGTCTGTACACTTTATTGAACGACACTAGGTCTCACCACATTACACTGCCCCAGTGGATATATATGTCCTGTATCATTAGATACGCGCTAGGAGGGCATTTTGCCCTCTTTACCAATGGCTACCTCTTCCCCCTGCGCACAGACCTTCGAGGTGCGTGCGCATCGTATACCCTACACGCACGGCGTCAGCCTGGACGCATGCGCATTGCCAACTCAGGCCCCCAGCGCACTCCAGACTCAATGCGCCCTCCGACGCAGGCGCAGTACTCGCTCAGCCCCTGGCGCCCACATCAACGCGTCATTCCCCGGCGACCGGCATCTGCCTTAGGTATACTGCCAATCACCCTCCCTAACACGCCCACCAATAGCTGTTCACACTTGTAAGCACACCCCTATTACGGAGGAACCCACCGCTCTCTGCATAGCCTCCAACACGCCCATTCTAGCTAGGACATCTAACCCCGCCCACCCCACTCACCCACGCCCTCTCAATCAAGTTTCCCTCCGTTATTTCACACATATAAGCACACCAGTACAGATAACATGCCACTGAGGCGCTAACCCTGCTACTACAGATTCCCTGGTAAGTTCTGCTCATTTGTCACTATTATCTCTGCATATTGTCCCTACATATTACTTTTTACTTCTAACTTATGTGCACCACATCAGTCTGCACTTGTACTGATTTATTTACCTTTATCACCTTTAGCATTACATCAGCTTCTCTTCTATTGCATTGCCTCCCACATCCCTTACCATTCCCCTTACCTTTTGGTAACATTTATTTTGATAATTTTTTTTTTTTTTTTTTTTTTTGCACTATATATTATGGAGTTGATTTTCTATACACAGACTTCTTGTGCATTTTGTTTGATTCTAATTAGCGCTTTTTATATATTAACAACATTGTCTGTATTTTATACATAGCCTGTAGTAACTTTTTAGCCTCCATCCCAGCCAATATTGTTTATTGCTACTATTTGTTTTTCACTTACAGTTAACCCCTTGTTTGCCTGATGAAGCGGGCTTGACCCGCGAAACGCGTTGCATTTCCTACTGGGGTATTGTATAATAAACGTGTTATTTATTTAAAAACAGGTAGTCTGTTTTGCTTTTGGGAGGCAAGTCCACCACTTCCTCCCAGCAATTTTAAAGCTTTTATGAATTTTTATCCTGCTGGCGCCTCTGTACTGCATACTAACACACTACAAACATGCTGGGACACACACTACAAACATGCTGGGACACACACACTACAAACATGCTGGGACACACACTACAAACATGCTGGGACACACACACTACAAACATGCTAAGACACACACACTACAAACATGCTGGGACACACACTACAAACATGCTGGGACACACACACTACAAACATGCTGGGACACACACACTACAAACATGCTGGGACACACACACTACAAACATGCTGGGACACACACTACAAACATGCTGGGACACACACACTACAAACATGCTGGGACACACACACTACAAACATGCTGGGACACACACACTACAAACATGCTGGGACACACACTACAAACATGGTGGGACACACACACTACAAACATGCTGGGACACACACTACAAACATGCTGGGACACACACTACAAACATGCTGGGACACACACTACAAACATGCTGGGACACACACACTACAAACATGCTGGGACACACACTACAAACATGCTGGGACACATACTACAAACATGCTGGGACATACACACTACAAACATGCTGGGCCACACACACTACAAACATGCTGGGACACACACTACAAACATGCTGGGACATACACACTACAAACATGCTGGGACACACAGTACAAACATGCTGGGACACACACTACAAACATGCTGGGACACACACTACAAACATGCTGGGACATACACACTACAAACATGCTGGGACATACACACTACAAACATGCTGGGACATACACACTACAAACATGCTGGGACACACACACTACAAACATGCTGGGACACACACTACAAACATGCTGGGACACACACTACAAACATGCTGGGACATACACACTACAAACATGCTGGGACACACACACTACAAACATGCTGGGATACACTACAAACATGCTGGGACATACACACTACAAACATGCTGGGACACACACACTACAAACATGCTGGGACATACACACTACAAACATGCTGGGACACACACTACAAACATGCTGGGACACACACTACAAACATGCTGGGACATACACACTACAAACATGCTGGGACACACAGTACAAACATGCTGGGACACACACTACAAACATGCTGGGACACACACTACAAACATGCTGGGACACACACACTACAAACATGCTGGGACACACACTACAAACATGCTGGGACACACACTACAAACATGCTGGGACATACACACTACAAACATGCTGGGACACACACACTACAAACATGCTGGGACATACACACTACAAACATGCTGGGACACACAGTACAAACATGCTGGGACACACACTACAAACATGCTGGGACACACACTACAAACATGCTGGGACATACACACTACAAACATGTTGGGACACACAGTACAAACATGCTGGGACACACACTACAAACATGCTGGGACACACACTACAAACATGCTGGGACATACACACTACAAACATGCTGGGACACACAGTACAAACATGCTGGGACACACACTACAAACATGCTGGGACACACACTACAAACATGCTGGGACATACACACTACAAACATGCTGGGACACACACACTACAAACATGCTGGGACACACACTACAAACATGGTGGGACACACACACTACAAACATGCTGGGACACACACACTACAAACATGCTGGGACATACACACTACAAACCTGCTGGGACACACACACTACAAACATGCTGGGACACACACTACAAACATGCTGGGACATACACACTACAAACATGCTGGGACACACACTACAAACATGCTGGGACACACACACTACAAACATGCTGGGACACACACTACAAACATGCTGGGACACACTACAAACATGCTGGGGCACACACTACAAAGGGGAACAGAGGGATTTGGTTCCCAAAGAGGGACTGTCCCTCCAAAAGAGGGACAGTTGGGATCTATGCACACTACAAACATGCTAAGACACACACACACAGTACAAACATGCATGTGAGGTCCCTGACACCTGACAATGCTGGTTTCACTGAGAATGTCTGATATGACATTAGATTATGAGCTCCAGTGAAGACAGAGAAAGCTGGGAATGCTTCTATGGGTTCTATAAAATGTTAATATGTACCAGTAAATACAAGGAATAAATATTAAAACATAGAGTGGAGGAGATTTCAGCTTCATAACAATGCTGTGCCTACAGTGCATGTGACGGAGGGCTGCCTGTTGTGTGGCAGCGCAATATAGCAGGGATGTCAGCAAGTATAATGAAGAATGCCAGTTCACTTAGAATTGTCCAGAGGAAGACATGCAGTTGTTTCACACATCAGGCAGGCTCTGCGGTGAGCTGGCATGTATTATAATAATAGGAGACAGGTCGCTGTACACCTATTAACTAAGAACAGGAAACCGTGAAAGTCTATTTCTGGCTGCCTAATTCTCACTTAGGAGATGCTTGTCTCACAGTCCAAAAGCAGGAGGCAGTTTTACCATAATATTTCACACTGACTCTGCCTAGGGGTATGGATACAATACAAATATAATAGGGGGATTTACACACCTGAACTATATGCACAATCGGCACATAAAGAAATAGTATACGTATAGAACAGTACAGATGATGTATTGGTAATGATGCCTAACCAATGATGAATGATTGGAAACTGGGCAGAGAAAGTGGCAGTTGGGCCCTCTGACACCCACTAGGCCCCAGGCACCTGCCTAGGTTGCCTTATGGATGATCCTGCTCTACGCCTAACAGCAACACACCTCCAAGATGCCTTGCTAAAGAAACTGAGGGTAAAGGTGCTGGACTGGCCAAGCATGTCTCCAGACCTAAAACCTATTGACCATCTGTGGGGCATTTTGTAAGGGGAGGAGGAGGAGCAAAAGGTCTCTAATGTCCACCAGCTTCATCATTGAGAAGTGGAATAGGATTGCAGTGGCAACCTGTGAAGCTCTAGTGAGCTCCATGCCCAAGAGAGTTAAGTTAGGGCTGGAAAATAATGGTGGACACACAAGATATTGACACATTAGGCACAATTATGACATTCTTTACTTATGGGGTGTGCTCACTTTTGTTGTGAGGTTTAGACATTGATAGGTATGTGTTGAGTTATTTTGATGGGATGACTAATTTACACTGTTATACAAGCTGCATACTGACTTCTTATATTTTGTATCAAAGTGTCATATCTTCAGGCTGGAAAAAAAAAATCCTACCAATATTATAAATGGGAAAGTTCGGATGTTTGGATGTTTGTTACTCAATCACGCAACAATGGCTGAACGGATTTAAATGAAATTTGGCACACACATAGTACATTACCTGGAATAAAATATAGGATACTTTTTATCCCCGTAACCAAAAAGTGGGCAGAGACAAATACAAATTTCACTGGGGAAATGTAAACTGCATCCATTCTTACACTGTGTATGGTAGGGTTCTCACACTTTGCACAGTTGGTCACTGGGATTAATATTCAGAAAAGTGGGTGGAGCCTACAAAAGCCAATCAAAATTCACCTATTGATTTTTAAGGGGAATATTGAATTGCTGCTATTCTTGCACTGTTAAAGGCCCAATCCTCAAACCTGGTACAGTTGGTCATTGGGTGACTGGGGTTCAAATTCAGAAAATGGGGTGGGGTCACAAACAGCCAATCAGATTTGTTTCATTTCAATGCAAATTAATGATGCTAAAGACCGCGAAGCTCACAAACTTGGTCATTAAAGGGGCAGTTTAGGGAAAATTATGGTTTTCCATTAATCACATATCAGTTATTTAATAAGGAGAGCATACGTTTCTCCATAGACCTTGTGTTAAAAAAAAGTAGATGATAACACTAATTCTGCTTTTTAAGAAAGCTGAGCTGCGTCAATACCATGCTCTAAGCAACGGACTTCACTGATAGTAGCAGACGCTACAGCTGATTTATAACGGCTGGCTCACTCACTACAGAGAGTTATGCTGTTTTCACATGTAACTAGCTAAGTAAATAAACAAATAGGCTGCTAAGTAAGTAACTAATTAGCAGCCTGTTTTATCTATTTACTTAGCTAGTTACATGTGAGAACAGCATGGCTCTCTGTAGTGAGTGAATCAGCCGTTATAAATCAGCTGGAGTGTCTGCTACTATCAGTGAAGTCCGTCGCTTAGAGCATGATAATGACGCAGCTCAGCGGTCTTAAAAAGCAGAATTAGGGCCCTTTTTCACTAGCAGTCGCTAGCGTTCACGCTGAACGCTAGCGACTGCTGAATCGCAAAAGGTAAAAAATTACCAGCGATTTCCCGACGTTTGTGGGCGCGATTTTGCTATGCTATGCACTGCATAGCAAAATCGCGGCAAATATCGCTCCGCGCCGCGATCGCGTTTCAGGCAAAAACGAATCGCGGTAGTGGAAATACCCTACCGCGATTCCTATGTTATTTAGCAAACTCTAGCGATTGTAAAATCGCTAGCGGTTTGCGATTTTGCGGTTTGCGCTAGTGGAAAAGGTCCCTTAGTGATATCATCTACTTTTTTTTAACACAAAGTCTATGGAGAAATGTATGCTCTCCATATTAAATAACTGATATAGGGTTAATGGAAAATAATAATTTTCACTAAACTGCCCCTTTAAGTAATTGAGTAATTGTATGTTAGGGTTAGAAAAAGTGGGAGAAGCCAACACTAGCCAAATACATACCCGGCAACGTTGGGCCATCATCTAGAAAGTAGATAGATAACTGTTCTACTTACATGGGCAGCACGGTGGCGTAGTGGTTAGCTCTCTCGCCTTGCAGCGCTGGGTCCCTGATTCGAATCCCAGCCAGGGCACTATCTGCAAAGAGTTTGTATGTTCTCTCCGTGTCTGCGTGGGTTTCCTCCGGGCACTCCGGTTTCCTCCCACATTCCAAAAACATACAGATAAGTTAATTGGCTCCCCTAAAAAATTGGCCCTAGACTACATTACTTACACTACATAATATAGACATATGGCAATGGTAGGGATCAGATTGTGAGCTCCTTTGAGGGACAGTTAGTGACAAGGCTGGCTTGTGCACCATTATTGTTTTTAAATTTTAATATAGATTCCCATGCAGTTTAGTTAGGAGGGGGGCAGATGAGAGGGTATATCCTGCACGCTGGTGCCCCCTGCTGGCCATATAGCCATTGTCTATATGCAACTGAAACCCTCTCCTATGACTAGCTGAGTAGCTCAGCTTCTGTTTGAATCAATCACTGCAGACTAGGTGTCATGTGTATGTGCACTTCTTGATTGGCTTACAAGCAGCCTGCAGGCTCTATATAAGCAGCAGAGAACTGTTTGGGAAGTGAGTTTCTCCTGTGTGTTTGGTAAGTTTCAGAGCAGTTGGGGACAAGCTCCTGGGTGTGGCAGATCCAGGGCTTGGCTGCGCTCACATATGGTGTTGCATGCTGGTTCTGGGGCCCCGGGCAGTAAGAGTTCCTGGGGCCCCAGGCTGGCTTGTGCACCATTATTGTTTTTAACAGTTAGTGACAAGACAATATATATATACATTGTACAGCGCTGCGTAATATGTCGGCGCTATATAAATACTAAATAATAATAATAATAATAATACTTACATAACATATGTATTGCACTACCCTAGAAACTGCACTGTCATATATAGCTTGCTTTGTAAACACATACTAGCACAGCATAGATTGTATTGCATAGATTGTAAGCCTTTGGCAGGGTCCTCCCTTCCCTAGTGTATTCTACATGATCGTGTGCTTCTTTCCTATGACAGCCTCTTACTTGTATTACTGGGCCTACCTATCCAGCCCAAAATCGCATGATCATGTATCTTGTGTCCCATTTGCCTTGTTTAGCTTTGCCCTATGTTGTATAAGGCTTAGGTTGTAGACTGCATAATAAAAACAGAGCAGTGGGTAAATGGAATTTGATTGTATGGCTGATAACCCTACTTTAAAATGTATGTGTACTGCAAAGGAGACTGGACATAGACTTTTATTCAAAGTCACGCAGAAAGTTAGAATAATGTTATCAGTTACAATGCACTAGTACTGTGAACAGCCCCTTAGAATTGTATGGGCAGTGAGTTGGGATGCAGAATTATTGTGCAACACAATTGAATGTGCAGAGCTTTTAGGTGTTTCAAGCTCTGCACCTTGGCTACCCAGACACTGCTTTATTTGATCTGAGGAAGCGGACTGTACTTGGCGAAATGCATTATCGTTTTTGTCTGATTGTTAAAATTTCTTTCTTAAATTAGTGTTGCCCCTTCGTCTTAGAGGTAAGCCATTTTATGTTTATTGCATCCATTATTATTTTTTGGGGCTCCTTCTCCCACCCAGTGATGGATCATTACTGGAACACTTCTAGACTGCTTTCATGTTACAATATAAACTGGCAATATTTTTTCCCATAAAGTGGGACAACTTATTAGTAAGAAGCATTCCTGGAGAGCCTTATGGAAGACTGATGTCATCTCATCTTCAGGTGAAAGATGCTATCCCAAGTTCTAGGAGCAAAACTATTATGGCTGCCCCATCATGAATTTGTTGCAAATGTAAGCAGATTATTTTTGCATTTGCAGGTCCATAATTATAAGTTATTTTATGGACAGTTAGCGGAAACCATTTAACAGGCAGGGTTTTTACTGTTGTCTGATAAAGTGTAGGTACACTTTAACCACTTCCTTGCTAGCAGTCTATCCATCAGTTTAGTGCCTTCTTGTAATGATCTGCTCAGCTGCCTGTGCAGGCAGGCAGCTTTTTGACCATTGTTTAGGTTTGCATGCTGCAGGACTCTGGAAAGAAGAGCTTCTGTCAGTTTTGCAGCTTGTGCTTGCTGAGGAATTTGCATATGTTGTCATGCAAATTGCCTGGCCACATTCATCGGAGGCGTGTACTATAAGTACTATGTGTTTCCCACAATGCTTCGCTGGTCATAAGGATTTAGTCCTGTGTAACACTCCTGCCGGGAGTGTCAGCCATGCTCTTTGTTTGAAGATCAGCTTAGAGTAATTCCTGGAAAACTGCACTAGGCAGGTTTCCTTAGTGCAGTTAGGATTGCTTATCTGTTTGTTTGTTCTGCTGCTATTGTCCTGTCCCAGCGGTGGTCGACAGGAAATGGTTCTGATCTCTGTTCTTGGAGTATAGCTGGTGCAGCGGTTGTTACCAGCTATCTCTTCTGATCTGTCTCACTTGGATCGCACTAGCATCTTGCGCTAGCACTGTGGATCCTTCTGTTCTGTCTCCTGGAATCGCGCTAGCCACTTTCCGCTAGTGCTGTGGATCCTTCTGTTCTGCTACTCTGTACCCGGATCGCGCTAGCCACTTTTGCTAGTGCTGTGGATCCTTCTGTTCTGTCTCCTGGGATCGCGCTAGCCACTTTCCGCTAGTGCTGTGGATCCCTCTGTTCTGCTACTCTGTACCTGGATCGCGCTAGCCACTTTCGCTAGCGCTGTGGATCCTTCTGTTCTGTCTCCTGGGATCGCGCTAGCCACTTTCCGCTAGTGCTGTGGATCCTTCTGTTCTGCTACTCTGTACCTGGATCGCGCTAGCCACTTTCGCTAGTGCTGTGGATCCTATCTCTCGCTTGTCCTTGTTTTCGTGTGTCTGTCTTGTCTGCTACGAACGCTTGCTGGAGGCTCTGTGAGTTAACCGTTAAGCAAGCGCTCGCGTCCTCTGTTACATGTTTGTCTTGTCTTGGTTAGTTAGGCGTGCTTGTCTCTATTGTGCTTATCACGTGGAGACCGCGCACGAACGCGTGCACTGTTGCGAATGAGTGCGGTGTTTGCGTTCAGTTAGCGTTTGTTATTTTCCTTGTTATTCTCATTGTATTATTTGCTGTGCCTTTGATAACCTCGTATTCTGTTCTGATCTGCCTTGTGTCACGTCTGGCGAACGCACCTCTCGCGATCGCGTTCCTATTTCATATCTGCTGTTGTGTGTGCACTGTCGCGGGGTGGTGACTAGGTTGGCGCACACACATACAACCTGTCCCTTTGCTCGTTCTCATTCGCAATCGCCTCTCTTGCGATTGCGTTCTGCGCTTCGTACAATTCCTGTCTGGCATTTGTGGAGGTACAGAGGATTGGTTCCTCTGCACTCCCCAGCGCCATCTGCCGACAGGAATTTCCCTCTACGGGTGCGTAGCACCTTTTGCTGGGTTCCTGCAATTACACGCTTGTGGAGCGTTTCCGCCGTGTCAGCGCACGCGTTGTGCGCTGATCACGGAGAAAGTTCCACAATCGTTACACTTCTTTTTTTTTGCTTTTTTAGATGTGACACTCTCTCTGATCATAGCTCTTACAAAGTTTATCTTACAAACAAAATAATTGGTACAATTTTTTAACAGCTAGGGTTTGCTTTTCTACATATGAAAAAAACTCTCTCACACACACAATGCAACATTTTTGTTTGTTTTTAAATATTTGATGGTGGCACATATACAACATATCATTCATATAGATTACTGGCCACATTTTAACAATTAAAAGAAAATAAACATAGCACAAGTCATAGACAGTTGATATACTGTATGGTGTTATCAGTGTATTTTAGTAGTCTGTGACAATCTGACACATGTATATGTATCTCAATATATAAGTGTATAGTATTACAGGAAATGTAACATATCTAAACTTGACCATTCAACCGGTCAAAATAAAAAGAGATCTCGTAATAGAAGAAAAATGTAAAACGTAGTAAATTATAAAAAGAAGTATAAACATAGAGGTAACATATAACACATTATTCCACCCGCGCCATACGGTAAAAAGAATTATTACCTAACAAACTCCCATTGTGCTTTCAAAATTTCCAACCATTACCTGTAACACACTTACCTTATGCACTTTTAGCTTCCAACTCCCTTCCAGGTTATAACCATCAGAGCCCAACAGGCATGTCACTATATCAGGTTCAAAGCAACATTTTTGAAAAATTATACTATTTTAAAAAGACAATTAACATGTTTTATTAATACAATAATAACAATATTCACATTATGGCTATTGTTAAAGTAACTAGTTTAAAGTGGCCAATTTAAAATGTATCTTTCAATTATTATTCATTTCATATTAAACATCTATAATCTTAGCTTAGCATTGTCTTTTTATTTACAGTGGGTTGCAAAAGTATTCGGCCCCCTTGAAGCTTTCCACATTTTGTCATATTACTGCCACAAACATGAATCAATTTTATTGGAATTCCTTGAGAAAGACTAATACAAAGTGGTGTACACATGAGAAGTGGAATGAAAATCATACATGATTCCAAACATTTTTTACAAATAAATAACTGTAAAGTGGTGTGTGCATAATTATTCGGCCCCCTTTGATCTGAGTGCAGTCAGTTGCCTATAGACATTGCCTGATGAGTGCTACTGACTAAATAGAGTGCACTTGTGTGTAATCTAATGTCAGTACAAATACAGCCTCAGAGGTTGTCTAAGAGAATATTGGGTCTTTGAATGCAAAAATATCAAAACTTTATTGACACAAAATTGAGTATATTAAAAATTCCTCTGAGGGAGGTTCCTTGCGGATGTTTCAGTACAGAATGACAGCACAAGTGTAAACTTTGTTGTAGACTTAATGCATTTATAGAAAAAGGCAACAACACGTTCGTTTCGGGCACTAAAAACCCTTCATCAGGCCAAATTGCAGAAAGCACTATCTGTTAATCCTGTATACAATACATGGTCAGAACACCAAAGGAGCAAGGAGACATCTGAGCCGACCAGATGTAAAGTACACAATCCCAATGGCTGACATGTCATAAAATACACATATCCTGCTGCACTCCTACTTCTTGTTTCGAGAACCACCCACCCTCGGCTTTCCAGCCTTTACGTGTGTAAAGTTGTTTCAGAGGCACTCTCTGTTGGTAACTCCAGAGTGTGATGTTGTCCCCCGCGTCTCTCCGGCAGGAGAATTGACGCCTCCTACTCGTTCCTCTCCAATCTGGAACCATCTCACTCTGCATAACCAAGACAAGGTACCCCTGAATCACACACTCCACCTTTTGCACGTACCCCGTGTACTGCAATGTACCTTTTAACAAACCTTTGGATCGGTGCGTCGATTCTGGGAGTGTGGTATTAAATAGCAGATTTACACTGCCATTCAATCCCCACTGCCCGCACACCTGACCCTTCAGACCTTTCACCCACATTGTGCCATGAAATTTGTTTCCTCCTGGCACAAATGCTCTTTTCCTCCGTCCCTGCATGGTCCATCTGTGCCAAGCGGAGGGAGGTGTGAAAGGATTAGTACCTTTGTCACCCAACATTAACATGCTTGGGCCTTGCATTCTCAGTAACCCCTTATTATACATGAGAATGTCCTCTCTTCGTTCTCCTAGGACAGAATAGCAACCTAGGATCACCATCAGCATGGTACTCTTCATTATAAAAGCACCACCTTGGGAAAGAAAAACATTAGCACTTTGCATTATGCTTTGCTCAGACAGTTTTGTTAGTCTCTTTCCGATCTCCGAAATCTCGTGTTTTAGTCTCTTTCCAATTTCAGGAATCTCGTGTTTTAGTCTCTTTCCGATTTCAGGAATCTCGTGTTTTAGTCTCTTTCCGATTTCAGGAATCTCGTGTTCCTCCAAGCTTAGATTGGCATCTGGAACCTTTCGCTTATCCGACTGATATCTCCATCCTTGCTGCCAGCACTGCAGCTGTCTCCATTCCATATTGCCAAACACCTGAAATCGAAATACAAACAAATCAATTCTTATTAATGATTTGGGATTCGCCCTGCGGCTTGTACTCTGTAAATTGATCAATATATACCGTAATTGATCTCGTTGTCTTATGGTTCTCATGAACTCTGTTTACTCTTATTGGTAGATTGGAGTTAAACTTCACCCCCCTACCTCAGTACTATCCTCAGTACTTACCTGTTTAAAATATGCTCCCGCGGACTTCACCTATGGAAGCTCGCTTCACCTTTGGAAGCTCTCACCCCATTGCAGCTCACTCCACATCCCCCCTTATCTGTCCATGCGCGGCCGTCGCATGCACAGATTACGGATGCCACACCTGATGCTGCTTTGCAGGTGAGCCTGCAATGCTCTTACTCATTATCGCATTTACTTATCTAGAACTTCATCGCGATACCAGCTCTGCTAGAAGTTCTGTGTGTTGTACCCTCTGACCAATGTTTGCCGTGCCACCACCCCCAGACTTCACAAAAAAACGGCTGCCTCCCTGTAGGAAGGAGCACTTTGCACTTAAACTACACAGGGTGCAGGGCTAAGCATACCAGCGTCGCATGCCTGTATGCAGATCCCTGAATGCCCACTTGGTAGGTAGCCACATGGCAAACAGCGTACTGATACACTGTCACTCTGTATTTTATTTTTTTAATGACATGTATTTTATGACATGTCAGCCATTGGGATTGTGTACTTTACATCTGGTCGGCTCAGATGTCTCCTTGCTCCTTTGGTGTTCTGACCATGTATTGTCTACAGGATTAACAGATAGTGCTTTCTGCAATTTGTCCTGATGAAGTGTTTTTAGTGCCCGAAACGAACGTGTCATTGCCTTTTTCTATAAATGCATTAAGTCTACAACAACGTTTACACTTGTGCTGTCATTCTGTACTGAAACATCCGCAAGGAACCTCCCTCAGAGGAATTTTTAATATACTCAATTTTGTGTCAATAAAGTTTTGATAGTTTTGCATTCAAAGATCCTGTATGAACCCTTCTTCTTTTGGTCCTTTTTACGTATACAAAGTTCTGTGAAAGGGTGGAGTGGTTGACCTTCAAAAGGACGGAAAGGTTTTTTTGTCTTCTCCTTTTTATAAAAAAGACCAGACTCCCAATTATATTTAAATAAGAGAATATTGGGAGCAGCAACACACAGAAGTCCAAAGAACACACAAGACAGGCCAAGGATCAAGTTAATGAGAAATTTAAAGCAGGCTTAGGCTACAAAAAGATTTCCAAAGCCTTGAACATCCCACGGAGCACTGTTCAAGCGATCATTCAGAAATGGAAGGAGTATGGCACAACTGTAAACCTACCAAGACAAGGCCATCCACCTAAATTCACAGGCCGAACAAGGAGAGCGCTGATCAGAAATGCAGTCAAGAGGCCCATGGTTGTTATAAACTGTTCTTATCACCTTGCTTCGACACCATCGTCTCACAGACTGTGAGATCACTTGACTCTCCACACCGCAAACAGGATATAGACTTTCTCAGGCTTCTTCAATGTTTACGTTATTTATTCAGGAAACAGGAATACAGATAGATACATTCATCTCCTGGCAAAGCAGACTTCCATGTTGCGTTACAGCTGCTTGAGTATCTTCCTACTGAAGATACCCAGGTCTTCTTGTATCTACTCTATGTTACAGCTAGACTACCTATGTACAGCATACATTATATCAGATTACAGAAAGGAATAACATGCTTAGAGGTCCAAGTCGGCCTTGCGAGCTATTGCAGAAAGAAGAAGCAGAAGTGAGTTCTCCATTGCTCGCTCCAGATTTAATACCGACTAGGAAAGAGTTAAATATGACATCATCTTCGCCACCCCCTATATCAGTCTATTGGTGGACCCACTCGTGGTGTCATCATACCCGCCTACTCGATTAATAATCAATGAGGCACTTGACCCAGATGCAGGCATGTGGATGTTTAGTAAATATGGCCAATGTTTACTGTTCCTGTCCTGTAAGTAGAGGTCAGAGTAAACCAATGGCCTTCTTTAGGAACATGTTCTCAGTATCTGCGTGTATCTTCTGCTACACGCAGACCCTGAGATGCCTCTGCCTGCATCACCAAACCTCTATCTATTTTAAAGGCATACACTGCGGACAAGCCTTTTACATAAAACTCAGGCCAAGTAACTGAGGCCTACTTAAATTATAACAATCCCCCCTAAAACGGCTTGACCCGCAGATCCCAGCGTCTGAACCTCCCAGTACCTGGTTTCTTTCTTGTATGTTTCACTTTTCGATGTTCGTGCTCACACAACTTCTCTGCTCTAGGCGGTTACCCCTGGAAGAGAGAGAGCAAGACCTCTTGGTCTTCCTGTAACCAGGCTCTCTGGGGAGGCCCTACTTCTAAGTCCCTCAATACCACATGCTCAGCATTTGCGTCACTTGCGTATCACTCACAAACTTGCATGACCACAGAAAAGTGAAACTCGTTTGTTTGTTACTCGATGGAGCAGTGCCAGGTGCCTTCTAAAAGAGCGCCTTGATACAATCAGCTCCATCACAGGTACTACTAAACCTATACCCGTAACCCTGTAGATCCCTTAATTTAAACTATTGGTTCAGTAGATTGTTTATGAGGCACCAATCTCTGGACCAGGTTAATTTATTTTACGTAATTTTAACCCGCAACCTCACCTGGACAATGATGCCTAAAGTTGTCATCCCCCATCCAGACGACCAGTGGGTGTAGAAAGAACTTTGGAACTGCAGATGCCCCGTCCGAGTGTCCCTGGAACATCACCGGAACCTTTGTCCACCAGGGCAGACTGGAACTCACTTGCTCATTTTTGTGTTCTACCTCGTTAAGATCACCTGTATCATGGTGAAATCTTACCTCTAACTTAGTGTACTGTTTGTTTAACCTTTGTAACAAAATGTGGTCGTCTTGGATCAAACCCTGTTCCCCTTTGTCCCATGTCGGGTTCTCTTTCAGGACGGGAACTACCCGTGAAACTTTGACCTTTAGAGTTCTCTTAACAATTTGAGAAACAACGTCATCAAACCTGGATGACAGGATCCATATGGGATCTCCACTCACACAATATGTTCCCCTTGGAAACTCCCCCTTATCGGAACAATTATGAGAATATACCTTGAATGTATCATTAGACCTTATGTTAAAAAACCAAACCTTTCCTTCAGCCACCGGAACTATCGGTTGGGCTTCAGGGTGGATCTTTTGAATGGTAGCCTCGCATTCTGCGTTATTGAGCCTGCAGGCTTCTTCACTAAATTTGACTTGCCCCGGCCAACGCAGGTACTTCTGCAAGAATTGCCCACATGAGGACAACTCACTTGCTTCACCTCCCCGTCTAGCACCAAAAAAGGTTGACCTCTCAGGTCCTGGTGTAAGACCCGGGTTGAGGTGGGAACTAAGGAAGTGGCGGTGCCTAAAGGAATGTTGCACCGTTTCCATTTGTTCACCCAAACATCTCGAAGCTGCCATGCAAAAGATCCTTCTCCAGAAAAATTAATATACCTCCCCTTGTCCAATCTCTCACTGACAAAATATGTCCCCAGCTGTCCTGATTGGACCTCTTCCCCCCTTATCTCCTGAGGCACACTATGTACCTGAGGTCGGGAAGATTGTACTCTCTGCAATCGTTCGATTAAGAGTACCTCTTCACTTACCCAACTATCATGAGGATAAGCTGTTGCATATGGACTGTGTAATATCGTCCCCTGTTGTGACCCGTGTGGTGTGAATGGGGTTCCCTGTGTGGGCTTTCCCTCCCCCGGGACCGCTCTCCCCACCCTCTTTGTCACCTGGAAATGTGGCTTGATCTCGATTTTTACTTCTTGTTTCGAGAACCACCCACCCTCGGCTTTCCAGCCTTTACGTGTGTAAAATTGTTTCAGAGGCACTCTCTGTTGGTAACTCCAGAGTGTGATGTTGTCCCCCGCGTCTCTCCGGCAGGAGAATTGACGCCTCCTACTCGTTCCTCTCCAATCTGGAACCATCTCACTCTGCATAACCAAGACAAGGTACCCCTGAATCACACACTCCACCTTTTGCACGTACCCCGTGTACTGCAATGTACCTTTTAACAAACCTTTGGATCGGTGCGTCGATTCTGGGAGTGTGGTATTAAATAGCAGATTTACACTGCCATTCAATCCCCACTGCCCGCACACCTGACCCTTCAGACCTTTCACCCACATTGTGCCATGAAATTTGTTTCCTCCTGGCACAAATGCTCTTTTCCTCCGTCCCTGCATGGTCCATCTGTGCCAAGCGGAGGGAGGTGTGAAAGGATTAGTACCTTTGTCACCCAACATTAACATGCTTGGGCCTTGCATTCTCATTAACCCCTTATTATACATGAGAATGTCCTCTCTTCGTTCTCCTAGGACAGAATAGCAACCTAGGATCACCATCAGCATGGTACTCTTCATTATAAAAGCACCACCTTGGGAAAGAAAAACATTAGCACTTTGCATTATGCTTTGCTCAGACAGTTTTGTTAGTCTCTTTCCGATCTCCGAAATCTCGTGTTTTAGTCTCTTTCCAATTTCAGGAATCTCGTGTTTTAGTCTCTTTCCGATTTCAGGAATCTCGTGTTTTAGTCTCTTTCCGATTTCAGGAATCTCGTGTTCCTCCAAGCTTAGATTGGCATCTGGAACCTTTCGCTTATCCGACTGATATCTCCATCCTTGCTGCCAGCACTGCAGCTGTCTCCATTCCATATTGCCAAACACCTGAAATCGAAATACAAACAAATCAATTCTTATTAATGATTTGGGATTCGCCCTGCGGCTTGTACTCTGTAAATTGATCAATATATACCGTAATTGATCTCGTTGTCTTATGGTTCTCATGAACTCTGTTTACTCTTATTGGTAGATTGGAGTTAAACTTCACCCCCCTACCTCAGTACTATCCTCAGTACTTACCTGTTTAAAATATGCTCCCGCGGACTTCACCTATGGAAGCTCGCTTCACCTTTGGAAGCTCTCACCCCATTGCAGCTCACTCCACATCCCCCCTTATCTGTCCATGCGCGGCCGTCGCATGCACAGATTACGGATGCCACACCTGATGCTGTTTTGCAGGTGAGCCTGCAATGCTCTTACTCATTATCGCATTTACTTATCTAGAACTTCATCGCGATACCAGCTCTGCTAGAAGTTCTGTGTGTTGTACCCTCTGACCAATGTTTGCCGTGCCACCACCCCCAGACTTCACAAAAAAACGGCTGCCTCCCTGTAGGAAGGAGCACTTTGCACTTAAACTACACAGGGTGCAGGGCTAAGCATACCAGCGTCGCATGCCTGTATGCAGATCCCTGAATGCCCACTTGGTAGGTAGCCACATGGCAAACAGCGTACTGATACACTGTCACTCTGTAAACGGCAATTCTATCATCTGTATAATTGCCCCATGAACTGCTGTCAGTCCTTGTTCTTTGTGCTACAATTGACAGGAGCTGGAAAAAAACACCTTTGACCAATCAGTGGACGAAAAAACCGCACCAAAAAACAGCCCCAGCCCAGCATAGACCTCCCAGTCCAGCTCTGGCTCTGTCCACGACAAAACCGGAAAAAACGTTACCGCTCTGCAACAGCGGCGACGGAAACCCGTATTGGTCAACTCCCTTTTTTCCACCTCCGGCACCCCCCCCTGATGCGCTGTCCCCCCTTTTCTATTGGGAACTTATGCTGCACCACCCATTAAGGTGCCCCACTTACAGGAATAATCCCATAAGCAACTCAGTACAGACACTTCCCTGACCTGCACTGCTACGTGTGTCCCTGCACCTAGCTGGGACACTTTTCCTAACCGTGCTCCTGCTAATCATACAGTAATAGCTTGTTGCACGTATCCTGGCATTCCTTTCCACGGACTCAGGGAAAACCTCTGGGGAAATACTTTGAGACCCGAGACCCTCAGTAGACTGTCTCTGTATTTCTATCCCCCTCCCTTTCAGCTGCTCTGCCCGGAGCCGCGAGCACAGCCTGACGTGACGTGGATCCCCCAGCCCCTCCTCCCCCCCTGCCATGACGTGTGGGGGCCATGACTCTCGGGGGCGGGCTCTCTCCACTGCCGCCATTTCGAGTCCTGGACTGCCAGCTAAAATGGCTGCTCCCATAGCAGCCTCTCGTTTCCTATATCTTAGGAGAAAGAACAAAATACACACAGAACAAACATTGTTATGCATAGTTACACACAGCATCGATACCTTTTACCGAGAGTCAGCCTTCCGCTACCTATCCTCTCTGGGACGCTTGCCAAACTTGAGACCAACCGCGTCACAGCTGCAATGCTAAATATTTTACATCCTAGCATCACCCAGGAACGTGGAACCCTCTCTCTCCTCACAAAACATCTGCAGTTTATCTCTGCCATAACTCAAACTTACTCAAGCGCACAGCGTAACTATAAACCATATAAACATATTAAACCAATAGCTGAGACGAACAACAGACGAGCTGGCTGAACAACATAACAGATGCAGATATTTACAAGCATGTTAGCAGCTCTGACTGGAAATACGAGAAACTTGCAGAACATCTCACAAACAGAAAGACACTCGATTTCCTCTTCTATCCCCTCTCCCTCCCATCCAGTACTAACAGAAGCACCGCTGGCTTATCTCCTGCTGCGGGGGACCCCCCTCCCCCCTGCTCTATCTGGACATTCTTCCCAGCCTCTGTAGAGATGGGGAGAGAAGAGAAGAGAAAAAAAAACCCAATCGACTTCTTTCCAGCAAAAACATGCCTGAAACAAATGCAGAAATAACCCCCACGTAAATATGCAACACAGGAAACTTGAATCCGCAGAAACCAAACAAAACACATAAACTCTGACAACCGCACCCTGCATTTACAAGATGCGAAACCCGCAGCCTCCACGCTGCAATTAACACACAACACAGAACACATTATCCTCCTCTCATACAATAAAGATAATGCAACATAACAACGTAAAACATACTTGCCTGAGCAGAGGACTTTGTAAGCCTGCGAATTCGACCAGCTTATGGCAACTTTTTCACGACACTGAGTGGATCTCTGGAACTCCTGAGCGTCACCTCTGTGTACCCACACTGGCTCAGCGGATCGATATCCAGCGGCAGCTGCCAGCCGGCCTCGGAGCGTTCCAGTCACCTGCGATCCGGTTTAGGCTATGACTGATGTGCACTTACAGCCAAAGTTTAACATCCACGAGTGTCGCCGCTGGTTCTCTTGAATTGCAGCCCGTGTGTGCTCGGCTCCCACACACTCACACCAGCTTATCAGTATCAGCTTGATAAGCTTTACAGTCCGTGTCCGTCTATTCCGCTTGTTTTGCTATGGAATATCTTGAAACCACTTTCTTCGGCCCCGGCCCCGTCTGCCTGTATTGTTGGACATGGAAGGATTTCAGGCACCACTGTTATAAACTGTTCTTATCACCTTGCTTCGACACCATCGTCTCACAGACTGTGAGATCACTTGACTCTCCACACCGCAAACAGGATATAGACTTTCTCAGGCTTCTTCAATGTTTACGTTATTTATTCAGGAAACAGGAATACAGATAGATACATTCATCTCCTGGCAAAGCAGACTTCCATGTTGCGTTACAGCTGCTTGAGTATCTTCCTACTGAAGATACCCAGGTCTCCTTGTATCTACTCTATGTTACAGCTAGACTACCTATGTACAGCATACATTATATCAGATTACAGAAAGGAATAACATGCTTAGAGGTCCAAGTCGGCCTTGCGAGCTATTGCAGAAAGAAGAAGCAGAAGTGAGTTCTCCATTGCTCGCTCCAGATTTAATACAGACTAGGAAAGAGTTAAATATGACATCATCTTCGCCACCCCCTATATTAGTCTATTGGTGGACCCACTCGTGGTGTCATCATACCCGCCTACTCGATTAATAATCAATGAGGCACTTGACCCAGATGCAGGCATGTGGATGTTTAGTAAATATGGCCAATGTTTACTGTTCCTGTCCTGTAAGTAGAGGTCAGAGTAAACCAATGGCCTTCTTTAGGAACATGTTCTCAGTATCTGCGTGTATCTTCTGCTACACGCAGACCCTGAGATGCCTCTGCCTGCATCACCAAACCTCTATCTATTTTAAAGGCATACACTGCGGACAAGCCTTTTACATAAAACTCAGGCCAAGTAACTGAGGCCTACTTAAATTATAACAATGGTGACTCTGGACGAGCTGCAAAGATCTACAGCTCAGGTGGGAGACTCTGTCCATAGGACAACTATTAGTCATGCACTGTACAAAGTTGGCCTTTATGAAAGAGTGGCAAGAAGAAAGGCATTGTTAACAGAAATCATAAGAAGTCCCGTTTGCAGTTTGCCACAAGCCTTGTGGGGGACACAGCAACCATGTGGAAGAAGGTGCTCTGGTCAGATGAGACCAAAATGGAACTTTTTGGCCAAAATGCAAAACGCTATGTGTGTCAGAAAACTAACACTGCACATCACTCTGAACACACCATCACCACTGTCAAATATGGTGGTGGCAGCATCATGCTCGGGGGGTGCATCTCTTCAGCAGGGACAGGGAAGCTGATCAGAGTTGATGGGAAGATAGATGGAGCCAAATACAGGGCAAACTTGGAAGAAAACCTCTTGGAGACTGCAAAAGACTTGAGACTGGGGCGGAGGTTCACCTTCCGGCAGGACAATGACCCTAAACATAAAGCCAGGGCAACAATGGAATGATTTAAAACAAAACATATCCATGTGTTAGAATGACCCAGTTAAAGTCCAGATCTAAATCCAATCGAGAATATGTGGCAAGATCTGAAAACTGCTGTTCACAAACGCTGGCCATCTAATCTGACTGAGCTGGAGCTGTTTTGCAAAGAAGAATGGGCAAGGATTTCAGTCTCTAGATGTCCAAAGCTGGTAGAGACATACCCTAAAAGACTGGCAGCTGTAATTGCAGCAAAAGGTGGTTCTACAAAGTATTGACTCAGCGGGCTGAATAATTATGCACACCCCACTTTGCAGTTATTTATATGTAAAAAATGTTTGGAATGATGTATGAGTTTCGTTCCACTTCTCACGTGTACACCACTGCATGTTTGTGGCAGTAATGTGACAAAATGTGGAAAACTTCAAGGGGGCCGAATACTTTTGCAACCCACTGTATGTAATAAATAATTATTTTAATGTTTGTTAATTTACTTTTTAAAAACAAATCAGCATTTTATTTTTTTCTTCTTTTTTTCTGTAAAGAAAACAAACACTGTTTCTATCAGTTAGAAACTCCATACTAACTGGAAAAAAAATGAAATAAATTATCCAATAAGAAATTGTTTATTTTGTTTACCTATCTTGTTGTTTTTAGTGTTCACTGTCAGATTTAAGAGAAATGTGATATAAAAAAATATTTCTTCTGGTTTCCATCTTTAAAAGTGACAACGCTTCTGCCCTTGTCTTCCTTTTTTTTTTTTTTTTTTTAACCCAGCTCATTGTTAATTTTCCACTTATTTTATAGCTTAGTACCAGGGGCGCCGCGAGGCATAAAGCGAACCAAGCGGTCGATTGGGGCCTCAAGATCGTAGGGGCCTCGGCGGCTCAGTGACGTCGGCGTGACGTCACTGTTTTCCCGCAGCCCCGCGGGGCTGGCAGAGCAGAGTAGGGCAGGGCTACGGGAAGATGGCCGCCGCCGAAGCCCTGCTCTGGAGACTATGCCTCCAGTACAGGGCTTCGGGTGGCCATCTTCCCGTAGCCCTGATTCAATCAGTGCGGGAGATTGGAGGAGGGAGGGAGCTCCGTGGGAACTGCGCGCCTGAGGAGCCGGCCAGGAGAGGAGACGGGGAGAGAAGACTTCTGCCAGTGCCAGGTGAGTAAATTCTTTTCTTTTTGCAGCTCTGAAAATGTGCCCTAATTGTGTTTGATTTCTGCTGAACTGTGCCCTAATTGTGTTTGATTTCTGCTGAACTGTTCCCTAATTGTGTTTGATTTCTGCTGAACTGTGCCCTAATTGTGTTTGATTTCTGCTGAACTGTGCCCTAATTGTGTTTGATTTCTGCTGAACTGTGCCCTAATTGCGTTTGATTTCTGCTGAACTGTTCCCTAATTGTGTTTGATTTCTGCTGAAAATGTGCCCTAATTGCGTTTGATATCTGCTGAAAATGTGCCCTAATTGCGTTTGATTTCTGCTGAACTGTGCCCTAATTGCGTTTGATTTCTGCTGAACTGTGCCCTAATTGCATTTGATTTCTGCTGAAAAGGTGCCCTAATTGCGTTTGATTTCTGCTGAAAATGTGCCCAAATTGCGTTTGATTTCTGCTGAAATGTGGCCCTAATTGCGTTTGATTTCTGCTGAAAATGTGCCATAATTGCGTTTGATTTCTGCTGAAATGTGGCCCAAATTGCGTTTGATTTCTGCTGAAATGTGGCCCTAATTGCATTTGATTTCTGGTGAAAATGTGCCCAAATTGCGTTTGATTTCTGCTGAAATGTGGCCCAAATTGCGTTTGATTTCTGCTGAAATGTGGCCCTAATTGCGTTTGATTTCTGCTGAAAATGTGCCATAATTGCGTTTGCTTTCTGCTGAAAATGTGCCCAAATTGCGTTTGATTTCTGCTGAAATGTGGCCCTAATTGCGTTTGATTTCTGCTAAAAATGTGCTATAATTGCGTTTGATTTCTGCTGAAAATGTGCCCAAATTGCGTTTGATTTCTGCTGAAATGTGGCCCTAATTGCGTTTGATTTCTGCTGAAAATGTGCCATAATTGCGTTTGATTTCTGCTGAAATGTGGCCCAAATTGCGTTTGATTTCTGCTGAAATGTGGCCCTAATTGCATTTGATTTCTGGTGAAAATGTGCCCAAATTGCGTTTGATTTCTGCTGAAATGTGGCCCAAATTGCGTTTGATTTCTGCTGAAATGTGGCCCTAATTGCGTTTGATTTCTGCTGAAAATGTGCCATAATTGCGTTTGCTTTCTGCTGAAAATGTGCCCAAATTGCGTTTGATTTCTGCTGAAATGTGGCCCTAATTGCGTTTGATTTCTGCTGAAAATGTGCTATAATTGCGTTTGATTTCTGCTGAAAATGTGCCCAAATTGCGTTTGATTTCTGCTGAAATGTGGCCCAAATTCTGTTTGTTTTCTGTTGAAATGTTGCACAAATTGCGTTTGTTTTCTGCTGAAATGTTGCACAAATTGCGTTTTTATTTTCTGGTGTCTGGGGTAACTGTTGCTGCATTTATTATTTAATGGTCATAGTTGGCTATATTTGCTGTGCTACGGTTAAGCTCCGCCCATACAATGTCATGGCCAAATCCATCTTTCGGCACACAGCGCGCGCCTCAATCACCCCCACATCCATTTTCCCCGCAAACAGCCCCGCCCCAATCTGCCCTCCAGCTCCACCCACATGTCATGGTCATGCCCACTTATGCGGGATAGCCACACCCATTTTTCGCCATGGCGCGCAGGATAGGGCCACTTCCTACAGTCCTCTTGGGGCCACAAAAAACTTAGCTGCACCCCTGTAGCTTACTGTCCCTCCCACAGCATGCATCACCTAGATAGCAGTTTTATATCACTGTGTGAACTCTTCAAAGAGGGGGGATTCAATTACCTTCTGGTCATAGTGTCCGTATCTTATCTGAAATAGAAAATGTCAGTTATTTGTATTTTGAGATAAGCTTGTTGCTATGGCTAAAAGAAAAAAAAGGCGTTTATATATACTGTATATTTGGGGCACTAACTATTCTTAGGCAATATTTTATTTTTGGGTGTTACAACCCCCTTTAAGCTTGACATATACACTAACTGAAGCCTCACAATAAAGCTACATGCATTCTTGGGAGACATCACCTAAAACAATCTCTTTGAAATGTGATGGGTAAAGGAAACCTGCAGTGAGAGGGATATAGATGTTGCCATAGTTATTTCCATTTAAACAATGTTAAACAATATCTAACTCTTGAACTCAAAAGTTAGCAGTATAAACAAACACTGTTTCTATCAGTTAGAAACTCCATACTAACTGGAAAAAAAATGAAATAAATTATCCAATAAGAAATTGTTTATTTTGTTTACCTATCTTGTTGTTTTTAGTGTTCACTGTCAGATTTAAGAGAAATGTGATATAAAAAAATATTTCTTCTGGTTTCCATCTTTAAAAGTGACAACGCTTCTGCCCTTGTCTTCCTTTTTTTTTTTTTTTTTTTTAACCCAGCTCATTGTTAATTTTCCACTTATTTTATAGCTTAGTACCAGGGGCGCCGCGAGGCATAAAGCGAACCAAGCGGTCGATTGGGGCCTCAAGATCGTAGGGGCCTCGGCGGCTCAGTGACGTCGGCGTGACGTCACTGTTTTCCCGCAGCCCCGCGGGGCTGGCAGAGCAGAGTAGGGCAGGGCTACGGGAAGATGGCCGCCGCCGAAGCCCTGCTCTGGAGACTATGCCTCCAGTACAGGGCTTCGGGTGGCCATCTTCCCGTAGCCCTGATTCAATCAGTGCGGGAGATTGGAGGAGGGAGGGAGCTCCGTGGGAACTGCGCGCCTGAGGAGCCGGCCAGGAGAGGAGACGGGGAGAGAAGACTTCTGCCAGTGCCAGGTGAGTAAATTCTTTTCTTTTTGCAGCTCTGAAAATGTGCCCTAATTGTGTTTGATTTCTGCTGAACTGTGCCCTAATTGTGTTTGATTTCTGCTGAACTGTTCCCTAATTGTGTTTGATTTCTGCTGAACTGTGCCCTAATTGTGTTTGATTTCTGCTGAACTGTGCCCTAATTGTGTTTGATTTCTGCTGAACTGTGCCCTAATTGCGTTTGATTTCTGCTGAACTGTTCCCTAATTGTGTTTGATTTCTGCTGAAAATGTGCCCTAATTGCGTTTGATATCTGCTGAAAATGTGCCCTAATTGCGTTTGATTTCTGCTGAACTGTGCCCTAATTGCGTTTGATTTCTGCTGAACTGTGCCCTAATTGCATTTGATTTCTGCTGAAAAGGTGCCCTAATTGCGTTTGATTTCTGCTGAAAATGTGCCCAAATTGCGTTTGATTTCTGCTGAAATGTGGCCCTAATTGCGTTTGATTTCTGCTGAAAATGTGCCATAATTGCGTTTGATTTCTGCTGAAATGTGGCCCAAATTGCGTTTGATTTCTGCTGAAATGTGGCCCTAATTGCATTTGATTTCTGGTGAAAATGTGCCCAAATTGAGTTTGATTTCTGCTGAAATGTGGCCCAAATTGCGTTTGATTTCTGCTGAAATGTGGCCCTAATTGCGTTTGATTTCTGCTGAAAATGTGCCATAATTGCGTTTGCTTTCTGCTGAAAATGTGCCCAAATTGCGTTTGATTTCTGCTGAAATGTGGCCCTAATTGCGTTTGATTTCTGCTAAAAATGTGCTATAATTGCGTTTGATTTCTGCTGAAAATGTGCCCAAATTGCGTTTGATTTCTGCTGAAATGTGGCCCTAATTGCGTTTGATTTCTGCTGAAAATGTGCCATAATTGCGTTTGATTTCTGCTGAAATGTGGCCCAAATTGCGTTTGATTTCTGCTGAAATGTGGCCCTAATTGCATTTGATTTCTGGTGAAAATGTGCCCAAATTGCGTTTGATTTCTGCTGAAATGTGGCCCAAATTGCGTTTGATTTCTGCTGAAATGTGGCCCTAATTGCGTTTGATTTCTGCTGAAAATGTGCCATAATTGCGTTTGCTTTCTGCTGAAAATGTGCCCAAATTGCGTTTGATTTCTGCTGAAATGTGGCCCTAATTGCGTTTGATTTCTGCTGAAAATGTGCTATAATTGCGTTTGATTTCTGCTGAAAATGTGCCCAAATTGCGTTTGATTTCTGCTGAAATGTGGCCCAAATTCTGTTTGTTTTCTGTTGAAATGTTGCACAAATTGCGTTTGTTTTCTGCTGAAATGTTGCACAAATTGCGTTTTTATTTTCTGGTGTCTGGGGTAACTGTTGCTGCATTTATTATTTAATGGTCATAGTTGGCTATATTTGCTGTGCTACGGTTAAGCTCCGCCCATACAATGTCATGGCCAAATCCATCTTTCGGCACACTGCGCGCGCCTCAATCACCCCCACATCCATTTTCCCCGCAAACAGCCCCGCCCCAATCTGCCCTCCAGCTCCACCCACATGTCATGGTCATGCCCACTTATGCGGGATAGCCACACCCATTTTTCGCCACGGCGCGCAGGATAGGGCCACTTCCTACAGTCCTCTTGGGGCCACAAAAAACTTAGCTGCACCCCTGTAGCTTACTGTCCCTCCCACAGCATGCATCACCTAGATAGCAGTTTTATATCACTGTGTGAACTCTTCAAAGAGGGGGGATTCAATTACCTTCTGGTCATAGTGTCCGTATATTATCTGAAATAGAAAATGTCAGTTATTTGTATTTTGAGATAAGCTTGTTGCTATGGCTAAAAGAAAAAAAAGGCGTTTATATATACTGTATATTTGGGGCACTAACTATTCTTAGGCAATATTTTATTTTTGGGTGTTACAACCCCCTTTAAGCTTGACATATACACTAACTGAAGCCTCACAATAAAGCTACATGCATTCTTGGGAGACATCACCTAAAACAATCTCTTTGAAATGTGATGGGTAAAGGAAACCTGCAGTGAGAGGGATATAGATGTTGCCATAGTTATTTCCATTTAAACAATGTTAAACAATATCTAACTCTTGAACTCAAAAGTTAGCAGTATTCACCTATCAGCATCTGTCATTTAGTAATTCAGTCCTTCTGGCGCTGCATCAAGATCACCCAGTGCCAAGAATGACTATTTTGAGATCTTTCAGTGGTTGGATGATTTGCTGGCATCTAAGCTCATCTAACATTGTTCAGGCACAGCAGGCTTTTTGTGTTTGTTCATCTTTAATTAAAAATCTAACACAACTTGAGATATAAGTGGAAAATGTGTGGAATGCATAAAATATGAATTGGCCCCAGTTTGATGTTGAAATTACGTAACACTTAGAGAATAACTTTAATTGTTTTCTCTCTTTATAATCAGGTTTCCTCTACTTTTTAAAATGTATTTCTCTGAATAATCCACATAGCTATTGAAAATAGCCTTTTCTGTGTGTGTGTTTTTGTTTCATAAATTTACTTCATGTATAAATAAATATTTCAGGAAGGAGTAGACTCTCTTTAGTCTTCAGTTTATCTCCAACCAGCTAAAGATCTCAAGTGCCATCTCTCGGGGTGAAGCAAGCCCTGAACATTACGGCGGAGTACCGCAGCTTGAGCACAGCCCTTCCCCAGTTGACTACTTTCCATAGACATGAAGCATGTTGCTAAATAGCTGCTCATTACTTCTTCTTATCTAGAAGATGATAATGCCATAAATGTCATTAAAATGTGTGTGGAAATAGTCATCAGTGCTTATAACTATAATGCTTGTTTTGCACAACCCCTCTGCAACTTCCTATTCAACATAACACTGAATCACAACAGAATGGCCACTGTGTATAGCCATGATGGGGAAGTGGGATTTACAAATGCTGGAACATAGCAGATTTTACAGTTCGATTAAAGATCTTGTATTTTGTTTTCATAAATTTTTCACCATGTCAGAAGGATGGTCATGGCCTCAGCGCTGTTTACAGAAATTATTGAATCATGAATAAGCTGGAGTGTAAGGCTTGGTGGTGTATTCTCCACAGTCAGCATGCAACGCATGAGCTGACGTGGAGGAGGTACACACACTAGCACAAGGAAACAGGCTATCCCTAGTATAGTGGAGGGGAGGACTGACTCCAATAGGAGATTGTGGCGCACAGAGCCGGTGCAGATCTGACAGCCACAAACAATGCTTTCGTTATAACGTCTCAGCGCAAAGTAGCGCTGAGCGCATAAACCAGAACTGAGGAGATCAGGACAGGTAAACAGAATGAACACTTGCTTAACTAGCCACTACTTAGTGACAGCAAGCGTCCACAATAACACAGACTGGAATGAGGCAGCCAATGCGTTGCGGCGATGGCGTGCCTCACAAAGACAGGACAGGATAGTCAGGAAATAGCAGGATCAAGATAGGTGAACGTAACACAGAAAAATATACAATAAGTATGTTTTCCTAGCGTATTACAATTACAGCTATCAATGAAACTATTTGTAACGTCTGACTAACATATGTATATATCGGCAATGAACCGATATATGACATAAGCAGGAACGCTGACTAGGACTGGAGTAATACAGGGAACAGGACTCAGAAGGATTCGCTATCTCTTCGCAGAGATGAACGCAATCCACAAACGGTAACAGAACAGGATTCAGAAGGATTCGTTATCTCTTCGCAGAGATGAACGCAATCCACAAACAGTAACAGAACAGGATTCAGAAGGATTCGTTATCTCTTCGCAGAGATGAACGCAATCCACAAACGGTAACAGGACAGGATTCAGAAGGATTCGTTATCTCCTCGCAGAGATGAACGCAATCCACAAACGGTAACAGAACAGGATTCAGAAGGATTCGTTATCTCTTCGCAGAGATGAACGCAATCCACAAACAGAACCAGGAGCAGGGTAACTACCTCAGCACGGGTGGTCACGGTACGCGCAACCTACCAAAACGTGCTGGAAAGCTGACTAACTGCACACAGGATATAAACAGTTCGTGTACGTATACATCAGCGACACTGATGTATCAACGTAACACAAATACAAGGAAAATAATAAACGTGCTGGTATGCATATATATTGGCAATGAACCAATATATGATGCAAAGACCAGCAAAGTATCTTTAGAACAAGAAACACGATCGAGGGCTGAAGCGACAGCAAGACAGGCTTAAACTGAAGCTATGAAAACCCAAGGAAACCCTGCAGGAAGCAGATCTTTATACTGAGGTCATCCAATGGGAGCAGACATGCAGATTCCCACACAGGTGAATGATAATCAGTCACAAGCTGACAGCAGGGAAAGGCCGACAAAGCTATGCAGCTTGCATGAAAAGAGATCAGAACTACCTGAGCTGCAGCACTACTACTTCCAGCAATGCCTGCTGCAGCAGCGATCATTACAGTACCCCCGCCCTTAAAAGCGGATTCCAGACGCTTTTCAAAACTGAAATTCCCAACAAAACAGTCTGACTGATAATTCATGATGACCGGGACAGCCCGGCAAGACCGAATTCCAGAATCAGTCCCCACAAGACTGGACCCATCGGAACCAGAACCTACAGAACCATGCCCATCAGTACTACAAGCCCCAGTGTGACACCCATCAGAACCATGATTTCCAGAAGAAAGCCCTCCAAAACTCCCTGAGCGATACCCACCGCCTTCCAGGAACCGTTCAAAAACGCCAAAGCCTTTGCAATGCCCACCGGGACTGTCTTTACCAACACAAAACCCACTGTTGAACCAGTCCAAGGCACCAGGACAAGTTTTCTCAGAGACCTCCCAGAACACCTTGAAGCTCCAAAGAGATCCCCATAGGTCAGAACGCCCCTTAGGCTCACATGGAGAACTATCAAGAACCCCTATGGAACCTAGGGCAATTCCCGAGTCAGGGCCACAAGGACAAACATCAAGATCAGGGCTTTCAGGGACCAGAACCATCTCTGGGCATGCAGGCAGACTGGCAACATCAGAACATGTTCCCACTAAGGAAGCATCAGAGCACGCTAACACCTTAGACACACTTGGGCATTCTGGCACACAAAGAACATCTGGGCACACTGGCACAAGAGAAACCTCTGGGCATGTCAAGGAACTGTGAGCCTCAGGGTCAGCCAAGACAGGACCAAAACCAGGACTGGCCAAAAAAAAATCATCATGACTAGACTTCGCAACTACTGGACTCTTACACGAGAATGCAGGATCAGACTTAGATGTCGCTGATTCCAGCAAAGTCAGTAACAAATCAGATTCAGGGGCACTAACAAGACAGGACAAATCTTCTGATGTATGCACTGAACCAGATAGGGACTCCACAACTACCTCTGGACTGGACAGAGACTCATCTAATACACTGGATTGGAGCTCATGAGGCGCTGCAGAACAAGTCAGTATTGCAGCAGCCCCCACTGGACTAGGCAAAACTGAGGAATTCCCTGGACAGGAAGGGGACTCTGGAACCTCTGCCACAGCGGCCAGAGAACCAGAATCTTTCAGGATACAGGGCTGGGTTTCAGGAACACTCATCAGACCGGACTGAAATTCTGAGATTTCTATTATTTTGACCAGAGAATCAGAATTATCCATGTTACAGGGCAAGACTTCTGAAACATTCAGAGGACAGGGCTGGAGTTCCTCGGCTGTTACAACACTGGAGAGGGACTCAACAACATTGGTTAAATCAGACTGTGTACAGGGCAAGGTATCTAACACACTTGCTGACGAGGACAATATTTCAATGGCTTCTGCTTTGCTGGGCAGAAATTCATCAAGTTTTATTAGAGCAGACTGTAATTCCAAAACAGCTGCTAGACAAGTGAATATTACTGCAACACCAACTGAGGTAAGCAGTGCCTCAGACTCCTCTGCTAGAGGGTTTGAAGTATCCAAAGTACTGGGTGAAGCATAAGACTCTGCGACCACAGCTTCACTGGACAGGATCACTGAACAGTCCATATTGCAGGGCAAAACCATGGAAGCACCTGCTGGACAGCATAATGATTCTGTGACCTGAGTTTCATTGGAGAGATCTACTGCACAATTCATGGTACAGGGTAAATTTACTGGAATATTTTCTGAACAAGGTAATAATTCTGCGATTTCAGGTTCACATAGCAGATGCTCTGAGCTATTCACGAAACTAGAGCGAGGTGTAGAAACAGGAAGATCAAGACACAATGTTTGCGCATCTGAATCACCATTCATTTGTAAAATTGGAAAATTCAGATGCTGGGGTTCTGAGGTTTCTAGACAGGATTGCTGGGACTCGGAAACTGATGTAGTGCATCTATTGGCATCTGCTGGATCAGACAGGAGTTGAACTTTATTAACACAGGTAATTTCTGCAGAAGTGTTTGCAGAGGCAGGCAAGATTTTTCTGGTGTCTGTTTCACTGAACAAAGAGTCATGAGTACTGGCTAGGCTGGACTCGGAAGTCAGCAGGACCTCTGGATTCTCTGCTGAGAAATTTGCGCAGGGCAAGGTTAAGAATGTATCAGTGGCTTCTGTTTTACTGGTAAGTAACACTGAGTTATCCATGGTACAGGGTGGAATTGCAGGAACTTCAATTTCACACAAAAAGAGCTCCGAATCACCTGCTGAATCAGCCAAAGGTGCTGAAGCAGGCGGGTCAGAACGCCAAATTTGCGAATTCGGAGTCACATAAAAATCATCCAAAATCAGTTCCCACACATCAATCAATGGAGCCACAAAGTCATACCCACACACACCAGTTTTTATTAGGTTATAGGCAGACTTAATGCATGCATTCAATACTAATTCACTTTTTGCACTGTAAAATTGACAAAATGAACTTGAATCATTCTTCCATTCATTGACCAGAGCTTCCATCTCTCCTTTCTCAAATGGAGGATTCCAAGCATACTTAACAGGCAGATCATGGTTTGCAGATATGATTGTAGCAGGGACATATATTGGGTTAATTAGCAGGTGATTGGCAGATTCCTTATTCCTAAGAATCTCCAATACCTGTAGCAAGTGCTGAACTGTAGTGTATGCAAACTTTCCTTGCTTCACAAATAAGTTGATTTGTTCAATACTCTGTAATATCTCCTCATAATCATACTCAGATAATTATTTTAAACAAAAATCTTTATTTTCCCTAGCCAGGGAGGAAAGTTCATTAGTAGTTTCATAAGTCCATTTAACTCCCCTGAAAGACAATTGCATTTCATTATCTGTTAATGGCAGAATCTCATTATAGGTCTCAGTCGCTAAGGATAACGACTCTGCAGATCGGACACGTTTCTTAGAACGTTTGCGTTTTGCCTTAGACCCTGCTGTTTTTGGTGATTTATTCAAGGCTGCAGGAAAATTATCAGTAACACTTTCTGCTTGCTGAACATTTTTGCAAGCAATTGAAGGAGTAGCTGATTGGCCTGCTGCCAGGAGTTCATTAAGAGGAAAAGGCAATGGATCTATGCGCAACCAGTTATGGATCACAAACGCTAGAAATTCCAGCGGTCTCTCTTTCAAATCGGAATGATTGAGAACATCAAATGCCCACTGGAATAATTCCCCTTTAAACAAAATATAACTTAGTTGGAGTGCCCAGGTTGAAACAGGAGTCGCTTGGAGATCAGGATTGGTCAGGAACCTGGCACATTCAGAGAAAAACTCATTTTCTGTTTCAGAGCTAAGTTCTTCAAATTTCTTAAAGGAACAGGAACCATAATTAACAGTGTCATACTTTCTGGGAATCCCCCCCACAATGGGGATTGGTAATGGGGTTTTCATAATGTAAGGCTTGGTGGTGTATTCTCCACAGTCAGCATGCAACGCATGAGCTGACGTGGAGGAGGTACACACACTAGCACAAGGAAACAGGCTATCCCTAGTATAGTGGAGGGGAGGACTGACTCCAATAGGAGATTGTGGCGCACAGAGCCGGTGCAGATCTGACAGCCACAAACAATGCTTTAGTTATAACGTCTCAGCGCAAAGTAGCGCTGAGCGCATAAACCAGAACTGAGGAGATCAGGACAGGTAAACAGAATGAACACTTGCTTAACTAGCCACTACTTAGTGACAGCAAGCGTCCACAATAACACAGACTGGAATGAGGCAGCCAATGCGTTGCGGCGATGGCGTGCCTCACAAAGACAGGACAGGATAGTCAGGAAATAGCAGGATCAAGATAGGTGAACGTAACACAGAAAAATATACAATAAGTATGTTTTCCTAGCGTATTACAATTACAGCTATCAATGAAACTATTTGTAACGTCTGACTAACATATGTATATATCGGCAATGAACCGATATATGACATAAGCAGGAACGCTGACTAGGACTGGAGTAAAGTAATACAGGGAACAGGACTCAGAAGGATTCGCTATCTCTTCGCAGAGATGAACGCAATCCACAAACGGTAACAGAACAGGATTCAGAAGGATTCGTTATCTCTTCGCAGAGATGAACGCAATCCACAAACAGTAACAGAACAGGATTCAGAAGGATTCGTTATCTCTTCGCAGAGATGAACGCAATCCACAAACGGTAACAGGACAGGATTCAGAAGGATTCGTTATCTCCTCGCAGAGATGAACGCAATCCACAAACGGTAACAGAACAGGATTCAGAAGGATTCGTTATCTCTTCGCAGAGATGAACGCAATCCACAAACAGAACCAGGAGCAGGGTAACTACCTCAGCACGGGTGGTCACGGTACGCGCAACCTACCAAAACGTGCTGGAAAGCTGACTAACTGCACGCAGGATATAAACAGTTCGTGTACGTATACATCAGCGACACTGATGTATCAACGTAACACAAATACAAGGAAAATAATAAACGTGCTGGTATGCATATATATTGGCAATGAACCAATATATGATGCAAAGACCAGCAAAGTATCTTTAGAACAAGAAACACGATCGAGGGCTGAAGCGACAGCAAGACAGGCTTAAACTGAAGCTATGAAAACCCAAGGAAACCCTGCAGGAAGCAGATCTTTATACTGAGGTCATCCAATGGGAGCAGACATGCAGATTCCCACACAGGTGAATGATAATCAGTCACAAGCTGACAGCAGGGAAAGGCCGACAAAGCTATGCAGCTTGCATGAAAAGAGATCAGAACTACCTGAGCTGCAGCACTACTACTTCCAGCAATGCCTGCTGCAGCAGCGATCATTACATGGAGCTGCTGGTTTGGTCTGAAGGTAAAGGGAGTACTGGAGTACCGTATTTTAGGGCTATAAGACACTCCTAGGTTTAGAGGGCAAAAATCAGGGAGAAAAAATACTAAACCTGGTGCATCTATAGTGCAGGGGCGTCTTATGGACCTCTCCCCCCCCCCCCCCCCAAATGTCTCTAAGCTACACTAACCAGCTACATTACACTAACCGCTGCTGTTAAGCTAAGCTACACTACACTGCATTACACTAATCCCTGCTGCCCTACCAGATAGGCTACAGTACAGAATACACTACACTACAGACTACACTACAGACTAGACCACACTGCACTGACACTTCTCACCTGATCCTGCCACCGCACTCCTCTACCCCTCGCTCCAGTCTCTCTGCATGCTATAAAGCTCCTGGACCTCCGTTCCTTGCGGCCTTCATACTTCCTGCTGTGGTTCCCTTGTGCATTCCGCTGGGGTCAAGCATGGCATGCATACACATGCCAGGGAACCACAACAGGAAGTACAGAGGTTACGAGGAATGGAGGACCCGGAGCTGTATAGCGGTGGAGGAAGGTGGTGGCAGGTGTCTGCAGTGTACATCGGGAGCTACAGAAGAGGATTGCATATACAGCGGCTGGGGCAAGGGGGAGAGGACCACGGCAACAGGATGGGAACTACTTTGAGGGGGCAGGGCCTACTAACCACTGACTAGTCTTAACCAATCACTGTAGGACTACTAATGGCACCAGGACTACTAATGGCACCAGGTTGTAGCTCTCATTTGCAGTCCATAAGCCTGGTCTAGATTTTACCCTGTAGACCTACTTAGGGTGCTATTAATCTATAATAAGTGCAGTTGTTGTACTGGCAGTATATCTAGCTTTGGAATGAGGCCCATTTTTGCATAGATAAAATGAAGCTCAGATTCAGAAGGAAGTCACATATTATTTAGCAAAGCAAGCAAATCATTAGGAAAGAATTGTAAAAGCATTTTTTTCCCGTTTTTATCATTTACAGTCACTATGTTCCCTAATATTTGAACAACCAACATTATAAACATTAATGAAGAATGTACTTAGTGTGCCTTGCATAGCGTGGCACTCAAACAGCAAATCTAAATAGCACGTAGGTACAGTCTAGCAAAAAAAATCAATACTATAATTACATTTTATATCCAGTTCTATACTTATAATAACAGCTTCACAATCACAGTAAAATGTTTCATAGTTCAATAGCAATTCAGTATTCCCCGCAATGTCATTTTCCAGCGTGCACAACATAACATGCCATGAAATATAACCAACATTATTTGACATATCAAGTAATATGACTAAGATCATTCAGTTACAAATACTGAGTAAAAGAGCAATTGAAAACGTTGCTTTTCTTGTGAGTCTATAGTTCAAAGAACAGATTGTTGCATTTGCCACAAAGCATGGGTTGTTGTGCTATTTTAAGCTATAATGATTTTGTTGCAGTACATTTCAGCCTGCAGTGTTCAGTAAATTGTATTTTGTTTTGTTTTTTTAACCATTATGCCCCTTTTTGCACTTTATAATTAAATCAAACCTGAACTGAAAATAAACATGAGATAATGAATTGCATGTGTAATACTAATAGGTAAATTAAACATTTGTAACATAGGCCCTAATTATCTAAACGCTAGTAAAATTGCCTGTGTACGGACAGTGCACAGCAATTGTACTTCATCTACTAGGTGATTAATAAATAAATTGAAGAGTGCTGGTGGACCCAGCACTAACCCCTGTGGGACCGCACTGCTAACAGTCACTCATTTTGAATATGATCCATTGACAACAGAACTCTTTGCTTTCTGTCCATTAGTAATTCCTTGCATCCTTAACTCTGCACCATACGCTTATGGGCATAGCTCCCAATTGTCCCTCTTTCAGAGGGACAGTCCCTCTTTGGGAGCGCTGTCCCTCTGTCTCTCTTTCCTCCTCATCTGTCCCTCTTTCAGGACTTTGTCCCTCTTTCTATGTAAATATATATATTTCTGTACTAAAAAATGTGTTTGATTGACTGTAAACTTTATTCCCATCCTTTAAATTGATATATTACTAATTTTAAAATGTTAAAATGAAGGAAAATGCACAAGGATAGAAAGGACCAGTGCGGTTTGAATTATAAAACAATATATTTTTCTTATGAAATCTTTATGGTATGCATGACTAGGGGTGTGATAATGGATGTGGCAGGGGCATGGCTTAAGTGTCCCTCTTTCTCATCTCAAAAAGTTGGGAGGTATGTTATGGGGAATAGTTAAACCTTCGATTTACGATGCTTCTCAGAATGGTAAAGTAATAAGTATCTTTGTCACAGCAAAACTAACCTTATCAATCCTACCTAAATTCAAACTTCTTGACTGCCCTGACAGGAAACATCCCACCTGGTAACTGCCTCCAGTTTTGTAACCAATAGCAGTGGCACTGGCAGCAGCTCTACAGCATCATCTTGTGACTGTTTAAAATATTGTGTACTGAAATCAACCTGAAATACTGTATGTGACCATTATGTATTCCTGTGTCCTCCATTGTTCCTTAGTGAATCATCTCCACACTACTAAAATATAGAATATGATATGTTTATACATTCAAATATGTTTCATAAAATGTATTACATGTGCAACAGCTGTTTCTCCTATATGATTTCTGGTTAGATCCAGGATACCATTGGTTGGCATGGTGTGGACTTGATAGTTAAAAATTCAAGATGTTCTTTATACAGAAGCTGTAGCAAAGTGTATCAGTACATACTGAAAGTTTCTTAGAGCTTATCACAACTTGATGTCTAGAATGAAGCTAAGATGGAGATAAAAGATATTCTTATCTTCTGCTGACATTGAGCCAATGACCTCAAGGAGGACTGTACCAGCTCCTCTCGTCAGATCTGCACGATAACAGAGAATTCAGCTGTACAGATATCACTAACTTTAAATTGTACAGTGACACATTGTGAGTGGAAATGTCTGGCTCTCACATAAGGTGGATTATGTTTTAAAGCTTGGAACAAGAAAATGTATGCGTGCTCAAACACCAAGTTTAACCCTAACAAATCTGGCTTTGCAAATCTGGCCTAATTGGCTTATCATGAGGCATAGCTCATGCAAATAAGCATTTGCTTTCGCATGCCAAACTATGCAGGCTCTCTCACTGCCTGGGAACCACAGTGGCACCCCGGAGGGGGAGGCTGGGTGGCGCAGGCCACCCCCCCCCCCAAGCGTGGCCGAACCCACCTCCCAATATTAAAAACAGGCACTTACCTTAACGTCCATTGCGTTCTGCTATATGTGCATTAACTTGGGGGCACCACATGGGAAAGGAGTGAAGCATGGGTCACCCCAAGCTTTGGAGCTCAGGGCTGGCTTACACACAACACTCCAAAGGCGGGGGGGGGGGGGGGGGGGGGGGGTTGACAGGCGCAGACAGCTCACCCCAAGGCTCACACCGCCTAGAGCAAGTCATCCACCACCTGCCTCCAAAGGATACAACTGAGGAAATGCTTGGAACAAGAAAATGTATGCGTGCTCAAACACCAAGTTTAACCCTAACAAATCTGGCTTTGCAAGTCTGGCCTAATTGGCTTATCATGAGGCATAGCTCATGCAAATATGCATTTGCTTTTGCATGCCAAACTATGCAGGGTCAAAAACCAATACCGCAAAGCGGTTGCCCTGCGGGAATTAGTTCATGCTACATTAGCACTATCCAGGATTATGTTTTAATGTTTGAAGGATATTCATAAATTAACTATTTTTAAGATTAAAGTGACACTGAAGCAAAAAAAAAAATGTATGCTATAATGAATTGTATGTGTGGTACGGATAATAAATAGGACATTAGTAGCAAAGAAAAGAGTCTCATATTTTTATTTTTACAGCATTTTTTTATTTACCGTAAGTATTTATATAGCACCGACATATTACACAGTGCTGTACAGAGTATATTGTCTTGTCACTAACTGGCAACATTGCATCATTCTCTGATATTTCCAGTTTACAAATTACACTCTGCATTTTAAACTGTGAAACAGAGCCCAGCTAATGACCCTTTGAACTTCCCTGCAGTAAAATCGTATCTGAAAATTGTATTTCACTGTTTCTTTGATGTATAAGTGCTTCAGAAAATAGCACAGTTGCATAGATAACAAGAGAAGTTTCTTAACTCTTCCTGTACTAGAAACACTTTGAGACTCATATCTGTGCTACTAATGCTCTATTCCTTAGCTGTACTACACATACAATTCATTATATCATAAGTTTATTTTCACTTCAGAGTCTCTTTAAATGTATCACATATTTTTTACATTAAAAGATAACAGTAACAGGTAAGTTTACCTCTAGAAGGAGCATTTTATTAGTTTTGTATATACAGGTAGTCCCCGGTTTACGAACGCCCGACTTACGAACGACCCGCCGAAACGAACGCCACGACCATAGTTTCGCCCCATCACAATGACGTCACACCGCTGGGGACTACCTCTTCTGCGCCGTTTTAAATGCAGAGTAAGCGCAGTGGAAGGTAAATAGAGGACATCTCACCTGATCCTCGGCGGTAGAAGGTCCCATCGTGGTGCCCGTCCTCTCGCTCCGTCCACTGTTCCTGGCGGCTTCTTATGTGTCGCATAATGACGCAATCAGGAGAAGCCCCCTAGTGGCGGCGCCTCTAATGCATCATTATGCGACGCATGTAAAGCCGCCGGGGAACAGTGGACAGAGCGAGAGGACGGGCACCACGATGGGACCTTCTACCGCCGAGGATCAGGTGAGATGTCCTCTATTTACCTTCCGCTGCGCTTACTCTGCATTTAAAACAGGGGCAAAGGTGGCTGTCCCGACTTAAGGACAGATTCAGGTTAAGAACGAACGGACAGTCCCTATCTCGTTCGTTAACTGAGGACTACCTGTATACATTTTTTTAGAAGCCAGTAGCAGCTTGTTTAAATGCAGTTAGTATGCTTTGTCTGCAGTCTCAGCTCCTGCCCTGTTCTACAAACTGCTTTTACTGGAAGAACACTGAGAGTATCCCTGGGATCTTTCCTGTTCAACCCTGTACCACTAAACTATGGGGTGCCTAATGGCTCAATCCCATCCCTTTTGCTATTTAAAATTTACATGCTATCACTTGGAAAAATCACCCCAAAACCCGTACCACTGCCATGCTGATGACTCAGCTATACTCATCCTTCAAAACTAGCAGGACAGACCCATCTCCAAAAATAAAGTTGATCTGTTGCTTAGTTGAACTGTAGGAGTGGAAGAATGACAATTGGCTGAAGCTGACAATATGGAGGTTCATTTCATTGGAGGATAGCGATAAGCATCAAAACAACTCCACTGCCACTAAGGATAAGAAGACCATATGTAAATAGTTCTGGCATGCTGGCTCCACCACTGGTGTCTGTTACAAACTGCAGAGAGTCATCAGGTCAGCGGAGAGGATCACTGGAAGGCCCCTCCACTCACTTGCCCTTCTATACAACGCCAGTCTAGAGCGCTAAGGATTGCCAGTGATCCCTCTCACCCAGGTCACTGCTTCTTTAGCCCGATCCAATCAGGCCGGAGGCGCTGGGTTATTTCCACCAGGACTGCTAGACACATGATCTCTTGTTTTCCCTCAGCTGTCAGCCTCCTGAACTCCCTTCACATACTGCCCCCCCAGCTACGGCCAACTAGTCAACCTGCCCATAAGACTAACTGATCAGATCTATTTCATGCCCCCTTTGAGAACTGTTTTGTATAATGTCACTATGTGTTCCTTGGTTGGTTCTTATTGACTATCTTCTATTTATCCTCTTGCGTTTTGTGTTGTGTACCAAATTCAATTCTGTGCAGGACCCAGTCATGCTTGGCGAAATAAACAATTCTGATTCTGACCTTGTGTGCAGTCTGCATGTACTAATTAATGGAGAATAAACTTCAGAAATCAAATATTGGCTGTTGTCAAATATTCCTACTTTCATTTAAATGATGTAGCAAAAATTAACACCTCATACCACTAGAGGATCTTCCAACTCAAGTTATTGCCTTCACTGGATTATTGCAATGTTCTCTTTACATGCTTTCCAAATAAGGACATGCACTACCTGAAATCAGTACAGTATGCTGATGCCAGGTTGGTAACAAACCAGCTCCATCATTCTCACACAGCACTGATTCTTTGCACACTCCACTGCTTACCCATAACATGGAGAATCCTCTTTAAAGAGGAACTCCAGTGAAAATAATTTAATATAAAAAGGTGCTTAATTTTTACAATAATTATGTATACATGATTTAGTCAGAGTTTGCTCATTGTAAAATCTTTCCTCTCCCAGATTCACATTCTGACATGTATTACATGGTGACATTGTTACTGTGGGCAGATTATGTAGCTGTTCTGGCTTTAACAGACAGCTATAAACAGCCATTTCCTGTGTGTGTCATTGTTACATTGTGGCAGTTTGCCCAGAGTACCGTACGGTACCAGAGCCTCTTGTGGGAGGGGTTTCAGCACAAAATCAGTCATACAGCGCCCCCTGATGGTCTGTTTGTGAAAATCATTATATTTTTCATGTAAAAGTGGGTATCAGCTACTGATTGGGATAAAGTTCAATTCTTGGTCGGAGTTTCTCTTTAAGACTGGACTACCACTACTGGAATATCCAATTCTCAATATAGACCCAGGATACCTAAAGAATTTGTTACAACTGCACCACACCTCCCACAACCTTAGGTCAATGGGATCTAATACCTTAGTCGCACCCAAGTCCAGCTCAAAACCTTTGGAGCCAGAGCCTCCTGTCATGCTGCCCCTATCCTTTGGAGCACCTTACCACACACAGAAAAGACAGCACATTACCTGGAGGTGTTTAAATCCAAACTGCATAGCCATTTGTTTAGTCTGGCATTTATGGACATGTAGATGTTCCTCTGTAGCACAGTCCAACCCCAAATATTTAGCGATCTGAGACATGCTTATGGATGTTGAGTTCTATGGGAGAAAAGCTCTTAGAAATGTTGTTGTTGTTGATATCCGTGTGTGAAGAATCAACTCAAAAAATGCTTATCTTATAGCAAAAATCCCAAATCTTTATTACGTACTCAACAGAAACACTATAAAAAACAATTAAAAACAAAGCTATGTATATGCATATGTATATGCACCGGTAAATATAATCGACAATCAATGAGTGCATATATACCAACAGAGATAATGCTCCATCAAATACTAATATTGACTCCTACACATATAATGACCGACCCTGTAAACGAAGTAAAAGTTTCTACATTCAGGCCATCAAAAAATGCACTGTGAAAAAAATCCTCAAAGTGAATAAAAGGGTCAATAACCATGTGAAGTGCCGCTCCATGGACCCCACGGCCCACGCACTCTCTGATGCGTTCCGTGGCCAAGCTGCTTCTCTGTATTCTTGCACAAAACTCCACACATGACTATGCAGATGCTGCACACACACAGAAACTTGCACAACACAAGAGCCATCTTTTGCCTATATAGCTCTTCCTCAGACAGCACTACTTGTGCGTAACTTGCTATCTGTGCCCACACTTGGTGTTCTTATGCAATTACCTTGTCTCCCTTTGTCCTCTCTTCAGCTCTAGTTACTGCCTTTTGCCTGCTTACTGACTTAATCTACTTGTTATCTTGACTATACCTCTATAATCTGCTCCTCCCAGTGGCCCAACATCCCTTGCAGCATGCTTTGGTGACTTGAAGATCAGTGGATACCTAAATCCCACACCCTCGGACAGCTTATTCCTACCACTGTTGTGAGGGTCCATCCATACTCATAAAACCAATGCAGTCATCTGACCTTAGTATCATTGAATAACTTTGGGAATGATGTCTCAAACTTGCATTTCATGCAAGACAACCCATGAATTTATGGAACCTGAAGGCTTTTAGCCAAGAAGAATGGGCAGCTCAGAATAAAGGGCTTCATTCACAACTTTTGAATATCATCATTGATGCTAAAGGGGGAAGCACAGTATTAAAGGAAACCTGTAGTGAAAAAATTGCCAATTTGTGTACTTACCTAAGTAGAAGGACGCCTCTGAATAATCCAGAGCAGGGGTAGGGAACCTATGGCTTGGGAACCAGATGTGACTCTTTTGATGGCTACATCTGGCTCAAATACAAATCAGTAGGGGTTGATTCACTAAGCTACACTGCTCAAGCAGCGCAGCTTAGTGTGACAGCACAAGTAACATTTTCAAAGTAGTGCACGCTACTACTGCAGCATGTGCTACTAACTTACTCGCACTACCCCAAAACGAACAACAGCTGCTCGAATTGTCCCACTCTGGACCCTGTCAGGTCCAGTGAATTTGTAGGACGAGATCCCCGTGGTCCAGTGACTTTGTTGGATGAGAGCCCCACATTTTGATTGGGCCAGTAGGCTGCCTGTCACTTGACAGGTAGCCTATTGGGCCAAAGTGCGGGGATCTCTTCCTACAGAGTGAATGAAACACCAAGTCAGCTAGCTAATCGTACAAGCTTTTAGTCAGTATTTCTCCTCTTTGGTTTTCGGGGAAATTGCTGATGTTGCTGAAACCCAAGAGAAGCTGAAGACGTGTCTGACACTTCCGCTGCCCAGTGGATCAACTGTATACACATCTCCATGGCAACAGGGACGTGAGCCCTCTGCTGTGCATGCGCACTGTCCCAGTTTGAAACATATTGTATGGCTCTCACGGAATTACATTTTAAAATATGTGGCATTTATGGCTCTCTCAGCCAAAAAGGTTCCTTACCCCTGATCCAGAGGCTTCCCCATCCCGCTCCTTCTCGTCATTCCTCTGCTGGGTCCAGCTGAAAAGGCTTGTAAATGGCTTGCGCACACATGCAGTAGCATGGACCCACTTTTTCTGTTCCAGAGCAGGTGTGTGCTATTGCGCAAGCAAGTGTGGCAAGCTTTGTTAGGGCACATCACTGGAACGGCAAGGTGAAGGGAGACAGGGGAACTCTCTTCCAAGGTAAGTATCTAACTTTTTATTTATGCAAATGTACAGGTTTACTTTCAGAATAAAGAGTATACACATTTTTAAATAGAAGCCATCACATTATATTCCTTTAATATGCTTTGTTTAATGGTTATGCTTTTCAGTGATGCCTTATAGTTTCATCTGAATTCTATTCAATGTAAATGAATTGTGTTTTGTCTGACCGGTCATCTTTTCTTAAAGTATGGTACACATCTTACAAATCCTGTCAGGCCATGTAAACTTATGAGCACAACTGTAATACATAATAATGATATATGGCCAGCATTAGGGTTATCACAGCAGTGTGTAGCTCAGGCTGCAGTCATTGATTGAGCTGTGTCTACTTTTAAATCTTTCTGTGAAGGAAATGATAAAAGTACAGTCACCTTTCATTTTAAAGAGAAAATCCATTAAAATAAAAATCTTTCTTGTATGAAAGTGAAAAGTTCACACTGACAAATGTGTTCATTGATTGGGTGAAGGTAAAGCTGGTCACAGACATCAGAGGACAGATGCTTGACTACCTATACTTAGATGGGGGAACTATGTGATGCCTGAACAGCTATGAAGTGAAGTTCTGTGTCTGTTACCTATCATGGTACAGGCAACCGTCAGGCTGGAGTTTCTCATAAAGGTGGCCATATACGATACAATAAAATGATCCGATTTTACAGCAATTCGATAAAAAATGAGTTTCTATTTCTGAGGGAAAATTCCAATCCGATTTGCCATTTTGATTGATTGGGAGTAGCGCAATTTCTAATCCATTTTTTGCAAGATTGTATGGTGTGTGGTAGATTGACAATTTTGTAATGTACAGACGCAAGCAATTTTTCAATCATTTTGTTTCATAAGTTGAACACGTCTGTGGTACATTGGTCAGAATTTTTAAATGTTACAATCAATCGGAAAATGTATTGTAAATCTTGAATTTAAAGTTGCCCATTAACGGTACAATTTTTTCACAAAATGCAATTTTTGGATTGGGATTGTTACGATTAAAAATACCTTCGAAAACGATTGAAAGTAATTATCGATTGTTCACCCTTGCGGAACGATTCTTTCTTCATATTTGATTATAAAATCCAACTTTTGGATCACTTTTATCTTTTTTTGCAATCGACCAAAGAATCGTTCCTTATCAATTGCCTTTATAAACGGTAAATTTTCTATATTATTCGATCATTAAAATCACATTGAAAGATCGCATTTGGTGAAAAAATTGTACTGTTAATGTACTTAAAAGAAATGTAAAAAATTGTATGTACGGTATGTATCTTAAAGGTTGCCACACACCATACAATTTTTTAAAATATCTTTTCAATTTGAGAATTGCAATTTTTTTTTGACTGATTGTAACATTTAAAAATTCTGACCAATGTACCACACACATATATGTTCAATTTTTCCCCAGTTATGAAAAAAATGATTGAAAACTCAGAAAACGTTGCTTGGGTCTGTACATCAAGAAATTGTCAGGGCTCGTTTCCACTGTTGCGGTGCGGAATCGCCTGGATTCCACCGCAGAAGAAATCGCATGCGGCTGCGTTTCCACATGCGGATTTAGCCGCGATTTCGCATGCGATTTCGCATGGCAAGGAGCCAGGCGAATTTAACCATGTCACTGCCTGAGTAAAACTCCATTGCAAACCATGCGAAATCGCACGCGAAATCGCGGGAAAATTCGCATGACAAAGCCGCATGCGATTTCCCTATTAAATGCATTAGCGGCGATTCGCGCGCATTCCTCCCGCACGCGAAATCTGACGGCTCTGCCGTGCAGATTTCTGCCGCACCGAAAAACGCTCCCGCCGCCGCACAAGTGGAAACAGCCCCATCCACTTACATTGACTATGCGAATCCGCATGCAGTGCCCGCATGCGGATTCGCTATAGTGGAAACGAGCCCTCAATCTACCACACACCATTTAATTTTCATATAAATTGATCAGAAAATCCAACATTCCCGATCTTCTTTTATCAAATAAAATCAGGAAATTCGATCAGATTTCTTGAAGGAATGAAAAAAAAAAAAAAAAAAAAGCTTTCAATATTTCTGTACAGCTGATTGTTTGTATTGAATTGCCATAAAATTGGATCATTTTATGGTATGGTGTGTGGCCACTTTAACCACTTGCCGACTGCCCACAGCCGATGGGCGTGGGCAAAGTGGACGCCGAAAGGACTGCAATACGCCGAACGGCGGCGGCTCCTTTCCGCTCGTAGGGGCAGCGATAGCGTCACTGGTGATGCGCGCTGCCCCTGGCAACAGGCTCTGCCCACCCGCGACGTCATCCCGCCGGCCGGTAGTGAGCGTCGGCGGGAGGTTAACCCCTCGATCGCCGCCATACAAGCGTATAATACGCTTTGTAATGTATACAAAGCATATTATACAGGCTGCCTCCTGCCCTGGTGGTCCCAGTGATCGAGGGACCACCAGGGCAGGCTGCAGCCACCCTAAGTCGCACCCAAACACACTGATCCACCCCCCCTGCCCTCTGATCGCCCACAGCACACCTCAGACCCCCCCCCCTGCCCACCCCCCAGACCCCTGTTTGCACCCACTCACCCCCCTAATCACCCATCAATCACTCCGTCACTATCTGTCAGCGCTATTTTTTTTCTTAGGTCCTAATCTGCCCCCTGGGGGCTCCTGATCCCCCCCCACATCCTCAGATCCTCCCCAGACCCCCCCCCCCCCCGTGTACCGTATACATCTATTCTCTCTACTAATCACCTGTCAATCACCCATTAATCACCCCCTGTCGCTAACACTGCCCCCTGGGGGCTCCTGATTACCCCCCCACACCCTCAGATCCTCCCCAGACCCCCCCTGTGTACTGTTTACATCTATTCTCCCCACTAATCACCTGTCAATCACCCGTCAATCACCCCCTGTCACTAACACTGCCCCCTGGGGGCTCCTGATCACCCCCCCCACACACACCCCACAGATCCTCTCCAGACCCCCATCCCCCCGTGTACTGTATACATCTTTCCTCCCCTGTAATCACCTGTCAATCACCCCCTGTCACTAACACTGCCCCCTGGGGGCTCCTGATCACCCCCCCCACACACACACACCCTCACATCCTCCCCAGACCCCCCCCCCCCCCTGTGTACTGTTTACATCTATTCTCCCCACTAATTACCTGTCAATCACCCATCAATCACTCCCTGTCACTAACACTGCCCCCTGGGGGCTCCTGATCACCCCCCCCCCACACCCTCAGATCCTCCCCAGACCTCCCCCCATGTACTGTATACATCTATCCTCCCCTGTAATCACCTGTCAATCACCCGTCAATCACCCCCTGTCACTGCCACCCATCAGATCAGACCCTAACCTGCCTCTTACGGGCATCTGATCACCCGCCCGCACCCTCAGACCCACCCTCAGAACACCTCCAAAGTGCATTATTTACATCTGTTTTGCCATCTAATCACCCACTGATCACCCATCAATCACCCCCTGTTACCACCAGTCACTGCTACCCATAAGATCAGACCCCTATCTGCCCCTAGGGCACCCAATCACCCGCCCACACCCTCAGAACGCCCTCAGTTCCCAGCCCTGATCACCTCAACAGTGCATTGCTTGCATCTATTCCCCCCTCTAATCACACCTTGAGACACCCATCAATCACCTCCTGTCACCACCTGTCACCCCCTAGCACACCTACCCATCAGATCAGGCCCTAATTTGCCCCATGTGGGCTCCTGATCACTCGGCCAAACCCTCAAATCCCCCTCAGACCCCCTTCCGATCACCTCCCTAGTGCATTGATTGCATCTATTTTCCCCTCTAATCACCCCCTGAGACACCCATCAATCACCTCCTGTCACCCCCCTAGCACTCCTATCCATCAGATCAGGCCCAATACAACCTGTCATCTAAGAGGCCACCCTGCTTATGACCGGTTCCACAAAATTCGCCCCCTCATAGACCACCTGTCATCAAAATTTGCAGATGCTTATACCCCTGAACAGTAATTTTGAGGCATTTGGTTTCAAGACTACTCTTCACGGTTTTGGGCCCCTAAAATGCCAGGGCAGTATAGGAACCCCACAAGTGACCCCATTGTAGAAAAAAAGACACCCGAAGGTATTCTGTTAGGTGTATGACGAGTTCATAGAAGATTTTATTTTTTGGCAAAAGTTAGCGGAAATTGATTTTTATTGTTTTTTTCACAAAGTATCATTTTCCACTAACTTGTGACAAAAAATAAAATCTTCTATGAACTCACCATACACCTAACGGAATACCTTGGGGTGTCTTCTTTCTAAAATGGGGTCACTTGTGGGGTTCCTATACTGCCCTGGCATTTTAGGGGCCCTAAACCGTGAGTAGTCTAGAAACCAAATGCCTCAAAATGACCTGTGAATAGGACGTTGGGCCCCTTAGTGCACCTAAGCTGCAAAAAAGTGTCACACATGTGGTATCGCCGTAATCAGGAGAAGTAGTATAATGTGTTTTGTGGTGTATTTTTACACATACCCATGCTGGGTGGGAGAAATATCTCTGTAAATGACATTTTTTTTATTTTTTTACACACAATTGTCCATTTACAGAGATATTTCTCCCACCTAGCATGGGTATGTGTAAAAATACACCCCAAAACACATTATACTACTGCTCCTGAGTACGGCGATACTACATGTGTGACACTTTTTTGTAGCCTAGGTGCGCTAAGGGGCCCAACATCCTATTCACAGGTCATTTTGAGGCATTTAGTTTCTAGACTACTCCTCACGGTTTAGGGCCCCTAAAATGCCAGGGAAGTGTAGGAACCCCACAAGGAACGAAGACACCCTTGGGGTGTCTTATTTCTAAAATGGGGTCACTTGTGGGGTTCCTACACTGCCTTGTATTCCGTTAGTAGTATGGTGAGTTCATAGAAGTTTTTATTTGTTTGTCACAAGTTTGTGGAAAATGACACTTTGTGGGGAAAAAAAATCAATTTCCGCTAACTTGTGACAAAAAATAAAATAAAAACATTGTCATTTACAGAGATATTTCTCCCACCCAGCATGGGTATATGTAAAAATACAACCCAAAACACATTATACTACTTCTCCTGAGTACGGCAATACCACATGTGTGGTGCTTTTTTGCAGCCTAACTGCGCTAAGGGGCACAAAGTCCAATGAGCACCTTTAGGCTTTACAGGGGTGCTTACAATTTAGCACCCCCCAAAATGCCAGTACAGTAAACACACCCCACAAATGACCCCATTTTGGAAAGTAGACACTTCAAGGTATTCAGAGAGGGGCATGGTGAGTCCGTGGGAGATTTCATTTTTTTTGTCACAAGTTAGCAGAAATGGAAACTTTTTGTCTTAAAGTGTAATTTTCCGCTAACTTGTGCCAAAAAATAAAAATCTTCTATGAACTCACCATGCCTCTCAGTGAATACTTTGGGATGTCTTCTTTCCAAAATGGGGTCATTTGGGGGGTATTTATACTATCCTGGAATTTTAGCACCTCATGAAACATGACAGGTGCTCAGAAAAGTCGGAGATGCTTCAAAATGGGAAAATTCACTTTTTGCACCATAGTTTGTAAACGCTATAACTTTTACCCAAACCAATAAACATACACTGAATGGTGTTTTTTTTAAAGACATGTAGCACAATAAATTTGGACAAAAATGTATACAGAAATTTTACTTTATTTGACAAATTTTATCACAGAAAGTTAAAAAAATCATTTTTTTGACAAAATTCATGTCTTTTTTGATGAATATAATAAAAACTAAAAATCGCAGCAGCAATGAAATAGCACCAAAAGAAAGCAGAATTAGTGACAAGAAAAGGAGGTAAATTCATTTAGGTGGTAGGTTGTATGACCAAGCAATAAACCGTGAAAGCTGCAGTGGTCTGAATGGAAAAAAAGGCTCTGGTCCTTAAGGGGTAGAAAGACTGTGGTCCTCAAGTGGTTAAAGAGAATGCAAGGTGGATCTTCGCGGGGGCAGATGGGACACAGAGCCATGTTCTCTGCCTAATGGCTTGGCTCTGTGTCCCCCAACCGCCGCTCTCTGCCCCTCCACCGCCGCGCTATAGCCCCCCGAGTTTAGCGACAAGATTTGTCGCTAACTCGGAGGTATACAGAGGGGAGAGGAATTCCCTATGTTAAACGCCCGCCAGGGGCATTCCTGCAGGGTTTCCTGAGCTGCTATTGGGCAGCTCTCCCCCCTGGCCGCGCCTCCTGCCACTCCCCAGCCTCCCTGCACACTATGAGAGACAACACAGTCTCTCAGTGCAGCCTCGTGACCCAGGGATCAAGCAAGTGAAAGTGGGCCATTGCAGCCCACGGGAGCGGCAGGGAGTGGCGGTTTTTGCAGCTACCTGATCCGCTCAGCCCTGCAGATCTAGTAGCCTACTTTTTTTTTTCTTGGAGCCCACCTCGGGCTCTCTTTAAGACTTCCTGATGCCAGGAATACCTTCTTCCCCACCCTAACAATAAATAGGTACATTTGTTAAGCAAGGGTTCCTCCCACACCCCAAAAATATACAGATAAGTTAATTTGCTTCCCCCTAAAATTGACCCTAGACTACAAATACATACACTACACGATATAGACATAGGACTCCGGTAGGGATTAGATTGTGAGCTTTTTTCAGGGACTGCGCTGTGGAAGATGTTGGTGCTATACAAATAAATAATAATAATGTTTTATCACAGAAGCTAATGTAATTAATCGAGAAAATTCCTGCAGTTCTTCACTGCTGTCTGTTTTTATCTGCATGGGGGGGGGGGGGGGGTTGTTTGGTGGGGGTGGGAGGGGGCCCCATTCAAAGTTTTGCAGGGGGGCCCAGTGATTTCTAGTTACACCCCTGCTCTCTGCATCCTCTGTGAACACCACCCAGTGTAGTTCTGCATGGTCTCCCTCACAGATATGGAATCAGCACTTCAGATTCTGAATGAAAATACCTCACAATGAATTGTACAGTTATGTTGAGACCATTAATATGTAGAGGGGGGTAGTCAGCTGGCTGGACATATTACTCTGATCATAATTCCACTTTAACAACCCACTGGGAGTAGTTTAGAGTTGGCTGTCATCCCACACACCTCTTTACTGCAGATTGCATCCTGATTACAGTAGAGCTGGGACTCTGCACACTCTTTATGGTACTCGGTTACATCATGCAACCAGTGTAACAATCCTGGCATATCTGGTCTGATGTAACTGACCACAATGCCCTGTGTCAGTAGCATTACCAACATCCATGCTTTGCTTCAACATATTATGCATTTAGAGGAGTACAACTAATAAATAAAGGGGTTCATCTTCTTATGCTCTTCTCCTCATTCACTTGCAAAAGAAATAGTCTGTTTTTAACCTCCTTAGCAGTAGTCCTGAGTCAGGCTCGGGACGGAAATCCGCAGCTCAGAGTGGTAATCCCGTGCCTAACTGAGTTATATGCAGGAACTGCTGCAGATCTCTCTGTGGTATGTTTTTTCTTGTTTTTAGGGTCTAAAAGCTTGTGAAAAAATTGTACGCGCTTTTAGTCCCTAAATCCGGAAATAATCATAATGCCAGGGAGGTTACATGTTATTAGTGTACTTTAAGTGGTCTAAATCTCCGACATAACATTCAATAAAAATGTGCTTTCCTACTTTTTATTACTCATACAGTTATCATATTTGCTTTTGTGCACACGTAATATTGTCCATTTACAAATTACAAGTTTCCAAAGTGTAGTTTTTCTTGCCGTGGAAGCTGGCATTGCATTTTAGTATTTTTCTATTATAAGTGCTTCTTATTATATATTAAAATCTTCTAATGAGCTATTCTGAACACTGTGTATGCCTGAAGCAGAGACAGTTTCTCAGAGAGTGTTTGTTTACATTCCAGTGTTGATACATTTCTGTTTAACAAGTAAAAAAGATACTGTTATCTCCAGTTTGGATGCGGATTTGAAGCTGAATAGCAGGAGAAAGTGCTTTGTTTAACCATTTCAATGATATTCTGGTAGAATTTTTTGGGAGGGATAGTAGCTTTCAAGCAGTAAGGAATTCTTTAGAGCAAAGTAGAAATGCTGTCTTTCAGACCACTTTAAAGGAAATCTTTAGTAAAAAAAAAAAAAAAAGAAGTTTTACTTACCTGGGACTTCTTGCAATCCTCTAGAGTACCCTTGTGCCCCCGCCATCCTTTCAACAAGCAGCTTTGACCCCCGCAAAGCTGGCAAGCCACGCACCCCTGATCACACTCCCTTTGTAGGCAACAGGAAAATTGTTATGGCAACAGTAGTACTATCACGGTGTGTGTGGCTAGGGGCCCCGCATGAACAGTAGCCTCCAAGTGGCCATGACTAGCCAGCTTTGCGGGGATTGGCGCTGCCCCAGGTAAGTAAAACTGCTTTTTGTTTTGGCTTAAATAACTCTTTAAAGAGAATCTGTATTGTTAAAATCGCACAAAAGTAAACATACCAGTGTGTTAGGGGACATCTCCTATTACCCTCTGTCACAATTTCACCACTCCCCGCCGCATTAAAAGTAGTCAAAAACAGTTTTAAAAAGTTTGTTTATAAACAAACAAAATGGCCACCAAAACAGGAAGTAGGTTGATGTACAGCATGTCCACACATAGAAAATACATCCATACACAAGCAGGCTGTATACAGCCTTACTTCTGAATCTCAAGAGATCACTTGTGTGTGTTTACCTTCTGTCCCCAGCTTCTCTCATGCACTGAACATTACAGGCTTCCTGCAGACAGCTCTGCCTATGTCGTTAATTCCTCAGTATGTGACAGACCAGCTCCTTTCACAGCCTCCAGAGGAGGATTTTTATCCAGCTCTCTTCAATCACTGATACGATAGCAGAGAAGCTGCTGGCTTATGTAAATAAAACACACACTGGAGTGTGCATAGAGGAACAGACCAGCACGGAAGAACTTGGCAGCCTTCCAGACACAGGCCGACAAGTCTGACAGGGGAAAGATACATTGATTTATTACAGAGATGGTTATAGTAGAAAGAGCTGCAGTAAGCCAGAACACATTAGAATAGGTTTAGGAACTTGTAGGATGGTAGAAAAAACGTTGTAATTTTTGTTACAGAGTCACTTTAAAGTAAGTAAATGAGACCCCATACACACCATGATTTTTGGCCACCCAAAGGGATTGTTTAGACTTGTGACAGATCCTCATACAAACATGCTGTTGGTCTGCCTTTATGGGAAGGACAAGCAGATGCTAGCAGCAGCAAGAAATACCAATAGCTGACACTGCTATAAAAATTGCAATATGGTGGTGCTGAACCCTGTTAGGTTCCATAGAATTTTCCCTGAAGTATCACCCCTTTGTTTTTGGGGATGCCAACCGAATGGGTCACTGGTCCATATATTCTGGGACTGTCCCAGAGGCCTCAGACATATATGGACCCAGATGAAAACTAATTTGAGTCGGCTATTTTCAAAAACTTTGGATTTACCCGCACTGCAAGCTTTAATGTAAGCACCCAACCCAACAGTGCCAAAACAATGGAGGAGGGTATATTTCACTTACTGCATATCTGTTCTTTTCGCTGGGTAATAGCTAGACATTGGAAGGTATCGGCTTTCCCTTTTACTTAAGTATAAGGCAGAATAGAGGAGGTCAGGTCAATGGATTTTATACAAGATACTTATCAGGCGTTTACTATATCAGAATTCATCATATTTATACAGGCGATGGTCGGGTCCTGGGTACTGAGTTTACTATAGCCTGGGACGCTTTACTGGGACACTTGGTCAAAACCAACCCTGTCCGCCACATCATAAATCATTGAATCCATTTGCATTAATATAGTGTTTACTCAATTGGAGGCCACTTACTAAGTATGTATTCTGTTTTCTAGACATCATGCTGGTTTATATTAAAGCAATCCTGAAACAAATAAAAAAAACCCCAGATACTTAAAGTGTACTAGAGCTGAATAAAAGAAAACGTTTTATACATACCTGAGGCTTCCTGCATCCCCATCCGCTCGGATTGCTCCCACGCCGCTGTCCTCAGCTGTCTGCAGCCCCAGCATCGGGTCCCATCACGTCAGCCAGTAGGGGCCGGTCTATGCAGAAGTGCGCCCTCTACGTATCTCTCCAGTGGCTGCTGGAGAGATATGCAAACAGCGCACTTCTCTTAAGTCAGACTGGCCCTGACTGACAGAAGTGACGGGACCCGGTACCGGGGCAGCAGACAGCAAAGGATCTCGGCGTGGCAGCGATCCAAGTGGATGGGGCTGGCCCCAGGTATGTATAAATTATTCAGCTCTGGTTTCCTTTAACTATGGAGAGGGAAGGCTCTGTGTCTTATAAAACCTTCCCGTTCTATCCACAGTCCCCTCGTCCAACACTGTCACCCCCGTTAGCAGTCTCTGACCGACGGGATGACTGCTTCATGGCGCTGCGAGAGGCTTTCAGAAGTCTTCGGGAAGCACTCAGCTCCGTACTGCACCTGAGTGAGTGCGCTCTTTTGCGCATGTGCAGTACAGAGCCTCCAGTCTTTAGGAGCACTCAGGATCCCGAAGCCCTCCGAAGCCTCCCCAGCAAGAGATTTGAATGGTAGTGATGGTGCTTGAATGAGGGGACCGTGAGAGGAAGGTGAAGGCTCAATAGGACCCAGGGCCTTCCCTCTCCATGGTTAAGTATATGTGGTTGTTTTTTTTAAAAAAAAATTGCTTCGGGATTGCTTTCAACACTTAGCATCGGCAAAAAGCAAGATGAGTATCCTTGTAATTGTAAGTCTAGTTATTGGCTGGACAGTATACTATTTATCTTCAGACTATTGTAATTGTACTTCTCCGGTTTATTTTTCATTATAATATGCCTCAGTAAACCTAGATAAGGAAATAACAATAGAAATCAACCACGGTTTTCCAGCATGGCTAATCACCAGCAACCCAGCACACAGCAGTATGTATGCATTAGGTAAAGCAGAGTTCCCCAACCCTGTCCTCAAGGCCCACCAACAATACTTGTTTTGCAGGAAACCACAAACATGCACAGGTGGGGGTAATAAGTGTTGCAGTACAACTGATTCCCTCTGTGGATTTCCAGAAAACATGCACTCTTGGTGAACCTTGAGGACAAGGTTGGGGAACACTGGGGAATGATTAGGGGACGCCTGTAAGCATGTGGAAATGCAAGTGTACTCTGCATTATGCAAATAACCACACTTTGAGCAGCAGGGACAGCCATACTATCCAAGGAAAAAAAACGCATATAAAAGTAGATAAATACTTGTTCTACTCACATAACATATGTATTGTGCTGTCCATGTTTTGATTTCAGTGAATGTTATAAAGTAAATAAAAAGAAAACTGTTCCAGGCATTTTCCATCTTTACTGCCTCTGTCTAAAGCCAATCCTGACGTAGTTTCCTCCTTTACTCTTTTTTTTCTCCTAGAAACTGCACTGACATATCTAGCTTGCTTTGTAAACACATGTGAGCTCAGCATAGATTGTATTTCAGCAGCTTCTGCAGAGGGGTGAGCTGCATTTCCCTTCTTAGCCTTGCATCACACTGAACTGCCCTCAGCCATTCACTGAGGAGCAGGAATGTGGGAGGGGATATAACAAGTTTCCTTCTTCCTGGCAATGTTCAAGCAAAGAGCCAAGCTGATTGAGATACGATTCATTACAGCAGACACATTTATTATTATATTGGAATGCTTGCAATGCAGACTGCATGTAGACTATATAATAAAGACAGAGCAATGGGTAAATGCAATTTGATTTTGTGGCTGACAAACCTGCTTTAACTTATACTTGAATTAAAGTCACCTGCACATAAAGAGACTCTGTACTTAAAAATTAACACTCTGGTGGATACCTACCTCGGGAGGGGGAAGCCTCAGGGTCCCTTTGGGGGTTTCCCGTCCATTGTAGCTGCAGACAATCCAGTGCTGGCTCCCCCAAATCCTCCCCCGACAAGAGAGGATTTATTTACCTCTCCAGGATCCATCACAGGCACAGTAGCGGCTCTTCGTTCGAGTAAGGCGGACATAGCTCTACTGCGCAGGTGCAAAAGGATTCTCACCTGTGGATCGATCGGGTTCGGCTATTTCCTGCCTTAACCCAAAGGAAGAGCGGCTAGTGCGTCTGCGCAGGATTGCGGGAGGTAAATATTTACCTCGCCGCACTTCGGGGGACCCGGGAAGGCAAACGGAGGGACGGTGGAGGACGGGTGAAGCCTCGTTAGGATCCAGAGGCTTCCCCCTGCTGAGGTAAGTATCCCGCAGAGGGGTCTTTTTAAATTACAGATCCTCTTTAAAGGGAATATCCAGGCAGCCCCCAAAAAATGACATTTACTTACCCGAGGTTTCCTCCAGCCCCTAGCAGCCGCTATGTCCCTCGCCAGGTCGTCCTCTACTGCGCGAGCCCCCCTGACCCCTGTCAACCACTCTCATCTGGTGTGGAGTCTACTGCGCACCTGGTACATACATCCAATTTTGATTGGTCAATGAGTTGCCAATTTTACAACTTCCATACTGTATGAAAGCTCACCTACACAATCTATAACAATTATCTGCAGATTGATCATTCATCGTTTCCCAAAGTTTCTTTTATTTAACATGTTTTCAGGGAATGGGCATAAATAGGTTGTCAGTCAATTGGGACACATGGCTTCACTCCAAAAAAAAACAATCACTCACCAATTTCCATACCCATAGAACTTTCATTGAGTATTTATATAGTGCCAACATCTTCCGCAGCGATGTACAGAGTATATAGTCTTGCCAAAAACTGTACCCCAGAGGTGCTCAAAATGAAATCCCTACCATAGTCATGTATCTATGTATTTATAATCTAGTGTATGTATCGTAGTCTAGGGACAATTTAGGGGAAGCCAATTAACCTATCTGTATGTTTCTGATATGTGGGAGGAATGCCCGGAGGAAACCCACACAGACACAGGGAGAACACAGAAACTCTGTGCAGATAGTGCCCTGGCTGGGATTCGAACCAGGGGCCCAGCATTGCAACTATAAAGTTGCATTTAAAGGAAAACTGTAGTGAGAATATGGAGGCTGCCATATCTATTTCCTGTTAAGCAATACCAGTTGCCTGGCATCCCAGCTGATCTATTTGGCTACAGTAGTGTCTGCATAAAACCAAAAACAAGCATGAAGCTGTTCTTGTCAGATCTGACAATAATGTCAGAAACACCTGATCTGCTGCATGCTTGTTCAGGGTCTATGGCTACAAGTATTAGAGGCAGAGGATCAGCAGGATAGCCAGGCAATTAGTATTTCTTAAAAGGAAATAAATATAGCAGCCTCCATATCCCTCTCCCTTCAGTTGTCCTTTCAGGATGACTGGGCGTGAGCAGGCAGCAGTCAGTCACTGAAGATCCTTCAGCTGGTTGGAGAATTTAGTTTTCATTTAACCATTTTAGCCGTTGGACGTCCAAGCGGCTACTGTAGCGCTGCTGCGCGCTACCACACTCCCGTGTTGCCCAAATCCCCCGCTCCCCCCCCCCCCCAATTAGCCAGGAGATCAATGAATAGGAACATAGATCTGAGTCCCGGTAGAAAGACTGACAGCTTCTCAGGAGAAGCTCCGTCTTTCTGAGAAAAAAAACAAACACTTCCTCCTTATGCTTCCTGTAAGCTCTTTACAGGGTGGAATTTTAAAAAATGACTGTGTCCATCTTGTGGCCAAATAGTAAAACTACATGTACATACTTTTTTTTCACATAAAACACAATAAATTACATTTAGAATTAACTGTTTACCCCCGCACTCAAAAAATACCCAAATAAAATTTTTAGCTAAAAAAAAAAATAAAAAAATTACAATTTGGAAAAAAAAACAGAAATAGTTACCTAAGGGTCTAAACTTTTTTTAATATACATGTCAAGAGATTATATTACTAATATTTTTAAAATTATAAGCTTGCAAATAGTGATGGGGACGCAAAACTGAAAAAATGCACTTTTATTTCCAGATAAAATATTGGCGCCAATACATTATAATAGGGACACAATTTAAATGGTGTAATAACCGGGACAAATTAGCAAATAAAATGTGTGGGTTTTAATTATGGTAGCATGTATTATTTTAAAGCTATAATGGCCAAAAACTGAGAAATAATGAATTTTTTTCCATTTTTTCTTAATTTTCCTGTTAAAATGCATTTAGAAAAAAATACTTCTTAGCAAAATGTACCACCCAAAGAAAGCCTAAATGGTGGTGGAAAAAACAAGATATAGATCATTTAATTGTGATAAGTAGTGATGAAGTTATTGGTGAATGAATGGGAGGTGAAAATTGCTTGGATGCATAAGGTAAAAAAAACACTGAAATGGTTAAATAAAAAATGTTTTAACGCACATTTATTTAAAAATAATGTTCCATAAAATGCTTATTAAAAAAATAAACCCCACTGTATGAAGTGGATCTTTATCTCCAGAGCCCCCTTGCTTTGCTGAATGGCGCTGTGTGGCAATGTGTGTGAAGTTCCCAGGTTGGAGATCACCGCTGGTTAGTTAAGCAGAGACTTGTGTACTTTGTGCAGCCTCTCCTCCCCGCACATGTGATGGGCTGTGTGACCAGGACAGCGCCGGGGTGACCCTGGCTCATGTCTCAGGCTGCTCCCTCCACTCCTGAAGCACCTGGAATCTGAACACCCAGCAGAGCTCAGCCAGCTCCAAGGCAGCAGCAGCAGCTGCAAGACCCGCCCCTTCCCCCATCATCATTAGCAAATATTACCCTAAACACTTGCTCTTTACCTCCCTTCTCCCTCCAGGCATTGGAGAGGCCGGCTGTCAATCAGGCGGCACCCCTGCACGGCTCAGCAGCAGTGCAACAGCGACAAGAAGCCGAGCCGAGGGAAGGGAAGCCGCGGAGAGATGGAGGAGGAGATGCAGCCAGCAGAGGAGGGGCCCTGCATCCCTAAAATCTACAAGCAGAGGAGCCCCTATAGCGTCCTGAAGACCTTCTCCAACAAGAGGTCCACGGGCAGGAGATACGAGAGACCCACCATGGTGGAGATCCCACATCTGGGGGCACCGGCTGCAGGGCAGCAGCAGCAGCACGCACACTTTCAGCACCATCCAGCCTCCATCAGCAGCAACAGTGAGCAGCATCATTACCAGCAGGCTCACAGCTCCTATCAGAACGGGCCCATCAGAGCTGCCACATCCACTTCCTCCCAGTGCCAGCAGAGGGGAGGTGCCCCAGCTGGGCATCTGGGTTCCTCCAACAGGTTCTGCCAGCAGTCTGCCAGCGAGGGCAACCTTGAACTCAGTGCAGGTAGGTGCCTACATGTCACACTGCACTGCTCTGTCTGCCAGCCTGCTCTGCTTCATACTCATTCATTAGGGGGGGTTCCGACCTCTGCAACTTACTATTGGGGAGCAATATTCCTACAAGGAGTTATTTTAGTTTGAGAGGTTTTTTTGGAATTTTTTTTTCTTTTTGTGTACTTTTATGCCAAGGTGCCATGATTTACCAACTAGAGAAGTCCTACTTTACTTTTTTTTTGCCATACTCACCAGTAGTAAGTTTACTATGTGATATAAAAGTAAAGTTTTGTGCAAGTTCTGTTTCCTAACTAGTAATGTGGCTGAGCTGATGTGAACAATGTGTATGGAAGAAACTTCTGTCTCTACAGGTGAGAGTTTGTTACACATACAGGTACCAGAAACTTGCACAGCTCTGAAAAGTACTTTACTGCCAATGCATCAAAATTATGTAAACTTCAGACTACTGCTTTTATCATAAGGCTTTGAGAATTAGCAGGATTTGCAGGCGACTGGCTGTAATCTGAAGTGACACAAAGGGTTTGATTTATCAATAAAGATGCCAAGAAAGGGATGCAGTTGCCAAGGGCAACCAAGTAGATCGCTTGGCCCAGATGTATCGATACATCTAGACTAAAACCAGAGCTGCTGCTCAAAACAACCAATCAGAATGCTTATTTTATTTTTTTTTACAGCTGAAACTTGATTGGCTGCGCTGTTCAGCTGCTCCACTTTTGCAGTAATTTTCTTTGCAGCTGTCTTAATAAATCTGCTTCTTTGTTTCAGCAGAAAGAAGAAGCAACTAGCTCTCCTTCGCTCCAGGTTTCTTTGCATGTGTTTTAATAAGTCAGCTCTGGTGTAATTTTTTTGAAATGAGATTATTGTAGCAGAGTAATTAGCTTGGAATGGAGTAAGGCTTTCTTTAATCCCAGAGCTGAACCACAGAACCATTTTCTTTTGTCTCTGGCATTTATTTCCTGGGTGCCTTACAGTTTCTATTTTACCTGTTATACTGCCTTGTGCAAATTACATTATGCAGCGTATGTAAATCACGCTGAACTGGGATGACCCAGTTGCAAAAACTTTACCATTCAAGTGTTTAAAGGACCACTCTAGCAAAAAAAAAAAAGTAAGCAGTTAAAATCTGACAGAACCGACATGTTCTGAACTAGTCCATCTCCTCATGAGAGATTCTCAGGATTTTCTTTGTTTTCAAAAGCATTTCCTGAATGGCAGTTTAGCTGCCAAAATAGTGAGATACCAGCCAGCCGCCTTACATGTTTGTACACTATTTTCTCAGTTAGAATTAGCAAGTGCCGTTCCGTAAATGCTGTCAAAAACAAAGAAAACCGAGAGAACCCACCCATGAGGCAATGGACTAGTCCAAAACCTGTTGGTTCTGACAGATTTTAACTATTTACCTTTTTCGCTGGAGTGGTCGTTTAAAGGGTGACTCTGCCTGCAGATACATACATAGAGGTTGGATGGATTGAACCTATGATCAAATGTAGAAATACCATTCATCTCCACGTTTTCAATCTCCTGATTTCCGTTCCATATTTCTGTAGGATTCTCTTTGGGACATGTTGCTGCTCAGCTATACTCTGTGGTGTGTAATGTTATAATGTATATTGTGAGGCAGGGCAGTGAACGCATCAGCTCTGTGGCATGTACAATATTGTAACACTGTTTCCATGATATAACAGTACCAGCTTCACAAGACTGTCTTTGATTTGGTGACAAAGTGTTCTGTTGTTGCTTTTTATTGCCTGGGAGAACCACAGATAAGCTGCCTGTGGTTATACAGTTGCAAGTTCCAGACACAGTTCTATGTATGTACCAAGTGGCAAGTTAGTAACTGATGTGTATGTTAGCTTTTTGTCTCACACAAGGTCAATGTAACAAAACTGCTTTAAAGAATTATGTCCAGATGTACTGAAACAGCTCAGATTAAATGGTTCACAGTAAGTTCTGTAGCCCGGGGCGCTTCTTGGCCTTGAATTGTGTTTCCCCAACTAAATGGGATGACTGTAGACAGCATCTCCAGGTGTCTTTACTGTAATAAGTGGTTCATCAGGTTCTTTTAAGCCAAACTAAATGTTTACAGTTGCATTGCAGTTTTCTCCACCAACAAACATTTGGATGTTGAACATTCACCTCAGGAACCTCCAGTGCTCTAGTGATGATGTCATGCTTGGGCTTACAAAATGCCTCACTTTATCACTGCTTTGGCACAGCTTCCTGCTCTCACTGCTGGGAGGGCGTATGGAGCTTGTGCCACTAACCCCCAATCTTTGTCACAGATTGGAAGATAGGCCTGGCTGCACAGCTACCCCCTTCCCACCAGCACTTCAGCCACTAAGGTGCACTCTGTAGGCAGTAGCAGTGTTGGGGAATCTTGCCCAAGGTCTTCTTACTGGTGTAGGCTTACTGAACAGAATGAGACAAGATTTTAATCCTGGTCTTTGGTTTTAAAGGCAGAGCCCTTAACCAGTACACTATCCAGCCACTGTCTCAGGGGTGCGGCTTCACCAAGTGACACACCAGAAGGTTGGTGGGGGATTGGATGATGCAGCAATGTGGGAGTTGTGGGAGGGGTAGGATTTGGAACTCTGCCCATTGGAGCCAGAAGTGCTGTGAGTGGCTTTGGGCTGCCAAACTATATGAGAGTCTAATGACCCCAAAGTTCAGGACACCACTAGGTGGGTATAGAGGGAGGTAGAGTATTAAGGGAGGGGCATACACTTTCTGTTTAGTTAGGGAAGGATGGGGTTCATTTAAAAAAAAGACTTCTGAAAATTAGTTCTAAAAATGATTTATTTTACACTATCTAATTAAGACTTCAGAAATGGATTCAAGCTTGTTGCAGAATGCCTATACAGGAGTATGACAACCTTCAGGCTTTGCGTTGGACCTTTTACAGAGAGCTGATCACGTCAGATGGATGGAGATGTAATGGGGCCCTAGGCAAGGTAGTAGATTTAGGGCCCCTGTGTGGTCTCTTTGGTAAGCTGCAGTGGAGAGAGGTCAGAGAAGGCTGCTGGTGGGCCACTTGACACCCACTAGGCCTTAGGCATCTACCTAGGTTGGCAGGTAGATGATCCTACTTGCCATGGCTAAGCAGAAAGTGCTGCCTCCCTGAGTACAGATAACCTATTGCATTCAAATTTATACTGTGCTAGCCTTGTTTGCACTTTCATTCATGTTAAAGCCCAAATCTGTTCACAGGTGTAGGCACTCAGCAGCAGATTTTTTTTTAATTGTGTAGAAAATCATTTATTAGCTGATGAAAAATGACTTTGGCATAGATGGCTATGACCCCTTAGACCAACAGACTCCTTTAGCACATAATTCCAGAGCTGCACCCCCTGAAATGAACTGCTCAGTGTTGTGCCCCACCCACTGAAGTGTTAAATGCTCAGTGTTGTGCCCCACCCCTTGAAGTGTTAAATGCTCAGTGTTGTGCCCCACCCCTTGAAGTGTTAAATGCTCAGTGTTGTGCCTCACCCCTTGAAGTGTTAAATGCTCAGTGTTGTGCCCCACCCCTTGAAGTGTTAAATGCTCAGTGTTGTGCCCCACCCCTTGAAGTGTTAAATGCTCAGTGTTGTGCTCCGCCCACTGAAGTGTGAAATGCTCAGTGTTGTGCCCCGCCCACTGAAGTGTTAAATGCTCAGTGTTGTGCCTCACCCCCTGAAGTGTTAAACGCTCAGTGTTGTGCCTCACCCCCTGAAGTGTTAAAGCTCAGTGTTGTGCCCCACCCCCTGAAGTGTGAAATGCTCAGTGTTGTGCCCCGCCCACTGAAGTGTGAAATGCTCAGTGTTGTGCCCCGCCCACTGAAGTGTGAAATGCTCAGTGTTGTGCCCCACCCCCTGAAATGAACTGCTCAGTGTTGTGCCTCACCCCCTGAAGTGTTAAACGCTCAGTGTTGTGCCCCACCCCCTGAAGTGTGAAATGCTCAGTGTTGTGCCCCGCCCACTGAAGTGTGAAATGCTCAGTGTTGTGCCCCGCCTACTGAAGTGTTAGATGCTCAGTGTTGTGCCCCACCCCCTGAAATGAACTGCTCAGTTTTGTGCCTCACCCCCCGAAGTGTTAAACGCTCAGTGTTGTGCCTCACCCCCTGAAATGAACTGCTCAGTGTTGTATCTCACACACTGGAGTGTGAACCTCTCTGTGTTATACTCCACCCCATGAAGTGTGAGCAGATTAGTGTTGTGCCCCACCCCTTGATGTGTGAGCGGATTAGTGTTGTACTCCACCCCTGAAATGTGAACGTCTCTGTGTTATGCCCCACCCCCTGAAGTGTGAACTGCTCAGTGTTGTGCCCCATCCTCTGAAGCGTGAATGGCTCATTGTTTAACCCCACCTCCTGCTGTGTGAACTGCTCAGTTTTGTGCCCAACCCTCTGAAGTGTTATGGCCCATACTCACAGGCTACATTAGTCGCCGCAACCACGTGGCGCGCTCGTGTTGCGGTGACAGGTCCCCGAACCGTCGCTCGTTGCTGCTGTCGCCAGGGGATTGGTGGCGGTCAATTGCATGGCGATAGTTTCCACCGCAACTTCGCCGCAACTGTCGCTAGTCCGCGTGTGTATGCAGACTAGTTACAGCGACCTAATAGACAGTGCACTAGTTTCCGGCCGGGGGGAGGAATGTCTGCGACAGCTTCCGTTGCGTCGCCAATCCCTCTTCCGCGGTGTGTATGCGGAGGGACCTGGCAACGAGCTGTTGCCAAACTGTCGCGCACACGCTCCCGTGTGCTAGTGACAAGATACAAAAGTAGCCCGTGAGTATGTGCCATAAATGGCTCAGTGTTGAATCCCAGCTCCTGATGTGTGAACTTCTCAGTGTTGTGCCCAACCCCTTGAAGTGTGAATGGCTCAATGTTGAATCCTACCTCCTGATGTGTGAACTGCTCAGTGTTGTGCCTCACCCCCTGAAGTGTGAATGGCTCAATGTTGAATCCCACCTCCTGATGTGTGAACTGTTATACCTTACCTCCTGAAGTGTGGCCTGCTCAGTGTTATGCCCCACCCCTCTGAAGTGTGAATGGCTCAATGTTGTGCCCCACCCACTGAAGTGTTAACTGCTATTATTTCCTTTCCTATCCTCCCCCCCCCCCCTCCCCTTCCCTCCAAGCAGCACACCAGGTCCCAGAATCCCTTGTGCCAATCCCACATCATCAGTATTAAGACGGGGTTGTTGATTGGTGTGCACACCATGCTGTTTTCTTGAAGTGACTGCCTCTTCAAGCCAGCTGATGAGGATTTGGACAGAAGCAAAAGTGTGAAGCTTATGCTGGAACTTGAAGAGTTGATGTGAGCATAATGGGGAGTTTGGGGGGTTACAGGGGTACAACAGTAGGCTAGTTGGGGTCATAAGGTGGGAGAAAGATTATTTGTAAAAGTCACTTCATGTGTCCTTTTATCACCTCTTAGCAACACACATTATTTCTGGACCTCTGATAGAGCACAGAGGATAAGGCCGAAGGCTCTACTTGCATTAGTAATATACCGGTACATATTTTTCTGACCATGTTAAGCAATATGTTTGTGGAAATGGACATTAAATCTGGCATGACTACAAACTGTCCAGGCAAAGTCCTTGTAATTGTCAGTGTTAGTATTTCCCAGGTATGGTTGCATTGCAAGCTTTGTTATCATTCCCTCATTACACCGTTCCCCATTGTCAGTGCATCTGCTGCATTAACCATGAAATCACCAAGGAGCAGGTTCATAATATCAAGAGGTTCTTTTCATCTGTCCATTTCACGAAGGCTCTGGCAAGAATGAAAGGCACAGAGATATCTGATCAGCCTCGTTCACTGGAAACAGCCACAACATTGTCCCCAAGTGTCCCCAGATTGTGTACATGACTGTCAAATAGCTTATCCTTTCCTCTATGGAGGATGATTGCTAAAGAAAGAAAGGGATTTTCCAACTTTAACGCTCAGATGTGCTCATTGTCACTTGTGAATTACAGCCTCTGCATGATATATCATTTCCTCGAGATGTTCAGACTGGCTGCACCCCTGAGATAACGCAAACCAAATGTGTAGCATAGTGCCTTTAAATAAAATGATGTCCAGCGTACTGTATTCTATATGCTATGTTTGTATAGGTGGCTCCAGTCCCTGCTACTCTTGATATGAATACCACCACCAGTTTTTAGACATGTTTTTCTCACCGGCTGCACACCATAGATAACTTGAAGCATATGTGTTGCTTAGTGCATTTTAAAAGAAAATTATGTCCAGCATGTATGAAGAGGAACTTTAACCAACGTTTGAACTTCATTCAATCAGTAGCTGATACTCCCTTTCCCATGACAAATCTTTACATTTTCTTGAATAGATCATGGGAGGCGGGAGGGGGTTGGCAGGTTCTGTATGGCTGATATTGCGGTGAAACCCCTCCCACAGTGTGACATCATGGCCATGGTCCTGACAGTTTTCTGTCTGTGATCCTTATTACATTGTGGGAAGTAGCAGAGTTTTCCAACTGCCATGCAAACAGTATCTCCCTCTGTGCATAGAACTCTCAGTTACAAACATTCCATACAGATCACCTGGCAGGACCAAAGATGTCACCACCAGGGATAAATGTCAGAATGTAAATCAGAGAGAGGAACGATTTTACAATGGCTAAACACTGACTAAATTATCTATATATGAATGTTGTAAAAAATAAGCAATGTTATTCATTGTTATCCTCACAGCAGTTCCTGTGTAAAGTCACATTGTATTGATGATTTCCTGCTTTGTTTGCCTCAGAGGATCCAGTCATTACTGCTCATGGTATGAATACCACTAACAGTTTTTTAGACTGTGCCCCTACATGTATAAAAAAATTAATAAAAGCTGTTCACACAGAAGCAGTGATATGATACTAACACTAATAACCAAATCAACGCAAATATTCTATCACAATTCCAATATGTTATCTGTATTCCTGTATGATAACATAAAGAGAAAACAACAATTGTGCCCGCAGCAGTGGTTCTCTGTGGTTTGGGGACAACCAGTGCGCCACAGGCATGTGTCAGGCTGTCCCCAGCTGGGAGCGGTGACATACATCCCTAGTCTAATGATATGTTTCTTCTCAAAATGAAAAGAGATGAACATAACCCCTGCGGAGAACACAAGTATGTAAATGTGTTTTCTGTTAATGTTATGTAGTATTGGGCACGCCTTAAATGGATGTGATTTGCAGGTTGAGAATAAGACATTGGTGGTCCTCCTGTACATGTGACTTGATTTAAAATGGTTCTCAAGTTGAAAGCCAGGTCAAATCAAAATTAATAATTGGACTGTTTCGTGAGGCCTTGGTTGCCCTGGGAGTCTGTTCTCCTTCACATAGGTGGTATAGGTTCATTCCTCGTGCACTACTGAGGCCCATGTTGTTGGTGGGCTCAACCTTACTTAAAGTGTGACCAAACTATACTCAGGTGAAAAAGGTTCTTTTTTTTTTCCTACCATGTACTTATTCACTTCAGGCTGAAAACATACACTGAGCAAATACATTTAAAGTGGATCCGAGATAAACTTTTACTCATTGCATAATTGTGCCTCTTACTTATAGTTTATAGGGTATTCCTCAAGCCAAATACTTTTTGTTTGTTTGTTTTAATGCTCTAATTCCCTATAAACTAAACAAGCCTCGCCCCCAGCTCCTCCAGCGCCTAGGCATTCTGAGTCCCATGTAGCAAGTGCTCATGAGAGCTCAGTCTGGGGAGGAGGAGGTTTTTCCTGAAGGAGGAGGAGGCATTACCAGCCAGAGATTTCAGAGGCAAGAGGAAGGAGAGAGGAAGTGGAGTTTTCACAGGCTGAGGGGTAGAAATGCAGTGCAGCTTGCCTGTGTAATGATAAGCAGAATATGCTCTCATTTTATTACAGGAAGAAATAATCATATTCTATTGAAGCTGTTCACAGCTTGATTTGCTGTGTAAACTGTGTAACTACTTTAGATAGGATATATAGACAAGTTACATGCTATAGTTAGTTTTACATCTCAGATTGAAGGAAATCAAATAAAATACCCCCTACTTTTCTTCTAAAATAATTTCTGTTAAAATCCAGTACCATAAGCAGGGCTGTGGAGTTGGTACAAAAATCATCCAACTCCTCAGTTTATGAAACCACTGACTCCAGGTACCCACAATTGCTCTGACTTCGACTCAACATCCCTGATCATAAGCTATATCTATTTTCCAAACTTTTTATTTTCTTTTTAAACTGTATTCTGTTCTTTATCTGTAAAATTCTTTCTTGACTGAAGAGCCATCAGTAGTCAACCCATTCCTGTCACCAGCTAAGGGAAAACCCAGTCGCATATTAGACCTTCCCACCAAGGATTTTCATTGGTTAAGACAAGTGAACCAATATAGCACACTAGATTGTGGCAGTTGTTTAAACAATATTGCAAGCAGCATTTACCCCACATCAGAGTGGATTGTCTCTTACTGTTTTAATAGATAACCCTCTATTGTTTGTAGTTGAGTATGTATGGCTTGACTGAAGGTACTATACAACAGTAATCTAAGTCAATAGAACTTTAGAGTAGATCTGTATATACAGTTAATATCTGTCTATGTTAACTGCATAACTCAGCCACATCGTCATGCCAGGTCCGTAAATATAGGCTGGACTGGCAACAATAACATAGTTAAGCAGGGGAGCTTGAAAAGCATAGACCTCCCTCCAGGGTCTATGCAACCAAGCTGAATCCTGCAATCAACAGGATAGTAGTCAGCCTGCAATCAAGTGGCAGATCAAGCCTGGGTCCCGAAGAAGAACTACAAAGTCTTGAAGCAAGTTAGATGTAAAGTATTTCACCTTCTGTGTATTTACTGACTTTAAAGTGGTATAAATCTCAAATTTTATCTGTGTTCAAAAACAGGGCTGTGGAGTCGGAGTTAAGGAGTCAGAGTCGGAGCAATTTAGGGTAATTGGAGTCGGAGTTGGAGTCGGATGATTTTTGTACCAAATCCACAGCCCTGGTAAGTATTAGACAAAAGAGTCAGAGTCTCGGAGTCAGGGTCATTTTGGGTACCTGGAGTCGGAGTTGGAGTAGGAGTCAGTGATTTCATAAGCTGATGAGTCGGAGTTGGAGTCAGATGATTTTTGTATCGACTCCAGCATATGAAAGTGACTGGCATAAATTTACTGGAAGGGTTAATAACCCAAACTTTCACTTCAGTCAGAAGCTAATCATTTCTACAGCACCCTGGCACACTTATCAATTAGCGTCAGTGGAGTAGAACTTTGTGTTATCAGCTCTGCCTATAACTTTATAATACAAGTCAGCGCAGATCTCCAAAATCAGTATGAGGTCTGGAACCCACTAGGAGCGCTTTTCTGGGCACTTTGTGATTTGAAAAGCTCTTGCCAATGTAATGCTATGGGTGTGATCCCACTTTAGTGATGTGATTTTATAAAAATCCCCCCTAGCATTGCATTGCATGGGGGCCCTGGGACAAAGGTAAGGAGGCCGCCTTTCCCTCACCAGAAAATCAACCCCTGGGTCCACCTAGCCGGGCTACCAGTGGTGTGGCGAGCAACACTAGCCTCGCACACTGTGTCGACTGTCAACTTCTTTAAAGTGCACCTCTGGTGTACAATCAGAAACTAATATATATTTAAATATATTAAGTTATAATGGATCATTCTGTTACTACTAAAACTCACCAGAGCCCTGTATGCTGGCTTGTAGCTCCACCCCTTGATATGGCCTTTTCTGCAAGAGGGTGGAGCTACGTGCCAGAACCCCACTTATGCAGGGCTGTGGTGTGTCATATTTGTAACAAAATGTGCCAATTTATTTATAACGTGATATTAATAGGTGTATATATTAGATTTTGATTGTATGCCAGAGGTGGGCTTAAATTTAAATGCTGTCGGTCACTAAAAGGTACATTTCTACTAGAGGCATGCAAATGTGTCAGAAAATCCGTACACAAATTTGCATGCGCACGCGAGTTCGTGTGCATATGCATACTTTTTTTCCTGCAAATTTGCATGTGCAATCGCTATATTTTTTCAAGTTTTTTAAATTATTGTCTTTCAATTTTCATTTTTCACTTTTTAATTTACGTTTCCATTAATATTAATAGAAAACCCACACTTAGGCCTCTTGCACACTACAAGCGATTTTGATTTTTTTATACAACTCTATTTTTGATTCCGATTAAAAAAGTGTAGTAGCATGCAGTACTTTTTTTAAGTGGAATTAAAAATCGGATTGTATAAAAAAAATCGGAATCACATGTACAGGATCTTCTCAAAAAATTAGCATATTGTGATAAAGTTCATTATTTTCTGTAATGTACTGATAAACATTAGACTTTCATATATTTTAGATTCATTACACACAACTGAAGTAGTTCAAGCCTTTTATTGTTTTTCTTTTTGATGATTTTGGCATACAGCTCATGAAAACCCAAAATTCCTATCTCAAAAAATTAGCATATTTCATCCGACCAATAAAAGAAAAGTGTTTTTAAAACAAAAAAAGTCAACCTTCAAATAATTATGTTCAGTTATGCACTCAATACTTGGTCGGTAATCCTTTTGCAGAAATGACTGCTTCAATGCGCCGTGTCATAGAGGCAATCAGCCTGTGGCACTGCTCAGGTGTTATGGAGGCCCAGGATGCTTCGATAGCGGCCTTAAGCTCATCCAGAGTGTTGGGTCTTGCATCTCTCAACTTTCTCTTCACAATATCCCACAGATTCTCTATGGGGTTCAGGTCAGGAGAGTTGGCAGGCCAATTGAGCACAGTAATACCATGGTCAGTAAACCATTTAGCAGTGGTTTTGGCACTGTGAGCAGGTGCCAGGTCATGCTAAAAAATGAAATCTTCATCTCCATAAATCTTTTCAGCAGATGGAAGCATGAACCCACTTTTGAACCAGAAACAGCGGCAGAAGCGAGTGACCTGGGCTACAGAGAAGCAGCACTGGACTGTTGCTCAGTGGCCCAAAGTACTTTTTTTGGATGAAAGCAACTTTTACATGTCATTTGGAAATCAAGGTGCCAGAGTCTGGAGGAAGACTGGGGAGAGGGAAATGCCAAAATGCCTGAAGTCCAGTGTCAAGTACCCACAGTCAGTGATGGTCTGGGGTGCCATGTCAGCTGCTGGTGTTGGTCCACTGTATTTTATCAAGGGCAGGATCAATGCAGCTAGCTATCAGGAGATTTTGGAGCACTTCATGCTTCCATCTGCTGAAAAGCTTTATGGAGATGAAGATTTCATTTTTCAGCACGACCTGGCACCTGCTCACAGTGCCAAAACCACTGGTAAATGGTTTACTGCAAAAGGATTCCCGACCAAGTATTGAGTGCATAACTGAACATGATTATTTGAAGGTTGACTTTTTTTGTTTTAAAAACACTTTTCTTTTATTGGTTGGATGAAATATGCTAATTTTTTGAGAAAGGAAATTTGGTTTTCATGAGATGTATGCCAAAATCATCAATATTAAAACAATAAAAGGCTTGAACTACTTCAGTTGTGTGTAATGAATCTAAAATATATGAAAGTCTAATGTTTATCAATATGCTATTTTTTGAGAAGATCCTGTAGTGTGCAAGAGGCCTTACAACAATACGTTATGTGCGATTCGTATTGCCCTGCATGCAGTGCGCAGAAAATGCTGTGCAGATTTTTTCTGCATACAGATTCTAGATACAATTGAAACAGGCCTGTTGAAATACTTTGCTATGTGAATTTATGTGCAGAAAACGCACTCGATTTCGCATGTAGTGGAAACGTGTTCACAAGATGCACTTTATTGAATTTGATTGTTTTTAACAATATCAGTGTACAAATTATTTAGTCCATGTTTTCCTAAGGTAAAATCTTTCCTCACCCTTATTCACTTCTTAAATTTATCACAGATGGCAACATCTCTACTGCTGGCATGGTGAAGCAATGCAGAATGTTGATTGTTGTGTGTTCTGAAGTGAACAGAAACAACATCTGGGCCCATATGCAATTATCCTTTTTTCCTAAGTTTTCTTCTTGGTGAGATTTTCACGATTTGTCAATAAAATGCTGTTTAAACCACCAGCAAGCAAGAAAATATTCAAAATAATATTGATAGTACTTTTTCACCCACTTTCTGATACTTTTTTAATGCAGAGTGTGGAAAAGTTATTTTAAAGAGTAACTGTCAGGCTGCAGAAGCTAATTTAAACCTCTATTCTCCTGTGTTAAACAGTTTAGAAGGAAGCTCAAAAGCCATTAGTGAAGATAAACATTTCAGTTACCTTTGATGTGTGCTTATCAGCAAGTCTGTTATAGACCCATAAAGACGCAAGCCGCAGCTAAACTGCAAAGCATTCTGGGGCCCTCCCCTCGGCTGCTAATGAGACGTTACAGAAGCTTGTAATCAGTCTAGCTGTGTAGCACTGATAAATCTCGGGGCAGAGTACTCTGCAGGAGTCAGCTATTGTTCCTAGCCACATGGCTCATTAATATTCACTGCACACCGTGTTGTTCAAGAACGAGCTTATCTGTGATCAGGAATCAGGCAGGACATGACGACACATTTGACAGAAAAACATGGAGCCTGCCATGAGCTGTCAGGAGCATCATTCTCTGCAAATACTATATACAAATTCTGTGAAGTACAAACGTGGACAGTGAAATGCATATGTAATGTAAGTACAGCCAATCTTTAGCTACTGATATATGTGTTTATTTTCTCTGAGACCTTATACCTAACAGCTCCTCTTTAAAGAGAAGCTAAAACATTTTCTTCCAGGAGAAAAGTCAGGAGAAAAAGTTAATTGCATATGGGCCCAGGTCTCCTAGATTATATTGGGAAGAAAAAGGTTTGTGACATCATAGCCTAGGCTAAACCTCACTAGGAAGGTGAAGTTACAGATATACAGTAATGTACTGTATAAATATAGAAAGGAGCAGCATAACTAAGGAGCTTTGGGGCCCAATGCAAGCTTTACATTGCCCCCCCCCCCCCCCCCCCCAAGAATTCATTCATTCACTATTCATAACGGTTGGTATGGCATACAGAACCTGCAAGGACACCTACATACAGCATCAGATGTGTAAGGGGGGGGGGGGGGGTAGTTTGTGAATTATTGCGGCTGCAACCTCTGCATGCAACGCCACTGATAGGAAGAGTTTTTTTTTCTGATGCTGAAACCAGAAGAATTGATGCAAAACTGGGAATCAAGAATGATTTCTTACATTCTACTATATGTCGTTTGGGTGCTTCTTTAACCAGATGTTTAAAACAGTGTTTTAGGTGCAAAAACCTAATTTCACACAAAACGGTGACATGGTGGCAGTCTGCTTAGCAAACGATCAGATGATGTATGAAGATCTGCGACTGGGGTTGTGCTTTTCGTAAAGTCAGGTCCTGGACCCAACAAATGAGAGACAGTTGTGAAATGATAAAAATGGAGAAGGATGCTCATTCCGCATCTTATTAATAGACACGGCAGTTACCGCAATGTATTTGTTGTGCTCCCCATTCATTCGCTTGATTAGATTTAGCTGCAGTATGTAAAAAAGGATGCTGAACAATTCCATCTTCCCCATCCCTGTCTGACAGAGGCTGATGTATGATCTGACAGCGCAGCTGACAACATCCTTCAGGCACAGATATATGCAAGCCTTAATTTACAGTGCATCTCTTATCTCTCTTCCTGGCTTATTGTCTGAGGCTCAGTCCACAAATAGTGGCCAGTGTGCCTGACTCTTAACTGAAAAGGCATCTCAGTGCTTTGCTGTATCCTTCTCATTCTATCCCTGTAACATCACGGTGTAAAATATTTAGAAGAGCCTTGTTTTCTTGAGGCATGATAATCAGGCAGCGCCGGGTAATTCCTTTGTGGATCTGATATACAGCAGAGGGAAATGGACAACACTGTGGAGACATAGCAGGGCTGTCTCAGTGTATCATCTAATATGACTGCATTGATTGCTATAGACATTAGCCTGCTAAACTTCAAAGCACTGCATTAGACTGGCAGTGGAATGTTACACTTGATCATCTGTAGCGGTTTCTGATATAACGAGGGCACTCGGTTCTCTTTCAGTTGGAATGAACTACAAATCTTAGCAGACTGTGGGATGACCTTTTGATGATAGATGCAGCTAGCTTAAATGATCAATTGTAAAAGGGAACCAGAACCGAGTAAAATTATTTAAAATAAACACATGATGTACCTGCCAATGATTATTACATATTTACCTTGCCATCAATTCCTCTCAGAAGCTCACCATTTGCTTCTAACAATGATCCCTTTCGTCAGTTCTGACAAGATTTGGTCAGAATTTTAGGTGCTGTCAGTTATATATCAGTTGCTGTCAGTTGCATCTGAAAGGACAACTGATGTGCAAGGTAATGTCCATGTTTCCCAATGTCTCATGTGGGCAATATCACTTGACCCAGAAGCAGTTACAGGGTCATCACCATTTTCAAAATGGAGAATGGAGAATTTCATTGATTACAGTGAACAAACAGGACGTGGTAGAGGAGAAAGACATTGATAAGTAGTCTGTGTGTAGGTTTATTATTTTGACTTTTAACTTGTAATTCAGGTTTTCTTTAAGACAATCATGTAAACATTTAACATAGTGGTTTAATTGCTTTAAAAATGACTGATTTAGTTCAAGCTGATCTAAATGCTTTGTTGGCTTTCCCATTTAATACAATTCCCACATTTCTTAGAAAACCGCTTTAATCAAGTTAGGTGCTCAGCTGAGGCAGCCATTAAAGAGAACCTGAGGTGAGAGACATATGGAGGCTGATATATTTATTTCCTTTTAAGGAATGCACATTGCCTGGGCATCCTGCTGATTGCCTGCCTTTAATACTTTTAGCCATTGGCCATGCACTAGCTTGCAGATCAGAGGTTTCTGTAAAATTAAATCTGACAAGATTAGCTGCATGTTTGTTTCAGGTGTGTGATTCAGACATTACTGACCAGAAATATCAGCAGGACTGCCAGGCAACTGGTATTGTTTAAAAGGATCTAAATATGGCAGCCTCCATATGTCTCTCACTTCAGGATCCCATACATGCCACTGGCGCATAGCATGTGACGTCAGACGCTATGCACCAGTGGCATGTACGAAAAGCCGCCCGGAGGTTATGGACACCGCATAGAGGCTGACACAGGAAAGGTAATGTATAAATGCACATTTGGGGGGGGGGGCACATTTATACATTGAGTGGCAGCGGTGGGGGTTTCGTTGCTCAATCCGAAATTGGCCACCATACCGCCGCACACACAATCCAACTTCGGCCTTAAATCTTGCACCAAGCGCAATCAACTAATGAGACCAATTTTAGCCTAAAAATGGTTGCATCATCGGTTGGTTCTACACTTGGCGGCACTGATTTTCAACCAATTCGATAATAACAATCGAATTGGTTGGTCAATCGCCCGCCTAAGTCATCTGATGTATGAACACCTTTAATGTGCTAATTAAGATGTACCGTAATTGTTTTAGATTTAGCTTGTATTAATGCTGCGACCCTTCTGGATATCCAGGACAATACGCTGACCTGTATAGACCCAGGCTACAAATAACCAGCATAATGTTTTTATAAAGTGGCTGCACACTCACTTTAAGAATTAGAGGAGGAGTTTGTTAAGAGAGTTGAGTAAATTTGGGAAAGTGAAGTGTATCTGGCCTATTCATATTGTACTTATTTCAAGTAATTATGTAATTTTCGTACATAACATATCAATTTGTTACTGGTACCTGCAGAACGAATGTAGGCTACAATTTCCTGTTCACAGGATGAACGGGATGATGATAAAAGATGCCTTACCCGAGGCATCAAAATTGCCAGAAATGGCCCCTACAAACTGAAAACTAAAGCAGAAATAGCACAGCAGATAGCACTCTTGCCTTACAGTGCTGGTTCCCAGTTTTAATCTCAGCCAGCGCAATATCTGCAAGGAGTTTGTATGTTCTTCCTGTGTCTGCGTGGGTTTCTTCTGGGTACCGCAGTTACCTACCCCATCCTGTGTTTACGATGGGCATATAACTATAGTAGGGATTAGAATGTGAGCACCTCTGAGTGACTGTTAGTGACTGGACTAAACTGAATCAGAATCAATTGTATTTGTAAATAAGTTTACACTTACAAGGAATTTGACTCAGCAGTTTCTTAATGTACACAGACAAAACAATACAAGCTCAACCCGTACAGATATTCAAGGACAGTCTAGAAAATTATATAAGTTAAAGCAGTAATAAACAGGATGAGAAGTGATTATTTTCAGTTCTGTAATGCAATGCTTTCAAGCCCTAGAAGCTCTAGCGTAGCTCTGCATTAAGCATGGCTGCCGCCTGAGGGAAAAAGCTGTTCCTGTGGCCTGAAGTTTTTGTTGCGACTGACCGGTATGTCACTCTAAAGGCATATGTTGGAAAATGGAGTGAGCAGGGTGAGAAGGGTCAGAGGCAATCTGGGTTGCTTTCTTTCTGCTAGCATAAAGATCCTGCATGAAGGGTTAGCTACAGTCAATTATTCTTTCTGCTGATCGGATGATGCAATGTAGTCTCACTTTTTCTCATATGGAGCATGAGCCGAACCAGACAGTCATAGTTGATGTCATGATGGATTTGATGATTTCATTATAGAACTGCTCCATTAATTTTTGTGGTAGGCCAAACTTTTTTAGCTGCTGGCGGTATATCCTCTGTTGCAATTTCTTAATGATGGTGACAGTGTTATCCAATTTTATGATTCAATGAATTTGAATGACCCTACTCAGGTCACTGTAGATCCATTTATGATTAGGGGAGGTGCTGCTGGTAGTTCTCCTAAAATCTATTATCATCTCCATTATCTTAAGAGCATTAAAGAGAATCTGTATTGTTAAAATCGCACAAAAGTAAACATACCAGTGCGTTAGGGGACATCTCCTATTACCCTCTGTCACAATTTCGCCGCTCCCCGCCGCATTAAAAGTGGTTAAAAACAGTTTTAAAAAGTTTGTTTATAAACAAACAAAATGGCCACCAAAACAGGAAGTAGGTTGATGTACAGTATGTCCACACATAGAAAATACATCCATACACAAGCAGGCTGTATACACCCTTCCTTTTGAATCTCAAGAGATCATTTGTGTGTTTCTTTCCCCCTTCTGCTCTCATGCACTGAAGTTTCAGGCTGCTCTTTTCTTCCTGCAAACAGCTTTGCCCTTGTCTGAATTTCCTCAGTATGTGAAAGCCCAGCCAGCTCAGAGGACACTTTATCCAGCTTGTAAAAGATACGAGAGCAGAGAGAAGCTGCACTAATCTAAATATCACACAGGCAGTGTGCAGAGAGGGGCCTGAAAGGGGGAGTTCATAGCAGAACCACAACACTGAAGAACTTGGCAGCCTTCCAGACACTGGCCGACAAGTCTGACAGGGGAAAGATACATTGATTTATTACAGAGACTGTGATAGCAGAAAGTGTTGCAGTAAGCCAGAACACATTAGAATAGCTTTTGGAACTTGTAGGATGATAAAAAACAGGATGCAAATTTTGTTACGGAGTCTCTTTAAATTCCAAGTTGTTTCTGCTGCACCTGGAAGAAAGCTGTCCCACTACATGCCTTTATACAGACTCATCTCTATTTGTATGAGACCAACTACTGTTGTGTCATTTGCAAACTTCAGAACCTTTACAGATGGATCTGCGGAGATGCAGTCATAGGTGTACAGTGAAAAAAGTAGTGGGGAAGGCACACAGTCCTGGGGTGCTCCAGTACTGAGTGTCAAAGAGTCTGAGGTGTGTTTACCAAGTCTAGCCTGCTGTTTCTTGTTGGTCAGGAAATTGTTTATCCATTTGCAGAAGGGTTCAGGTATGCTTAGTTGGGAGAGCTTGCTGTTTAACAGTGATGGTATTATGGTGATGAATGCAAAGCTGAAATCCACAGATAAAATTCTGGCATAGCCGGTTCCTGGGGAGTCCAGATGTTCTAGTAAATAATGCAGACACATGTTTACAACATCATCTGTAGACCTGTAGGCAAATTGCAGAGAGTCCAGCTTGTGATCTGTGATGGATTTCAGATAAGCCATTATCAGTTTTTTAAACTCTCTTGACCATTGATGTAATGCTGGGTACACACGATGCGATTTCCCGCTCGATCGGCGGGATTGATCGATTATTTCCGACATGTTCGATCGGGTTTCGACCGATGCAGCCGTCGATTTTGCATACCTAGCATGAGAAAATCGATGGCTGTATCGATCGAGACACGATCTAACATGTTGGAAATAGTAGATTGAGCAGGAAATCGCATCGTGTGTACCCAGCATAAGGGAAAGTGGCCTGTAGTCCTTTAGACATGTACGTTTTGTTTTTTTTAGGAAGTGAGACAGTGGTTGAGCATTTATAACAGACAGGGACTGTGTACTTGGTTCAGTGCTGTGGAAAATGTCAGCGTTATATAAATACTAAATAATAATAATTATTATTATAATAACTATTATATCAGTGTCCATTTTCACATTAGTTTTTGTTGGTATTTTGTGTTTATCTTCACAGCTCATTCACTACTGTTGTTTTGTGCAATAAGGCTTCATTTCCATTTACTTTGATTCGCAGCATTTCCCTGCAAGTGAATTCGGAATTGGAATCCCAGGCTATTGCAATCAAAAGGGCTACTTCCAATTCATGTGTGAGGAACAAAAGTAGTGCCTGCAGCATTTTCTCGGACTTTGCATAATAACAATAGCTGCGCATTGGCACAGCTATTAGATTCAGATGTGATTTCTCATCAGCACATTTTGGAAATGGACGCCTTATGGACATGCAATTGCTCTCACAACATCGTTTGAAAACCACACCACTCCACATCACATATGATGGGAACAGAGCTATTGAAATGCACTGGACACATTTTCACTTGTGAAAATGGATGCAAAGCTATGTACATGTGATGTTCACTGAGCATACATGCAATGGAAGGCCCGCCCACCCTCCCTCCTCCAAGCAAGGTCCTTATGCCATTTCACTCAGTTGTCTGCCTACACTAATTAGTTATGGGAATGCTGATACACACTCTGCTAGGGAGATTTTAATTAGCCTCTTGTGGGTCCCCTCCTCCTCCTACCTGTTCCCTCCTACCGGAGGGAGGAGGGTCTCATCTGCCAGGGAATTATACTATTTCAAAAACCAGTTTACATCATACCATGGCTGGGAATCGAACCCAGCTCTCACTGTGTGGTGGGCAAGTCACCCTAACCACTGTACCACTACAGTAGTAACTGAAGCTGGCCTAAAATTTACCATTTTATGCTCAATGCAATAGAAACATTAGGTTGCTTAAAGGGAACCTTAACTGAGAGTGATATGGATGTTTCCTGTAAACAATACCAGTTGCCTGGCAGTCCAGCTCATCTTTGTGACTGCAATAGTGGCTGAATCACACCCTGAAACAAGCATACAGCTAATCCAGTCTGACTTCAGTCAGAGCACCTGATCTGCATGCTTGTTCAGGGGCTGTGGCTAAAAGTATTAGAGACACAGGATCAGCAGGCAATTCAGGCAACTGGTATTATTTTAAAAGGAAAAATCCATATCCTTCTCCGTTTAGGTCCCTTTAAGGATTTGTAGCATAAAAGCTAACTCACATTGGCTGGGATTTGAACCTGGGTCTCACTGTGTGGTGGGCAAGCACCCTAACCACTGTACCACAACAGTAGTAACTGAAGCTGGCCTAGCATTTACCATTTATGCTCAATACAAGAGAAAAAGTAGACAAGACAAATAACATTTATATCACACTTTTCTCCTGGCGGACTCAAAGCACCAGAGCTGCAGCCACTAGGGCATGCTCTATAGGCAGTAGCAGTGTTAGGAAGACTTGCCTAAGGTCTCCTACTGAATAGGTGCTGGCTTACTGAACAGACAGAGCTGAGATTTGAACTCTGGTCTCCTGTGTCAGAGGCAGAGCCCTTAACCATTACACCATGCAGCCACTGCTTACAGATATGTAGCCAGACATGGCCTTGTCTTTTGTGTTCAACAGTTGTTAAGAGAAAAATTAGACACGATAGCAGTGTTAGGAAGACTTGCCTAAGGTCTCCTACTGAATAGGTGCTGGCTTACTGAACAGACAGAGCTGAGATTTAAACTCTGGTCTCCTGTGTCAGAGGCAAAGCCCTTAACCATTACACCATGCAGCCACTGCTTACGGATATGTATCCAGACATGGCCTTGTCTTTTGTGTTCAACAGTTTTCAAGAGAAAAATTAGACACGATAGCAGTGTTAGGAAGATTTGCCTAAGGTCTCCTACTGAATAGGTGCTGGCTTACTGAACAGACAGAGCTGAGATTTGAACTCTGGTCTCCTGTGTCAGATGCAGAGCCCTTAACCATTACACCATGCAGCCACTGCTTACAGATATGTAGCCAGACATGGTCTTGTCTTTTGTGTTCAACAGTTGTCAAGAGAAAAATTAGACAAGATAGCAGTGTTAGGAAGACTTGCCTAAGGTCTCCTACTGAATAGGTGCTAGCTTACTGAACAGACAGAGCTGAGATTTGAACTCTGGTCTTCTGTGTCAGAAGCAGAGCCCTTAACCATTACACCATGCAGCCACTGCTTACGGATATGTAGCCAGACATGGCCTTGTATTTTGTGTTCAACAGTTGTCCAAAGAGAACCCCAGATAGCCAGGTAGATTCATCTCTCTCTCTCTCTCTCTCTCTCTCTCTCTCTCTCTTTCTCTCTCTCTCTCTCTCTCTAGTAGGGATGGTCACCGCTTTGCGCGGAATTGTATTTTTGAGCATAAATAGATTGAGCATAAATGGTACATGCTAGGCTGGCTTCAGCATGTAGTGTTGGTGAGAGAGAGAGAGAGAGAGAGAGAGAGAGAGATGAATCTACCTGGCTATCTGGGGTTCTCTTTGGACAACTGTTGAACACAAAAGACAAGGCCATGTCTGGCTACATATTCGTAAGCAGTGGCTGCATGGTCTAATGGTTAAGGGCTCTGCCTCTGACACAGGAGACCAGAGTTCAAATCTCAGCTCTGTCTGTTCAGTAAGCCAGCACCTATTCAGTAGGAGACCTTAGGCAAGTCTTCCTAACACTGCTACTGCCTATAGAGCATACCCTAGTGGCTGCAGCTCTGGTGCTTTGAGTCCGCCAGGAGAAAAGTGTGATATAAATGTTATTTGTCTTGTCTACTTTTTCTCTTGTATTGAGCATAAATGGTAAATGCTAGGCCAGCTTCAGTTACTACTGTTGTCGTACAGTGGTTAGGGTGCTTGCCCACCACACAGTGAGACCCAGGTTCAAATCCCAGCCAATGTGAGTTGGATTTTATGCTACAAATCCTTAAAGGGAACCTAAACGGAGAAGGATATGAATTTTTCCTTTTAAAATAATACCAGTTGCCTGAATTGCCTGCTGATCCAGTGTCTCTAATACTTTTAGCCACAGCCCCTGAACAAGCATGCAGATCAGGTACTCTGACTGAAGTCAGACTGGATTAGCTGCATGCTTGTTTCAGGGTGTGATTCAGCCACTATTGCAGTCACAAAAATCAGCTGGACTGCCAGGCAACTGGTATTGTTTACAGGAAACATCCATATCACTCTCAGTTAAGGTTCCCTTTAAGCAACCTAATGTTTCTATTGCATTGAGCATAAATGGTAAATTTTAGGCCAGCTTCAGTTACTACTGTAGTGGTACAGTGGTTAGGGTGACTTGCCCACCACACAGTGAGATCTGGGTTCGATTCCCAGCCATGGTATGATGTAAACTGGTTTTTGAAATAGTATAATTCCCTGGCAGATGAGACCCTCCTCCCTCCAGTAGGAGGGAGGAGGGAATAGGTAGAAGGGTAGAAGGAGGGAGGAGGGGACCCACAAGAGGCTAATTAAAATCTCCCTAGCAGAGTGTGTAGCAGCTGTCCCATAACTAATTAGTGTAGGCAGACAACTGAGTCAAATGGTATAAGGACCTTGCTTGGAGGAGGGAGGGTCCTCCAGCAGTGATGTGTATTTTACTCAATCAGGTGTGCCTCCAGGTATTAGAGCTCTTGAAACATGTTTTCTATCATTTTTCCAGCTGGTAGAATTTTTTAAAATTTTCGTGAACCGAACCTTTCGCGGAGGTTCACGAACAGGGTTCGCGACCCTAAAATCGGAGGTTCGCGACATCTCTAATTGTGAGGGCGGAGCTAACGTAATGATGTAACAGCAAGGCATAAGAAAGCAGTGTTTCCGCATCATGGGTGTGCAGAAACTGTGTGATGCTATTTATTAGTATACCATAGCCCCAAAGCAGCAAATATAGCTAACTATGACCATTAAATAATAAATGCAGCAACAGTTACCTCAGACACCAGAAAATAAATGCAATGTGGGCAGCATTTCACCAGAAAATAAATGCAATGTGGGCAGCATTTCAGCAGAAAAAAAATGCAATGTGGGCAGCATTTCACCAGAAAATAAACACAATGTGGGCAACATTTCAGCAGAAAATAATGCAATGTGGCAGCATTTCAGCAGAAAATAACGCAATGTGGCAGCATTTCAGCAGATAATAACGCAATGTGGCAGCATTTCAGCAGAAAATAAAGCAATGTGGCAGCATTTCAGCAGAAAATAACGCAATGTCGCAGCATTTCAGCAGAAAATAACGCAATGAGGGCAGCATTTCACCAGAAAATAAACGCAATGAGGGCAGCATTTCACCAGAAAATAAACGCAATGAGGGCAGCATTTCACCGGAAAATAAACGCAATGAGGGCAGCATTTCACCACAAAATAAACGCAATGAGGGCAGCTTTTCACCTGCAAAAAAAAAAAATGTACTCACCTGACAGAAGTCTCCTCACCCGGCCTGCCTCTGGTGCACAGCTCCCCGGACGATTCTCCTGCATATCTCCCGCGCTGAATGTAATAGCAGGGCTACGGGAAGATGGTGCCTGAAGCCCTGTACTGGAGACACAAATAGTCTCCAGTACAGGGCTTCAGACGCCATCTTCCCGTAGCCTTGCTCTGCCTGCCGGAATACTATGCAGGCTGGAGCGGGGCTGCGGGCTATGAACTGGCACGGCGTCTATTAGACGCCGCGGCCAGTTCAATGCAATCATACGGTGGCCAGATGAGCAGCGATAGTGTGCCTGCAGATGAGTCGGCGCGTGCCGGGTCTGGCACACGTGCCGGGTCTGGTACACGTGCCGGGTCTGGCACACAGGCCGGGTCTGGTACACGTGCCGGGTCTGGCACGCGTTCCATAGGTTCGCCATCGCTGGCCTAGACCATCTTTATTTAGAGCAACAATTCTTTTTTTAACATCCTCAGAGAGTTCTCTGCCATGATGTGCCATGTTGATCAACTAGTGACCAGTATGAGAGTGTGAGAGCGATAATAACACATTTAACACTTCCCATTCACACCTGAGACATTATAACACTAATGAGTAACATGACCCCAGAGTGGGAAAATATCTAATCAGGCAGAATCGGGACATTCCTCACTTAGGAGTGTACTCACTTTTGTTACCAGCGGTTTTCCACATTAATGGCTGTATTGAGTTATTTTTATAGGACAGCAAATTACACTGTTATACAACCTGTACACTGACTACTGTACATTGTATCAAAGTGTCATATCGTCAGTGGTGTGCAATGAAAAGACATAATGAAATGTTTACAAAAATGTGAGAGTTGTACTCACTCCTGTGAGATACTTTATGCCTATCATTAACTTCCCTCTATATCAGGGGTCTCAAACTCAATTTACCTGGGGGGCCGCAGGAGGCAAAGTCAGGATGAGGCTGGGCCGCATAAGGAATTTCACAATCGCGGCGCATCGCCGCCTCTGCCCGCCCCTCTCACTCTTCCTTCACAGAAAGGGGCGGGGAGAGGCTGCGATCCATGCGGCGATTGGTCAGGAGGGGCAGAGCTGAAGCTGAAAGCTCTGCCCCTTCCAGGAAATGCCAGCGGATTGCCCCCCTGGCGATTTTTGTGGCTCTGCAGCCCTCGTTTAGCGGCGGGGATGCGGCGGATTACTTGGGAGCACTGAAGCAAACTATAAGGAAGCTTTTGCCGGCGAGGGCCACAAAATATTGTATCGAGGGCCGCAATTGGCCCGCGGGTCGCGAGTTTGAGACCCCTGCTCTATATACTTCTAATGGTGCCATACAAAGTACAATTTTTTTTGGGTGTCTTTTTTTTTTTTTTTTTGACCAGAGAAATTCGATTGATTATTCAGTTTTGGTCAAACAGTTTTTAAAATTCTTTTCGAGGTACCATACACAAACATTCAATTTTTAAGAAAATCTGAGAAAAACGATTGAATATGAAGAAAAGGTTGTTTTTTTATCAACAGAATTTTCTCATACAACCTACCATACACTATACAATTTCACAAACAATTACCCAGATTTTTCCAACATGTCCAATCAGATTTTTATCAAAAAAACTAAATAATCTTTTTTTTTTTTTTTGAAAAAAAGATTGTTTTGGATTTTCACTCTATTGGATCATTTTGGACGAATAAATGGAAAAACAAATGTTTTAATTGTACTGTGTATAGACACCATAACACTAACCTAACCCCATCTACTCCTAACAAAAAGCCAGGTAATTATTTCTCCTGTTGCGTACATGTAAAAAAGCATTGGATGTAGCCACTAGTAGAGTATTACTAGTACTAGTTAATTCCGATAGTAAAATATTGGTAACCTTTAATGATATTTTATTATGACCTAACCTATGCCGATTCTAACACAGAGTCCTCCCTATCAATGCCTAACACTAACCGATTCCGCTCCCATTGTTGCCTAACCTTAAAAACCTCCTGGTGGTGACTAAGATGGAACCTACTAGTGGTAAGCTTTAAAGTAGCCATGCACTATTAGGTTATTGGTACATTATTAATATTATTTAGTGTATATATAGCGCCGACATCTTCCGCAGCGCTGTACAGAGTATATATAGTCTTGTCACTAATTGTCCCTCAGAGAAGCTCACAATCTATTCCCTACAATAGTTATATGTCCATTTTAGTCTAGGGCCAATTTTTAGGGGGAAGCCAATTAACTTAGCTATGTTTTTGGGATGTGGGAGGAAACTGGAGTACCCGGAGGAAACCCACACAGACACGGGTAGAACATACAAACTCCGTGCAGATAGTGCCCTGGCAGATGAACGATCAATATATTCCTGCCCATTTATCTATGATGTAAGATAATGGACTGCGCTCTCCACCGATCTAAATCCACCCTGCAAAAGAAAAATGGCTCCACATAGCGTAATACTGTATTTGTTAATGCACACCAACCAGTGCCTGTGACAGGTGCACCACTCGTGTCAAAAACAACTTCCTCCCCACTCCTCAATGTATGCGCTCACCAGATGTGGGCCATCTCAAACAGATTTAACGCTTTTTCAATAACCGCACTGGTCCTTTAAAATCGTCAATGGCACTTTAATTATATTTCACGTTCCACCATAAAATAAATAAAGCCAGAATATAGCATAAAACCTGTTTACATTGAATAAACACCCGCACAACAATCGCGCACTCATGTCTCCTTTCTTGGATGTAATGCACATCAAAGAACCAACAGTGGGGTCTGCCTCTGCACGTGGTCACTCATTGGGGTAAACAGTGTCCCATGTCCCTCATTCCGATCATTCTGCGGTAACCTCGCGCTGCCGGTTGCACATTTACCTAGACTACTCCGATGCACCACTAGATATTCCATCAGACTTTAGCAGTACAAAGCTTTGCAGCCACTGGTTGCCACTCCCCACCACTGCGCCCTTTCCTCCCTGCTCAATCCACAAGATCAGGCTTTCCTAACCGAGTTTTGATGGATTGTTTAACTTGAAATCATGATGGCCCTAGTTTTTACTCAAACTGGTGTTTTTATCAAAGCAACTGTCTATTTTATTAGAAACATCTAATATCTTAAGTATAATTTTTTTTTAATAGTTCCTCTTCTGGCTTCCAGATGTTCATCCCTGTCATTCCATTTATACCTTGCTTGGTATTTACATTGAGATTTGATTGTATGGAAAGCGTTTGGCTGTTCTGCAAATCATTTCTGTCAGTGAGTGGATTAGTATCATGCAGCAGGTGCCCCGCTGCACAGAATCCAGTCATATAAAGATGCTTCTAGACATAATATTCTCACCATACCTAGCCTGGGACATCAACAAGCCTGCAGTGGGGCAGGAGGTATCTACATTTTGAATTGAAGGACGTGATTATAAGCATACATGTGGGAAGGGAAACCATATTTTAATTCTTGAGGCCAGGGTCACACTAGGCAGAATCACATTTCCACGATGTGCTTTAGGGAAAACTCATGCGATTCTGCCAAGTGTGACCCTGGCCTGAATCATTTAGTAAAATTAAAAACAGCATTCTTTTATTCAAGATTCAAGTACTTTATTGTCATTGTGTAACACAACAAAATTACTTTTTATGACAGCCCTATGGTGCATTTAAAGAGACAGAAGCCTCTTAAAAATCCTTGTTTTATTACACAATCCTGTTTAACACATTAGCCCTACCTAAACCGCCGCATCCCCGCGGCTGTAATCTATCTAAATCCCCCCTAACTCTCCCCTGCAGAATCCACGACTTTCTTGGTCGTGGATTTTGCTGCTGTTGGAGACAGAGCTATGAGCCGCAGCTCTACCTCCATGCCCGTCTATCAGCAGCGGATCTCCACCTCTCCCCGCCCCTCTCAGTGAAGGAAGACTGAGAGGGGTTGGGGAGAGGCGGAGATCCGGGCTGACAGACACGCTGAGAGGCAGAGCTGCAGCTCATAGCTCTGCCTCTCACGGAAGCACTGCCCGGATTGCCCCCCAGGGAGTTAGGGGGGATTTAGATAGATTACAGCCGCGGGGATGTGGCGGTTTAGGTAGAGCTAATGTGTTAAACAGGATTGTGTAATAAAAAAAGGATTTTTAAGAGGCTTCAGTGTCTCTTTAAGAAACATAGGCCTCGATTCATCAACACTTAGCAAATTTGTTAACAACAGTTTGGTAAAATACCGAATTTGTTAACTTCATTTCAGGATTCATCAAAGTTATCTACAGCTGTTAGCGAACATTCGTTAACGATTCGGTAACGATTCGCTAAAACGGAAGAAAGTGCAATTCATGAAAAAGAAAGTGGGCGTGGTTTAGCGTTACATTTAGGATTAGTTATCTCCTTCACTGCTCTGTCGTTATTCCTGTCAGATCATTGCTGACAGAGAAGATGGAGCCATTTGAAGTAGTTATGTATCAGCTGAGAGTGATTTAAAGGGGCAGAAGGGCAAGAATAAGGTCTGCAACCATATAAATTTGTAAGAGAATAGATTTATTTGCTATAACAGGACATCTGCATTTCTCTTGAATCATCTTGTAAGAGAACACAGGCAGTGCCAGGGTTAACTAATTTTGCTAGCTGCACTATCATTTTTTTTAGAAAAGGCTCCTATCAAATTGTGGGATTGTCCCAACCACTTCCAGAATCCTGGTCCAGGTGTAAAGCCCTATTCAGAATGTTGCTACGTAGTGCTCAAAGGACTGCCTTTTACCCACAATTCCATGGGAATCTTATGGCCTTGTGTTAAATTACCGCTGTAAAATGGAAATATCGACACGTTACCGAATGGTTACCGAATTGTTATCGAATTCACACCGAATGCCGAAAAACCTTGATGAATACAATTAGAAATCGCTAAACTTCGAATTCGGTAATTTAACAAACTGGAAAAAGTTATCTCAAAGACAATGATGAATCGAGGCCATAGTGATAGTAATATAGGTAGAAATAGAGGAATTATACAAGTATGCCAAGTATTTCAAATATTTAGTGTACCTGAGATCAATTAAAATAAAGAAATTATACGTACCTGGGGCTTCCTCCAGCCCCTTCATGTTGATCGGTCTCTCGCCATCCTCCTCCTCTGCCTGGATCTTCCGCTAGAGGTCCCGATAATCCATCCAGTCGGCACAGTTTGGCCGCTCGCGCTCCCCTGTCATGCTCCCGCCGCAGGAAGCGTTCTGTGGCCAGGAACGTGCTGCACCTACGCATGAAAGAAGAGAGAGGGACAGAGGGATTTGGTTCCCAAAAAAGGGACAGTAGGGAGCTATGGAGTAGTAGAAAATATTATCAAAAGTAACAGCAACTGTTGTAGGTTCTTATCCTGCCTCATGCCACAAAAAGACAGCGATGTGTAGAGTTCCATTTTACTTGAAGGAACAGGGAAATGCGTGAAAGAAGAGAGGTGTTTACGTTCTTCCCTTGGAGAAATGTTTGAGTTGCACAAAGCTTTCACGTTGGTCATTTTTATACTGAAAAATGTAGCCAGCAGTTTGCCACAGTGTGTTATTTTGATTAAAGCAGATTCTTATTAGCTTCCAGTGTTACAGTTTACATTTAACTGGCGGAGATGTAATATTTGTTCTCCATCGGTTTGCATAGCCCGTGTAGTCTTAAGAGTTGGCAGCAGGACAGAGCAAGTCTTTTTTGTTCCTATCTAGACAGTTGGATTCTTATTGAGTGATGAATAGATGGAGGCTTCTTAGGAGGACTTGCACAGCATTGGCTGTCTTTTTAAATGTAAGACTGTATTAAAATATCTTATGCGTTGCAAGATTATATTTGTGTGTTAAATGAGCTAGCTGTCAAGTGATCTGGCCCTGGATGTCACTCAATGAGGGCCACGTGGGTTGGAGTATTTGCATTCTTGGGCTAGTGACACAAAAGCTGTTGGCATGGGCTGATACTATTTGGTTATAGCTTAGATTGGATTGGGACAGGCATGTACTGTACATCACTACAAGTGCAAACTGGTCAGCGTCAAAGTAAGTGATTTCTGCCGGATTTCAAGACTGGCCGTTAAGGGTTGTCCCTCCTACGCAATTTTGCTCACCTGTATCTGGGCATCTCGTGCCTTGGAAAATCCAGCATATAAAATATAAAAGGGAATCACCTTTCTTATTTAAAGGACCACTGTCACGAAAATCCTAAAATTTAAAATATATGTTAACACATACAAATAAGAAGTACATTTCCTTCTGAGTAAAATGAGCTAAAGATTACTTCTTTCCTATGTTGCTGTCACTTGCAGTAGGTAGTAGAAATCTGACATTACCGACAGATTTTGGACTAGCCCATCTCCTCATGTGGGATTCTCAGCATGGCCTTTATTCTTTATAAAGACATTCCCTGAAAAAGATTTCTACAAAGATGCTACCCAGCCTCCCTGCTCACCGTACACTTTTTTGGCAGTTTGATGGAGCAACTGCCACTCACTACGGTAAGTGCTTTTTAAGATAAAGAAAACCCCGAGATCCCCCCATGAGGAGATGGGCTAGTCCAAAATTTGTTGGTTGTGTCAGGTTTCTACTACTTACTGTAAGCGACAGGAACATATTAATGTATTTACTCAGGAAGAAACGTATTTCTTCTATGTATATGTTTATATATATATATATTTTACATTTTATGATTTTTCGCGACAGTGAAATAAAGGTGGAATAGGATGAGGCATTGTTAGAGGGAGGGATTCAAATAAGAATAAGGTCAGGTTAGGCGATAGTAAAATATTTTGTAAATATTACCAATATTTTAATATTGTAATTAGTTAGAGACCAATAGTAGAATATGATTAATTTACCGATATTCTACCAGCGACTATCCCCAGTATAAATTACAGTGGCGCCCTTTTTTCGGTGTACGCCTTTTGAATAGGCAGTGGATTGCCATTACTTTAATTGCCACCCACCTCCACTGCACATCACAGTATATTATTATTATTATTACTTAGTATTTATATAGCGCCGACATATTACGCAGAGCTGTACAGTGTATATATATATATATATATATATATATCTTGTCACTAACTGTCCCTCAAAGGAGCTCACAATCTAATCCCTACCATTGCCATATGTCTATATTATGTAGTGTAAATACTATAGTCTAGGGCCAATTTTAGGGGGAGCCAATTAACTTATCCGTATGTTTTTTTGGAATGTGGGAGGAAACCGGAGTGCCCGGAGGAAACCCATGCAGACACGGAGAGAACATACAAACTCTTTGCAGATAGTGCCCCAGCTGGGATTGGAACCAGGGACCCAGCGCTGCAAGGCGAGAGAGCTAACCACTACGCCACCGTGCTGCCCAGTATAGTTTATATGTAGTATAAACTTGGTCTGTTTTATAGAAAGCAGGAGTTTATATTGTGTTCCTGAGATCCTGTAAGGAAGAAAGTGCCCCTGAGGGGGTACTTACCTCAGGAGGGGAAACCTCTGGATCCTAATGAGGCTTTCCCATCCTCTTCAGGCTCCTAGATCCAGCGCTGGCAATATTTACCTATCCATGCTGCTGTGCAGGAGCGAATCGCCTGCGCAGTAGAGCAGACCCGATCGGTCTTGACTATTTGCACCGGAGCCTGAGTAGAAACTTGTACTGTGCCTTTGCAGGAGCGCAAATAGGTGAATATTATGGTGCTTAAGCCCCTACTGCGCCGCCAGCCAACAAGCTTGTCACCGGATTTTCGGTGGCTGACCACGCTGGATCCCCGAGGATGGGGGAAAGCTCATTAGGATCCTGAGGCTTTCCTCTCCCGAGGTAAATATCCCATAAGGGCACTTTTTTCCCTTACAGTGTCTCTTTAAGAACTCTGCTGCACATGCTGTGTTAAGAATAATTTATTTGATGGGTTGGCGCTGCCAAAACGTTGGCAGGTCTATATGGTACAATCAGTGTACCCATTACGTCCTTATATATTGCATGCCTGGCAGTTTTTGCATTAACAGCATGAAGCAACAAACGCAGCTTGGACATCAGTGATCAAGTCGTTTTATTTGCTGGTATTCTATTTAATGGTTTTAGTATTACAATGCACTGTTTGTTTTAAAATTTTAGGATCAATAAATGTGCGGCGGGCATTTGAGTTTCATTTGGCGTCTGTTGTCATTTATTTGCTGTATTGGAAGGTTATGTATTTTGATGTGTTATTTAGTTACACAGTAGAGCCTGCAATTCCATGATTGCCTTGCTTGCGAAATAACTATTTAACTGCAACCACAGCTTGGTAATCACAATGTAGTGGATACATATTCTGTCTAAGTGTGCTAGATTGGTAGAGGTTTCAGGTACTAGAGAAATAATATAGGGCATGAGGTTAGATGTAAGAGAGAAAGACTGGTTATAGTTTTGATTGCTGACTTATGATTCTCATTTTGTCCTATAAAATACAGTTAAAGGGGAACTTCAGCCTAAACAAACATACTGTCATTAAGTTACATTAGTTATGTTAATTAGAATAGATAGGTAATATAATTTTTTACCCACCCTGTTTTAAAAGAACAGGCAAATGTTTGTGATTCATGGGGGCTGCCATCTTTGTCATGGGGGCAGCCATCTTTTTGGTTGAAAGGAGGTGACAAGGAGCAGGAGACACAGTTCCAACTGTCCTGTGACCTGATAACCCCTCCCAGCTGCACACGCCAGGCTTCAAATGTCAAATTCAAAATGTAAAAAAAAAAAAATTGCACCAAAACAGCAGAACGAGAGCAACAACATCAGAAATCCCATCATGCTTTGCACAGCATCAGGGGAAAAAAGCCCGGGCAGTTTTCTTCTGTGCAGCTAAAAATGAGGCTTGGATAAGAGAAACAAAGTTCTGATGCTGTGAAACTGTTAAAGAAACACCAGGCCTTTTCAGTGCTGCTGAGTCGATTTTTAGTCCGGAGGTTCACTTTAAGTTTATTATTCCTACTGGCAGGTAGACCTTGTGAACAAGCACCTTAGTTAAACATAAATAACTTTTACCGTATATACTCGCAAGCAAGCCGACCCGCATATAAGCCGACCTCCCAACTTTTACCTGAAAATCCAGGAAAAAATGATTGACCCTCATACAAGCCGGGGGTAGGAAATGCTGGCCTCGTGATCCCCCCAGTGTGTCCCAGTATAGCTAGTATAGTGCCAAGTATGGGTAGGTAGTGCCTCAGTATAGCTAGTAAAGTTCCCAGTATAGCTAGTATAGTGCCCAGTATAGTGCCCAGTATAGCTAGCATAGTGCCGAGTATAGCTAGTAAAGTGCCCAGTATAGCTAGTAAAGTGCCCAGTATAGCTTGTATAGTGCCCAGTATAGCTAGTATAGTGCCCAGTGTAGCTAGTATAGTGCCCAGTATAGCTAATATCGTGCCCAGTATAGCTAGTATAGTGCCCAGTATAGCTAGGTAGTGCCCAGTAATATCTAGTATAGTGCCCAGTATAGCGTCCCAATGTGGGTAGGTAATACCCCCCCCCCCCACACCCCCATGGCCGCCGCTGCTATTACCTTACCCGGCGGCTTCCTCTATTCCCCTCTCCGTCTCCTGCTGCCAATGCCCCGTGTAAATGAAAGCGGAGGCTGAATTGGGGAACACATAAAAAAGAGGAACTGATGCTTGAGGGTTTTTGTTTTTATGAAACAAAGGGGCTGCTGTACATGGATGATTCACATGGAAGAGGGAGCTGCACATGGAATGGGAGAGGCACTGCTGTGCATGAAAGGGGAGCCACAGCATGCTTAGCCTCTGGGCACAAAAAGTATAAATCCAGCCTTGCAAACGCTTCTCTACACTCCTTATAGACTTTCTAGCGTTCAGGACCACAATCTAAGTACCAGCAAGCTGTGAGGACTCTCCTGGGCAACGTTATGTATACTGGCATCCCTTGTCCACTTACAACTGGATATCTCCAACCTCGTGTCATTAGCCAGGGACACAGCCTGGATACCGATTGTGCAAGGTAACTATGTTTAACCCTTTTGCTTTAAGTAAAGTCTGTTTCATTTGATTCTAAGCACAGGCATGCAGCACACAATGGGGTTGATTCTCTAAAAGCCGGTAAAATTGCCATGTGCAGACAACCAACACTTGCACCAGCAGAGTAGAGCGCATAGCGTAATTAGCACAACTTTGTGTCCCTGTGTAACGTGAGCATTGCTATGGTAACTTTACGCTACTTGCTGGTGTACTGGTAAAATATTACCAGATTTTATTTAATCAGCTCCAATAATAATTCTTGGTAGCATACAGAGGCAGGTTCAATTGTGTACTCAGAACATGAAAATAGCTTAAATGATTTTTTATCATTTATCAACAATAGGACATGCAGTGGTGGTACAATGAATAGTACTCTTACTTTGCAGCCCTAGGGTCCCATGTTCAAATCTGGACTAGGATCCTATATGAATGGAGGTCATACACTCAGCTCTCCCCTTTACTCCAGGCGCTCGTAACATCCCAAAACATCCGGATAAGTAAATTGACCCCCCCCCAAAAAAAAAAAGTTGGCCTCAGGCTATGTTTTGCCCCTAATTGCCTTTAGACCAGTGGTCCTCAAACTAAGGCCCGCGGGCCGAATGTGGCCCCCTAAGACTTTCTTACCGGCCCCCCACACAGAAAATGTATTGCTTATAAATGCAGTCAGCTACATCTTTAAATATTGGTGGTCCACATATGGAATAGCAGTGCAGCTCCCCCCATCCACATGGAAGCCAGAAAGCAGAAATTTTGCTGGTTTCCAATCAAATTCCACATCAGGTGACACTGCTGTCCAATTGGCTTGCAGATTGTCACCTGGGTATGCTTCACTGTCTGGTCCGCAAAGACTTCTACATCATTTTATGTTTACTCCGGCCCACCAGCGGTCTGAAGTATGTTGACCCGGCCCTCAACCCAAAACGTTTGGGGACCCCTGCTTTAGACTATGGTAGGCTGGGCAGGTGCTACCATTTGGCCAGCCGGGCAATTACACCAGGGCACCAGAGTACTGCCTGGCCCCTCCCCTTCCCAGGTCTCCCCATGACTTGTGCTCCCAGGGGCTCAGCAAAGTTTTTGGCAGTTTAAAAACACCCAGTGTGCTGCTCAGTTAAAGCGGACCTGTGAAGAAACGCGGAAAAACCGCCGCATGGACGCAGGATGAGGCGGCTGTTTCCGCGGCTGGCATAGCGGAACGCGGAGAAACCGCAGACGCGGCGGTTTGCACGCACAGGCCTGCTACTGACGGTCTGACCAGGCGCGGGGAGGCCACCGCATGTGCAGATAGCAGTGCGTCTCATCCCGCATGCAGGCCAGCAGAGACATTGCAAAACGTGACTGGTGTGGCTGGGACTGATAGTCCACACAGGTTCAGAATGACGCGCGCGTGCGCTGAGAGGCAGAGTTTATATGACAGCCAGAAGAAGGTTAGCTGACCAAGCTGGTCAGCTGACATCTCCACCACTTTTCATTGGTCCAGCACTTAAGGGTGGCGCTGGAGAGCGCTATAGTATATATACTGGGTGCTGGTCATTCTCTGGTTGTCTGTCGTTGCAATCACTACGTGGTAGCACTCAGGCCTTGTCTGTTTCTGTGTTCTAGCATAGTTTCCAAAGGTGTTGACATCAAGGAGTTCACACCTTAGCATTAGGAATATTGAATTGTATAATTTGTTATGACCCTCTGCCTGCCTGACTATTCCTCTGAACTCTGATCCTGTACCTTGCTATTTCTGATATCCTGTTGCCAATCTCTGCTCATTCCTGGACTCTGTACCTGCCTCCTGATTCTGTACCTTGTTATTCTGATTCTCCGTTGCCTGACCCTGCCTGTTATTTGATTCCGTATCTGCCTCCTGATTCTGTACTTTATCTGTCTGTGTGTTGACGACCTGGCTTGGCCGACCTCGAGAACTAGCCTTACTGTTAGAGGCAGTTCCCAGATCTGTTAGTGTCAACCGCTCATTGGTGTCACTCACGCTCTGTCCTTCCCACATTCTGCTTAGCTCCTCCCCCGGGAGAGTCTAGGCTTACGGAAGGAGCATACTTCTGTGCCGTATTCCTTACTGCCTCTGTACCTACTCCTTAGGTACAGTCCTCAGTCCACTGTGTTACAACCAATCACTCACTTCTCGCTCAGGTGTCCAGAGGTTAGTAGATATATCTGATTATCGGTGATACTGCAGATCATCAATAATCGGGTATATTCTGCATTCTCGGTGATACTGCAGATCATCGGTAATCAGACCCTCTCTGTGTTACACCGATCGTTACAGGACCCAAGCCAAAAATGTTTTTAATTCAAAATATTTAGTTGCACCACTCTGACACATACAAAGATAAATAAACACTCCTTCAAGCCTATGAGCATTTCAGTGCATACTTTTCACCCTTCTCTTTTAATAACTAGGGTTATACAGGTGGCAGCCATTAGCAATTCCTCCATTGCCGGACACGACCTACTCCAGCAGTTTGCCGGATTCTGTCCCGGCAATATGAAAGGAAGGGGAGGGGTTCCTCCAATAAATGTAAAATATTTTATATTTGTCATCATGCAGCTGAAAAAAGACTGCTATTTATTATTATAATTTAGAAAACAGATTTTATTTCTGAAATCTTGTATTTTTAATTTGGGTCCACTTTAATGAGTTGCTATCCTGCCAAAAAGGGTACAGGAGGCCTGGGAAGAGTTGCAGGGAGACCTGGGGGCCCAGCAAAGAGCCCAGCAGGGGTGGTTTTTCCACATAGCAACATGAATCCCGTGCTTCAGGGCAGCAACAATTAGAGGGCAGCAAGAGGTGGCTCCCCTCCCCAAATGTCCCCCTCCTCGCACTCCCCATCTCCCCCTCCCTAGATGCACGTCGCCACTTCATTCACCTGCTCTCAGCGGTCCAATGGTGGGATCTCCATCCACCTGTCCAACGTGCTCTATCCATGGTGCCTCATGAGACCTGTTACATGCTGCCAGGTCACAAGATCGCCACTGCAGTTGGAGAGGAAGCAGGACTTCACGTGTGGCTGGTGATTCCATCGCTAATCTGCTGAGAGCAGCTGAGTGATGCGGCGCCGATACAGCATATACCTGGCATCCTTGGCATCAGATGCTGCGGGCCAGCAGGGAGAAGATTCAGTTTTGGAGGTAAGTGTAGTGCCTGTGCCTGCAATACACAGCCCCCGATGTGTCTCTCTTTCTGGTCCAACATCCTCACAATGTATTGCTTTAGGGGGCAAAAAGTCTAGAAAAGCCCTGCCTGGGAGGTGAAATTGCAGTTGGAGGGGGAGGGATGTCAAGGGGGCCCCCAAGCATTTTTTGCCCTGGGACCCCATTGGAGCTTGAAGGGGCCCTGATGGTAGAGTCATTACTATGGTAGGATTAGATTGCGAGGTCTTCTGAGTGACAGTTAATGACATGACTATGCAGTTTGTAAAGCGTTGTGGAAGATGTCAGGGCTATATTAATACGCAATAATCATAATAATGCCCTTAATACAGCATCCTTTGACCTCTGAGAACCACTGTGCTTACAAAGCACTCCAATGCCAGGTGGGGACATGACAGCTATTCTGCCTGACGGCTAAATGCCCCAGAGTAAACAGTGCCTGAGACTCCCTATCTGATGCACACGCCGGCATCCATTGTGTCATCCCGCTTGTCTATCGCTTGATTTTATTCCCCGAAATGATTAAAAACAGAGGCGCCGCAGCCATTTGTTGATGCACGGCTCTCCTCCGAGGACAGCTTGGAGTTAAACGCAGGAGAATTCTGATGTGCGACCGAAATGTGGCACCAGGAAATGGGAAACTGCATCTTTAAGCAGAACACAATCAAAAATGAATTACAATAAATCCTATATAATTGCATAGGTCATTCTCTTTAATGAGATTTTATTAACCTGACTGTCAAGCTTTTGAGTCAGGCAGATATTTTATCTTCTTCAACTGATAAAAGTGTCAGCTATAAACCACCGTATAAATATTCATAAATCTACACATCTGTGGCAGCCTATCAGCATCATTCTTTTGGACATTAAAAGCATTCTAATTACTTTCTGTCTAGCAGAGCTGAGAGGCTGCCTGCTATAGTGTGTGTTTGGCAGTCATGATTGCTTTTGTTTGCCATCACAAATAGCAGCGCTCTATTTCTTATACTGATAGTTCAGAAAATACACACAGCTCATGACGGATATAGAAGAGGAACGCGCTCCCTGCCTTTCACTGAGATTTGGGATTTTATATTGTATCTGGTTATTCAGCTCTTTTTAAAGCAAACCTGTCCTAAATCTGGCACATAGAGACAATGCATAGGATTTGAAAAAAACAAACAAAAAAACCCTGAATTTATGCCACATGAAAATGGCGTGCCAAAAGCAGTTGTCGCTTTTAGAGATGCAGGGTGCTAAAGTCAAAGCTAAAGCAGGACAACTGTAACAAGATATTGTGTCTGACCTACAAATCCATCCACAAAACCAACCTACATTTCTGATCTTACTCAGAGATACACACCAAGCCGCTCACTCCGCTCCTCCAATGAACTTCGCCTGACCGTCCCCCGCATCACCCAGTCCCATGCACGCCTCCAGGACTTCTCAAGAGCCGCTCCAACACTATGGAACTCCCTACCTCCACCCATTAGGGCAGCCCCCTCCTTCAACACCTTCAAGAAGGCCCTCAAAACTCACCTTTTCACTCTGGCCTACTACCCCTCACAAGTGCTCTAAACCCACAGCTGAACTCTGGTCCCCTACCTCTCGTGTCCTTACCTCTCCCTCTAGATCAGGGGTAGGGAACCTATGGCTCGGGAGCCAGATGTGGCTCTTTTGATGGCTACATCTGGCTCAAAGACAAATCAGTAGAGGTTGATTCACTAAGCTACATTGCTCAAGCAGCACAGCTTAGTGTGGCAGCACAAGTAACATTTTCCAAGTAGGCCCGCTACTGCTGTAGCCTGCACTACTAACTTACTTGTACTCCCTCCAAAACTAACAGCTGCTCCAATTGTGCCGCCCTGGACCCTATCGGGTCCAGTGACTTTGTAGGATGAGATCCCCGCACTTTGACTCCAATAAGCTGCCTGCCACTTGATAGGTAGTCTATTAGGCCAAAAAGCGGGGATCTTGTCCTACAAAGTGAATCAACCCCCAAGTCAGCTAATTAATTGTACAAGCTGTTAGTCGGTATTTCTCCTGTCTGGCTCTCGGGGAACTTGCTGATGTTGCTGAAACCCAAAAGAAGCTGAAGACTTGTCTCACACTTCCGCTGCCCGGCGGATCAACTGTATACACGTCACCATGGCAACAGGGTCGTGAGCCCTCTTCTGCGCATGCGCACTGTCCCAGTTTCAATCATATTGTATGGCTCTCACAGAATTACATTTTAAAATATGTGGTGCCTATGGCTCTCTCAGCCAAAAAGGTTCCTGACCCCTGCTCTAGATTGTAAGCCTTTGGGCAGGGTCCTTCTCCTTTTGTGTCCTACCTGATCATGCACCTCCATTACTGTGCACCCATGCTATGCATCTGAGTGAACCTAACTTGGCTAATCTCCATGCTGCATCTAGTGACTGACTAAGCATTACCTTATGCTCATACTGTGCTGTGTGATCTGGTTTTCTTGTATTCCTGTATTGTCATATTGCTGTATGTCACCCCTAAATATTGTCTGTATCTCTATTTATTGTCCAGCGCTGCGTAATATGTTGGCGCTTTATAAATACAATAAATAATAATAATAATAATAAGAGGATTATGGTGGCTGACATATTTATTTCCTTTTAAACAAAACCAGTTGCCTGTCTGTACTGCTGATCCTCTGCCTCTAATACTTTTACCCAGGGGTGTAACTAGGGGAGAGAAGCCCCCCTGCAGCTGCAGGGAGCTCAGAGGTTTTCGGGGCCCCAACTACTAACCTTCTCTTTCTCTAATACTCCAGATCAGGTGTTTTGGGGGCTATACGATCTTGATGGCCACACTTGTTTTATGCAGGGCTGTGGAGTTGGAGTCAGAACAATGGTTTCATAAACTGAGGAGTCGGGAGTCAGAGTCAGATGATTTTTGTACCATCTCCACAGTCCTGGTAAGTATTAGACTAAAGAGTCGGAGCAATTTTGGGTACCTGGAGTCGGAGTTGGAGTCAGAGTGGGTGGTGTCATAAACTAAGGAGTCGGATGATTTTTGTACCGATCCCACAGCCCTGGTTTTATGAGCCTTGTAAGATGAGTCCCCAGGCTGTGAAGGTCACCAGGGGAGGCAAGGGAAGGGTTGTGAACATTAAGGGGGCCCCATCAAAGGTTCGCAGGGTGAGCCCCATGATTGATAGTTACGCCCGTTTTTAGCCATAGGCCCTGAACAAGCATGCAGCACATCAGGTGTTTCTGACGTTATTATCAGGTCTGACAAGATTAGCTGCATGCTTGTTTCTGTGAGGACTGTTGGGAGGATGCAATGGCCTGATTTGTGAATGTTAGAAAATCTTTGCTATTCAGCAGATCTGGCCTGGATTTGTTGTAAGGACCTTGTAATGTGCCACTGCCTCACCATCTAGCAGTAAGGCTGTACAATATATTGTAATGTAGCATAGTGTACTGTACAGCCTTACTACACCACTGGCTGCTCTCATTTATGAGGCTCTGTTATGGCTTGGTGATGGTGGTGAGCTGGACTTCCTGGTTTGGAATCACAGTGACATCACTTCCTGCTAGGCCTCTACCAGATCTCTCCATACATCTCTTTCCCTCTCACTCTTTGCCTCTGGTGACCGTCACTGGGAGGTGGCCTCTCTTCCTATACGGAGGCAAAGCATTGTTCACATTGGGAAGGAACAGTCAGTTTGTAATCCTGTGGAGAGCCTCTCTCTGATGTTCCATACACACGACAGATGAAACTCGGCTGAGGTGGGTGATAACAACTACCTCTGCCGAACTTCTTGCGTGTATACAGCAAACACTGACCACTCTCGACTGTCAAGCGATGGCCGAGAGCAATGTTCTACCCTCTTTCCCCACCTGATGTGCACGCCCGCAAAGCACCCCCTTCCTGCATAGAACAGCGCAGCCCGATCTCACAGGGAGATCTCTACTATTGCTTGGGACACTGTATGACTCTAAAGTTACCCTGGTCTCATACTATGCCCCCAACCAGTTCCAAGAGCGTTTTCTGTCGCATCTCCTCCAGGTTGTGTCGCAGCATGGAGAAGGTATGATAATATTATGCGGGGACACCAATATGGCCCTGGATGTGGAGATGGGCAAGGCCTCTAAGCCGGGTTCTGCAGTGGCTCCTCTCCCATATACTCTGGCTCAATCACAAACAGTCTCTCGCTTATTCAGAGATAAAGGCCTGCTGGACGTCTGGCGGGAACTTAATCCACTAAAACAAGATTATACCTTTTATTCAAATCCCCATGGGAGCTTCTGCAGAATAGACCATTTCTTCATGCAGGCCCCATATCTGGATAACGTTACCATAGCCAAAATCCTTTCAGTTACTTGGTCGGACCATGACCCTGTGCAGATTCATCTGTCCTCTCTAATCCCTAGAGGCAGGGACTTTAAATGGAGACTTAATGACTCCTTGCTCACCAGACAAGAGTGTCTGGGGAAAATACACTCATTTCTTACTGACTACCTGGAAACCAATAGAGGTTCTGTCACTTCTACAGTATCTCTCTGGGAAGCCTTGAAAGTAACAGTCAGAGGGAAAATAATTAGCTATGCCTCTTTCCTTAAAAAGCAGAAATCCCCAAAAATGTCAGATCTGACTAAAAAGTTTGAAGAGGCTGAGCAGCTTGGGAAGGACTTCCCATCTGCCTCTTCTAGGCTGACTAGAGACAGGCTGAGGTCCCAACTAGATGCTTTACTCAGCGAAGAAGTTGAAAAGCAACTTAGATGGCAGAAAAATTACTATTATAGATGGGCTAATAAACCCCATACCCTGTTAGCTAACCGGATAAAAAATCGTAAATATAAGCCACCTGCTTTACGAGTAAAGGACCCACCCCTGCCCCCTACCACAAACCCATGTAAGATAGTTCAATATTTCCATAGCTTTCTACAGAAACTATATAAATCAGAAGAAACAATTGACAGAACTCGTCTCGAAACCTTTTTTGCCTCAGTGCATCTTCCAGCTCCCCAAATGTCAGATATTGAATATCTAAATGCCGATATCACATCCGAAGAAGTTTTAGCAGCTATAAAATCACTAAAAACCTCTAAATTTCCAGGCTCGGACGGTTACTCTCCTCTTTTTTACAAAAAGTTTGGTCCTATAGTGGCCCCTCTTTTATCTCAAATGTACAACGAATACAACAAGAGTAAACCTCCGGGCCTGGACATCCTCCAAGCTAACATTGCCATGCTACCCAAAACAGATGTAGAGCCAATAGACGTAGTTAATTTCCGACCCATCTCATTGCTCAATGTGGATATCAAACTCTTAAGTAAAATCTTATCTACTTGGATTAACCAGTTTCTCCCACAATTGACCCACAAGGATCAGGTGGGCTTCGTTCCGGGGCGTCAAGCCCGGACGCAGTCTACAGAGCAATTCAAGTGTTTGAAAGTCTACACAATAGGAAAATCCCAGGGGTTTGCGTAAGCTTGGATATTTACAAGGCGTTCGACACGCTTTCATGGGACTATCTGTATTTCGTATTACAGCGCTGGGGTTTTGGGTCCCCTTTTATAGCCTGGCTACAAGCTCTCTATTCCTCTCCAACAGCTAAAATTCACTATGCAAGCTACTCATCCCCTAGTTTTGCAATCGAAAGGGGCACCCGCCAGGGGTGTCCCCTCTCACCAATCTTATTCATTATAGCTATGGTGCCCTTGGCTTGTATTATTAGGGATGCAGATGGAGTCCAAGGCTTTCAAATAGCGGGAACGCAGCACAAGCTAAACCTTTTTGCGGACGACATGCTAGTGTTCTTGTCAAATCCGCAATCCTCCATCCCTGCCTTGATTGATATCATGGATGAATTTGCACAGGTCTCTGGTCTGACCATCAATCCAAATAAATCTTCCCTTATGAATATAACCTTAGCTCAGTCTGAAAGGACGGAGTTGGTTAATAAAGTCCCTTTTCAGGCAGTGAGTAGTCAGATCTCCTATTTGGGTATTAAGCTAACTCCAAAATACAGTTCTCTATTTCAGGCAAACTACTACGCATTATCTAAACAACTTACCCAGTATATCTCTAATTGGTCCGATATGCAGTTGTCCTGGCTTGGTCGTGTGCACTCTGTAAAAATGACCTTATTGCCAAAAATTATATATCAATTTAGACTGCTCCCGGTCTGGATTCCCCCACATTTCCTTAGATTGCTCCAGCTTAAAATTAATAAATTCATTTGGGGCAACTCCAGACCGAGAGTAGCTAAAGCCTCTCTATACCTACCTAAACATTCAGGGGGTATGGGTTTCCCTGACTTGCGTGCATACTACCAAGCCTCACAAATTGCTCCCTTGGTGGGATTATATAGAGGCCCAGAGATGCCACAGTGGGCATTTTTCGATATAGCCTCGTCTGCCCCCCTATCGGTGCAGGCCCCAATTTGGCTTCCACCTAAATTCCGACCCTCCACACTAAGCTGTATTTTCACACACTGCCTATGGGTATGGGATTCCTTTAAATATACTCGGAAATTGTTATCTCCATTCCTTCCACTATTGCCTATCACTGACAATCCCCTTTTCCCCCCGGCACATGATGACCCGGTAGCATTTCGATGGTGGACCGCTAAAAATTTACTGGTGGTCTATAACCTAATACAAGACTCAAAGGTTGCTAGTTGTCATTACTTAAGAGATAAATTTCAGATCCCAGGCTCAGAATACTTCCGGTATTTACAGCTGAGACACTGGATAAACTCATTGTTAAAAAATACTTCAAATGCTGATGTGTCCCTATCATTGTTCGAGAATGTATGCTTGCATGATACTAAAGGGAATGGGCTTATTAGCAAACTATATCTAAACTTAATAATCCCAGCCCCCACCTTTGTACACGGATATGTTAAAAGCTGGGAGCTCGATTTGAAGAACTCTAGACCTATTGAAGAATGGTCGCATGCATGGAACAGTCTCTTTCATCTCTCAATAAATATAGGTCTAATAGAAGCATCCTTAAAGGTTATGATGAGGTGGTACTGGGTGCCATCTAAATTGGCACATGTTGGGGGAGACGGAATGTGTTTTAGGAGTTGTCAGTCCAGGGGAGATATGCTGCACACCTTCTGGTCCTGTTCTATGCTGTCCCGTTTCTGGTCCAACGTTTACCGTTTAATACAAGCTGTTTTCCAGACTCAACTGCGTAAGGACCCATGGTCAGCTCTGCTGCACTTTCGCACAGGCTCCTTAAACAAAAACCAGGAGGTTCTCCTCCAATTTATTTTTGTGGCAGCAAAGCAGACCATTGCCAGAGCCTGGAAAAAACAGCTGGTTCCCTTCGAGGAAGTGAAAAATAGAATCACCTGCATTGTGACCCAAGAACAATTGGCGGGGACCCTCCTGGACAGACAACCCAAAGTGGACGCAGTATGGGGCCCTTGGAGGACATATCTTTCCATAACCGGGGCTAATTGAACGGCCGTAATACTATGCTGTACACCTCTCAGCCTATAAGCGTTCACACAGGATGGGCACACTTCTCCCTCCTTTTTTTCTCCTTCTTCTTCACCCTTCTTTTCCTCCCTTTTCTTTCCACTTTTCTCTCCACTTCTCTTTCTCTCTCCCCCCCCCCCTCTATACAGAGGGAGGGCTTTTAGTCAGCTCCCACAGCCTGGTGCACAAGTAGGGGTCATAAGTTTACTAGTCAAGGCCCTCAGAGGCAAGGTGCGGAGTTCAATCTGGAACCCTGCCCCCCTTGTTCTGCTATGAAAGGGACTTTAGATCCCGCAATACGTGATGATCTCTCATGTCTTCTTTATCTATGCTGATGTCGTATTATATAAACTTTCTATCTGTTAGCCAAGAGAGATTGTTCAGATGTGTGTCTTGCCTAACGAGGTATATTGTACACTGTTTATCTTAAAAATTTCAATAAACAATTTGAAATAGAACAGCGCAGCCCGGGCAGGGGCAGTAGCACACCGCAGACATGAAGCATCCTGCACTGTGCGTTTGCACTCATTCACGGCGGGAGCATGGCTGCAAATTACCCGAGGCTCCCGGCATCCTTCGGTGGTCTGGGAGGATGTGTGAAACCTCTGGAGGATCTCTCTACCAAGGTAATTATCTAACTTTTTCTCCTAGGGGTCTCTCAGGTTTGATATAAAAATATGAGACTCAGCTCTATTTTATATTTTCCTGTAGAAGAACACATACAATGAATCATCTTATATGTTTATTTTCACTTCACGTTTGCTTTAGCTAAATAAAAAAAATTAAAAGCTAGAGTGGAACTTTATCTAGCTTACCAATTTGAATTTATTCAAAGATCACCACTACCATTAGTTTTAGGGTCAGTTGAAGGGGAAATTTCAGTTTTTTTTTTAAGTAATTCAAAATCCCTCCCCAAAACCACCAATCATCCTAGGGCTGTTATGCATTCATTTAAAAAGTAACTGTAAGGTTAGTATCCCACTGGGGCATTGCCAGATACCAACCCAACCGCAATTTCTGATCGGCGAAGGAGCTTCTCTTGTCTTACTCTAGAATCACCTCCCCGCACTCACGTATACAAGACTTCTCACGTGCCAAACCCCTCTTCTGGAATGCCCTATCACAGCACATCCACCATCACTCTCCAACCTTTGGGATATTTAAACGATCCCTCAAAACTCACTTTTTCCGACAAGCATACTCTCTAACTTTGGCCATTCCCCTTCAACCTCTCCGATTTTATTTTTCACTCGAAAACCTTAACAGGCACTGTGCCTGTATGTATACCGCAGACCTCCCCACCTCTTGTTTCCACCCCCCCCCCATTCCTTTAGGTTGTAAGCTAGCTCACAAGGGCAGGGCTCTCTCACCCTTATGTGTCTTGGATTTTGTTGTTCATGTCATAGCTCTTACCTGTTGTACATTGTATTCATCATGTTACATCTGACATTGTAACCACCAGTTCAGTATTTTGTACCATAGTGTCCATATTTGATGTATATTATTGTCTGTATCATTATGTACCCCTTGTTTGTTTTCCTACTTTGTGCAGCGCCACCGAATATGCTGGCGCTTTATAAATCAATACGAATAATAATTGCATAGTGCTATAACATTCACATGATTAGTAGGGTATTGGCAAGCACTCCTCAAGTGTATCATTTGTTCTATAATAACTTCCTGTGGACTGCTTACTGATACCTTACTCAACAGGAATACTTGTGGTGCCATCCACCTTTTCAGCTGAGATCACCGGAGATGACTGGCCTCATGCCATTAGGAGTGCTGATCCCTACTAACCCTAAAACATACAGACGTGGGCATAGCAATTACCCCTGCGGCCCCTGTAGGAATGTGTGTTATTTTTTCCTGTTCCAGAGGCTGCTTCACAGCAGAACACTTTCTGCTGCCATTTGCCGTCTCCCGACCCGTGTGGTTCGGTGACAAAGGGGGCCCCATGCTATCATTTTTGCAGGGGGGCCTATTAAGCCAAGTTACGCCATGCTACCTGTTCCAGCGCTGCTGGTCTCCTTTGTGGATCACAGCACAATTCATGTGATTGGGATGCAAGTCATGTGATTGGGAGCACAGTGAAGGGCAGCAGCAGAGATCGCTGCTTCTGTGATGCAGGGAGATCTGTGGCAATGGAAGCGACTAAATATACTGCTCCCTGTGCTACTCTACATGGCGGGAGGGGGGTGACGGGGATGTTTGTTTACCAACTGCCTGCCTGGTCCCATGGGGGGGGGGCTATGGACCTTGTGGGTCCCATGCAATCTTTTTTGGCAGGGGGGCCCCATACATGGTAGTTGCGACCCTGCATTCAGATAACCTAATGTGAAGCAACCGATAACATTTGCTATATGGCATGTGATGTAGTGCATGCAAAGAAGCAAAGTCGAAATATTTGCAACTTTTGAGTATTGTCACTACGTGTCAATGTAACTGCCATGTGCACAGAGTGCACCTTACTTTTACCGGTACTTCTGACAGGTAGCATGGCCTGCCTAATTAGTGTGACCTGCGATACCAACTATTGCGCTTCCAGCAATACACTGCCTGCTCTGTAACAACAGAATCCCTTGTGTTGCAGCAAAACTGATGAGGTATGAACTGTTCAAAGACCTTCAATTGAGCCCGTTACAACCCAGTGCAACATGTGTGAGAGTGCCCAAAATGACAAGTGCCACTCTGCTTATACTGTTTTCAGAAGACACTTTGTATAGTGAAGACCTATGAAAGGGGGATTAGATGTAAGCATTATCTGTAGCAAATGTCAGATGTCATTTTCAGAATTTGTAAAGAGCAAGATGGCTGCTGCCATGAAAGAGTGCCCGCAGGTTGCCATTAAAGTGTCGAAAGGGTGTAAAAGTTTTATACATACCTGGGGCTTCCTCACTCCCTCCTCCCGAAGATCGTCCCCCCTCGCTGCCTCCTTGATGCCTTGAGTAAATGTCCAGTTATCATCAGGTCAGGCGCAGTCAGCCTGCGCGCGCTCCCCTGTCGCGCTTCCACAGCTGGGAGCGTTCTGTACCTGCATATTAGTACTGCGCAGAATGCTGTGGGTGGTGGAGCGTGCAGCCGGGCAGCGCATGCACGGTACGCCCAACTGGCCAAAGATAACGGGACAATAACGAGGCATCCAGGAGGCGGAAGACGGTGGCGAGGGAGTGATCTGAATGGAGGGGACTGGAGGAAGCCCCAGGTTTGTATAAAACTTTTACACCCTTTTGGCTCAGGTTTACTTTAAGCCTGTATATACTGTATGGGCAATACAATTTTGCTTCTGGAGGCATTTTTTTTGAAGACTCTTGATTGCAGTGTTAGAAATCTGAATTGAATGTTATAGAGTAATGTAAGCTTACTTCTTATTGCTTTACTCATGCATCTCATCACTTACAATTGTTTATAAATGCAGCATGTTCCATTCTGCGGCTCTTCAGCTGCCTGTTTCCTGTATAGCAATCTGTGAGGAAGCATCTTAAACATATGCCACACGCATTACAAATGTAATTCTTGCAAATCCATTGTAAAAGCAATCCATTTATCACCTAAACCTTGCTTCTGCGGTTTATGTTTAACTTGTTTCTGAGTCTTGCGCATATTTATTCCTATGGGGCCATGTTCACTAAATATCACACTGTACTTTTACCATTACTTACACCGACCATGTAGTACGGGTTGCGATAATTTTGTAATGCGTGTTTAATAGTTGACATAAGTAATGCAGTGTTCTCCCCCCAGGCCCTTTTAGGTGCGTGCACCACCTGGCTAATTTTGGTGAGCACCCGGCTGTCATTGGCTCTCTTCCTTATCCCAGTGCTTTGCTGTGCTATAAGCAGAGTTGCACTGCAGAGCTTGTAAATTTGCCTCTCCTAGTGGCGGCCAGCTCCATGCTCCTCCCCTTCTTTCATCCTGATGCTCTGAAGCCTTGTACCTCCATTCAGCTCCAGACATGCACTAGGAGCTGCCTGGAGGTAGGAGGCTTCTTTTCATCAGCCAGCTATGGGACCCTGGGCAATAACCAGGTTTGCCCCTATGGAAGCACCGGTCCTTTATTTCCCCATCTCGCCACACCTCAACACTTTTTCATACCACCCGGCTGGAAAAAAAGTCTGAGGAGTACACTGTAATGGTACAGACACAATGGACATTGCGCAGTGGTGTAACTTGCATTACCTAGTTGACATGAGGAACATAAGTAAGTGGCATAAGTACGACAATTTTCATTAAACTTTTGTGAATCAACCCCTTGAACTGTAAATAACTCTGTAAGTGCAAGGGGGTTCAATCATAAAACGTGTCTTATGAATTATTTCACCTTACTTCAGCTTAGTTCATGCGCTAGATGGTCCTTGGCTGATTTGACCGAGAATCTTGTGTGATTATGTTGCACCACTGAGAAATCATCTCAGTTGAGCGATGACTGCAGCAATCCGTCCACCCCGCCATGGCAATCTAACACTTTACTACAGGAAGTAGATCAAATGCCCTTGGTGGAAAAAAAAGCTCGCTAAAGATGAACAGGAGCCCAATATAGTGTAGTATGTTGAAGTACTTAGAATAGATGTTATACCAGAATAAGGTACTCACAAACCCCATGTGAGGAAGGCCCGTCCTGCACTCGGGTTGGTGACTGGTCTTTCTATGGTACGGTCGCTCTCTCTATCAAAATAGAGACTACTGTCTCTGCCCTCCACAGGAGGGTAACATAGTGGTAATACAGCACATCACATCACTTGCCTTCTGAACTGCCTTCTGAGCCCCAAACTGTTGCCCGCTATATAATGTGCGTTGTGCAAATAGCACAAATCACAATACCTAGGTAATGCGATTTGTGCTATTTGCAAAATGTGCATTACGTACCTGACGTAAGTATTGGTAAAACTATAAAGCAATCCTGTGGAGAGATATCACGGAGGCGTGCTAGAGAGCTGAGGTGTAGGCCTCAACGGCTACAACGGTGAGTTGCCAACTGATGGGGGGGGTCACTAGCGGGTATAACCTTATCATATTTAATATATGCTGTTGGCAATGTTGTATCCATATTGAAACATACCCAGGATACCTACATTGCTTGGCTTGAGCTTACATGCACAATATTGCAATTTTTCTTTATTTTACAAATTGGAGATCCATTTCAAGCTGTCTACATATATTTGGTGTTGTGAGGGTTCAAAATCTAAAACCTGGTCCTAGTCTAAGTCCCAGGCCAAATTGTTTATTAAGATTTAAAGGAGCATATACTGTACATATACAAATAAAAAACATAGTGCCCATACTGCCCCTTTAACATTTATTAAACAGTCTCAAACTAAGTGGTGTAACTATAGGGACCATATGGAGTCCCGCTCCTCCCCCTTCTATAGAGTAGTGTGGTGGAACAATTTAATATTTACCTGCTTTAGTGCTGCTTTGGGTCTCTTCTGATCTCCCCAACAGCCACACATTCTATGTGGCAGACCTCTGGCTCCTGAGGCATGTCACCTGATTGGGAGAAGGAGGGCTGCCAGGAAGACCAGAAGAGACATGATGCATTGCTGGAACAGGTAAATATTACATTGCTCTGCAACTCTGAAATGTGGGAAATGGGTGTTAAAGGAAGGAGGCAGGTTTGGGCCCCCGGAGTGGGCCCCATGCTAATTTCGCTGTTGTTGCAACCCACCTCAAACACAATGTTTCAATGAGAAACTGTAACCAGTGTGCTCCTCTGGATGGGAAGGCAGTGTGCTGTTCTTTTACTGCTTACAATCATGCACATTACAGCTTACAATGATGCTCTTTAGGGCCACCTAATATGGCAAGGAGGGACGCATTAAGCCCACGGGCCTTGTGTTTGACATTTGTGTCCTAAATCCTTAGCCATTGACATAACTCCATTTACTTCTGTGCAGAAAGAAATAGCTGCTTGCAGAGTAGACAACACTGAGTCTGCGAGGCTTCATTGATTGGCTACGGTTTCATGGTCTGTCCAGTTACCTCACATGGAAAAGTAAGACTTTGCTGCCAGTTTCTGAGGAGGACCTACCAACCACAAATTAACACCAGGCAAAATAGCCAGATGCGGCCACTGTGATCTAACCTCTGCACATACTGTACCTTTAGAAAGAATGGTGCTGAATTTTAGGGTCATTATGTGTAAATGCTTAAATTTTGGTACTTAGCTTTATTACAGTTCTCAGGAAAATAATTTGACTTGCAATCTGGTATGTATTGTAGCCCGGGTCTGTGAACATTCATTATCACAGTTTGGGGACATTCTTCTGTGCGCTTTTGAACTGAGCTAAAACAGAAAAGGAAAAAAAAACAATGTTATTTTTGCAGAACCTTTTGCATGTCACTCAATATAATCATCTGGGAATTAAACAGTATTTGCAAATCAATGCAGTAAAAAAAAAATCCCCAGCGGATTCTATTTTGAAAGAACATTACCATAGATATGATTAGTTACATGTCAGTTTAGGTGTTCTGTGAAGAGATTGAAAATGAGTTTCTTGGAAATGTAGATAGAATGATGCTACCACATCCTTTGTGCAAGAGAATCAGATAAAGGAATTAACACATGCGGGCTTATTCAATAAAGCAGAGCAAAGAGCAGTCAGGATGTGGAAAGAACAGCAGCACACAGCAGCCAATCACAATCCTTCTCTTTACCAATCACACAGCAGTAATCTGAAATCTGATTGGCAGTGACTTAATTTAACATGCCTGATTGTATCTGTGCTGCCATTGCAGCGTTATGATTATTTAAAATGAATTTATTTCCATTAATGATGATGTTATGCTACATGTATAAAGACTAGACTAAAATAAAGTCTTTCTAATTTTTGAAACGTATTACCCATCTCTTCGCCAAGTGAAATAACAAATCAGCAACATTGATGATAATAATTTAAGAAACTACAATGTACCAAACGTCAGACTCTGCGAACAGACACCAAACATTTCACAGATGAATAATTCATCTGATTTATAAAGCACATTTGCTGTCATCGGAGGAGATGTATCATCGTATTTGCAAGGATGCCCAGACACTGTTCCCTTACTGATGAATTGGTATTACTGTAACAGCTGATTTACAATGGATTTTTCTTGAACTTTTTGAACTTTTTGATGTGTGTAGCTGCTGTCTGCAGTGACAGATCAGAAAACCTCATCTATGGGAATAGGAACCATGGCAGGTGTGAACAGAGGTGGAGCATCCACAAGGAATCTCAGGCGTACCCCTGGGGCCTGGTGAGGCATACATGAGAAAAAGGCGTCAGCCAATGTGGGCGTTGGGTGAAGCTGACACTAGAATACCAGTAACATTAATGATCTTCTACTATCGCCTCCCATGACCTAACCTGCATATTAACCCTCCCCTACCTACGCCTAACCCTCCCCCCCCAACCCCCTGCCCACCTACGCTGCTATCTGGCCTGTTATTGGAAAAGGGGGGTTTCCTGGTTGCCCAGATAACACACAATACTCTTCTTGTGTAGCAGTACTCTGATAAAGTGCATGTTTGCCATTTGCTGAGTACAATATCAGAATCAAAATCACTTTATTCGCCAAGTGTGACGAACGCCGCACCTGGAATTGTTTGTCGACACATGGCAATTGGCATAGCGCAGTAAAAGTATCGCAAAATTAACAACATTCAGCATAGTGCAGATAGCAGCTACATACCAACGTTAACACAATATAACTAGAGATGTCGTGAACATAGAATTTCCCGTTCGCGAACACAAACTTCCACAAATGTTTGTGAAAAGGCGAATCTGGCGAACTGCCATAGGCTTCAATGGCCAGGCAATTTTTAAAAACCTACAAAGACTGTTTTTGACCACAAAAGTGATGAAAAAGTTCTGTCACGGTGTCTAACACCTGGACTGTGGCATGCCAGACAGGGATCCATTCCAAAAGGCTCACCAAAAATTACGGAGTTGACGCAAAGTCGAGTTTTAATCTCTAAAGGGCAGGAATCACATTATGCACAACTCTGGTTGTCAGTGGGCTGTGGAGAGTCTCGCACAGAGAAATGCAATAGTACTATCAGAATACAGTGAAATAAGAATGTACTGGAGTGGTTCTGTGCCTGCAACTTAATTAGGCAACAGCAGTAGTTTGCACACACCTCTGGGTGTCAGTGGGCTGTGGGGTGAAGAACAAGAACACAGGCCTAGCTAATGCTCTCCCTACCTATCTGCAGTAAGTCTGACCCTGCTCTCACTAAGGGCCTGTTTCCACTACATGCGGATGGTGGATGTAGAAAATATGACTCCAATGAATGCCTATGGGCCTGTTTCCACTAAATGCGATTTTTGTGAAGCAGATTTCCCATAGACATTCATTGGAATCCGTTTTTCTGCATCCAGAATCTGTGTGTAGTGGAAACAGGCTCTAACAGTCAGCAGCCAGCAGAGAATTAATCCAATATGGCCACCGCAACTACTTTTTGATAGGTGGGTCCAGGAAGGGGTGCTAGCTGATTGTCTGCCATGGGTCTGCTGACTGTGAAGTAAGGGGTCAAAGTTTAGCTCGATGATGTATAGGGGGCAAATCAAACATGCCAAATGTTCGCTGTTCGCCGCAAATGTAAACAGCGGATGTTCACAGAATACTGCTCGCTGGCAAACAGTTCGGGCCATCTCTAAATATAACAACAACTCATAGTGCAGTTAACAACACTGTGGTGCATACCAACATGGTATAACAATGTATGGTACAGGGCGGCCGGTGGGAGACAGTCTACAGACGTACTCTAGTTTGCTGGGGCAGCAGATGGGTTGGGGGAGATTAGGGGGTGTCAATGGGGAGGGATCTTGAGTTGAGTAGGTAGAGTATGAGAACTACCATTGCTGTCGAGGTGGCAAAAATGTATGTTATACAGTGTAGTATTCATGCTCATTACCTGTTTGTTGTAATGCAAACCTATTGAATATATTAACATATCTCTACTTTCAGGGATGCTGAAGGAGCAGCTTCACTTGTGTCAAAGCCATTACTTCACTCTAGTGACCAGTAAAATCTCACAGGCTGTTATACCCGGAGCTGATGAGGTCACAATTTTAAAGGACAACTACAGTGATTAGAATATGCAGGCTACCATATGTATTTCCTTCTAAACAATACCAGTTTCCTTGCAGCCCTGCTGATCTATTTGGCAGCAGAAGCGTCTCAGAAACAAGCATGCAGCTAATCTTGTCTGATCTGACAATAATGTGAGAAACACCTGATCTGCTGCATGCTTGTTCAGGGTCTATGGCTAAAAGTATTAGAGGCAAAAGATCTGCAGGATGGCCAGGCAACTGGTATTGCTGTAAAGGAAGTAAATATAGCAGCCTAAATATTTCTCTCGCTTCAGTTATCCTTTAAATGAATGAGGCACACTATACTTATGCTATTTTAAATCTAGCCTCCTAACACTATCCCAAGATTCGTGTTACCAGCTTATATCAGGTTTGGTTGCCTTATTGCAGCCTGTAACCTTTGTACATGAGCATCTTCGTGTGTACAGTGCAGTGTGTGTGTGGGGTGAAATTCCAGCACTTGCATAGAGCATATTATGGGAGAGGCTGTGAGGTATGGGGATCTTCTTGTATACAGCGCAGTGTGTGTGCATACCTCCCAACTTTTTGAGATGAGAAAGAGGGACAATTAAGCCACGCCCCTGTCACACCCCTGATCATGCCCCATCACACCCCTAGTCACACATACCATAGAGATTTCATAAGAAAAATAGGGTGTTTTATAATTTAGAGTATAATTTAGAGTTTAGAGTCAATCAAACACATTTTTTAGTAGAGAAATATATATATGTACATAGAAAAAGGGACAAAGTCCTTAAAGAGGGACAAATGAGGAGGACAGAGGGACCGGGCTCCCAAAGAGGGACTGTCCCTCCGAAAGAGGGACAGTTGGGAACTATGTGTGTGATGTGATATTCCAGGACTTGCTGTAATGATCTGCTCTGCTGTCTGCACAGGCAGACAGCTGTTTGACCATTCTTTAGGTCTGAATGCTACAGGTCTCTGGAAAAGAGACCTGTCTTCACTTTGCAAGTTTCAGAGTTGCTCTGCTGGTGAGGAATTTTCATACACTTGTCATGCAAATTGCTTAGCTGTTTCCTCTGATGGCTTGCAGTATAAAAAACATTTCTTCCCAGAATTCCTTGCTGGTCATGATGGTTTGTTCCTGCTAACTCTCCTGGAGTATCAGCCTTGCTATTGTTTGCTAAGATTATCTTAGAGTAATTCCTTGGGACTGCACTAGGCATCCCTTCTAGCGCAGTCAGGTTGTATTATCTGTTTTGCCTTGTTCTGTCTATCTGTTGCGATTGTCTTGTCGCCAGCGGCGTTCGACAGGAAATCGTTCTGCCTGTACCCTGTCTTAGGGGTGCTAGCCAGAGCAGCAGTTGCTACTGGCAGCCCCATCTGTTTGTCTGTCTGGATCGCATCCACTCTAGCGGCAGTGGCGGTGGGTCCTTCTGTGCTCTGTCTGGGAGTGTAGGCCAGAGCTGCGGTTGCTACTGGCTGCTCCTTCTGTCTTGTCTGGTACGAACGCTTGCTGTAGGCTTGGTGAGGTAACCGTTTAGCAAGCATTCTCTATTTCGTGTTTGTGTTACATTGGTTAGTTAGGGTGGCACGCTTATCACTGGGCGCCTAACGCACGGAGATCGTGTCTTAAACGCGTTCGCTGTTGCGAATGAGTGCGGTGTTCGCGTTTAGCTAGCATTTGTTATTTTCCTTGATGTTCTAATCGTTGTTATTTGCTGTGTCTTTCTTGCTACACTTGTGCTCTGTCTAAATTCGGTCTTGTGTCACTTTTGGCAATCGCCACTCTTGCGATTGTGTTCCCACTTCGGTTCCGTTGTTGTGTGTTCACCGTCGCTGGGTGGTGACTAGATTGGTGGTCACACATACATTCTGTCTCTGTGCTCTCTCTCTTTAAGGGCTATCTTGCCCTGCATTGCTTCAACTCGTACAATTCCCATCTGGCATCTGTGGCCGTGCAGAGGCTGTGTTCATCTGCACTCCACAGCTCCATCTGCCGGTGGGAATTGCCCTCTACGGGTGCATAGCACCCAAGCTGGGTTCTGTCAAATTACACGCTTGTGGAGGATTTCCGCAGTGTCAGCGCGCATCCTGTGCGCTGACCACGGAAATAATCCGCAATCGTTACACTTGCATAGATCATATTATGGGAGAGGCCAGTGGCGTAGCAATAGGGGTTGCAGAGGTAGCGACCGCTTCGGGGCCCCTGCACCAGTGGGGCCCACTAGGGGCCCTCCATCCATCTTATTAGCTTGTTTTATTGGTGCTATGCTGGTAATGAACACCTCTGTATGTGCATTGCATAGTGGTAAGCCTAAACCCACTATTTTCTTACTCTACATGCACTCTCTGACACTGCAGCCACCTTGGTAGTTTTGGGGCTCTATATCAATAGATTGCATGGGGCCCCATGTAAAATTTGGACCAGGGCCCCAAGTTCCTTACTTACGTCCACTGGGAGAGGCTGTGAGGTATGGCGATCTTCTTGTGTACAGTGCAGTGTGTGGTGTGATATTCCAGCACTTGCATAGAGCATATTATGGGAGAGGCTGTGAGGTATGGGGATCTTCTTGTGTACAGTGCAGTGTGTGGTGTGATATTCCAGCACTTGCATAGAGCATATTTTGGGATAGGCTGTGAGGTATGGGGATCTTCTTGTGTACAGTGCAGTGTGTGGTGTGATATTCCAGCACTTGGATAGAGCATATTATGGGGGTGGCTGTGAGGTATGGGGATCTTCTTGTGTACAGTGCAGTGTGTGGTGTGATATTCCAGCACTTGCATAGAGCATATTATGGGGGTGGCTGTGAGGTATGGGGATCTTCTTGTGTACAGTGCAGTGTGTGGTGTGATATTCCAGCACTTGCATAGAGCATATTATGGGAGAGGCTGTGAGGTATGGGGATCTTCTTGTGTACAGTGCAGTGTGTGGTGTGATATTCCAGCACTTGCATAGAGCATATTATGGGAGAGGCTGTGAGGTATGGGGATCTTCTTGTGTACAGTGCAGTGTGTGTGGGGTGATATTCCAGCACTTGCATAGAGCATATTTTGGGAGAGGCTGTGAGGTATGGCGATCTTCTTGTGTACAGTGCAGTGTGTGGTGTGATATTCCAGCACTTGGATAGAGCATATTATGGGGGTGGCTGTGAGGTATGGGGATCTTCTTGTGTACAGTGCAGTGTGTGGTGTGATATTCCAGCACTTGCATAGAGCATATTATGGGAGAGGCTGTGAGGTATGGGGATCTTCTTGTGTACAGTGCAGTGTGTGGTGTGATATTCCAGCACTTGCATAGAGCATATTATGGGAGAGGCTGTGAGGTATGGGGATCTTCTTATGTACAGTGCAGTGTGTGTGGTGTGATATTCCAGCACTTGCATAGAGCATATTATGGGAGAGGCTGTGAGGTATGGGGATCTTCTTGTGTACAGTGCAGTGTGTGGTGTGATATTCCAGCACTTGCATAGAGCATATTATGGGAGAGGCTGTGAGGTATGGGGATCTTCTTGTGTACAGTGCAGTGTGTGGTGTGATATTCCAGCACTTGCATAGAGCATATTATGGGAGAGGCTGTGAGGTATGGGGATCTTCTTGTGTACAGTGCAGTGTGTGTGATGTGATATTCCAGCACTTGCATAGAGCATATTATGGGAGAGGCTGTGAGGTATGGGGATCTTCTTGTGTACAGTGCAGTGTGTGTGGTGTGATATTCCAGCACTTGCATAGAGCATATTATGGGAGAGGCTGTGAGGTATGGGGATCTTCTTGTGTACAGTGCAGTGTGTGTGGTGTGATATTCCAGCACTTGCATAGAGCATATTATGGGAGAGGCTGTAAGGTATTGATTTATGGATGAGTTTAGTAGCCAGTGTGAAATGTGCTCAATAAACTGCTGTCAGATGGGAGAGGTTAAGACTGCGCTCCGTCTTATTCCAGCCTTACGTGTTTTTCTCTCTCCATCTCTCTAATCAGGTTTGTAACAGAAATCATTCTTTAAACCCTTTTAAATTCCACTGTGAAAATACAATATGGAAAAGGCAGATTCACTCACAAGCCCCACATCCATGCCAAAAATAAAACCACTATTATTAATATTTGAAATTTCACACATCTAATAAACATTATATTTATGCATAAGATAAATAAATCTCATAACATTACTCGATTAATCATCCCTTTATACATATAAGGTACATTTATAATTTGGTTAGTATCAAATCTTAAATTATCTGAATTTGTTAAAGGGAAATTTGGTGATTTGTGGCTCATCTTATTTTATTTTTTCAAATTCTATTTTTTATTATTTGTTTTACAAATAAACTTTTTAAGCCCCCCTCCAGAATTTATGTCTAAATGGCAACCCAAAATAAGGCTTCTATATTTATTTCCTCTTAAAGAGACACTGAAGCGAAAAAAAATATATGATATAATGAATTGGTTGTGTACTATGAATAATTACTAGAAGATTAGCAGCAAAGAAAATATTCTCATATTTTTATTTTCAGGTATATAGTGTTTTTTCTAACATTGCATGACTCTATAATATGTGCAGATTACACAACACTCAGCATTCAAAATGAGTCTTTCAGAGCAGTCTGTGAAGTAATGAACTCTCCTCTAGCAGAGGAAAAGTAAACAGTTCGATTACAGTTGAGATAATAAAAGTCAGATAACAGCCCTCTCCAGGACCAAGTTAGTCGGAGAGCTTAATAGCTTTTTTGCATAGAGATAACAACTGGAGTTTCTCAACTCTTCCTGTACTGGAAACAATTAGACTGATGTATCTGATCTTAATGTTTTTTTTCTTAGCTGTACTACACATACAAATCATAATATCATCATTTTTTTTTCGCTTCAGTGTCTCTTTAAGCAATACCAGTTGCTTGGCTATCCTTCTGATCTCTTTCGCTGCAATAGTGTCCGAATCACACACCTGTAATAAGCTTGCAGCTAAGTTTTGTAAAAACCGGAACGGATGTCCGGACCGCACCGGATCCGGACCGGACCTAATCCGTACGGTTCCTATCCGGATCAGGTCCGGATCCGGTCCGTTTGCATCCGTTTTCAGTGCGGTATGAACACGGTTGCGGTCCGGATCCGGTTTCTTAAAGAGATAACAACCTGTAAATACCTGGGGTCTGGGAGGTCAGCAGAAGCTCTGGGGTCATTGTTGGAGACAGGTGGACGTGTGGATACAGAGACTGCAGTTGGGACCATGGATCCAGTCATTTTTTACTCGTACCTGGGAATTCTTTCCTTCCTGTTTTTCACCTACTACTATGTGGGGAGAAGGCCTCACCTCCTCGTTATCAGACATATCATCAGACATGTTGCTGCCAAAGAGCTCCAGCATGAAATCCCTGCTGCTCCACTCTGTGAACGCTGGGCCCATGTGGTCCCCATCCAAAATGGCCACTAGAAAAAGCATAGGAAGTAGGGTAGAACGTCCGGTTTTTATAGCCAGTGTGTTGTGCGCTCTCCGGTTCTCATTGGTTTGTATTGGCCGGATGCAACAGTCCGGCTCCGCTCCGGATACGTCTGCCGGAGGAGCCGGACCAAAAAATAGAGCATGTTGGATCTTATGCCGGTGTCCGGATCCGGTCCAGTGAACGGACGCATAGACTTTCATTGCTATGCCGTGTGTCCGTTCCGTCCGTTCCGCATGCGGTCCGGCTCCGGCACGGCGATTCCGGACGGCGACCGCTAATGTGAACCGGGCCTAATCCAGTCAGACTTCAGTCAGAGTACCTAATCTGTATGCTTGTTCAGGGTCTAAGACTATCTATCTATCTATCTATCTATCTATCTATCTATCTATCTATCTATCTAAAATGATAAAATACAATAAGTATGCGCTTGTGGAATACAAATTACACTCTGCGGTTCGCGTTCCCAATGTCAGTGTGTGGACAGAAATCAAATTATATATATATATATATATATATAAAAAAAAGGAACGCGCACACCTGTTTCAGGGCATACAAGAATCAAATCTCACGGTTAGTCCACCAACTTTTTCAAACAGAGTCTTTGTCAAAAAGCTGTCGACTTCCCCTTTAAATCTTCAGGCCAGAACAGTCGCATCCACATGCAAAAGAGAAACTTCACATAGTGTATAACTGCGTTTAAAAAAGACTCTACTGCAGGAGAGACCATCACCAAGGCCCTTCCCGAAGTGCACAGATCAGTCTAATTCATCCCCCGTGCCAGGACACCCCAATGTGCCCGCACTCACCACTAGTGTTGGGCGAACAGTGTTCGCCACTGTTCGGGTTCTGCAGAACATCACCCTGTTCGGGTGATGTTCGAGTTCGGCCGAACACCTGGTGGTGTTCGGCCAAACTGTTCGGGTTCGCCCGAACTGCTGAATGCCCGGCCGAACAGGGCCCCTGTTCGGCCGAACAGGGCCCTGTTCGGCCGAATACGGCCCCCCTATGGGGTCGCAGGCATAAGGGGGGAGCATGCCCCGATCGCGGGGGGGTGTCGGAAATTCCCCCCACCCCCTCCGCTAGCGTTCCCCCCTCTGCCCGTTTCCCCATACAAAAGTTTGACGAAAGTAAAATAGTACCGGTGGTGGTGGCTGGCTGCTGCAGTGGCTGGCTGCCACTATGAAGTGACTGAGGATGACGAGTCGGAGTAGGTTGCGTTGAGGGAGGCCGGGCAGCGGGCGGTTCAGCGGTAGTACCCTTGTGGTACTTCCGCCCTTTCTCTGACCTCACGTCCTCTGCGTGATGACGCATACGAGGGTACGCGTGACGCGTACCCTCGTATGCAGAGGACGTGAGGTCAGAGAAAGGGCGGAAGTACCACAAGGGTACTACCGCTGAACCGCCCGCTGCCCGGCCTCCCTCAACGCGTCCTACTCCGACTCCTCCTCCTCAGTCACTTCATAGTGCCAGCCAGCCACTGCAGCAGCCAGCCACCACCACCGGTACTATTTTACTTTCGTCAAACTTTTGTATGGGGAAGCGGGCAGAGGGGGGAGCGCTAGCGGAGGGGGTGGGGGGAATTTCCGACCCCCCCCCCCCCCCCCCCCCGCGATCGGGGCATGCTCCCCCCTTATGCCGGCGACCCCATAGGGCCCCCAAAAGCGGGATGTTCGGGGAGTTCGGGGTTCGGCCCGAACATGCCGAACATCGCGGCCATGTTCGGCGAACGTTCCCGAACCCGAACATCCAGGTGTTCGCCCAACACTACTCACCACATAAAACCTCCCAATTTTCGGGAGGTGGGATTGACAATATATGGGAAAAAGAAACCTTCAGCTTCACTCTGCCAGTAAGTGCTGATGTGCACTGCAACTGAAAACACTAATATAGTGTAATAACGTTTGGTTTTAATAAAAAGCGTGTAACGTGTGATTTGAGATACAGCAAGGTTGGTCCCCAGGAAACTGCTCACCGCTGCCGTCTAAGATCCTTACACGCTGGTCCTCTATGAAGCTCTACTTCCTCTGCCAGTCACGTGTACTATAGCTCCGCCCTATGCATTTCGTCAGTACTCTGACTCATCAGGGGCTTTTTTATCTATCTATCTATCTATCTATCTATCTATCTATCTATCTATCTATCTATCTATGTATTGGTATGTAATCCAGCCCTTCCAGTGATGTCACAGCCTAGGCTGTTTAGCTATGCAGAATTTTCCTTCTAGAGCATTCTGGGAGACCAGACATAATTTTCATTAAATGTGTGAGGACCTCTGCCCTGGAGGACTGGAGTTGGACAGCCCTGCTGTAACAAGTTTAAAAGCCATCACGTTCTTACTAGCAGTTGATCCTGACTTTTTAATTAAAGTTTTTTTTTTCATTTAGAAATGCATTATATATTGCTTTAGGCTGTATTAATCTTCAGTAATGATTTTTATATTATTTGATGTCATAAACTTGGCTGTTAGACGGTGAATCTAAATACATGCATATAAATACTTATATTCTTTCTCAAAAGAATCTTTTACAGTTTCTAGCAATTATTACATTATTAATGATGAATTCTATCATCTTTTTTTTTTGTCTTTAGAATTCAGCATTAGACCAGTTGTTCTCATTTTTAATCATTTTTCTCTTCAATTGGTTACCTTTTCAAATGCAATTATCTTCTTGGAAAATTAGTATTCTTAATAAATTGTTTGCTAAAGTGCTTGAGGGGGATTGGAAGCATGTAAACATCCTAAATAATGCTACAAAATAAGTATATAACACTGCTCTGCATCGGTGCATGTGCCATAAAGCTAAGGAATAAAAGGAAACCAGTAAAGTTCAACAATGCAATTAAATGTAACTGTAGTGAGACAAATAATTAATAAAACTGTTTACATTAGAATTAGCATATATCGAGTTAGCAATTGTATTTAAAGCAAGCTTGTGTCAAAAGTGCTTCATAAGTTGAATGCAGAACAGAGAACATGAATGTGGAAACTGGAGATGTAGTAATCCCCAAAGATCGCACACCAACATCCAGCAGAGGTGGTGGATGCAGGACCAAGTCCATGCAAGTATCCAAAGAAGGTCCACACACCACTTAAAGTGGAACCAAGATTAACTTTTACTCATTGCATAATTGTGTTCCTTTCGTATAGTTTATAGGGCATTCCTCAAGCCAGATACTTTTTTTTTAATACTCTAATTCCCTATAAACTAAACAAGCTTTGTCCACAGTTTCTCCAGAGTGCCTTGGCACTCTAAGCCTTAGTAGCAAGGGCTTATGGGAGCTCAGTCTGGGCAGGAGGAGGAGGAGGTTACAAGCCAGAGATTTCAGAGGCAGAGGGCAGGATGGAGGAGTAGAGGGGAGTGAAGTTTTCACAGGCTGAGGGCTGGAGATACAAATCAGCTTGCCAATGTGTTATGTGACAAACAGAACATGGCTGCTCTCATTTTATCACAGCTTGCAGCTAGATTTGTAGTGTAAACTATCTAAACATTAGATAACATATATAGACAAGTTACTTGTTATAGTTAGTTTTTCTTCTCGGATCCGCTTTAACACAGGAACTTTTTATTGCTCCATCACCATATACACACCATTGGTGGTAAAACTGATGATCGTTTCGGGGCCACACAGGGTCCCCTTTGTCAAGGCACAGTTACGATACACTTTACGGATTGTGTTTATGGTGATGGAGCAATAAAAATTCCTGTTAAAGAGGTGTGCGGACCTTTTTGGATACTTGAAACTTGAGACATTTCAGTGGAAACGACCAATGTTATTAATCGCTAATAATCACTAATTTTGAGAGTTTTGCTTGCTAGGTGTTGAAAAGATATAGCATAGGTCCTTTTTGGGAGGGCGGGAGTGCCAACAATCTAAAGAAAAACAGTTTTCTGGATACTGTTTTTTTTTTTGTATTTTAGAAGGTATTTTGTCACTCTTACTTCAAAACTTATTTAGTTGTAATGAGGTGAAGGAAATAAACACTTTTGTGTACCGGTAATCCCCTTAAAGGGAACCTGAAGCGAGTAAAATTATTTAAAATAAACACATGAAGTACCTGCAAATAAATATTAAATACTTACCTCACCATCAGTTCCTCTCATAAGCTCACCATTTTCCTCTAACAACAATCACTTCCAGTTCCGACAAGATTTTGCCAGAACTGAAATATATCAGTTACTGTCAGTTATATATCAATTGTCATTTATAACATGTTTCCCTATGGCTCAAGTGGGCGATATTACAGTTTAACAGTGTGCTGACCCAGAAGCTGGTACAGGGTCATTGCCATTTTAAAAAAGAAGGAGGGAGAATTCCATTGATCACAGCAGACAAACAGGACGTGGGAGAGTAGAAAGAGATTGATGAGCAGACTACACGGGAGGTAAGTATGACGTGTGTATGGTAATTTTGACTTTTAATTTTCAGTTCAGGTTTGCTTTAAAGAGACTCCGTAACAAAAATTGCATCCTGTTTTTTATCATCCTACATGTTCCAAAAGCTATTCTAATGTGTTCTGGCTAACTGCAGCACTTTCTACTATGACAGTCTCTGTAATAAATCAATGTATCTTTCCCCTGTCAGACTTGTCGGCCTGTGTCTGGAAGGCTGCCAAGTTCTTCAGTGTTGTGGTTCTGCTATGAACTCACCCTTTCTGGCCCCTCTATGCACACTGCCTGTGTGTTATTTAGATAAGAGAGAAGGGAGAAGCTGCTCTAATCAGCTGGATAAATCGTCCTCTGAGCTGGCTGGGCTTTCACATACTGAGGAATTACAAACAAGGGCAAAGCTGTTTGCAGGAAGAAAAGAGCAGCCTGAAACTTCAGTGCATGGGGGAAAAAACACACAAATGATCTCTTGAGATTCAAAAGGAATGCTGTATACAGCATGCTTATGTATGGATGTATTTTCTATGTGTGGACATACTATACATCAACCTACTTCCTGTTTTGGTGGCCATTTTGTTTGTTTACAAACAAACTTTTTAAAACTGTTTTTAACCACTTTTAATGCGGCGAGGAGCGGCGAAATTGTGACAGAGGGTAATAGGAGATGTCCCCTAACGCACTGGTATGTTTACTTTTGAGCGATTTTAACAATACAGATTCTCTTTAAGCTAACAAGCAGGCTAGCTCACTGACACTCACTAAGCAGATATTAATTGTCTATGTTTTCTGGTTGAAGGTATTTATTGTACAGGTAGTCCTCGGTTAACGAACGAGATAGGGACTGTCGGCTCATTCCTAACCTGAATCCATCCTTAAGTTGGACTACCTGTTCTGCTGCCATTTTTAATGCAGAGTTGGCGCAGCGGAAGGTAAATAGAGCACATCTCACCAGTTCCATGGCTGTAGAAGGTCCCAGCGTGCTGCCTGGAAGCTGCGTGGCCCGTCTTCTCGCTCGTCCACTATTCTCCCGGTGGCTTCACATGCGTCGCATAATGATGCATTAGCAGGCGTCGCCTCTAGGGGGCTTCTCCTGATTGCGTCATTATGCGACGCATGTGAAGCCCCTGGGAGGACAGTGGACGGAGCGAGAATACGGGCCACGCAGCTTCCAGGCAGCACGCTGGGACCTTCTACAGCCATGGAACAGGTGAGATGTCCTCTATTTACCTTCCGCTGCGCCAACTCTGCATTAAAAATGGCAGCAGAACAGGTAGTCCACGGCGGCGTGACGTCATCACGCCGGGTCGGCGGGCGTTCGTATTGGCAGGCCGTTTGTAAGTCGGGCATTCGTAAACCGGAGACTACCTGTACTCTGGGTAAAGCTAAGAAAAAGAAGTGTTCAAAGGCAGAGATGGATTAAGATGTAATGGGGCCCTGGGAGAGGTAGTAGATTTGAGGCCCCTTTCTGGTCCTTTTGGTAAGCTGAAGTGGAGAGAGGTCAGAGAAGGTGGCACAATCCTGCTCTGTAATCAAAGGCCTCCTCAACTGTTAGTGGATGGTTGTTACAGTTTGACATAGATGGACTTAGTCACCTAAAATTTCTCAGTAATTGGCTACTTTCAGGAACCGGCCCCAAGGCACGCCTGCAGATACGGTTCCTAACTGCGGGTTTGACCAGATTGAGAGGGGAAGCAGCCTTATACAAGCTAACAAAAGGCCGTAACCCCTCAAAACACCTCTCACTGCCACCACTAGCTGCTGCTAGACACTTCAACAATTCCCACTCTGCTGTCGAGTGACCTGCACGCATTCCGGCGCTTTCGTACCTGGGTCAGCTTTTGCGCTTTAGGCCAAATACGGGAATGCCACACACACAATACAATCACACTGTAGCAAGGCACAATCAGGCACTGAACTTGTAACGCAAATTACACTGCAGTCTCTCCAGACTTTGGGCTTTGAGTTTGGGCTAGTACAGCAGAAGTCAAACTTATTAAATAAAGATTTAATATTCCAGAAAAAGGTGGAACAGTGCAGACAAGAATATATACAAAGGGATTTGCAAAACAAAGTAAAAATTACAAAGATACACAAGACAGTTTGCATAAAAATAAAAACGGGAATAAACATTACCAGTACGAGGTCTAACTTGGTCGTGGGAAGACACTAATTTCTGATTCACTCAGGATCATCTCTAGCTATGCGCTACCTCCAAGAGAAGATGATTTTGGGCAGCTGGCCCTGCCTTTTATGCTGGGAGATATGCCTTGAGGCTGCAAGCCTGTTTAGAAGGGGAGGAACTAGTTTTAATTAACTTTCCAGACATTTCCCATCTCCCCATAGATCTAATTTTCACAGGTAAAATTGTATTTTAACACACACATCAAAAGACTTCTGAGAAAGGGCTTCCTGGCTGGCCTAGAGTTCTTTAACGTTCCAGCAGGCTGTCATATGTAAATTCCTGGCTCCTGTGCTGGTGTGATCTGCATCAAAGCACACTGCAGCCAGTCCAGGTGTGAATTCTGGACAATGGCTGGCTAATAGTCTAATTACCCATTTCCTTGTTATAGGCACTCTAGACTTCCTTACTACAAGTTACAGGTGACAATTGTTCCACAGCAAAATACACACCTGAGACAGTATTTCATAGCACACCAAAGGTAAGGACATGACTGGCTATTGGCCTAATTATCAATTTCCTTGCCAGAGGCTAGCAAACCAATTTAGCATTTCCTGCTCCTACTACTTGCTCCTACTATTCACAAGAGTTCACCTTTAGATGCAAATGTACTATTTCCAGGAGACAACTACAGTATGTCATAGCCCCACACATGCGAGGTAGACAAACTAGATGGAGGCTACCTTAGATACTAATCAAAAACGGTACCCATGTTCTGCATATTACCGTACATATCATCATCATCACCATATATATCATCACACCTCCCCTTTTCAACTTGGCGTACGGCAGATGATTCCCACGAATTGTCTTAGCAGCGCCTACACTGTCGGCCTGGCCTGGTGGGGTAACTCCTTAGCATTCTCAGGAGGATTCCCCACCTGGCAGTTAGCTCCAAGCTGCACGACTGGAAAGTTAGGCCAGGTTGCTGCAATAAGTCATTGCCCCCAGCCACCTGACGTAACCAACCAGGGGGATGAGGGCCAGGAATGCCCGCGAATTCTCGACCATAGAGACAGTGCAGCAGCTGGTAAAGGGGCTCAACAGTCACTACGCGCACTTTCTCTATAGTGACAGGAATTACCTCTCTGTCCTTTTGGGGAACAATTATCTGCCGGTCTGCCTCCTCCACTTCAGATGGCTGAGAGGGAATAAGAACCCTCTCTGCCTGCCCCTCCCAGCTGGTGACCTGCTGGCCAGACCCCTGAGCTCTTCCAGGCTGCTGTCAAATCGAACAGCCCCAGAGAGTTCAGTGCTGCCCGTCACACACGCCAGGGAGGCTGCAAACTGAGAGGCTCCTAGGCCCTCAGTGACAGATTCCGAAGCAGACACTGCTGACCCGGCAACATCTGCCACTTCAGTGGACAGTCCCTGCTGTAGACCCGTTATCGCTGCTGGTTACCACTGCAGCTGAGGGAGTGTCCGCATTACACATATCATTGTTCATCACATTATATTTGATCTCAAAATCATCTGAAGGGAAAGGCTCTGGCCTGGTGCCATCTGCCCCTTCAGTGGGCAGTTCATCTGCTGCAGACCAGCGAACACTGCTGGTTATTCCTGCAGTTGACGGAGTGTCCACATGACACATAGCATTGTGTAGTACATCACACATGACATCAGCATTATCTGCCTTACACATATTGTCAGCTGGTACATCACATAAAACATCAACATTATCTGTATTACACACTCAGCTGTTCAGCACCGCACAGGTGACATCGACAGTTCCTGCACTGATTGTATCGATAGTCCGTGAGTCATAAATGACATCATCAGAGTCTGCCTTTTCTGTATCAGAAAGTCCCACTCCAGGCCTAGGTACTGGAGCCTTACTGGGGCTGGCTCCTAGTACACAGTCCTTATCCCCTGGAGCCTCACCAGCACCCCCCATTTGCAAAGAGTTATCACACAGTACCTTACATGAGTCCGGGACTCCGGGTAGGGATGCAGGCTCCACTTGTTAGATTAGGCTCATAACGGGCTACTAACCGTCCCAGGTCAGTACCCAGCAAAGTGTTGGTGGGGATTTCATCCGTTGCCCCAACTTCTTTCATTCCGCTGCCGGCCCCCCAATCCAGGTGGACCAATGTGGTGGGTATGGCTGGGGTGACAACCCCCAACTTCTTTGACACAAATCATCTTCCCAGGAATATACTGCTCTGGATGTACAAGCTGGGGATGTATGAGAGTCACTTCTGCTCCAGTGTATCTCAGTCCAGTGGCAACTGTACCCCCAACCGTGACAAGCTGCAGATTCTCTGCATAGCTAGTGGCATTCCTGGTAGCACGCAAAACAGTTTGGACTTCACTGGGGTTTGAGGCTTCACTGGATTTTGGGGCCTCCCTCTTCCTCTCTGGGCAAGTCACACTGATATGACCCAACTTGTCACATACAAAGCATTTCTGGGTGTCAGTGGTTGGTGGCTTAAATCCAGGAGATGGTGGTGCTTGCCTCCTCTGGGTGACGGGTGAAGCAGGTTTAGAAATCTGTTCCCCCCCTCCAGCTGGGTGCAGTAGTCCTCCGGGACTCGGATGCTCGAAGGGCTGTGTAGGAATCAGCGACTTTCGCGGCCTCATCCACAGTCTTTGGCTCTCGGTCCAGTACAAAGAACCGGACCTTAGCAGGACAAGTATGTAGGAACTGGCCCTTGATCATCAGTTCCTCCAGAGCATCAAAGGTTTTGACAGCCAGTCCTTTTAGGCACTGCTGGAAGGCAGTGCGCAGGTTGCAACCATGATCCAGATAACTGTCGTTAGGATCTCGCTGCACCGTCCTTAAACGTTTGCGATACACCTCTGGCATTAGGTGGTATCACTTAATGATGGCTTGCTTAATTGCCTCAAAGTACACTTCTTCCTCCTGGGGGAGACTCACAAACGCCACCAGGGCCTTGCCTCTCAGCCCTGGTGTGAGATACCTTGCCCACTGCTCTCGGGGCACCCCATACTGACGACAAGTCCTTTCAAACCCCTGTAAGAAAGTGTCTTTTTCAGAGTCCTTCTCCATAGCGCGGAACTTATCCAGGGGGATTTTGTGGACTCGCTCACCTTCGCGTTCTGCAGGTCCAGCAGCCTGGTTCTGCTGCTGAAGTTTAGCCAGCTCCAGCTGGTGTTGGTGATGGGCTCTATCCCTTTCTGCCTGGTGTCGCCGTTCCTTCTCTGCCTGTCATATTTCCCTCTCTGCTTGCCGATGTTCCAGGATCAGCTTTAGGCGCAGTTCGGGATCAGTCGAGCCTAGTAGCTGTAGATCAGCTTCCAGAGATGCCATTTCCGTGTTAAGTGCATCATCCAGGACATCGTCTCCACTCGCATCCTGTGGCGGGAGCGATGCCTCCTCAGATGTGTTGTGAGCTGCATCTGCTGGTGTTGGAGCACGGGCTTGCTCTGCCTTGTCATACTCCTCGAGAACACGAACTGCTCCTTAGTCTCGCCTCTCACCGTCTCGATGCCTCTGTGCTCACATAGGTTGAGTAAGTTGTTTTGATTCTGGTTCTTATAGCTGGTTGCTTTCTGAGCCATCGTATAGCCAAATAAAATGAGAAAGGGGGGAGGGGAAGCAAAATGCCAAGTGTGTACCTTTGTGAAGAAAAAAAAAAGTATAAAGATTCTGCACTGAGTAGACTTCTGTAGGCTAGTCGCTTCTAACAGCTTCCAGCCTTTAGTACTCAGAATAGAGAGCTAAACTACGTACTAATGTACTAAACGATCCCACCACTGCCAGCCAATTATGTCAGGAACCGACCCGCGGCACGTCTCCAGATACGGTTCCCGACTGCGGGTTTGACCGGATCGAGAGGGGAAGCAGCCTTATTCGAGCTAACAAAAGGCTGTAACCCCTCAAAACACTTCTCACTGCCACCACTAGCTGCTGCTAGGCACTTCAACAATTCCCACTCTGCTGTTGAGTGGCCTGTACGCAGTCTGGCGCTTTCGTATCTGGGTCAGCTTTTGCGCTTTCGGCCAAATACGAGAATGCCACACACACAATGCAATCACACAGTAGCAAGGCACAATCAGGCACTGAACTTGTAACCCAAATTACACTGCAGTCTCTCCAGACTATGAGTTTGGGCTAGTACAGCAGAAGTCAAACTTATTAAATAAAGATTTAATATTCCAGAAAAAAAAGTGGAACAGTGCAGACTAGAATATATACAAAAGGATTTAAAAAACAAAGTAAAAATTACAAAGATACACAAGACAGTTTGCATAAAAATAAAAACGGGAATAAACGTTACCAGTACGAGGTCTAACTTGGTCATGGGAAGACACTAATTTCTGATTCACTCAGGATCATCTCTAGCTATGCGCTACCTCCAAGAGAAGATGATTTTAGGCAGCTGGTCCTGCCTTTTATGCTGGGAGATATGCCTTGAGGCTGCAAGCCCGTTTGGAAGGAGAGGAACTAGTTTTAATTAACTTTCCAGACATTTCCCATCTCTCCATAGATCTAATTTTCACAGGTAAAATTGTATTTTAACACACACATCAAAAGACTTCTGAGAAAGGGCTTCCTGGCTGGCCTAGAGTTCTTTAACACTCCAGCAGGCTGTCATATGTAAATTCCTGGCTCCTGTGCTGGTTTGATCTGCATCAAAGCACACTGCAGCCAGTCCAGGTGTGAATTCTGGACAATGGCTGGCTAATAGTTTAATTACCCATTTCCTTGTTATAGGCACTCTAGACTTCCTTACTACAAGTTACAGGTGACAATCGCTCCACAGCAAAATACACATCTGAGACAGTATTTCATAGCACACCAAAGGTAAGGACATGACTGGCCAGTGATGCTCGGATACCCCTTTTTATTATTCGAGTTTGGTCGAATTCAAATAGTAAATTATTCGAAATCGGTCGAATATTCGAGTCGAATATTTTTTACTATTCGATTCGACCTCGGACTTCGAGCTCACTATTCGAGTCGGTATTCGAGCTCATTATTCGAGCTGACTATTCGAATTGGCCTTAAATAGCTTCCAACACTTCTTTTGGGGGTGAATGATGCAAGAAACATCTTTTTTTCCAAGTAACAACAGCAAGTGATTATGTGGGGATGTTCCTTTAAAAAAAAGAAAAGGTGGAAAGAGAAGTTGTGTCCAAAATTCTGTTCAGTAGTGTATATACTTCTTCTTCTTCTACTTTATCTTCTACATCTTCTTCTTCTATATCTTCTTCTTCTTCTTCTTCTTCTATATCTTCTTCTTCTATATCTTCTTCTTCTTCTATATCTTCTTCTTCTTTTTCTTCTACTTCTATATCTTCTTCTTCTTCTTCTTCTTCTATATCTTCTTCTTCTTCTTCTTCATCTTCTTCTTCTTCATCTTCTTCTTCTTCTTCTTCTTCATCATCTTCTTCTTCTTCATCTTCTTCTTCATCATCTTCTTCTTCTTTATCTTCTTCATCTTCTTCATCATCTTCTTCTTCTTCTTCATCTTCTTCATCCTCTTCATCTTCTTCATTTTCTTCTTCTTCATCTTCTTCTTCTTCTTTTTCATCTTCTTTTTCTTCTTCTTCTTCATCTTCTTCTTCTATATCTTCTTTTTCTATACCTTCTTTTTCTATATCCTCTTCTTATTATTTTTCTATTTCGTCTTCTTCTTTTTCTATATCTTCTTCTTCTTCTCCTTCTTCTTCTTCTTTTTCTATATCTTCTTCCTCTTCTTCTATATTGTCTTCTTCTTCTTCACTTATTTCTCTTTTATATATATATATTTTTTTTTAAAGAAATGCAGCTATTTTTGAGCGTAATAAATAGCTGGTGGCGCACGCATGGTGGAAGCGCCATTGTATGTGCTCCCTGGCAGTGGAAACACACAGACAGCAGAAGGTAAATTCAGCAGCAGGAGGAGGAGGAGGATGAGTGTGTGGCAGCAGGCAGTCAATGAGGCAGGCAGCGTGACATAATAGCCCTGGTACCTAGCGGTGATACCAGGGCTGTAAATAAACACAACAGGAGGTCCCAGACAGCGGTCGTGCAGCCCACATCTTGTCCAATACACAACTGGGACAACACAGTTTTCAACCCGGGCACCTCAGAAAAATTAAACCTTTTTTTTTTTTTTAATGGTTTTTTTGTTTTGTTTTTACAACAAATTACACAGATATAGCTATTGTTTGACGTAATAGCTGGTGGCAGAGTGGCAGCAGAAGGTAATTCTGTGTACCCTGGCAGTGGGAAACACAGACAGACAGCAGCAGCAGCAGGAGGAATGGAGGAGTAGTGTGAGTGTGGCAGCAGGTAGGTAGGCAGCGTGACATAATAGCTCTGGTACCTAGCGGTGATACCAGGGCTGTAAATAAACACAGCAGGAGGTCCCAGACAGCGGTCGTGAAGCCCACATCGTGTCCAATACACAACTGGGACATCACAGTTTTCAACCCGGGCACCTCAGAAAAATTAAACCTTTTTTTTTTTTTTTTTTTTTAAAGGTAAATACAGGCAGCAGGGGCAGCTATTGTTTGACGTAATAGCTGGTGGCAGAGTGGCAGCAGAAGGTAAATCTGTGTACCCTGGCAGTGGGAAACACAGACAGACAGCAGCAGCAGCAGGAGGAATGGAGGAGTAATGTGAGTAGCTATTGTTGACGTAATAGCTGGTGGCAGAGTGGCAGCAGAAGGTAATTCTGTGTACCCTGGCAGTGGGAAACACAGACAGACAGCAGCAGCAGCAGGAGGAATGGAGGAGTAGTGTGAGTGTGGCAGCAGGTAGGTAGGCAGCGTGACATAATAGCCCTGGTACCTAGCGGTGATACCAGGGCTGTAAATAAACACAGCAGGAGGTCCCAGACAGCGGTCGTGAAGCCCACATCGTGTCCAATACACAACTGGGACATCACAGTTTTCAACCCGGGCACCTCAGAAAAATTAAACCTTTTTTTTTTTTTTTTAAAGGTAAATACAGGCAGCAGGGGCAGCTATTGTTTGACGTAATAGCTGGTGGCAGAGTGGCAGCAGAATGTAAATCTGTGTACCCTTGGCAGTGGGAAACACAGACAGACAGACAACAGCAGAAGGGCAGTACACAGCAGCCCACTGTAGATGTAAAATGTGTGGCTGCAGGCGACGTAATAGTCAAAGTGAACCAGGCTGGCTTAGTGAGCAGGAGCCAGGAGGTGGTAAAGGGTGGTAAGGCACATTAACGATGGTTCTTCCGGAAGCCAGTTCATGTCCCCCTCTCGCCGACAACAGGGGCCAGGAACTCGCCTTCCACCCACGCCTGGTTCATCTTGAGAAACGTCAGTCTGTCCACAGACTTGTGAGACAGACGTGAGCGTTTCTCGGTGACCACGCCACCAGCTGCACTGAAGCAGCGCTCAGACAGCACGCTGGAAGGGGGACAGGACAGCACTTCCAGGGCGTACTGCGTAGTGTTGGGCGAACACCTGGATGTTCGGGTTCGGGAAAGTTCGCCGAACATGGCCGCAATGTTCGGCATGTTCGGGCCGAACCCCGAACTCCCCGAACATCCCGCTTTTGGGGGCCCTATGGGGTCGCAGGCATAAGGGGGGAGCATGCCCCGATCGCGGGGGGGGGGGGGGGGTCGGAAATTCCCCCCACCCCCTCCGCTAGCGCTCCCCCCTCTGCCCGCTTCCCCATTCAAAAGTTAGGAAGTGAAACTGTACCTGTGCGGTAGTGGGTGGCTGGCAGTGGGCGGCACTATGGAGTGACTGAGGAGGAGGAGGAGTCCGGAGAGTGACGCGTTGAGGGAGGCCGGGCAGTGGGCGGATCAGCAGTAGTACGGTACTACTGCTGATCCGCCCGCTGCCCGGCCTCCCTCAACGCGTCACTCTCCGGACTCCTCCTCCTCCTCAGTCACTCCATAGTGCCGCCCACTGCCAGCCACCCACTACCGCACAGGTACAGTTTCACTTCCTAACTTTTGAATGGGGAAGCGGGCAGAGGGGGGAGCGCTAGCGGAGGGGGTGGGGGGAATTTCCGACCCCCCCCGCGATCGGGGCATGCTCCCCCCTTATGCCTGCGACCCCATAGGGGGGCAGTATTCGGGTGAACAGGGCCCTGTTCGTGCCGAACAGGGGCCCTGTTCGGCCAGGCAATGAGCCGTTCGGGCGAACCCGAACAGTTTGGCCGAACACCACCAGGTGTTCGGCCGAACGCGAACATCACCCGAACAGGGTGATGTTCTGCAGAACCCGAACAGTGGCGAACACTGTTCGCCCAACACTAGTACTGCGCCAGCTCGCTCCAGATCTCCAGGCGCTTGACCCAATACTCCATGGGATCAACAGGGGCATCGCTGTCAAGCCCGCTGTAGGACCCCATGTAGTCAGCCACCATGCGGGTCAGGCGCTGGCTGTGACCGGAGGAGGATGCTGCTGCATGCACCTCCTCTCCAGTCACTGCTGCCGGAGCCTCTACAGTCCTGTAGAGCTCGTTGCTGAGAGACAGCAGGTCTGTGGGGCGCTTGCTGCTGGATGCAGGCACCTGCTGCTGCCTCTGTGCTGGCTGGACAGTGGGGGTTGAAGGCTGGGGGAAGGCTTCCTCCAAGCGTTCAACAAGGGCCTGCTGCAAGCTCCTTATTTGTTGCGCTGGGTCTCCTCCTGCAGGCGGCAGGAACTGGCTCAACTTCCCCTTGAGGCGTTGGTCCAAGATCATGCTGATCCAGATGTCCTCCCTCTGCTTCATCTGGATCACCCTGGGGTCCTTGCGCAGGCACGTCAGCATGTGCGCTGCCATTGGGAAGAGGCGGGCCATGTCTGCTGGCACATCGACGGCAGTGCTGTCCTCAGCCTCATCCTCTCTCCCCCCCCGCACCAACTCAGCTGCGCTGTGCTGATCCCCCTCATCAGCAGCAAGTTCAGGGACCTCCACCAAGTCCTCCTCCTCCTCCCCCTCAGAGGTGGACTCTGCAGCTGCTTGCCGCTCCTGCTGGTCCAAGGCTGCCGCTCCCTGTTCCAGCAAAGCATCGAGGGCCCTGTTCAGCAGACAAACCAGGGGCACCCACTCGCAGACCATAGCATGGTCCCTGCTCACCATGTTAGTGGCCTGCAGAAAGGGAGCCAGCACTAAGCACACCTGCTGCATGTGCCTCCAGTCATCATCGGGGACGATGGACGGGATGTTGCTGGTCTTGTCCCTTCTCTGAGCAGCGGAAACAGTGGCCAGGGCAAGGTACTGGTTGACAGCGTGCTTCTGTTCAACCAGACGCTCCAACATCGCCAGGGTGGAGTTCCAGCGAGTTGGAACGTCAAGGATCAGCTGATGGCGTGGCAGCTCCAGCTCCTTTTGCACGTCTTCCAGGCTCGCACAGGCTGCAGCCGAGCGCCGGAAGTGACGCACAACGTTCCTTGCCGTTTCCAGCAGTTCGCCCATTTCCTGGTAGGTGCGCAAGAACTTCTGCACCACCAGGTTCAGCACGTGGGCAAGACAGGGGATGTGGGTCAGGTTTCCTCTGTCAATTGCGGCAACAAGATTGGCCCCGTTGTCGGCCACCACCTCTCCGACTCTGAGGCCTCTGGGGGTCAGCCAAATCCTCTCCTGCTCCTGGAGTTTGGCCAACACATGGGTTGCCGTCAGTTTGGTCTTCCCAAGGCTGACCAACTGCAGCAGCGCTTGGCAGTGGCGGGCCTTCACGCTGCTGCTGAGGCGGGGGGTTTGGCCAGGTGTGCCGGAGGATGGCAGAGGATCGGAGGAACCTGCTGCAGTTCCCCTGACCCTGCGGGGTGGCACCACCCACTGTGTTGCTGCTGCTGCTGTGCCCGCTGCTGCTCTCCCATCCTCACCCCCTTCCACCAAGCTGACCCAGTGGACAGTGAAGGACAGGTAGCGGCCTGTCCCGAAGCGGCTGCTCCAGGAGTCCATGGTGACGTGGACCCTTTCACCAACCGCGTGCTCCAGCCCTCGCCCCACATTGGCCATCACAAAGTGGTGCAGTGCAGGAATGGCCTTGCGGGCGAAAAAGTGTCTGCTGGGGAGCTGCCAGTCTGGGGCTGCACAAGCAAGCAGCGCACGCATGTCGCTCCCCTCCTGCACGAGCGTGTACGGCAGGAGTTGGAAGCACATGGCCCGTGCCAGCAAGCCGTTCAGCTGCTGCACGCGACGGCTGCTGGGAGGCAGAGCCCTAACCACCCCCTGGAAGGACTCGCTCAAAAGGCTCTGGCGTGGCCTTTTGCTGGCACGGGAATCAGCGGACACAGCAGAGGAGGCCACTGAGGACTGGCTGCCAGAACAGGCCTCAGTGTCGGCGGCAGGAGTTGCAGAGGGGGGAGGAGCAGTGCGTTTCCGCACTCCTGCTGGTGCTGCTGGAGGAGCAGGAGGGCGGGTGGCTGCTGTTGCTGCTGCTGCTGCTGAAGGCTGTGCAGTGATGGGTGTGGTGCCACTGCCAGCACCAGATGCCTTCAGCCTCTGGAACTCCTCATGCTGGTGGAAATGTTTCGCAGCAAGGTGGTTGATGAGCGAGCTGGTGCTGAACTTTAAGGGGTCTGCACCTCTGCTCAACTTCCGCTGACAGTGGTTGCAAGTGGCGTACTTGCTGTACACTGTGGGCATGGTGAAAAATCGCCAGATTGGTGACAAAAACCACCCCCTACGGCCTGGAGCCGCTGCTGCCTGTCTCCCTGTGGTGGTTGGGGCGGGGGCTTGGGTGCGGCTGGTGGTGGTACTGGTGGCAGATGCTGCTGCTGCTGCTGAGCCTGAGACACCAGCAGGCTGTGGGACCTGCCTACTGCTGCCAATGCTTGCAATGATGCGCCTCCTTGCAAGGCCCACAAGCGCATCCTCCTCCTCCTCCTCAGAGCTGCTGATGACGACATCCCCTGGAGCTGGTGGCACCCAGTCTTTGTCTGTCACCGTGTCATCATCATCATCCCCCTCCTGAAACATGTCCTGCTGGGATGATGACCCCCCAAACTCCTCTCCTGATGCATGGATGGGCTGCTTGACTGTCGCCACAGTCTTGCTGTCCAATCCCTCCTCTCCCAAAGTGCCCATCAGCATCTCCTCCTCCAAATCGCCAACAACAGCAGACAATACCCTGATGGTGCCTGGGGTAAAAATACTGCTGAATGACAGGTCGCCAACTTGTGACGGTGAACTGGCCTCCTCCCCAGGCCCTGCTGGGCGGCTGCTGCGAACAGGGGTGGTGGTGGTGGTGGTGAGGGTGGAGGCCTCGGATGCAGAGCTGATGCCGGGCTGCTCATCCTCCGTCATCAGTTGCACCACAGTGTCTGCATCCTTTTCCTCAATGGGACGTTTCCGACCCGGCTGGAGGAAAATAGGAGCAGGTACTACACGCTGCTGCTGCTGTGTTTCTGCAGCGTGAGTTGCTCCTGCTGGGCAGCGCCCAAGGCGTCCATGGCCAGTGGCTATAGGAGGAATGTTAGCCACTGACGCAGCTGCTGCTGCTGCGGTACTGTGCATGGTGGCGCGGCCGCGGCTTGCCACAATGCTGCTCCCTCTCCTCTTGATTCCCTTGCTGCCCTTCCCCTTGCCCAAACTGCGCTTGGCTGCCACTTCCAGACATCTTTGATGTTTTGGGCGTAAACAAAAAAGTTTTTTAAAAGGGCGGGTGAAAAAGTGGGGTACTTTAACCACTTAAGCCCAACTGGACGAGATTTCTCGTCCAGTTGGGCTGCGCGCACTCCCGCGGGTCGCGCGCGCGCCCGCGGGCCCCCCCCGTGCGCGCCCCCGCTGCTGGCCGCTAGCCCACCGATCAGTGAAAGGGATTATAAATCCCTTTCGCTGATCGGACCCCCCCCGGAGAAAAGCCGACAGCGTCTCTTCAGATGCTGCGGCTTTTCTGAGCTCATGTCTCCTTTCTTCTGCCTGGGAGCGAGATCGATCGCTCCCAGGACTTTTTGATTCTGGCCATCTTGTGGCCAAATAGCAAATTACACCCAAAAAAAAAAAAGTTTTAAGAATAAACCTATAAAGATATTAAAAAAAACCCTGTTTACCTCCCACACCAAAAAATACCCACATACAAGTTTAAATTAAAAAAAAAAAAAATTACAATAATAAAAAAACAAAAACATAAATAGTTACCTAAGGGTCTGAACTTTTTAAATATTCATGTCAAAGGAGTATATAAATATGATTTAATAAATTATGGGCTTCTAAACAGTGATGGACGCAAAACGGAAAAAATGCACCTTTATTTCCAAATAAAATATTGTCGCCATACATTGTGATAGGGACATAATTTTAACGGTGAAATACCCGGGGCATATGGGCAAATACAATACGTGAGTTTTAATTATGGAGGCATGTATTATTTTAAAACTATAATGGCTGAAAACTGAGAAATAATGAATTTTTTCCATTTTTTTCTTATTCTTCCTGTTAAAATGCATTTACAGTAAAGTGGCTCTTAGCAAAATATACCACCCACAGAAAGCCTAATTGGTGGCGGAAAAAACAAGATATAGATCAATTAATTGTGATGAGTAGTGATAAAGTTATTGGCAAATGAATGGGGGGTGAAAGTTGCTCGGATGTAAAAAAAATTCAACCCTTCGGGCTTAAGTGGTTAATGGAGAGGGTTGGTGGGTGAGGTGACACTAATCACTAAGTGATTAGATCGCTAAGTGATTACTAGTACAGTACTAATACAAAATACAATAATTCAGTAATCAGTAAGTGTGAACAGTGAACAGTGAGTGTGTCCCCTAGTACACTAACTAGAAAATACAATAATCAGTAGTAATCAATCAGATTAAGTAGAAGGAAATAGAGTGTGTGTGTGTACTGAGTGCACGCACACACACACGCAGGAGCTAGCCTATGAACAGTGACTGAGTGTCCCTAGTAGTAAGCAGTAAGTAAGTGTACAACTAGAAATTACAATAATCAGTAGTAATCAGAAGGAAATAGAGTGTGTGTGTACACTACAGACAGTGAGTGCACGCACACACACACACGCAGGAGCTAGCCTATGAACAGTGACTGAGTGTCCCTAGTAGTAAGCAGTAAGTAAGTACAACTAGAAATTACAATAATCAATAGTAATCAGAAGGAAATAGAGGAGCTATGAACAAACAGTGACAGTGAGTGTCCTAGTACAGTTACTACAAAATACAATCACTCAGTACTAGTAAAGGACAGCAGAAACACTGGTATAATAAACTAACAGAGGACAGGAGGACAGCTGCCCACACAGGCAAGGCCCTGAGGCCTAAAGCAGTGTAAGCTTGCCTGCAGCAGCTGTGTATGTCTCTATGTAACACACAAGCTACTAACTAAAATACAATGTCTATCTAACTAACAACAATATAGGTGTATATAGGAGGTGTATGTGAGCAAAAACGCTAGGTGATTGACCACAATAAAGCACTTGCTAAGCCAAAGCACAAAGGAGCAGATCTCTCTCTGTACAAAGTCAGGCAAGGACGGAAAAACGGAACATGGCGGCCGCTATTTATAGGGTAGGGGCTGGCCAGGGTCCCCCTCTGTGATTGGCTGCCGTCAGAGGGTCTGGGAGCCCTCTGATTGGCTCTAAGGACATCAATCTGGGCTATGACGCTATTCGAGCTCGGTATTCGAGCTCGAATAGCGCTGCTTGCTCGAATAGCTCGAATAGTGAATGGGCTATTCGAGTTTACTCGAATAGCCCATTTGAATAGCTGCAGCTATTCGAGCTCGAATACCGAGCTCGAATAGCTGAAAAAGAGCTCGAATATTCGAGCTACTCGAATATTCGAGCTCTGTTGAGCACCACTGTGACTGGCTATTGGCCTAATTATCCATTTCCTTGCCAGAGGCTAGCAAACCAATTTAGCGTACTCCTCCTACTATTCACAAGCGTTCACCTTTAGATGCAAACTTACTATTTCCAGGCGACAACTACAGTATGTCATAGCCCCACACATGTGAGGTAGACAAACTAGATGGAGGCTACCTTAGATACTAATGAAAAATGGTACCCATGTTCTGCATATTACCGTACATATCATCATCATCACCACATATATCATCACAGCTACTATCCACAAGTATTTGTCACAAAAGTCAATGGATTACATTTAGGAACAGAGGAGACAATGGTGTCCTTAGAGGTCTCATAATGATCGCTTGAACAATTGCTGAGGCACCTAAAACTGAATAGAATTGCTAGAAACTTTTTGGCATCTTGAGCAGCTGAGCAGTATTCAATGATCTATGGTTAGATTGCTGTAAAGCAAATTTACCGGTACACACATTGTGACTATAGTTCTATTCACATTATGGACTCAGCATGCAGATTGACAAGACACATAACCTGTATATCATGTTTATATCCTGATGTTGCACTGCTTAAAACAGAGCGGCTACCGGTGAGCAAGGTGAATGGAAGAACAAAGCACTTCTGGGTAGCTTGGGCGTTGGACATCACTAAGTATCCAACATATGCTGTATCTTTAGGTGACCTCGGGGGGGCTCCCATACACACTCTAGAATCTCACCAGAGGCTGTCTTTATCAGCCGCCCCGGCCGAGTTTAATCCAGTGTGTGCAAAGTCCTACTTGTGCAAATCAAGAAAATTAAAGGTGGACAGGTAGGTTCTAAGTAGGCGTGGTACTATATGTCCCCTTATCAAGAACCATATCCAGTAAATACTAGTAAAATTTCAGTGGGCAAGCAGCGCACTGCAGTTTCACTATTAGTTACGCCAACTGCATAGCGCACATTGTGTAATTGGCATAACCAGCATTACCTAGGTAACGCACGTGTTGTTGGAGTAACGTGTGCCACACAAGCAGCATAGTGCATGATACCCTAGCAATATGGTAGTTACCTTAATTGTGCTACCCATACTACTTAGTTGATGTAAGTAGCTGTAAAATTGCTGTGTGATAACTGCGCACGGCAAGTTTGCTGATATGTATTAAAAAATATTTATTAAAAGTTACGTTTTAATACCTTAGTCTCCTCCAGTAAGGTTAGTAAATGTGCTTATACTGTATGTGGTGAATATCGTCCCAAGTAATTTGTTCATTCAGGTATATTTTAATCGGAAGAAAATTTGAGTGGGACTTTTACAGTGTTTACTATACTTTGCTAAGTATTTTTTTTTTTTTTTCAACAATCTACATTTTAGTGTTTGATTCAGTTTTCCAAGATTATCTTTTATTAAGTGATGAAAAAAGTATGTGAAATTCTGCAGTGAAGTGTGTGGTAAAGGGAATAATTATTTTGCTGACCTTTCTTAATGGGATTGCGCACATAAAACTGTAAAAGACAACAGCTTCTTAGCGGATCTTCATAGGTGCATGTCACTGTACTTTGAATTAATGACCGCACTTTTATCTTCTGTTTGAAAAAAAAAAAAAAAGGATATCAAATGGAAAATCATGGTTTAATTTATATGTAAATTATATGATTTTCAATACAGTGTACAAAGAAATCCCTGTACAAGGAAAGGCAATTACTTCTTCACACTACATCTGACAGATTTACATACAAATGCTTTACGTACAGTATGTACAATAACATCTGGGAGATAAAGATAAAGGCTGATGTTATACATACTCTGGGCAGCACGTAGTGGCGGCTGCTAGATGCACTATGTGATGAAGCTCATATAGGCGACTGTGAAACAAGATTAGTACCTCGTAGTGTACGAGGGGCATGGGTACTTCCAGGATATAGAGTGCTTATATTTTAGCACATTTTTAAGCTGGCTATACTTCACTTGATATATGGCCAGATCGATTAGATACTGTAGATCAGATAGAAAATCTGAGAGGGATCTATTGCCTGGCCACACACTGCACAGCAATTTCCAATCAGCATGAAATCTATTAAAATCCTCCTCGCAGTGGCTGCCCCTGCCCCCCCCTCCCACCGCAAGTGTAGGTGTGCCCCCCCCCCCTTCCCCACCTTGCCCTTGCACAGTGTTTAAGTCTCACCTCTCCGCTGACATGACTCCTGGCCTCCCTCTGTGTTCGGCATCACCGTGAGCCCCTGTACCACATGACTCGCCTCATGTGTGACAACACAACATGCGTTAGTGTCACATGGAACAGGCGCTCGCGGCGACGGCAGACACCAGAGGAGGCCAGGACTCCGTCCAGTGGGTGGGTGAACCTTAACTACTACACATGGGAGGACACCAGATGGGGATTCTGTCAGTCGTTGCAATATCAAAAGTTATTACCACCATGCACCAAATTGAGTCCTTGTAACCGATATTTTTGCCATCTTTCCCGATCAATCCTTGTGACCGATTTTTGACCCAAAATCGATAGAAAGTTTGATCAAGCAGTTATGTTGCGGCACTGATTCTCCTCCGATTGGATAGCATTTATTGAATTAGGGGGGGGGGTGCTGCATGCCAGGTGTCGGCTGCCATAGGGCTCGGAGTGAGTTGAAAGAAACAGACCCAGGAGTTAATTATGACTTTATTTTACAAGAAATCTATGGAATGTTTATTTTGACTGAACAGTCTCTTCAATTAGATGGATTTTCAAGTAAATGGACTTCATTGGTATTCAGGGAAAATTAACTTGATTGAATAGTCTCTTTAACATCACATGCAAATGTTTGTGCAAAATGCATTGAACCTACTGTCGAATTTTAAATGATGCTATTGAGATAAATTATCTTATTTTTTGGCATATAAGATGCACTTTTTCTCCCCTAAAAATGGGGAGAAAAATTCACTGCATCTTATTTGCCAAATACATGGGGGTCCCTTACTTACAAATGCCCGCCGATACGAACCGCCGATGCACCTTGATGTCGCGGACTCCCTGTATTGTCCCCATGTTTCCCCACCCTCCCCTTGTTCTTTAATGCTCCCCCATGTATAATTATAAGCAGCAGCATGGCTCACCTCATCCAGTGGTGATCCGAGACCTCTCCTGCCCTGCACTGCTCCCCTAGTGCCGCCTTCTGCTGATGATGTGATCAGCAGAAACCAGCACTAGGGGAGCACTGAGGGAGAGGTGTCTAATTGGCGCTGGAGTTGATGCATTAGGTGAGCCGCTCTGCTACTGCTTACAATTGCACATGAGGGAGAAGAACACGGGGGGGGGGGGGGGGCAACACAGAACGTGACACATGGGGACACATGAGGTACAAGGGGGACACAAAAATTGGGTGGGGGAGAACATCTACAAGATGCTCCTGGACCATGATTTTCCCTGGTTTTTGCTCTCTAATCCTTGGTGCATCTTATAGTCTTATATGCCCAAAAATATGGTACATGTGCAGCAAACGCTTTTTCAAAATTTCACGTAAACGTAGTGTGACTTTAAAGTCCCATTCAGTTCTACTAGTGGAAACTAAGCCTTGCCATGGTGGTGACTGCCAGTGGAAACTAAGCTTTGGGATAGTGGTTACTGCCAGTGGAAACTAAGACTTGGCATGGTAGTTACTGCAAGTGGAAACTAAGCTTTGGCATGGTGGTGACTGCCAGTGGAAACTAAGCCTTGCCATGGTGGTGACTGCCAGTGAAGACTAAGCCGGTGGTAACTGCCAGTGGAAACTAAGTCTTTGTATGGTTGTTACTGCCAGAGGAAACTAAGCTTTTGCATGGTGGTAACTGCCAGTCCAATCTAAGCCTTGGCATGGTGGTACCTTCCAGTTGAAACTAAACCTTGGCATGGTGGTACCTTCCAGTTGAAACTAAACCTTGGCATGGTGGTAACTAGAGCTGAACTGATGCTGTAGAGCTTGCTGGAATGTTTTTCTCTATATTAGATAGTTTCTTGTTATTTTTAATTATAGGGCCATATTATATTAACTTTTCTCCAAAGAGATCATTTTCAGCTTCTAAAAAAAAATGACTTTTCAGCACTCAACTATTGAAAAAGTGCTAAAAGGCTAGCATCACATTTACTTTGAGTAATTTCTTGCTTGGTGGGAGCTTTACAAGTATTTTATTGATAAGGTTTGAAAATATCTCCTTGGCGAGAGCTTGATAGGATATGGCCCATCATCAGTTATACTATGATAGAATTATAGTTACAGTATGTCTTTTCCTGTACTTCTATGTTCCATGCCAGTATTTACCAGCCTTTGTCCAAGTTGTCATTGGTTTTATTCAATACAGATGTTCTTATGCATCAGGGATGTTCAGGCGTGGATGGGACAATCATTTTCAAAACAATTGTGAAGCTGTCTAAAATCTTACATTAAAAAAAGAAGTGCAATTAATTCCAAATCATGTAAACCATATATTTCACTGAAAATTGTTTAAAGGCCACATATGAATTTTATATATATGCATTTAAAAATGTTGGACATGGCAACAAAAAGACTGGAATCTGAATTTTCAAAATAAAAAATAAGAAAGGAAAAATAAAAGACAAATGAAAGAAAACCACCTGGCTTAGTTACAGATTACCCAGCATGCTCTCGGTAAACCAGAACTCCTGGGAGTGTGTAGTGGGCTACAAAGGACCAAAAAGCCCTCTTACTAAAATGTTATGCGAAACAAAAGTTTGCGTTCTTAAAACAGAAGGTATTTGTGATTATTCAGATTGGAGTGAGCATATGATGTCTCCCACAATGCATCACTGCTGAATATGCAAATCATCACTTGTTTTCCTTGTAAGCTAAACACACCTCCAGAACTGGCATAACATCTCAGAGCTAATGAGGTTAATGGTCAACGGGTCATGGATATACAAAAGAGCATTCCTGCCAGGCTGTTTATCCTAAAAGCAAAGATAGGGAGGGCTGTATTACTTTGTGAAACATTATGCAGCGAAATGGTGCAACATTTAAGAACATCTGTCCATATAAAATTGCAAATAATTTGGGGATTTCATCAACTGCAGTACATACCAGCATTTAGAAAAACAAATTGGGGAATCCAGTGAAATCTCTGTGCAAGGGACAAGGTCAAAAGCCAGTGTTGGATGGCTGTGAGATGCACTGGAAACCTACCATGTGAATACGATGAATCAAAATATGAAATTATTTTAGGAGATCCTGCATTTTCCTTGCAAAACAGGAGAAACCATACTGCTTGTCATCAGTGCCTGTTTGAGAGCCAGCATTTGTGAAAGCATTAATGCTTAACGACGTGCACAGGTTTTGAGGCATTGTACGTAGGCTGACATTCAGATTTCTTTTTCAGCAAAGTCCTTGTTTATTTCAGTAGGAAGACATCAAATCATAATCTTCAGGTATTACAACAGCAAGGTTTGTAATAATAGTCCAGGGCCCATATATAATTCACTTTTTCTTCTGAGTTTTCTCCTAGGAGATCATTTTTCATCTTCTGTTTAAAATAACTTTTCAGCGCTCAGTAATTGAAAAGTACCAAAATCTAGGTGCAAAAGTACTGTCAAAATATTTTCTTGCTTGTGGGTTAAGGACATTTTATTGCTAAGGATTGAAAAAAAATATTGCCGAGAGAAAATTTAGGAGAAAAAGTTAATTGCATATGTGCCCAGGTGCTAAACTGATCTACCTGCAGTCCATGCCTGTCACTCACTGAAAACATTTGGTGTTTCATAAATTGAAAAATACAGCAAAGAAGATTATGAGCTCTTGAGAAGCTGAAATCCTATACTGACGCTGATGCAAATAGTGTAACGCACATCACACAGTAACATTGCCATGTGCTGCCCACTCACTGCACTTTTATTGACATTTAGTGAATCAGGGCCATTGTTTCACCTTCAAAACTACATCAGTTGTTAAGAGGAGGAGGTGCAACACATTGGTACACACGACCCTGTCCCACCATCTATTTGAAGCACATTAGCAAAGTCAGTTAACCCTTTGCACAATCACATATAAACGCTTATGCCAGGGGTGTCAAACTCAAATACAAAGTGAGCCGAAATTGTACACTGGGACCAAGTCGTGGGCCAACCTCAATGTCTAATGGGCAACTTCCTCCCTTATAAAGTTCCCTGGTGTCTAATGCCCCCCCCCCCTCCAACCCATATATAGTTCCCTGGTGTCTAGTGGTCCTCCCTCCCCCTATACAGTGCCCTGGTGTCTAGAAGCCCCCACCCTCCCCTATACAGTTCCCTGGTGTTTAATTATTTTCCCCTACCTCCCCATATGGTTTCCCTGGTGATTTAGGGCTTCACCTCCAATATAGCTTCCCTGGTGGTCTAGAGTGGGCCAAACATAATGCAAAGTAGGGAAACCACTTGAGGGCCAAATTTAATGGCACAATGGAGTTTGACATGTATGGCTTATGCAAATGCTTTAATCCGAATCAACTACCCAGGAACCACTGTTATCCCTACAGCTAAGTTAAAAATCGGGGTCTTTGTTACAAAAGAATACATTCTCCTGCGTAGGAACATACACCGTGTAAATGTATTTCACAATTGCCTACTCAAAAGAATGTATTTTGTAACAAAGCCCCCTTAGCTGTAGGGATAGCAGTGATTCCTGGATGATTGATTTAGATGAAAGCATGTACCTAAGCATTTGCCTGTGAGTATGCAGAGGGTTAACTGATTTTGCTGTTTTTTGGCCACACCCCCTTTAGCACCGCTCTTAAAACGTATTTATAAATCCTAACTTGAGGTGACGTGCCTGGATCTATGTGGTTTTGTTTTTTTTTTAATTATTATTATTTTAAATGTGTTGCTGACATTAAATTCAAAATGACAGCATATTTTCCATAAAACAGGAACATTTCTCAATTTCAACATTTTACTATGTGGTCATTTTCCTATTTTTTAAAAAACTTTTTTACATTAAACTTTTTACTTTAAAATTTCTATTGGAGATTTTTGTTGAAAGTAATGATAATAAACTTACATCTTATTGATTACAATGTTAAAAATAGACACAGTGTGACAAGCAGTCAAAAGTAGGTGGCAGTTGCATAAACAGATAAAACAATGCAGCTATTAGCTTGAACCCCTCAACCATACATCAACAAGTGAACATGTACAAAGAAACCTGATAAACAACAGGCTAAAACATATCAAGAGTTGTCCGGTCGGCTCAGTAGGTTGTCATTTTACTATTTTTCGTTAAGTCTAGAGTTCAGATGATTTGTGAATTATTATGACATATTTCATACTGCTTTCCAATTTTTTGCGGGGAACTGGGGTCGTGTGTCTCTCTTATGTGAGTGTTTATTACATGGTTTGTGTATTACAGAACAGGCCTTGAAGAAGGTGAAACGCGTTAGCTGTGTTTAATGAGGGACATGAAGGAAATAGAGGATTTATCGTGTGTTTCTAGCACTGCATTGTGCAGAGCATCTTCATATTTTGACATTGTTTCCTACTATCCTCCTTCCCTTGCTTTTTTTTCACCAATAGTCCTCCCCCCTTCATTAATTACCCATGATTATGCACATTTATTGTACTTCTGTTGCTAAAAGAATCTATTTTTTAATGAATAAATATATTATTTAAATAGAACTATATGAAATGAGCTTCCTGACGGGAGCAATAAAGAGCGAGTACATTTAAATTTTCTTGCTATTAATACTTGTCATTGTTAATTATGCAAATCAATAAGAACATAAGCAATTAACATCACATTGCAGTTAAAGCATGTGTTTCTAATCAGGCTGAATGACGGCTAATTCTGGCAGTTAATGAAGAAATGAACCTGATGCAGGCTTCTCTCGCTTTTCTCTTTCCTGTATTCCTTTGTTATATTTTGAATTTTGTCTTTGCAGAGAGCCGGATGATTCTCGATGCCTTTGCCCAGCAGTGTAGCCGAGTGCTGAACCTGTTGAACTGTGGGGGAAAGCTTTTGGACTCAAAACACTCCCCAGCCTTGGTGTCTTGTGTGAAACAGGAGAATAACGGTTACAGTGAAAGGTCAGACCAATGTCAGCTTAGTAAACCCTTTCACAGCCAAACGTCAGACAAACCCGATGTAGACATGCAGTATATGCATAAAAAGCAACAAACTTCCGCATTCCTGAGGGTCTTCACCGACTCCCTCCAGAACTATCTGCTGGCTGGCAGCTTCCCAGTCCGGAATATCTCATCCTCCAGTGATTATGGTCACATGAGCGATATGGATGTTCTTTCATCTTCCCCGGTACACACCATGGGTGGGTGGGCGTCACCAGCAACCTCTGAATCACATGGTCATCCATCATCTTCTACTCTTCCAGAGGAGGAGGAAGATGACGACGAAGAAGGCTATTGTCCCAGGTGCCAGGAACTGGAACAAGAGGTCATCTGCCTACAGCAAGAGAATGAGGAATTAAGAAGAAAGTTAGAGAGTATACCAGGTAATCTTGATTTCGTTGACTCCCTTCATTTTGGTAACCTTCATCACCGAAGGGCCTGTAAATGACCAATATAATTAGAATTAAATCTAAGAGGAGGGGGACTGTACTATAATCATTTCTGTAGATATTAAAAATACCCTCTTCCCACTAGGAGTAACTCATTACATTCCCTCACTTTTATCCTGCAACTGTCTGACCTTTAATTAAAATTAAATGTTTAGAAACTATATTGAACTCTTCCCATTACTCTTACTGAGGTGCTTAAAGCAAACCTGAAGTGAAAATAAACTGATGAACTAAAAAATTACCGTATATTCCGGCATATAAGACGACTGGGCGTGTAAGACGACCCCCAACTTTTCCAGTTAAAATATACATTTTAGGATATGCTCGCTGTATATGTCTACCCCTCTTGACTCTTGGACATTTGTATACTGTATTGTGTGTACTGGTGCTACACTGTATAAACAGGTACAGATACTGGTGCTGTACTGTATGTGGTACCCAGTGTGTAGGCTGCACAGAGATGGATTAAGATGTAATGGGGCCATAGGCAAGGTAGTAGATTTGGGGCCTCCTTGGTGTCCTTTTGGTAAGCTGAAGTGAAGACGAGAGGTCAAAGAAGGTGGCAGGAGGGCGCCTTGACACCCACTAGGCCCCAAGCACCTGCCTAGGTTGCCTGGTCTATAATCCTGCACTGAGGGTGCACATGGCAATTTTACCATTACTTATACCGACTATGTAGTGTATGTTTTGCAATAAGCCCGACCAATGTTACTTTGATAACATTGTTAGCTTAACATGCGTTACCCTAACAGTGCTGAATTCTAAACCCATAGGGCTTGTTCCCACTGGGTAAAAAACAGTGTGCAGTTGAATATCCACACTGCTCAATGTTCTTCATAGGATGCTAAAGCACAATGCACTGTTATACGCATTTTTCAGAAAACGAGGTGCAGTTCATTCAACTGCAAAGGTTAAAAAAGTCATGCATTTTCCTGTGCTTTTCCATGCTATTTTAGTGTGAAAAGAGAAAAAAGAAAAACCGCTTAGTTGTAAGTAGGATTAGCATTGGACATACACACATTTATCTCAACATATCAGAAGTAGAGATGTGGCGAACGGTTCCCGAACCGTTCGCCGGCGAACATCTCTAAATCCATGGGCCTCTTACTACTTCCGGGTCGCAATGACCCGGAGTAGTACGCCTGCGCTGCCCGGCGGAGCGCGTCCTAGATCGCGCTCCCGTTGCCGGGCACTCTCTGCGCATGTGCGTGACGTCATGAGTGACGTCACGCTCATGCGCAGAGAGTGCCCGGCAACAGGAGCGCGATCTAGGACGCGCTCCGCCGGGCAGCGCAGGCGTACTACTCCAGGTCATTGCGACCCGGAAGTAGTAAGAGGCCCAGAGAGGTTCGCCAGGCGAACTGTTCGGCCCAACACTAATCAGAAGTCACTTCATTTGCTCTTTAAGTTTAAAGGTTCGCACAATATCACATAATCAAAAATGGTAGAAAAACACCAATCCAAAAATGTTTTTATTGTATTATTGGGTTTCTATTCAAACATTAATTCTCCTTACCTAAAATAACGTTTATTAATTTTACACACCATAAGCTGCTGATGGCAGTCTTACTTCAGATACTTGAGTGTTCCTGCATGCATACATATGTATTTCCTTTTAAGCAATACCAGTTGCCTGGCTGTCCTGCTTTTCCTCTGCCTCTAATACTTTTAGCCGTATATCCTGAACAAGCATGCAGATCAGGGGTTTCTGACATGATTGTCAGATCTGACAAGATTAGCTGCATGCTTTTTTCTGGTGTTATTCAAATGCTACTGCAGCCAAATAGATCATCAGGGCTGCCAGGAAACTGGTATTGTTTAAAAGGAAAATAAATATGGCAGCCTCCATATCCCTTTCAATTCATTTGTCTTTTAAGAGGGTAACAGTCAGTCAGACAGGTCAATGAGGGGAGATTGGCTTTATATTTGAAAGCTAATCGTTCATGGCAAGATCATATGGCACCAAGAGATTTTCACCATACCATTGGATGAATGTGAACTACTGTATACCTCCTGCCCATAGAGGGCGAGAACATCGATATGTGTTGTCCGGTAATGTCAGAAGTCACTTAAAGGGACACTTAAGTCAAACAAAAAAAATGAGTTTTACTCACCTGGGGCTTCCAATAGCCCCCTGCAGCTGTCCGGTGCCCTCGCGGTCTCCCTCCGATCCTCCTGGCCCCGCCGGCAGCCACTTCCTGTTTCGGTGACAGGAGCTGACAGGCTGGGGACGCGAGTGATTCTTCGCGTTCCAGGCCACAATAGCGCCATCTATGCTGCTATAGCATATATCATATACCATATAGCAGCATAGAGGGTGCTAATGTGTCTGGGAACGCGAAGAATCACTCGCGTCCCCAGCCTGTCAGCTCCTGTCACCGAAACAGGAAGTGGCTGCCGGCGGGGCCAGGAGGATCGGAGGGAGACGGCGAGGGCAGCGGAGAGCTTCAGGGGGCTATTGGAAGCCCTAGGTGAGTAAAACTCATTTTTTTTGTTTGACTTAAGTGTCCCTTTAACAAGGGCACACACTTCAGTGACTGAAATAGTGGTACATTCACTACAGAGGGACTCCACAAATCTGTAATACATGCACATACCTCTTCCCGCCATGCTAGTTAGCATCCTGTAGCATCCTAGCATCGTATTTTATTTGCACAACATTTACATTTAGTCTATTTCCCTGTTGAAAACATTCCTTTGATGTGATGCGGGGTATCATCATCTCTCTCTCTTACCTACAGATTTTCATTTTTATTGCACCCCGAGATGCAGACAAAACACTACGCTGGAAAAAAAAACAGATCAGCAGCATATTGCAGATTTAATATTGTCCTCCGATAACACTGCAATGCTCTATTGATCGTCACATGCATAAAGCAACACAAATTTATCATGTCACCAGGGAAAAGTAGGGCACATCAGACAAGGGCTGTAATTTCAGCAAATAACAATATACTGTTACATTTTGATGATCTGCAATGTCTGATCAAGGTTGTGCTCCACAAAAAAAAAACCTAGCTGATTCCAAATCTCTCACTGACGTTCTGATATCTGTGAAAGAAAATAGCATCAGCTTCATGAAAGTAAAAATGGTATGAAATCTCGATGTCATTTCATGTGATGAATATTGTATATACTTCAAGTATATCTCTCAAATAGTTCTGTGATTTCATAAAAAATGGCCTTATGTGAAAATAAACCGATGAGATAATCTATAGTTCTAATCGTAGATAGGACAATTCTGAAGTCCTATAGTCATATTTACTGTTTAAAACCTAAAAATCTAAGTTTAAAATGTTTATTATTGCCTTAGCTGAATCTTGAATTATTTTCCTTTTTTACCTGTTTCCTGCACTTAGTATAGTTTCTCTGCCATGCAATGGTTTTATGGTCTATAATTAATTATCAGTGTTGCACTACAATCTGATTAAAGTCTGATTGAAGAGAACGTGTAATTTTCAGCTGTGGATTCTTAAAGCGGACCTGAACACTTGCACAGGAGAGAAGGAGAACAGAGAAATCCACCCTGTGTCCACCCTGCATGTATTTATAGAGAATTCTTTCTTCTCAGCAAGTAATGAGCTAGTGTAATTTGATCTCCCAGATGTCTGCCTAGTTGAGAGCTAATATGTGAACACAGGAGGTTAACCCTTCATGTGCTTCCGAGGATACCAGGAAGTAACTACACTGCAGCATCTCTGAAGGAGCTCTGTAGGCTGTAATAAGAAAATGACAAGCACACAGTAATTTTTTCAGGGTTTTGTGAATCAGTCCCCATATCACATGCCACTTTAGGTATCCTTAAAAGTATGCCCATCAACTAAGTCGTAACACACTTCAAACTGACTTCTAAGTAGCAATCCAAACATGCTGTATATACTCGCGTATAAGCTGACCCGCTTATAAGCCTAGATACCCACTTTTCCCTCAGAAACCAGGAAAAAGTGATTGACTCGCATATAAGCCCCCTACCCAATATAGCCCCCTCCACAGTAGCCAGATGTTCCCCCAGTACAAGTCAGCCCCCCTCCCCGTAGCCAGATGTACCCCAGGATCATACAGCTGTGTCTCAAGAAGCCACTAGATGGCATCATAGATATGAGACACAGCGATTGCCACACAGGAAGAATCCCCAATCAATGCACATGTTGCTTGCACACTCTGCTCCACAAGTTATGGGACACAGGTAGTTTTGAGCGGCGCACTCTGCATACCATGCTGCAGGGGATGGAGGGCACAGACACAGCAGGGCAGAAGCTGGTAAGAGCAGGATCACTAGTGCACAATCCTTACGCTCCTCTGCCATTAATAAAACCTGCTCCACCATCTGTTTTGCTCCACTGACTCGCATATAAACCGAGGGGGGTAACTTTTCAGCACATTTTTTATGCTGAAAATTAGGCTTACATGCAAGTATACGGTTTAATTTTTTTTTATATAGCTTTTTTCTTTTTTTTTAAAAAAAACATTGCATCATTCTGTCATATTTGCAGTTTAGAAACCACACTCTGGGCTTGATTCACTAAACCTTGATAATTCATATCAAGGCCGCGCTAGCGTTTTGCGATTGCGCATGAAAACGCTAGCATGGCCGTGATATGAGTTATCACGGTTTAGTGAATCAAGCCCTCTGTCTTTTAAGCTTTAAAACAAAGCAGAAATAATGACCATTTGGACTTTCCTGCAGTAAAACCTTATCTCATACTGTCTCTCACTGTTTCTTTGCTGTTTAATTGCTTCAGAAAACAGGACGGTATTTTATCCAGTGGGTTGAATAGCCCAGAGAATCTCTTTTGCATGGAGAGCAACTGAATTTATTTGAACTCTTCTTGTACTGTGAAACTATAGGAGACTTTTTTTGCTACTGATGTTCTATATCTTAGCTGTACTACACATACAATTAATTACCGCCTATGTTTATTTTTCACTTCAGGTTTGCTTTAAGGAATGAGTTTGGGGTACCAGAGTTAGTGATGTGATGTCAATGTTAGGCAAAACAATTTCATGGTGTGGCCACCTTTAGAAAGTGAGAGGATATGAATGAGGAGATGGCATGTAGATAATCAGAGACAAGAGAGACTGAAGCAGAAAGAAATAGAGAGAGATTTAGGTGTTTTCCACATATAAAACTGATTTAAAAAATAAATATAGCCCCCCCCCCCCCCCCCCCGCATTCTTTCTAACATCAGGTTTCAACTTATTAGGTTACAGTGTCTGACTCCAGTGACGGGTTTGGCACTATAGCCCTTTGCTGGGGTCTAAAATCTAATTTATTACTAAGGGCCAGTTCACACTTGCAATAAAAACTTAACTGTTCCGTACGCTTTTTGAAGCAGACAAAAACGGAGTAACGGATCCTAATGTTAAAAATATCGGCCATCTGGACTTGTAGATGAAACCAGATCCCTTGGATAGGTTCATGAAAACTGAGCAGAGAGTCCGATCTTGGCACTTTTTTCCAGAGAGCGGATCCCCACAGAGGCAATGAATGCTAATGGAAAGACAGACCTTCCTTCACACACAGAACTTTGCACACATATCATATGCCAAAGCAGATCTCCTAAACTTCCTGCTCCTCCCCTCAGCGTAATTTTTGCGGACTTCCTGTTATAAGCAGGGCTTGTGCAGGGCTTGAAACATGCGGACCAAGCTGTGTTTTAGCAGTACATTAACCACTTGCATACCAACAGTCTCACATTAACATTCAGTACATTAACATAAACATGTAAAATTGTACATAACATTGAACGTTACATTTAAAATAATGCAGTACATTAAACAAGGCCATATGGGAAAATAATTGCTTGGTACAGCATAACCACTCCCAATTCCTTCCTATTGGTCAAAAAAAGTACATTACCATAATAGAAACACCCATCACGTTTTTACCACATGATAAAACGTACTGGAAACGTGCTACTGAAAGTACAAATTGTGGAAAATGGATCCGTTTTCAAAAAAAGCGAATCAGTTTTAAATGGATCTGATTTGATCTGCTAGCGGTTTGCCTTGAGACGGAATTGCACGATTCCCGCTCAAGTGAAAACGGGCCCTAATACTGCAATTACAAAATACAGCTCCATTTCTATGAAAAGATGAGAAGAACCTAATTTCTGTGCTGCATTCTTCTCAACTTTTCATTTGGATATGACTTTAAATTAGAGTGTGAATAGTATGACGTGCATAAAATGTAGCACTTTTCTGTCTGCTACATAATTGCATTGGATGAATTATTAATATTGTTTTTGAATCTCTCTGTGGCTTTACCAAAATGCTCCAGAACTCCTAAACCTCTGGAAGTGTGTCGCTAAGGTCAGAATTCAGATTGGCTTAAAGTGAACCAGAGACGAAGCACCCTTGTGTATTTTACCATAGAAATCAGTGGGAACATTAGAGAAAACATTTACCATGCTCTCTGTTCCATCCCCACTGCTAAAAGTGTCTGTTATCTAGCTGAGATAAGAATCCCGGAGTGAGCATTGAGTCTGGCTTTGCTATAATGACTCAGCTATAATGATTCCTGAGCAAAGCCAGCAGGGGGCAGGCTTGGACTTGAAGACAGCAAAGAACACAGTCTCAGCTATAATTATTCTGTAGCAAAGCCAGACCGACTGCTTAGTCGGGATTCTTATCTTAGAGGTGATAACAGGCAAATTAAACAGAGAACAATGTAACAAAGAGCAGATTAGGTGTTTACTGTCATGTTCCCACTGATTTATAAGGTAAAATACATGAGGTTGCTTCATCTCTGGTTCTCTTTAAGATATATTTTCAATCCTAGAGCAATAACCATGTTGAGGGCCTCAGATTTAGGGTATAGCTGCATTATTGCTTTTCCATAGGAAAGAGAATTAAGAACAAGATTGTTACAGCTCTCTGCCGGCTACAAGGGCCCGTCACAGGGCTCTACATCAGGGAAACACTGCAAAAAAAATCACATTTTATTTTTAATACAAGTTGTTTGTTTTCAAGTAGTTGCTTCAATACATAGAGTAAAATTCACTATAAGTGTAACCTGCATGTCCTGGGATAACAAAAATGTTTCCCAGATAACACAGGTTGCACTTATTGGACAAGACATGCTACATAGTCTGTGGAAGCTTTGGCAGAAGTTTATTGAATTTGGTCTCATACCCCCAGCTGCAGTCACACAGACACCCCATACTGCCAGCTGCAGCCATACAGACACCCCATACTGCCAGCTGCAGCCATACAGACACCCCATACTGCCAGCTGCAGTCATACAGACACCCCATACCCCCAGCTGCAGTCATACAGACACCCTATACCCCCAGCTGCAGTCATACAGACACCCTATACCCCCAGCTGCAGTCACACAGACACCCCATACTGCCAGCTGCAGTCATACAGACACCCCATACCCCCAGCTGCAGTCATACAGACACCCCATACCCCCAGCTGTAGTCACACAGACACCCCATACCCCCAGCTGCAGTCATACAGACATTCCATACCCCCAGCTGCAGTCATACAGACACCCTATACCCCCAGCTGCAGTCATACAGACACCCCATACCCCCAGCTACAGTCATACAGACATTCCATACCCCCAGCTGCAGTCACACAGACACCCCATACCCCCAGCTGCAGTCATACAGACACCCCATACCCCCAGCTGCAGTCATACAGACACCCCATACCCCCAGCTGTAGTCACACAGACACCCCATACCCCCAGCTGCAGTCATACAGACACCCCATACTGCCAGCTGCAGTCATACAGACACCCCATACCCCCAGCTGCAGTCATACAGACACCCCATACCCCCAGCTGTAGTCACACAGACACCCCATACCCCCAGCTGCAGTCATACAGACACCCCATATCCCCAGCTGTAGTCACACAGACACCCCATACCCCCAGCTGCAGTCATACAGACACCCCATACCCCCAGCTGCAGTCATACAGACACCCCATATCCCCAGCTGTAGTCACACAGACACCCCATACCCCCAGCTGCAGTCACACAGACACCCCATACCCCCAGCTGCAGTCATACAGACACCCCATACCCCCAGCTACAGTCATACAGACATTCCATACCCCCAGCTGCAGTCACACAGACACCCCATACCCCCAGCTGCAGTCATACAGACACCCCATACCCCCAGCTGCAGTCATACAGACACCCCATATCCCCAGCTGTAGTCACACAGACACCCCATACCCCCAGCTGCAGTCACACAGACACCCCATACCCCCAGCTGCAGTCATACAGACACCCCATATCCCCAGCTGTAGTCACACAGACACCCCATACCCCCAGCTGCAGTCACACAGACACCCCATACCCTCAGCTGCAGTCACACAGACACCCCATACTGCCAGCTGCAGTCATACAGACACCCTATACCCCCAGCTGCAGTCATACAGACACCCCATACCCCCAGCTGCAGTCACACAGACACCCCATACCCCCAGCTGCAGTCACACAGACACCCCATACCCTCAGCTGCAGTCACACAGACACCCCATACTGCCAGCTGCAGTCATACAGACACCCTATACCCCCAGCTGCAGTCATACAGACACCCCATACCCTCAGCTGCAGACACACAGACACCCCATACCCTCAGCTGCAGTCATACAGACACCCCATACCCCCAGCTGCAGACACACAGACACCCCATACCCCCAGCTGCAGTCACACAGACACCCCATACCCCCAGCTGCAGTCATACAAACATTCCATACCCTTAGCTGCAGACACACAGACATTCCATACCCCCAGCTGCAGACACACAGACACCCCATACCCTCAGCTGCAGTCAAACACACACCCTATACCCCCAGCTGCAGACATACAGACACCCCATACCCCCAGCTGCAGTCATACAGACATTCCATACCCTCCATACCTTTCAATGAAGCTAGCTGCCAATACCTTTAAAGCCAGGCTGGCTAGCAGACATACACATGTGACACAGTCAGAAAATGTGAAAATATGGCTGAATTTGGTCTCATACCCCCAGCTGCAGTCATACAGACACCCTATACCCCCAGCTGTAGTCACACAGACACCCCATTCTGCCAGCTGCAGTCATACAGACACCCTATACCCCCAGCTGCAGTCATACAGACACCCCATACCCCTAGCTGCAGTCATACAGACATTCCATACCCCCAGCTGCAGTCACACAGACACCCCATACCCCCAGCTGCAGTCATACAGACACCCCATACCCCCCAGCTGCAGTCATACAGACACCCCATACCCCCAGCTGCAGACATAAACACACCCCGTACCCCCAGCTGCAGTCATACACACTCCGAACCCCCACCCGCAGTCATACAGACACCCCATACCCCCAGCTGCAGTCATACAAACACCCCATACCCCCAGCTGCAGTCATACAGACACCCCATACTTACAGCTGCAGTTATACACACACCCCATACCCCCAGCTGCAGTCATACAGACACCCCATACCCCCAGCTGCAGTCATACAAACACCCCATACCCCCAGCTGCAGTCATACAGACACCCCATACTTACAGCTGCAGTTATACACACACCCCATACCCCCAGCTGCAGTCATACAGACACCCTATACCCCCAGCTGCAGTCATACAGACACCCTATACCCCCAGCTGCAGTCATACAGACACCCCATACCCCCAGCTGCAGTCACACAGACACCCCATACCCCCAGCTACAGTCATACAGGCACCCCATACCCCCAGCTGCAGACACATAGACACCCCATACCTTTAGCTGCAGTCATACACACACCCCATCCCCCCAGCTGCAGTCATACAGACACCCCATACCCCCAGCTGCAGTCACACAGATACCCCATACCCCCAGCTGCAGTCATACAAACATTCCATACCCCTAGCTGCAGACACACAGACATTCCATACCCCCAGCTGCAGACACACAAACACCCCATACCCTCAGCTGCAGTCATACACACACCCTATACCCCCAGCTGCAGACATACAGACACCCCATACTCTCAGCTGCAGTCATACAGACATTCCATACCCTCCATACCTTTCCATGAAGCTAGCTGCCAATACCTTGAAATCCAGGCTGGCTAGCAGACATACACATGTGACACAGTCAGGAAATGTGAAAATATGGCTTCTGTATTATCCCAACATCATGACTAGCTGCGATATCATGACACCTCCCCTCTTCATGATGGTGCATGGCAGACGATTCTGACGAATCGTCTTGCCAGCGCCTACATTGACGGCCTGGGTTCCCCACCTGGCCGTTAGCTCCAAGCTACATGGCTGGGAAACTAGTCCAGGTTGCTGCAATGCGTCGTTGCCCCTGGCAACCTGACGTAAACACCCAACCGTGAACTCGCGACCATAGAGACAGTGCTGCACCTGGGGAAGGGTTCCGACCGTCACTACACACACTTTCTCTATAGTGGCAGGAGCTATCTCTCGGTCCCTTTGGGGAACGATTATCTGCCGGTCTGCCTCCTCCACTTCGGACAGCTCTGAGGGAATAACTTCCCAGAACCCTCCCAGCCTTCCTCTCCCAGCTGGTGACCTGCTGGCCAGACCCCTGAGCTCTCCCAGGCTGCTGTCAAATCAAACAGCCCCAGGGAGCTCAGTGCTGCCTGTCACAAATTCCAGGAAGGCTGCAAACTGAGAGGCTTCTGGGCCCTCAGGGCCAGGCTCCGAAGTGGATGTTGCTGACCCAGCAACATTTGCCACTTCAGTGGACAGTCCCTCTGCTGTAGACCCGCTAGCGCTGCCGGTTATCACTGCAGTGGAGGGAGTGTCCACATCACACATATCATTGCTCATACATTTGATCTCAACAACATCTGAAGGGGAAAGATCTGGCCTGGTGCCGTCTGCCCCTTCAGTGGGCAGTTCATCTGCTGCAGCCCAGCGAACACTGCTGGTTACTCCTGCAGCTGACGTAGTATCCACATGACAAGCATCATTATGTAGCACAACACATATGATATCAACATTATCTGCCTTACACATATTGACATTTAGAACATCACATACAACATCAACATTATCTGCAGCATTATGCACATTGCTACTCAGCACTTTTACAAGTAGCATCCACAGTTCCTGCATCAATCGCATCGATAGTCCATAAATGACATCACCAGAGTCTGCCTTTTCTGTATCAACATGTCCCACTCCAGGCCTGGGCACTGGAGACTCACTAGGGCTGGCTCCTAGTATACAGTCCGTACCCCCTGGAGGCTCACCAGCATTCCCCACTTGCACAGAGTTATCAAACAGTACCTTGCAAGAGTCCTGAACTTTTGCTGGGGAGGCGGGCTCCACGGGGGGTTAGAGTAGGTTCATACCGGGCCACTAACCATCCCAGGTCAGTACCCAACAAAACGTTCATGGGGATGGCATCAGTTACCCCCACTTTTCTCATTCCACTGCCGGCATCCCAGTCCAGGTGAACCCATGCAGTGGGTATGGCTGGGCTGACACCCACAACTCCTTTGACAGCCATAGTCTTGCCAGGAATGTACTCCTCAGGGTTCACAAGCTGGGGGTGCACTAGAGTCACCTCTGCTCCAGTGTCCCTCAGGCCAGTGGTAACTGTATCCCCAACCATGACAGGTTGCAGATTCTCTGCATAGCCAGTGGCATTTCTGGTAGCACACAAAGCAGTTTGGACTTCACTGGGGTTTGAGGCCTCACTGGATTTTGGGGCCTCCCTCTTCCTCTCTGGGAAAGTCATGCTGATATGACCCACCCTGTCACATACAAAGCATTTCCGGGTGTCAGTGGTTGGTTGCTTGAATCCAGGAGACAGCGGTTCTTGCCTCCTCTGGGTGATGGGTGAAAAAGGTTTAGCAATCTGTTCTCCCCTCCAGCTGGATGTAGTAGTCCTCTGGGACTCGGGTGCTCTATGGGCCGTGTATGAATCGGTAATTTCCGCAGCCTCATCCACTGTCTTTGGTTCTCGATCCAGCGCAAACAGCCGGACATCAACAGGACAAGTGTGGAGGAACTGGTCTTTTATCATCAGTTCCTGTAGGGCATGCAGGGTTTTGACAGACAGTCCTTTTAACCACTGCTGGAAGGCAGTGCGCAGGTTGCAAGCATGATCCAGGTAACTGTCATTAGGACCTCGCTGCACTGTCCTGAAACGTTTGCGATACACCTCTGGCGTGAGTTGGTATCGCGTAATGATGGCTTTCTTAATTGCCTCAAAGTCTGCTTCTTCCTCCTGGGGGAGACTCACAAACGCCTCCAGGTCCTTGCCTCTCAGCCCTGGTGTGAGATACCTTGCCCACTGCTCACGGGGCACCCCATACTGACGACAAGTCCTTTCAAACCCCTGTAAGAAAGTGTCTATGTCAGAGTCTTTGTCCATAGCAGGGAACTTATCCAGGGGGATTCTGTGGACTCGCTCACCTTCGTGTTCTGCGGATCCAGCAGACCGGTTCTGCTGCTGAAGTTTAGCCAGCTCCAGCTGGTGTCGCCACTCAGCACTTTCCCTCTCGGCCTGGTGTCGCCGTTCAGCTCTTCCCTCCTCTGCGTGTCGGTGCAGTAGGATCAGCTTTAGGCACAGTTCGGGATCAGCTGAACCTAGTAGCTGTAGGTCGGCTTCCAGAGATGTCCTCTCAGTGTTCGGTGGATCATCCAGGACATCGTCTCCACTTGCATCCTGTGGCGGGAGCGATTCCTCCTCTGACGTGTTGTGAGCTGCATCCGCTGGCGGTGGAGCATGGGCTTGCTCTGCCTCATCATACTCTTTGAGGGCACAAACTAACTGCTCCTTAGTGTGGCCGCTCACTGTCTCGATGCCTTTGTGCTCACACAGGTTGAGTAGTATTTCTTTGCTTTGCCTTGCATAGTTGGTTGCTTTCTGAGCCATCGTGTTGCAAAATAAATAGAAAAAGGGGGAGGGGAGCAAAATGGCAAGTGTGTATCTTTGAGAAAAAAAAGTATATAGATTCTGCACTGAGACGACTTCTGTAGGCTAGTCGCTTCTAGCAAGCTTCCAGCCTTTAGTACTCAGAATAGTGAGCTAAACTGTGTACTAATGTACTAAACGTTCCCACCACTGCCAGCCAATTATGTCAGGAACCGGCCCCGCGGCACGCCTGCATATACGGTTCCCGACTGCGGGTTTGACCAGATCAAGTGGGGAGCAGCCTTATTCAAGCTAAAACAAGGCTGTGACCCCTCCACACACTTCTCACTGCCACCACTAGCTGCTGCTAGACACTTCCACTCTGCTGTCGAGTAATCTGCACGCAATCCGCATTTTTGTATTCGGGTCAGCTTTGCGCTTTAGGCCGAATACGGGAACACCACTCACACACACACACAGTTCAATCGTACAGTAGCACGGCACAATCAGGCACTGACTTGTAATGCAAGCTACACTGCAGTCTCTCCTTCTAGGCTATGAGTGTTAGTTTAGTACAGCAGAAGTCAAACCTTTTAAATAACGATTTAATATTCCAGGAAAAAAATGGAACAATGCAGAAAATAATATATACAAGAGATTTACAAAAACAAAGTAAAAAGTTACAAAATAAAAGTTACAAGGTTACACAACAAGACAAGTTGCAAAAATAAAAGGGAAATAAAAAAACGTTACCAGCGTAGGTTAGAACGTTGTTGGCGGGAGAACGCCGTTTCCGATTCGATCGGGATCATCCCTAGCTATGCGCTACCTCCAAGAGAAAATGATCTGTGACTGTCCTAGCTACTGTTTTATAGCAAAATTTGTTCCCCTGGGCCACCCCAATGTCCAGGTCCAGGAATAATCCAATTTCCTGTTTAACACGTGCAACTTCAAAGTGTTCCTGTTTTAGCTTGTGAAGTTTGGGGTAAAACTATACTCTAGTACATACATCAAAAGATTGTGGAGTGAGGCTTCCTCCTGTCATATGTAAATTCCAAGGCTTTTCCTGTCCACTTTGAACTTGGCAGACTCAATTAGTCAGACTGTATTTTGGCCAACAGCAAAAGTAGTACAGAGGCGCCAACAGGGTAAAAACAATATTTCTTTAAAATGAAGTAGGTAGCGGTGGACTTACCCCTCCAAAACAGACACAAAAATTGCTGTTTTAAGCAAAAATCAGTTTATTTACATACGCCGAAAAAGGTGCAACGCGTTTCGCGGGTATATCCCACTTCCTCAGGCAATAAATAGGAGCATATCACCAATGCGGTCCAGTACATAGCCTGGCGTCTTCCCTTATAATTTGGCCAACAGGTAGCTGTTTACATGTACACAGAGTTCAAAGCAATGTTGTTATGTAATTACCTGTACCCAGACACAGACGATCACATCTGAGACAGCAGATCAAAGGTGAAGACCTGACTGATATTGTTCACCCTCAGAAGCAAATGTACTACAGGAGATCCAATTAGCAGCTTCCAACTTCCAGAGGAATTTAATGCAAACGTAGGTCTATTGACACACACACAATCACATTAACAGTTTCCATGAAGCTAGCTGCCAATACCTTCAAAGCCAGACTGGCTAGCAGATATACACCTGTGGCACAGCCAGAAAATGTGAAAATATGGCTTCTGTATTATCCCAACATCATGACTAGCTGCGGTATCATGACACCCCATACCCCCAGCTGCAGTCATACAGACACCCCATACCCCCAGCTGCAGTCACACAGACACCCCATACCCTCAGCTGCAGTCATACACACACCCCATACCCTCAACTGCAGTCATACAGACACCCCATACCCCCAGCTACAGTCATACAGACACCCCATACCCCTAGCTGCAGTCATACAGACACCCCATACCCCCTGCTGCAGACACACAGACACCCCATACCCTCAGCTGCAGTCATACAGACACCCATACCCCCAGCTACAATCATACAGACACGCCATACCCTCAGCTGCAGTCACACAGACACCCCATACCCCCAGCTGCAGTCATACAGACACCCCATACCCCTAGCTGCAGTCATACAGACACCCCATACCCCCTGCTGCAGACACACAGACACCCCATACCCTCAGCTGCAGTCATACAGACACCCATACCCCCAGCTACAATCATACAGACACCCCATACCCCCAGCTGCAGTCATACAGACACCCCATACCCCCAGCTGCAGTTACGCAGACACCCCATACCTCCAGCTGCAGTCACACAGACACCCCATACCCCCAGCTGCAGTCATACAGACACCCCATACCCCCAGCTGCAGTCATATTGACACCCCATAACCCCAGTTACAGTCATACAGACAGCTCATACACACTATAGCGTACACTATAGGGCAGATTGAGAAGATTTGATACACTATGGAGGCACTGGAAAGCTGGGACACATGAGAGGTGGATGGTGTCCTATGCATTCAGGGCACACTGTTGGGTGGAACTGGAAAGCTGATACTTACTTTAGGCTTCTGGAAATCTCATACATGGTTTAGCAGGCAGTAGAAAATTGGAACTCACTATGGAAGATCGTAGAACACAGTAGGGAATTGGAACATACTACATGCCTACTATCAAGCTAAGACACATTATGCAAGAACTGTTAAGCTGAGGGTAAACTAAGGGGCCAATAGAAACCTGGGACAAAGCATTGGGGGCACCCCTACCAGGGCACTGCAACTTTGTCATAATGTATTTGCCACATGTGGCCCTGCAGATTTTTACCATGTGTCCCACAAAGGCCAGTCATATTTGTCCCTCCAAGAGAAATGATTCCAGTGCACCCCTGCTATCCTCCTCTCCGGGGGCATAGTCTCTAATAAATAGTGCACAGGTAGTGCATGGCTATCTTATCAGTACTTACACAGCTTATGTATGTGCATTGTACAACGTGCAACCCGTGTTAATCAGGTACTGCGTGCATTGCTGGGGTATAATGCGTTACACTATTTAACCACTAGTTAGTGTATATGCCCCATTTATTGAGAAAAGTTTCCCAAGTATGGAATGCATACTGTATTGCTGTTTTGCAGGGTTCTGGCGGGCAATAGGTTATGATCCAATCTTCTGTCTGCAGCCCCTCTTTTCCATTGCTTTCTCTAATGGATAATTTTCCCACCTTCATGTGCAGCTCTCAGGTTGCCATCCTTCTTTGCCCCTTGTGTAGCCAGCTTTCCTCTTTAACGTGCACCGTCCCCCTTCCATGTGAAGCAATCCATCCACCCCTTCTTCCAAAAAATCGTGGCATAGGTGACCTTTGCAAGAATTGAGCCATGTGAACACACTCATGATATTGGTCTGTGTAATGTTCAGTATTATTCATTCATGTACTCATGCCAGACTGCCTTGTATATCATTATAGGTGGTTTATTATACAGTGCAATTATGCTAACTAGTGTTACATTTTAAACTCTGTAATAGTTCTTCCAAATGCTTCAGCTATATTTACACCCATAGTTTATTGTCATCTAATATCCGTTGATTTACATTTTGTTATATGATGTGCAGTATTGTGATATGTGACTGCTCTGTCTTTTGCAGTGCCCTGCCAGACGGTGTTAGACTATTTAAAGACTGTACTTCAGCATCACAACCAGCTGGCCATACCACAGCCCATAGAACAGCCCACAGAGGTAATGTAACTCAAGACCTGCCATTGTTATGTGTGGATTTAAACAGCGGACATCAGCCATGTAGCTCCAATATATCTTTAAAGGAGTTCTGAGGTGAGAGAGTATATACAGTTATTGCATATAGCTGTCATCCTCATGCTATCCTGACGCTGAGTGCGTCCTCGAACGCCCCCCCCCCCCCCATCGGGTCAGGACCTGAGAACCAGAAGAAGGTTCCCATTTTCACAGGATTGTGCTGTGAGCGCGTGCTGTACTGAGATGGCCGCCAAAAGCGCATACACAGCATCAAGCCAGTATTACTGCTCATGTGTAGTACATGTTTGAGGCGATCTGCGCATGCACAAAGATAAATTCTTCCGGTTCACAGGTCCCGACCTGATGGGAGTCTGCCTTGTTCGGGTGATATAGCAGCTAAGAAGAGTAATTTGGGATGGAGACACAGTTGGCATCAGACCTGAGGATGATGAGTGTATGCAATACCTGTACAGTACAGTATATACTTTCTCACCTCCAAACTTTAATGTAACTCAAGTTAACCACTCCCCACATGATTGGTTCCTACATACCTAAACACTAGATTTGGTCCTATACAGTATGTGCTTTGTATTGTGAAATCAGCAGCTGGTGCCTAGCTGTTCACTAATGAGTAATCTTTATAGGGGTAACCATTCAGCTTGTGCTTTAATGTAAAGGTCCATCTCCTTCCCATTCCGTGTTTCTCCTGGCTTCCCAGCTGATCATGCGAAAATAAACTTATGATATAAAGATTTTTATGTGTAGTACAGCTAAGAAATAGAACATTAGTAGCACAGAAACCAGTCTTAAATTGTTCCAGTACATGAAGAGTTAAGAAACCTCCATTGTTATCTATGAAAAAAGAGCTTCTCTGAGCTCTCCGACCAGTTTAGTGTGCTACAGTGCTGTTTTCTGAGGCACAACAGTGAAAGACGACTTCAGATAAGATTTTTACTGCAGGGAAGTTGAAAGGGTCATAAGCTCTACTCTGTTTCATAATTTAAAATACAGTGTGGTTTGTAAATTGCAAATATGATAGAATCATGCAATGCTATAAAAAAAAAGCAATATACCTGAAAATAAAAACATGAGACTCTTTTCTTTTCTACGAATGTTCTATTAATTATTAATACTACACATACAATTCATTATATCATACGTTTTTTTCGCTTCAGTGTCACTTTAAGGCCAGGGTAATGCACATTATGCTGCTGGCACAGCACGTCTCACCTAGGTAATGAGGGTTGTGCTAATTGCACAATGTGTACTTCGGTAAAATTGCCTTGCACTACCTGTACACACCAAGTTTACAGTCTTTTAGTGAATATGCAAAGTAAATAGTGCAAGATCTTACAAATGGTCATTGAGGATGTTAGAAATGCTCTAGATGGAAGCCCCATTGTGAGATTATGGGCTTGAGTCACTAAGACAAATAGCATGCCTTATCCGAGTTAACATGCCTTATCAGAGATAACATGCCTTATCAAAGTTAACATGCCTTATCAGAGTAGCATAGCGAGCGCTACAAACTTATGCCTGCTAATTGGCAATGATGAGAGCTCCACTCGCCCTGCTCTGAGCTCCTGCCTGTTTGTAGCGCTCGCTATGCTACTCTGATAAGGCATGTTAACTTTGATAAGGCGTGTTATCTCTGATAAGGCATGTTAACTCGGATAAGGCATGTGATTTGTCTTAGTGAATCAAGCCCATAATCTCACAATGGGGCTTCCATCTGGAGCAGGGGACCTCTATGACCATTTCTAATGCTGGGAATACACGGTTTTTGTACCGTGTAATCGAGCCACTGATGGCTCGATTGATAATTTCCGACATGTCCGATCACCCGCCGTATCGATTCCCCGCTCAATACTGCGGGCAGGACAATGGTAAAAAACGAAAAGAAGCGCCCGCGGGGGCGAGCGGGAATCGATCCGGGCGTCCGCAGGGTCGAGCGGGGACACACCGGAATCGAGCTAGCAGCTCGATTACACGGGCAAAAACGTACCGTGTATGCCCAGCATTAGATCTTGCACTATTTATTTTGCATATTCACTAAAAGACTGTAAACTTGGTGTGTGCAGGCAGTGCAAGGCAATATTATCGATGCACACATTGCGCAATTAGCACAATCCTCATTACCTAGGTGAGACGTGCTGTGCAAGCAGCATAATGTGCGTTACATGCTATTTGTCTTAGTGAAACAAGCCCTATCACTGTGACAGTAATGGGGGATTCTGGGGGAAGGGCATAAGGGTGGTTAAAAAAAAACGAACCCGGAAATATTGGTGAGTTATATCCAAAATTTCTACAAAAAGAAAAATGGTATGATTCTGATGATGGCATCGCCCGCATGTATAAATTAGTTAGAGAGTGAAAATTCCTCTGTCAATATTTTCTGTTTTAACTTGCTAATGTATCTTTAATTTATACAGGAAATGCTCTACTTTTCAGCTACCTTACATTGTGTTCAGAAAACATTATCATAATAATATTATTTGTGGCGTGTGATAAGAGACATGCGGCTCTTTGCACAATTCCCCGCGGTGCCGCGATGTGACGTGTACTGGAGGGCATTTTAGCCTGCTGCAAAATACCCAACTCTCCCATCACTTTGATGGAAGGTGTCTTGATATGTTAATTGAAGATCAGATCTCATCGTTTGCATTGCTTTTATGGCTAACCACATTTTTTTCACGGGTCCCCTAAGAGCTGGGATGCACTATGATGAGTGAAGACAGTCAAGCCTCTTCATCTTAAGTAATTGTTGAGTTACATATGTGAGCTGTTTGGGAAGGGAAAGTGTTGCTGTGTGTGCTCAGCATTAGCCACAGAGCATTTACAGGCAGAGCTGGAGGTAATGGCTGATAATCTCAGCACAGTCACAAAAATCAAGGTTGTTTTACTAAATCTTTCCTTTTTCACATGCAGATGTTTTTTGTATGGTGAATGCAGAGCTCGTTGTCTTGTCACGGGGAAGCACATTGGCCTGTTCACTGAGACCGGTTTTAAGACCTGATTTTTGCTTTGCGGTGGAATGCAGTGTTCCAACCACATCCCACTATGCAGTTCAGTGTGAGCAGGTTTCTGGCTGTATACTAATTGTATCTGACAAAGGAGTGTAAATGAAAGATAATGTTATCCACTCTTCAGATGAGACCAGAAGCTGCCCACTGACGCAAGGAGCATTCCACTGAAGAACAAAGTGTTGTGTTTAACTGTTTGAATGCTGTTCTGCTACATTTTTTTGTGGTAGTAGATTTTCTTTTTGTAAATAATTTTTTTAGAATACAGCGGAAAGTCTCATACCACTTTAAGCCTGGTACACACCTTCAATTATGATTGTCCAGTTTTACCACCTCCATGTATTGTGAGGGTATACCTACACAATCTACTTATAGTATTCAATATTTGTTCACCTTCATACTATATACTAATTACTGGAGGAGGTAAAATTGGTCGGTGATTGGCCAATCATAATTGAAAGTATGTTACCAGGCTTTAGTCAGCGCCATGCCTCTCGTTTAAGATTTCATTAGTAAAACAGGAAAAATATGACTACTGGATTTAGGGAGTGAAGCAGGTGGTTTTGGGGCTGAGCACCGAGCTCCTAAACTGGGTGCCGCTATAGTACTAATACTAAAGTGCAGAGCCCATAAGAGTAATCTGGAGTTCCGGCAATCGCTGGACCCTGAGTTACTTCTCCCTCGGAGTTGCTATGGCTTGGAGGGGGAATAGTATTTAACGTTGCCGGGAATTTGAGCTCCCAACCCACCGGCGGCGTACCAATATGTGCGCTCAGGGAGAAGGTGTAGAACAGTCACATGATCACAAATTTGAAATTTTAATGTATATCGCTTATGATGTTGCACTTTACCGCAGTTTAGTTAGTATAGCCCAGTAGTGCATTCCGGGTGTTAGGCCTGGAGCCCACTAGGAGTGTTTTTCTGAGCGCTTCGTGATTTGAAAAGCTCTTGCTAATGTAATGCTATGGGAGTGATCCCACCAGAGGGATGTGATTTTATAAAAATCCCCCATAACGTTGCATTAGCAAAAGCTTCAAATCACTATCGCTTAGAAAAGGCTGCTAGTGGGTTTGAGCCCTCATTTACTGCAATACAAATGTGTGCACTGCCCCTTTTATACAGTGATTCCTCTATCAGGATATTTTCTCATTCGTGAGATAATGCAGTATGCTGCGGCAAATAGTAAATTGGGGCCACAGATTACAGCTGCATAAGCACCAATATGATTCTTTGCTACTTCAAAAATCATTTCCTTGCCTTTGCATTTATTATGGTACATTTTTGCTTATGTTTCTTTCCTTACAATATTTAGTGCTTAGCTGACTTTATTATCTTGATAGATGAACTTTTACAATCTGACAATATTAGATGATGTCTTCTCCCGTGAGTTTCGTTCTTGTCTTTTGTTTCCTTAAAGTTGAATATAAAAAGCACATTTAAGAAAAAAACAGTCTCCACATACATTAGATAATAATGCAGCCACTGCTTAGAGTTTGGCCGCTAATGTAGATACGTTTTAAGTTTGTGCTGACTGAACATTCTGGAAATTCCTGTCCATTTTCCTATAAACCATTCAAGGGAAATAAACACTTAGAGGCCATTTTTATCCTCTTTTCTACATACCGGCGCTTACTAATCGCACAGCCCAGTTATGACTTGCCCAACAGGGTCCCATCTTGTATCACTTCTTCATCTCCTGCCTTTTATCAGTAATATAAAGAGGATTTTTATTGTTTATTACAAAGAAAAGTAAAACTTGTTTTATTATCACTTGTAATGGGCTACTTTATGCAGACGTCAGAAAGCTGAGCAAGCTTCATTTTTCCTTACATTTTGCTTTTTCATCTTTGACTTATCATATCACTTGCTTTCATTGCAATAGTATTCTGTATCTACTTTAGCTCGCCCCATCGATTTCTGACCGATTTCGATTGATTTGCTCGATCGGTCCGGATGGAAAATCTAGGTCGATCGGGTGCTGGCAGCAGATCGATGGCCCATAGAGTTGCATTGGATCGAATGGTGCAATAATGCATTTTTATCGATTTTCAATAGATTTCACTCTGAAATCTATTGGAAATCTGTTCCTAGAGTGTGGCACACATCAGATAGATTCCCGTCTTGAGGGTAGGAAGAGCTGTGGAACCACAGCAATGAATGAGTGAACGAGTGTGGAATGTAGCTAAAGAAGGCCACAATGAAGAAATAGCGAATGAGAACTTACATCAGTAGGAGAGTGGAGGAGGAACACGAGTGGCCCAAGGGGGAAGCCGTCCAAACAGCCTAGGCTGTTGTAGCAGGTAGAAAGAGGGGGGATCTATTTTTTTTTTATTTTTGTAATATTGCCTGGTCAGCAGTTTTGGATAGAGGTGCTGCTGACAGCCTGACACAGGTTTGTTAAGTAAGGGCATTTTGCCCTTAGTTGTAATGGGCGCTGCTTTGTGGGTCGGCAGGGCTGATGGCTGAGGGAAGGTTGCTTAGCAACCAGATGCGCACAGGGGAGCCGTTAGGGAAGAATAACGGCTCTCTGAGGGGTTGAGGTGGCGCAGTTGGAGCAGACGGGGAAGGGGAAAGATGCAGCAGGCACAGCTGAGGAGAAGCAGGCCAGACACTGCGACAGCTGACATTTTGAAATAAATGGATGCGCTGAGATGATTCTTCAATCCTCCACAGACAGCCATCAGTCAATCAAAGCTGACAGAAAGGGAGGAAGCGGAGAGAGATTTTGGCAGATGCAAAAGAGCCAGGCAGGTGTATAACCGGTAGCTGATGATACAGAGGTCCTGAGAAGATGTTTACAAATCTGACACGTATGAAATATGATTTAGGCCTCTTGCACACTGCAAGTGATTCCGATTCAGATTCCGCTTTTTAATCAGTTTTTACATCCGATTCCGATTCCGATTTGCAGTATAGTGCTGGTGAGGCTGAGAATTGAGACTGACAATCCCTAATTTCTATGATTATCATCTTTTTTGTTATTTTCATAAGTTTTCCTGAACTGTTGCGGAAATGGGAAGAAGGTTTTTTTTTTTTTATGAAAGTTCAAACCCTGCCTATCACCTATGTACTATGTATGGGACTATGAAATAGTGATTTTGAGAAGAAAGTGTATCTGCTTAATGAAATAATCCAGTGCCCTGTCCGCTAAAGGCCTGTTATTTACCCTCATAGCCAACTGACTTTTAAAATATAAAGTGCAAAGAGCATTTTGTTTTTTTTAGTGTGGTACAGTGCAAAGTTATATTTATTAAATACTTACGTTTGGGAAGAGTCATCCAGCTGGGTTCCTGAAAAGAAAGGAGAAATAGTAAATATGATGATTTACCAGCAGTAATGGATGACTTGGAATAAGTACCTGGTAATAGACTGTTTCCTGATAGTAGTCTGATCCTGCAAAAGAACAGAAGTGGTTGAATACATGAGCTACAGACTTGGATCTAAGAACTATTTTTATTGTTATTATTATTATTCATTTTTCTCAAGTTTTTTTTTATTTTTGGAACAAGCCGAATGGATAGTTTTGCCTACAAGAACATGTGACGAGTCATTCGCTCCCTTTTTGTTGGTTCCAGTCTTTTTTTTGTTTTTTACCAATTCAAGTAACACTATTAATTTACTAAATACTCATTAACTCACTAACTCATCTATTTGTTTATTTTTTTTAATTAATTTATTAACCAAATAATTTATTAATTTATTTTTGTTTATTTATTTAATTATTTTATTTCATAAAACCTGGCTGAAGTATTGAACGAGTAATATAGCCAGATTTATTTATCAGACCGAGAACAAAAGTGGGAGTACTCCATTTACTATTGAGGGTGTAAAGCAGGGGTCTCAAACTCAATTTACCTGGGGGCCGCAGGAGGCAAAGTCCAGGATGAGGCTGGGCCGCATAAGGAATTTCACAATCGCGGCGCATGGCCGCCTCTGCCCGCCCCTCTCACTCTTCCTTCACAGAGAGGGGCGGGGAGAGGCGGCGATTGACGTCAGGAGGGGCAGAGCTGAAGCTGAAAGCTCCGCCCCTTCCAGGAAATGCCGGCGGATTGCCCCCCGGGCAATTTGGGGGCTCTGCAGCCCTCGTTTAGCGGCGGGGATGCGGCGGATTACATGGGAGAACTGAAGCAAACTATAAGGAAGCTTTTGCCAGCGAGGGCCACAAAATATTGTATCGAGGGCTGCAAATGGCCCGCGGGCCGAGAGTTTGAGACCCCTGGTGTAAAGGATTTTTTGCTGATCAGCAAAACTAGAAGTTGATGTCTATATACTGTAACTGTATTGATGCGAAGTATTGGACTGAAATTTCTTCTTACAAAACTAATATTCAGGGGTTTATCTAATCCAAATAGGGTCCAATTTTAATTCCATATAACTGAAAGTAAAGTGGGTAGTTACTCTTAGTAGATACTTACCGGGTGGGAGAGTCCTGTATTGAATATAACCAATTTTCTTTCTAGCTCTAAGAAGTATCCTCTAGAAAGAAGACAAGAAGATATTTTGAAGACTTTATATTAGAGATTGTATTGCTCATAATTTTCATTGGTTACATGGAGTAGAAATTGTATTTTTTTTTTTTTATAAATTTTTTTAAATTTTACAACCTGCATTGGTGTCTTTGGAGTTCTCCTTCAGTTGGCGGTTAAAACCGTTTACACTGTTTGGACGGCTTCCCCCTTGGGCCACTCAATCACTCATTCATTGCTGTGGTTTCATAGCTCTCTCTACCCTCAAATGCATCTCTCCTAGCCTTGGATACATTGCCAACTTCCCTTTTTTCTATAGAACTCACAATTTTGGCTTGGATCACACTTATTTATTATTTCTATTGTATGAGACTTACAATTATTTTTTTGTGGCGTTCTCACCTATAGCTCATTTACCAAAATAATGGTCACAATTGCTGTAATCTAGGTTGGATTGGTATATAGTTTGCTTTATGGCATTTTTAGATTTATTGTGCTAATATTGCTTAATGAGGAGTACTTTCATCTAATATGATTACTTGGTTCACACCTCTGTACTTACATCATTTGGATGAACCCAACCCCCCTTTTTTAGGCTCAAATAATGTTATATTGCATTCAGAATTTCTATATTATTTATATTGGAACCGTCCTTCCCCTCCTTGGTGATTTTTTAATTGTTTTATATTTTTGGTATGTTTTTTGTAAAAAAAAAAATTTTTTTATACTTTTGATGAATTTTTGTCAGTCTGGTGCTGCTTTATGGGTATCTTTCTTTTTTCTTTTGAATGTTTCTATACTACCCTTAGCACATTCAGGCTTGCTATGATTATCTACAATTATATGTCAATGTAAGATTGACCTGCATGGTGCTGGTCCAATTGGTTTGCTACAGTGGAAGGTGTAGGGAAATCGCAAAGCACTTGAAAAGCACTTTGTATAGCGATTAATCTATCATGTTAAGAATAAATACATTGACCTCGATTTACTAACTGGTGCTAACCCAGTTAGCACGTCTTAAGGCTTTGGACGTGCAAACTAGGGTGCTAAGTAGTTTGCACGGGCAAAGCTGTTACTGATCGCGCGCTATCCGGTGCGCCCGAAAGGTCGCACTGCTCATGTGCAAAATAGCTGTTCAGGCTATTTGCACGCGCACCGGTGTGACGTTTCGGGGGCAGCGCTAAACTTTGCGCGCACGAATGCTTGCGCGCATATTAGCGTGTGAAGTGGCCGTTTTCGCGTCCTAACTTCCTTTTCACTGGCGTGCTAACACTTAGCACCCTTTAGTGAATCAAGGCCATTGTATTTATTCATTTCTGGATCAAAGACTTCACTTCCTGACTAATGTCAGGAAGTGAAAATCATTTCAAAAAATCACTTAGAAAAGCGCTTACGAAAGTGCATTTCTAAGCTCAAAGCGCAGGGAAAAGTGCTTTCAAAAAGCTCAATAAATCGCTCAGGGATTGTGATAGCGCTGGAGATTTATAATGTGAACAAGGCCTTCGACAAGATTGCAGCAGAAATCTTGTCTAATATTGGGATATACAGTGGGTTACAAAAGTATTCGGCCCCCTTGAAGTTTTCCACATTTTGTCATATTACTGCCACAAACATGAATCAATTTTATTGGAATTCCACGTGAAAGACCAATACAAAGTGGTGTACATGTGAGCAGTGGATCGAAAATCATACATCATTCCAAACATTTTTTTACAAATCAATAACTGCAAAGTGGGGTGTGCATAATTATTCAGCCCCCTGAGTCAATACTTTGTAGAACCACCTTTTGCTGCAAGTACAGCTGCCAGTCTTTTAGGGTATGTCTCTACCAGCTTTGCACATCTAGAGACTGAAATCCTTGCCCATTCTTCTTTGCAAAACAGCTCCAGCTCAGTCAGATTAGATGGACAGCGTTTGTGAACAGCAGTTTTCAGATCTTGTCACAGATTCTCGATTGGATTTAGATCTGTACTTTGACTGGGCCATTGTAACACATAGGCCCGGTTCACATTAGCGGTGGCCGTCCGGAATCGCCGTGCCGGAGCCGGACCGCTTGCAGAACGGACGGAACGGACGCACGGCAATAGCAATGAAAGCCTATGCGTCCGTTCACATGCGTCCGTTCTGCCGGACCGGAGCCGGACCGGATCCGGACCGGATCCGGACTCCGGCGTCCGTTCCAACATGCGCTATTTTTTGGTCCGGCTCCTCCGGCAGCCGTATCCGGGGCGGAGCCGGACTGCACCATCCGGCCAATACAAAGTAATGAGAACCGGAGAGCGCACAACACACTGGCTACAAAAACCGGACGTTCTACCCCACTTCCTATGCATTTTGGATGGGGACCACATGGAGTTCACAGAGTGGGGCAGCAGCGATTTCATGCTGGAGCTCTAGGCAGCAACATGTCTGATATAAGTCTGATAACGAGGAGGCGAACAACAGAGAATTCCCAGGTATACGAAAAATGCCTGGATCCATGGTCCCAACTGCAGTCTCTGTATCCACGGATGGTCTCCACACGTCCACCTGTCTCCAACAATGACCCCAGACCCTTCTGCTGACCTCCCAGACCCCAGGTATTTACAGGTTGTTATCTCCTTAAGAAACCGGATCCGGACCGCAACCGTGTTCACACCGCACGGAAACCGGATGCAAACGGACCGGATCCGGACCGGATCCGTATAGGAACCGTACGGATCAGGTCCGGTCCGGATACGGTGCGGTCCGGACATCCGGTGCGGTTTTGACAAAACCGCAAGTGTGAACGGGGCCATAGATATGTTTTGTTTTAAACCATTCCATTGTTGCCCTGGCTTTATGTTTAGGGTCATTGTCCTGCTGGAAGGTGAACCTCTGCCCCAGTCGCAAGTCTTTTGCAGTCTCCAAGAGGTTTTCTTCCAAGTTTTCCCTGTATTTGGCTCCATCCATCTTCCCATCAACTCTGACCAGCTTCCCTGTCCCTGCTGAAGAGATGCACTCCCCGAGCATGATGCTGCCACCACCATATTTGACAGTGGGGATGGTGTGTTCAGAGTGATGTGCAGTGTTAGTTTTCCGCCACACATAGCGTTTTGCATTTTGGCCAAAAAGTTCCATTTTGGTCTCATCTGACCAGAGCACCTTCTTCCACATGTTTGCTGTGTCCCCCACATGGCTTGTGGCAAACTGCAAACATGTGGAACTGACAAGAAGAAAGGCATTGTTAACAGTCCTTTCTTATGCTTTCTGTTAACAATGCCTTTCTTCTTGTCACTCTTCCATAAAGGCCAACTTTGTACAGTGCATGACTAATAGTTGTCCAATGAACAGAGTTTCCCACCTGAGCTGTAGATCTCTGCAGCTCGTCCAGAGTCACCGTGGGCCTCTTGACTGCATTTCTGATCAGCGCTCTCCTTGTTCGGCCTGTGAGTTTAGGTGGACGGCCTTATCTTGGTAGGTTTACAGTTGTGCCATACTCCTTCCATTTCTGAATGATCACTTGAACAGTGCTCCATGGGATGTTCAAGGCTTTGGAAATCTTTTTGTAGCCTAAGCCTGCTTTAAATTTCTCAATAACTTTATCCCTGACCTGTCTTGTGTGTTCTTTGGACTTCACTGTGTTGTTGCTCCCAATATTCTCTTAAACAACCTCTGAGGTCCTCACAGAGCAGCTGTATTTGTACTGACATTAGATTACACACAGGTGCACTCTATTTAGTCATTAGCACTCATCAGGCAATGTCTATAGGCAACTGACTCCACTCTGTTCAAAGGGGGCCGAATAATTATGCACATACCACTTTGCAGCTATTTATTTGTAAAAAATGTTTGGAATCATGTATGATTTTCGTTCCACTTCTCATGTGTACACCACTTTGTATTGGTCTTTCACGTGGAATTCCAATACAATTGATTCATGTTTGTGTCAGGAATATGACAAAATGTGGAAAACTTCAAGGGGGCCGAATACTTTTGCAACCCACTGTAGTCACTAAACTGCAGTACATAAGCAGCAGACCTATTATGCACGGTATTTGGATGTATGAGGCCGGTCTTACGCCTGGCTTGTGAGTTTGCAGTGCAATGCCCCGCCCCGTCACATCGCACTGCAACGCACAAAATGTCAATCAAATGACAATGTGGAAGAGTGCAGGGTCATATGGATAGCGCCACCCCCCTTACACACACACACACACACACACACACACACACACACACACACACTCCCCTGGCACAGTGACGTTCTTCCTGCAAGACAGGAAGTACATCACTGGGATTCCCAGGTTTCCCTGTCGTATAACCGTTGTTCCGTAAATGTGCACCACTGCTGCGTCGCTGCGAAAGTCCGATGGTAACGCCGTCGCTGGGCAGTGGATCGGACACTTCCAGCGCAATGCAATGCTGTAGGTGTGTTGGGCCCCATTGCCTTGCATTGCCGTTGCATTACCCCATAGTAAAACAGCACTTTTTGCACAGAAATCCAGCAGAAACTGAATGCCAGGGAAGCTAATACAAAGCAGGTAACTTCAGCGCACAGCGCTCAGCACCGAGCACCGAAGCTGGCCACTGTCATAGCATCAATGCTATGATGCGCGCCCTGCGCTAGAGTAATTTGTGGTTGCGGCGATCGCCAGATCCTGAATTACATGTCTCTCCGAGTTGTTACAACTCAGAGGAGGAATAGTATTTATGGCTTCCAGGGAGTTTAGCTGCAGCAGGGAGAGCCATCATTCAGCTCGCCCTGCGCCCAACTCATCGGCGTCCTCCTAACACGTACGCAGCTAATAGGATTCCAGTGCTGCCTAAAGCTGGCCACTAACGGTCCAATTTCTAGTGAAAAATCGTTTGAGCGATCAGAAATTCTGATCGGATTGGTTGTAAATAATCTCAGTTGATGGGCACAATCGATAATAAACGATTATAAAAACAATCGTCCGATTGAATTTTTGTCGAACCAAAATTTGGATTTTCTTGTTGGTCGTGATAGATAGGAAGCAATGATTGGTTAGTTGATGGTGTAGTGATCGCTCGAACGATTTTTCGCTAGAAATTGGACCATTAGTGGCCACCTTTAGTTGAGGTGCGCTTTAAAAGGACATCACATATTCTTTGCACTAAATATTTTTTTAAGTACTTTTTAACTTTATTGAGTGATATACGTACATCCAAGTGTGTGCTAATTATCTCATCAAATTATGCAGCATCTTTATTTTACTCATTAAAGCAACTGTTATACCACTGTATTAAATGTAGCATTCATTGTATGCCCGTCTTTCATAAATTCAAATGCCATTAACATATGGAAATAGATATAACATTTCACACACAATTGATGTTAAGTATGTATAATTATGTACAGGAGATGATGCTATTAACTTTTGATTGATGCCTATTTAGCTGATGTATTGTTCTTAAACTACCGTTGCAGTCTCAAAAGGGTATTTATGCTTTTGTACCTGTAATCTTTTTTTTAATCTTTTATTACATTATATATGGCCATTATGTTTATAGATTCAGCCATATGCCAGTAACCTCCATTTTTTATTTCAAGTGTTTTTTTTATTTAAGCAGACACTGAAATGAATCCATTTATTAGTATTTTAGTACATATTCATATTTACATGGAAAGCATATACCTAGTTTAGATCTTCTCTCATAATTATCTTTTAAATTGCCAGGATTAAGCTACAAAAAATGTCCCCCGTAACGATTGTGTAGCGCTGCTGGGGGCTTAGCCGTGCAGCTTGTTCTGTTCTGTGAAGAGGGGGAGGAGCAATGATGGGCAGCACATGATCAAACAACATCACATGACGCAGATGAATAAAGAAACATTGAACATATTTGGCATTTGTTGTTTAGTGATGCGTCTAAACGTCATCATGGGGGAACCATACATATGATTGATTCTCATGCAAGGCCTCAGAATGATTGCTTTTCATGTGAATGGGCCTTTAGGGATGAGAAGAATCACTTAATGGGAAAACCACCTCAGGTGAGAATTTAGTATGTATGGCAGCCCAGATACAAAGACAGGAGATCCAGCATACCGTATCATCTCGCCCAAACAGTATTGCTCTCTCCCTTGCTCTGCGTCGAGTGGGGTGGACCTTGAGTGTTGCAGGATTGTTCTGTAGAATATGGAGGCAGATTGCATTAAAGGAATACTAAGCAGGTACAACAAAACAAAATTTGTACTTACCTGGAGCTTCCTCCAGCCTACCGTAGGCTTCTATCCTGGTCCCTCTGGCAGCTCCGTTAATTGGCAACTTCCGTCTGAAGTCGCCACTACGAGTCCTCACTGTAAACGTTACGTGTCATCATGCCGGCCGCTAGGTGCAGAGTTACAGAACCGCGCATGGAGAACACGGGGGACCTCGCGGCCTTTGGTGGGCTAGAGGAAGTCTCAGGTAAGTACCAATTCAGTTTTTTTGTATCTGCTCAGTATCCCTTTAAAGGATACCTGAGGTGACATGTGACATGATGAGATAGACATGAGAGGATCGCTGTGTCCCGGCGTGGGTACAGAATGTCTGCAGGGGTGGCAGTAGAAGCACCAGGTACATTAAACTCTTGTTTTACCCCATTAGTTAAAGGATACCCGAGGTGACATGTGACATGATGAGATAGAGGTGTGTATGTACAGTGCCTAGCACACAAATAACTATGCTGTGTTCCTTTTTTTCTTTCTATGCCTGAAAGAGTTAAACATCAGGTTTGTAAGTGGCAGTTCCTGTCTGAGTCAAGACTGGGTCGGACTACAGTGTGACCCTCATTGATAAGAAATTCCAACTATAAAACACTTTCCTAGCAGAAAATGGCTTCTGAGAGCAGGAAAGAGATAAAAAGGATCAATAGTTCATAGATTTTAGCTCTGGCATACTTCAGTGAATGTGTCATTGAGCAAAACAATAAAACAGTAAAAACTTAAAAAGTAGATTTAAATATAAAATAAATCTGTGGAATATCTTAAAAAGTCATTTTTAGGTGAAGGAGGATAGAGTCAGGTTTATCCAGGTGATCACTGATAAACTCTAGGCAGATATTGATGGCATCATCAGTGGACTTATTTGCTCTTTACGCGAAGTGGAACATGTCCCTGTGACATGATGAGATAAACATGTGTATGTACAGTACAGCTTCTGTCTTGTCGGTACCTTGATGGGAATATAGTAAACATCACTGATAAGCAAATAATTAAAGCCATAAAAGTTTTCCGGGAAGAATACAACTTCTGAGGGCAGGGAGAGATAAAATACATGAACTATTGACCTTTTTCTAACTCTGGGACACTTAAAGCAGAACTGAACATCTTAAAAAAACAAAAAGTTTCACTTACCTGGAGCTTCTGCCAGCCCCTTGCAGCCTTGGGGCTTGATTCACAAAGCGGTGCTAACCTACTTAGCACGTCTAAACTCTTCAGACGTGCTAACCAGGGTGCTAAGTAGGTTAGCACTGGATGTCTCAATCAGATTGCGCGCTAAGTACCGCGCGCAGTGTTGCGTGCGCAAAATCCTATGCATGCGCTAAGTCCCATAGGCTTTAATGGGCACTTCGGGTGCAGCGCCCTGCGCAACGTGCACTGCGCGCGCAAAAATTAGCACTTTTAGACGTGCTAAGGGGCTTTTCACAGGCGTGCTAACTGTTAGCACCGCTTTGTGAATCAAGCTGTAACGATCGGTGTAACACAGAGAGGATCTGATTATTGGTGATCTGCAGTATCACCAAAAATACAGATATACACCTGATTATTGATGATCTGCAGAATCACCGATAATCAGATATATTGCTAACCTCTGGACACCTGAGTGATATGAGTGTTTGGTGTAACAGTAATACTTTGAGGACAATACCTGGAGAACAGGTATAAAGGCAGTAAGGAATACTGCACTAGAGAACAAGAACCTAACAGTAGCCTGAGAATCTCCCGAAGGGAGGAAGTCAGGCTGGGAGTAGGAAGGACCAGAGCGTGAGTGACACCAATAGGAGGATATCACTGACTGATCTGTGAACTATCTCTAAACAGGGGAGATAGCTCTCGAGGTCGAGCAAGCCAGGTCGGCAACACACGGACAGATAAAGTACAAAGACAGGAGGCTGATTTGGTAATCCTAAGGCACGCAGGGTTTGGCAACAGAGTATCAGATATAGCGAAGTACCGAATCAGTGAACAGAAGAGAGGTCAGGAAAGCAGAAAGTCATAACAGATAATAACAATGCCTAGTCTTGGATGTGAGCTCCGTGATCATCAACACCCTGGAACTAGTCTGACATATAACAGAATGGTAATACAAGTCCCTAGTCTTGGGTGTGAGGTCCATGATCATCAACACCCTGGAACTAGTCTGAAGTATAACAGAATGGTAACACAAGTCCCTAATCTTGGGTGTGAGGTCCGTGATCATCAACACCCTGGAACTAGTCTGAAGTATAACAGAATGGTAACACAAGTCCCTAATCTTGGGTGTGAGGTCCGTGATCATCAACACCCTGGAACTAGTCTGAAGTATAACAGAATGGTAACACAGATTCTGACAAAAAGGTCTGAGTGCTTCCACGTAGTGATCGCAACGGCAGACAACCAGTGAATTACCAGCACCCAGTATATATAGCACAGCGCTCTCCAGCGCCTCCCCTAAGTGCTGGACCAATGGGAACTGGTAGAATCGTCAGCTGACCGGCTTGGTCAGCTGACTCCCTTCTGGCTGTCATAAAAGTTCTGCCTCTCAGCGCGTCCTTCTGAACCTGTGTGGACTATCATTCCCAGCCACACCAGACATGTGTTGTGTACCACCCGCCGCGCTGGACGCGGAACCAGCCGCACCGCTATCAGGGCATGCGGCGGTTTCTCCGCGTTCAGCCATACTAGCAGATGTAGGCCCACGCGTGCAAACCGCCGCGTTAGACGCGGAATCAGCCGCCTTGTTCTGAGCACACGCGGCGGCTTTTCCGCGTTTTCTCGCACAAGCCCTTCCTGTCCCACGCCGGTCCTCCACAATCCTCCATTCTCCTGCCGCCAGCTAGTTTCGTTACCGTTGACTTGTAAGTTGACGGCAACTGCGCCTGCATGCCCTGGGCTATGAATTGGTTTCTTAGCATTCCAGCCCACAATAGCGTCCTGTGCTAATACAGTGCTGCCCATAATTATTCATACCCCTGGCCAATTTTGACTGAAAGTTACTTTTATTTAACCAGCAAGTAAATTCTTGACAGGAAATGACATAGGTGTCTCCTAAAAGATGATAAGGCGATGAACAAGAGGCATTATTGTGTAAAAAAAAGACATTTCTCAGCTTCTATTTACATTTGAGCAAAAAGTGCCATTGCTCTTCTCAATAATCAATAGAAAAGCCTTTACTGGCTACTATAGCAATCAAACGCTTCCTATAATTGCAGACCAGCTTTTTGCATGTCTCCACAGGTATTTTTGTCCATTCATCTTTAGCAATGATCTCCAAATCTTTCAGGTTGGAGGGTCTTCTTGCCATCACCCTGATCTTTAGCTCCCTCCACAGATTCTCAATTGGATTCAAGTCAGGACTATGGCTCACCCACTCCAAAACATTAATGTTGTTGTCTGCTAACCATTTCTTCACCACTTTTGCTGTGTGTTTTGTGTCATTGTCATGCTGAAATGTCCACTGGTGCCCAAGGTCAAGTTTCTCTGCAGACTGCCTGATGTTGTTGAGAATCCTTATGTATTGCTCTTTTTTCATGGTGCCATTTACTGTGATTAGGTTCCCTGGTCCATTTGCTGAAAAACATCCCCAAAGCATTAGGTTCCCACCCCCATGTTTGACAGTGTTGGGGGTGTTGGGATGGTGTTCTTTGGGTTGAAGGATTCTCCTTTTTTACGCCATTGTAACCAAACAATTCAATTTTTGTTTCATCTGACCATAACATAAAAGACCAGAAGTCTGCTTCTTTGTCCAGATGAGCATTTGTAAAGGCCAAGCGAGCTTTTGTGTGCCTTATCTGGAGAAGTGGCGTATTCCTTGGTCTGCATCCATGGAACCCAGCTGTGTGCTCTGTCCATTGAATTGACTGCCTTGAGACATTGCCACCAGCAGAGCCCAGATTCACCAGGGTGGGCTTGGTGGTGATCCCTGGATTATTTTCAACTCTCTCACTATCCTCCTGGACAGCACAGGTGTCACTTTTGGCTTCCCACCACATCCTCTGAGATTTTCCACAAGCTTTTATTTTTTAATAATACTTTGCACTGTAGCCACTGGAACTTGAAAACATTTAGAAATGGCCTTGTAGCCCTTTCCTGACTTGTGAGCAGCTCCACTAATTGGTTCCACTAATAGCAGGATGCTATTGTGCACTGGAACGCGAAGAAAGCTACACGTAGCCCAGGGCGCACAGGCGCAGTTGCAGTCGACTTACAAGTCGACAGTACTGAAACTAACTGGTGGCAGGAGATCGTGGAGGACCGGCGCGGGACAGGGAGGCTGCAAGGGGCTGGCAGAAGCCCCAGTTAAGTGAAACTTTGTTTTCTTTTAATCTTCAGTTCCGCTTTAATGGGCTGGGACTGCCACTGATTAGAGACAGTAAAACATTCAACCTGCATTGTAAATGTTTGAATATAAATGAATACCAATGGATACTTTAACCACTTTCCCCCCGCCCGTACGAATTTCTCCGTCCCTTTTTCCATCCTTTAACCCCCAGGGACGGAGAAATCCGTACTTTGCGCACTCCCGCCGCTGTCCGCACTCCCGCTCGTAAACACGCCGCCCGCCGCTAGTAAACACGCCGCCGCCCGCTCGCCCGGAGATCAATGAACGGGAAAATCCATTCCCGTTTGTTGATCTAAGCCCCGCAATGATCCGCTGCTCTCCGATGGGCAGCGCGATCATTGTGATCTTACCCAGCCTCCAAGTACTTCCTCCAAGCTTCCGGAAGGACGCTTGGAGGTCGCATTAAAACAAAAAGTTACTGTGGCCATCTTGTGGCCAAATAGTAAAACTACACTCTACACATTTTTCACATACAAATAAATTACTTTTACACAAAAAATTAACTCATTACCTCCCACACTCCCAATTTTTTTTTTTGTAATTAAAAAAAAATAAAAAAATGTACAATAAAAAAAAAATACATAAATAGTTACCTTAGGGACTGAACTTTTTAAATATTTATGTCAGGAGGGTACAACACTGTTACTTTATAAACTATGGGCTTGTAATTAGGGATGGACGCAAAACTGAAAAAAATGCACCTTTATTTCCAAATAAAATATTGGTGCCAAACATTGTGATAGGGACAATTTTATAACAGTTTTATAACTGGGACAAAAGGGCAAATACATTTCATGGGTTTTAATTACAGTAGCATGCATTAATTAAAAACTATAATGGCCGAAAACTGAAAAATAATTAATTTTTTCCCAGATTTTTCCTATTTTCCCATTAAAACACATTTAGAATAAAATAATTCTTGGCATAATGTCCCACCTAAAGAAAGCCTAATTAGTGGTGGAAAAAACAAGATATAGATCGTTTAATTGTGATAAGTAATGATAAAGTTAAAGACGAATGAATGGAAGGAGCGCTGAAAGGTGAAAATTTGCTCTGGTGGTCAGGGGGTAAACCCCCTCAGTGGTGAAGTGGTTAAAAAGTCATATTTAAAAGTAGAAGGATAAATATAATTGTTTATCTCATCAGTTTATTTTCAACTCGGGGCCACTTTAAGGTTGGACAGGACCACTCTTTCCAATGTTTTCATGATAACAGACCTAAGGAGAAGGGGCCTGTAATTGTTGAGGTCGGAGCTGCCCTGCTTTTTAGGGACAGAGTTGATGGTGGACCTTTTGAAGCGCTCAGGGACTTTGCCCTCCTTTAGGGACTTGGCATAGATGGAGGTTACTACTGTAATACAGGGAAGATAGGATATATAATTTGTTATCTATTCTAAGTATATAAGGTGTCACATGGCCATACCTAATTGACCCACCTATCAGATAAACCCAGTGAAGGTTTAGTTGGGATTCAACAGTTCCCAGTGTTTTCAAGCGTAAAATAACTTTACAATTCAAAGAACTAGCAGGCACACAAAATGGCTGGAGCCAGCCATGAGCTCGGCTCAACAAGTGACCAACGACAAACACCCAGGAAGGCTTAATGGACTCTAGACAAAGTATAAGTAAGATTCAAAGTCCAACCAACAGCAGAAGTCTGGCACTAAAAAGCCATTTATTTCTAGTAAAATGTAAGCTCAGTGCAGTGAGCAGCAATGCATAGACTTATAATGCAAAGTACAGCAAAGCATTATTAGCAAATAGGCTGTGATAATTATCGTCCTGGATCACTGGGTGGTGACAGTGGGCCCAGGGGGTGCACAGCATTGCATTTGCCACTGTCACCACCCAGTGATCCAGGACGATAAGCATCACAGCCTTATTGCTAATAACACTATGCTGTATTTTACTGGAAACAAATGGCTCTTTATCACCAGACTTCTGCTGTTGCTTGGACTTCAAATTTTATACTTTGTCTACAGCACATTGGGGTTGATTCATCAAACTGCACTGCTAAAGCAGTAGTGCAGCTAGTGTGCTCTGGTAACTTACGGTTGCTCCATCTAACAGCCGATCCACTGAGACCCGCCGGGACCAGTGGCTGACGTGATCCCCGCACTTTGATTGGCCCAATAGGCTGGCAGCCTACTGGGTCAATCAAAGCACTGGGATCACATCGCGCTCTGTCATTAAGCTGTGCTGCATTAGCAGCACAGCTTGATGAATCAACCCAATTGAGCCTTCCTTGGACTAAAATAACTTTTGCTAATAAGTTCCATTGGGCCTTATGCACTTTCAATAAATTTGTTGTGCATAGGCTGTGCACAGGCAGTGCACTGAAATTTAACTGGTACAAATGCCAGGGAAGAAGTGCATGTTAGGCAATTAGCGCAAATCGTGTTACTGGTGTAACCTGTGAATTGCCCTGGTGTTACCGTGTATCCTGTGAATTGCCCTGGTGTTACCAGTGTAACCTGTGAATGGTAAGGCACAGTACTCTATTAGTGTAAGTATCGTAGTAGGCATTACTTTAGTAGTTGCACCAGTTGTGTAACATGCTACTTCCTTAGCTTTGGTACCAGTAAATTTGCAGTGTGCTGCCTGCGCATGGCAAATTTAACAAAAGTTAGTGCAAATTTGCTAAAAGTTAGTCCATTGTTCCAAACATTACTACCTTGTTTAGTCAGGACCAGCGAGCACCATATGTCTGAAACAAACATTTTGTCCACCATGTTGCTTTCACTGACGAGCCTCATTATGGCTCGTAACATTTGCCTTCTTTTCAATTTAGGTTTAGTTGAGCTTTAACTATTTCCAGTGTTCTCAAGCCTTAAATAACTTTGGTAAATCAACCCCATTGTTTCTGAAATGTTGCTCAGTAAGCGCAGCTGAGAATTTGTCAGCCTTATGCTGTCTATACGGATAAAATAGAATACCTTTTTTTTCAGCAAGGAATTATTGCCAACCCTAATGAACATGATCACCCAGTTTGTGTTAAAAAAACATTATCACTTCGTGAATACTCGATAATTCCTACCTTTTTAAACATCGCGTCGGGGTAATTGCCACAGAGTGTGTATTAATAGCAAGGCGCTAACTTAATTAAATGACCAAAGAGGAGCTGCAATCTTCGGCAGCCTCTGCAGTGGCAGCTAGGTGTTATTGACTGATCGTGGCTATAAATGGTATGTGGGTCGTACAAATTCAAGTAATTAGTCCCAATGCTGCTAGTTAGCCCCGGAGTTCTACAGATCATGTAAATTATGAGTGTTGCGAAAGTGAGGAGGATTGCAGCTTGACACCGTGACATTTGCTTAATGCTGTAAACTAGAATTAATATACTCGGCATTTGCATCCCGCTTTCAGCTACCACTGCAGAGCCTTTTTTTAAAGTTATATATATATATATATATATATATATATATATATATATGCATTTTATTTTCCTCCTACTGTAAGATGAACGGCGTGGCTTAATGGTAATTTAGGGAGTAGATGATAAAACATCATGAACGTATTGTGCACTTGTCACCCATCATGGAGACAAGGCTTTCATCAGGCACGTCCGGGGCTCCTGACATGTTAATAGAGGCATCAGAAGGTTACGGGTTATATTTAAATGATGTTCTCAGCCACTGGATCATTGACACTTTGGCTTCTACCTGCTAAAGTGCAAATTATAAATAACTGCTTTCTCAAAGGTGTTCATTATACCTCGTTGGGTCTTGTTATGGAAAATGCAAATGTAATTTAAACGTGTCAGCCTTTAGAATGAGCAATTACTTGTTCATTTCAGCGCATGTTTTATTGTCAGGGTAATAGCGAGCTTGTTTTTGTGCTCGTGTCTTCAGCACTTCTGTGAGGTACGTATGCTGAAGTAGAAGGAGACCTACATGGAGGTCCCAGGCAGAGACAGAAGATCTTCATGCTGGAAGGCAGAATGGAGCATTTCTTCCTATCTTGTGCCAGTCTGTGTGGAGATGTCTACACCTCCCTGCCTATCCGTCATCTAAATCTCTGTGCTGTTCCCTGACTGTCCGGATGATGTAGTGCGCAGCATTACACGATGATGCAAAATGTAACATAGTGATGGAGATGCTGCACTGCCGGTTACTGTATTCATTGGATGACTATGTAGCAGTCTTGGCATAGCATGCAGTGATATATACTGTATACTTACTTACTATCTGGAATCCCCACTTACCTGTAGGCAGCATTCCACTCTGGTCTTCTAATAGAGATCTGATCAATAAGAATAAAAAAGGGGTTTTTTTTTGTTAACATTACAGTATTTGTGACATTATTATTGATATAGTACAAGGAGAAATGGTTACCCTAAGGGCCCTTTTACACGTAAAGGGAACCTTAACTAAGGAGGGGGGGAGAGTTTAACTACCAGACCCCTGCAGAGGTCCTATGCCCTCGCTGGGATGAGCCGATCCTCCGGCCCCCCCGCAGCGAGCTAGCTTTGTGTCTGGCGAGTGGCCAGTCGGTGGGCCACTGCAGAAGATCGCTGTGTCCCGGTGTGGGCACAGGACATCTGCAGGGGTGGCAGTAAAAGCCCCAGGTGTGTTAAACTTTTTTTACCCCATTAGTTAAAAGATACCTGAGGTGACATGTGACATGATGAGATAGACATGGGTATGTACAGTGCCTAGCACACAAATAACTATACTGTGTTTCTTTTTTTTCTTTCTCTGTGTAACGATCGGTGTCAGCACACAGAGAGAATCTGATCATTGATGATCTGCAGAATCATCAATAATACAGATGTATACTTGATTATGGATGATCTGCAGAATCACCAATAATACAAGTATGACTAACCTCTGGACACCTAATAAAGTGTAAGTGTTTGGTGTAACTGTAGGCTATCTCCTGTGAGGCGGGAGATACAGGCAGCTCGGCCAAGAACCACCTGAGGGGCAGGTGGCCCTGGGAAGTGCAGGAACTATCTCCTTGAGAGAGGGAATAGTGAGAACCTGGCAACCAGGGATATCTAGAGATCAGATAACAGACTGTACTGCAGCCAGGGGACTCCAGGGTAAGAGGCCACTGGCTGCTAACAGGCCGGACTCTCTGAGGAGCGGGAGTCCTAGTTGCAACTGACACTTGGTGGAATTGTGTCACTGCTAGTACAGATAGACTGAGCAATCAAGGAGTGAGTGACAGCCTGGAAGGTCGGGCAGGCCAGGTCGGCAACACTCGAGCAGATAGGGTAAAGAGACAGAAGGCTGATTCAGTAACCGGGTACAGGCAGGGTCTGGTAACAGAATTGGAAGAACAAGGAAAGCTGCGCTGATGGAAACACAAAATCACATGGAGCGCTCTAAATAAACAATACTGTATGTTGTTATCAAATGTCACTCAAAAATCATTAGTAGCGCTCAAAGGCTTGATTCAAGAGAGGGAATTGAAAACAGTCACCATCCAGCCGCTTGGCAAGCATCAAACTGAATGTCCCAGGATTCAATAGGTTTCCTCACAGATCAGCCGACATGTTAGAGAAAGAAAATAAAAAGCACATAGCGTAATCCAGTAACACAAGTGTTGCCCGTCACCTACAGTGAACAACCACCTTGTGCTGGGACACAGTCCCCCTATGTGCCCGCACTCACCCGATCAGCCTCCAACAAATCCGGAGGTATGGATGTATAGCGTAGTCAGGGGATAGGATTCAAATCACCACGATCAGATTCTAAAACTCAAGAAAGCGCTGTATAGTGTAAAATCATTTAATGCTATAAAATTTAAAAAGTATCAAACTCACAAGCGTAAGTGATCAACAGGCATGTAATCACATAAGTGGATGCAGTCCCGGGTAGCCGCTCACATGCACACTGCCTCAGACCCTCACGTCCTGGACTTCCTGGTGCTCTCAATCACGTGACGTGGCTCCGCCCTATGCATTTCGTCATGAAAATGACTCATCAGGGGCTCACGTCACTCCGGCACCAGCAGCTCCTATAATCCCTTAGCCAAACCCTTCCATCAAGTTAGCCCCGCCTATCATAAAAACGGAATCCTCCGCATGCCTGCATGTCAGCGCTCACCCTGAAAGGGTCTGGTAACAGGTAGGCAGATATGCAGAGGTACCGAATCAGAAAGCAATAGAGAGGTCGACAGAGAAAATAGTCATAACAGAAATAGAGCAGAGTCCTAGTCTGAGGTGTGAGGTCCTTGGTCTCGACACCCAGGAACTAGTCTAAAGTATAACACAGCAATGACACAGTAATCCTAAGCTTGGGTGTGAGGTCCTTGGTCTCAACACCCCGGAACTAGTCTAACACAGCAATGACACAGTAATCCTAAGCTTGGGTGTGAGGTCCTTGGTCTCAACACCCAGGAACTGGTCTAAAGTATAACACAGCAATGACACAGTAATCCTAAGCTTGGGTGTGAGGTCCTTGGTCTCAACACCCCGGAACTGGTCTAAAGTATAACACAAGCGTAATCTGGCTAAGTGTGAATTTCCAGGTCCACCTGGTTCTAACACACTGTGGGATCTGAGTGAGGTCTGGGTGCTCACACGTAAGTATTCGCAACGGCAGACAACCTGAGACTGACCAGCAAGATCTATATATAGTGCAGCGCTCCTCAGCGCCGCCCAGCACCACTCAGCCAATCAATAACTGCGCTGGGATCAGCTGATCGACCTGATCAGCTGATCCCTCTCCTACTGGCATAAAGGTCCTGCCTCCCAGCGCGTGCGCGCGTAGCTCTCCATCTGTGTGCACTAGAAGGCTCAGCCAAACCAGACGCATGCTGCTGTGCGGAAACCGCCGGTCTGAACGCGGAGACAGCCGACCCGCTGCCAGACCGCGTGGCGACATCTCCGCAATCCATTACACTCTGCCTGAAAGAGTTAAATATCAGGTATGTAAGTGGCTGACTCAGTCCTGACTGAAGTGACTACAGTGTGACCCTCACTGATAAGAAATTTCAACTATAAAACACTTTGGCTTCTGAGAGCAGGAAAGAGATAAATCGGGCCAATAGTTCATACATTTTAGCTCCAGCATACTTCAATGAATGTGCCATTGAGCAAAAACAATAAAACAGTTAAAACTTAAAAAGTAGATTTAAACATAAAATAAAACTGGGGGGCGTGGTTACGCTATAGCGGAGTAAGACGTCTTGTACAGAGCTCCTGGCAAGAAGGCCACTAATCCCTTCCAAAAGAAGCATATTCTTCACATACCTGAACTAAAAATATGCCAGAGAGCTCCCGGGTGACGAGGAGCACGACGAAGAGACAGAGGAAGAGTAAGAAATCCTCAGGATCCGGTATTAGGAGGTTCCTTAGAGAGCTGAACACGGAGGAGGCCATGCTCTCCAAGATGGCGCAGAAATCTAACAAGCAGCCGCACGGAGCTGACGAAGAAAACATCCCTCCCGGACATACCTACTCTACCACCACGGAGATATCACAACAACAAGACGACATAGAGGCTCCGGGACCCATTTCGGCAGCAAATACTCCTCAAGCCGCGGAAAAGACTCGACACGCGGATCTGGGGTCGCACTCCCATCAGATACAAGGTGAGACTCCTAGCGCCCCACCCGCAGTCCCCTCACCACAGCCACGAAAAGGGAATACAGTTACCGCCCTGCCCGCTTCCCCACAGCCGGCTATGGGAGACGACCGATCCGCAGAGACAGCAATACTGCAAGCCCAAGGTGAGGCTCTCACTGCGGCCTACGCAGACCCCACGCCTCAGTCACGGAGAGGGACTCCCACACATAGTCAGGCCACGTCGCCTCAACAGGCCAGAGGAGTAACTCCCGTTGCCAATCGCATTAGCACCCCTGATCAAACAACATCAATGGGGCGAGAAGGGACTCCACCGGGAGTACAAGACAGGCGAGGAAATAACCAAAAAGCCTTTCAATCACCGGCCAGGGGTAGACACAAACAGCCAGGAGACCTGGATGGAGTAGCAGAGCTGAGGGATCAGATAAGAAATCTTCCAACAAAAGATGATCTGGCTGCCTTTGCAGAAAGAATAGAAAGATCGTTCAGAAAAGAGCTAGATGACTTACATAAAGATATATCTGCTATAGGTCACAGAGTGGTGGACATAGAAGATAAGCAAGAGGGAATGGAAACAAAGATGACCACTATCCTTAACAGGGTCTCCAAGCAAGATAAACAAATAGACTCTCTCCTAGGCCAACTAGATGACTATGAAAATAGATCCAGGCGACAAAATATAAGAATAAGAGGCCTCCCAGAAGCATCCAGAACAGAGGACTTAAAAACCACAATGATGGACATGTTTAACCTGGCTTTAGATCGCCCAGCGCAATCCAATATAGACATTGAAAGAGTCCATCGGGCCCTGGGCCCACGCAACCAAGACCCCGCTAGGCCCAGAGATATAATATGCCGCCTCCTCCGGTTCACTGATGTAGAGTCAATAATGAAAGCAATGAAAAGCAAGGAGCACATTATCTATGAAGGAGCAAATATAACTTTCTTCCCAGATCTGTCCAGAAGAACCCTCATGCAGAGGAGAGCAGTTAAACCGCTCTTAGTGGCCATCAGACAGAAGGAGGGAATGTATCGGTGGGGTTACCCATTTGCAGTGTTCTCCCCAGGCTCTTTTAGCCGGGTGCTCCACCCGGCTAGATTTGGTGACCACCCGGCTGTCATCGGCTCACCTCCTCACCTCCTCCTATGCTGTAAGCAGAGTTGCCCTGCATTTTCATCTCGACCCACCCGGCTACTTTTTCATGCCACCCGGCTACTATTTCATGCCACCCGGCTGGAAAAAAATTCTGGGGAGAACACTGCATTTGTCTTAATAGCAACAGTTGAGGGGGTCACAGCATTCTTACGCACAAAAGATGACCTCCCCAAATTCATCGAGGACCTAGATCTGCCTAACACAGATTTTGAAGATTGGAGAGTTCCGGCAGAGACCCCCCCACAACCTCAAAGAAACAGATGGCAATCGGCCGATACACGCAGAAAGCGAAACAGAGCAGAAGCTCAGGCATCAGGTGCCTCCTCGTCCAGTTCATGAGGAACAAACGGTATCCCAGTTAATTCTAAGCTTTGTTTTCCTAGTTTCATGCTCATCTCTTCTTTTTCCTCTTTTTTGTGGTTACTTATGAGCATCTCCTTTTACTACTCATAACATTCTATTGGTAGAGACAAGGAAAGTATGGAAAGGAACTCCTAGACAATTGCACCTATGCTACTATTTCAATTTATGCTATAGAGGAAAAGAAACTCTATTTCAATTGTATTTATCTGCATATGCTAGGACATTGGAAGAACTAACCTATACTTTTCCACAAAAGCCAATACATACATATAAGCTTATGTGATTTATAGAAGTGTAAGATGCGCTAAAAAGCAAATGCATACAGGTATTGTGATGTATAAATTAACCTGTTATTTTTTCCGCAGGAAGGGGCGCGCGTTGACTTGGGGCGTGGTTGGTTTGTTTGGGGGGGGACTCGCCCGTGTGGAGTCGAGGAAAAGCGTTTAGGCCGGAGAATTCACTTGGGTGACCTCCACACACCCCCCCTCCTCCCCCCGCCCCGCTCAATGTGCCTGCTATGTGGCTCTTAGCCGAAGGGATTAGAACCAAGACGACACTCCTCACAATATTTCCCCCGTGTAGGGTTCCTGCATCGGCAGGAGGAATTTCAGGGTTTAAAGATACCCATCTTATTCTGTACAACAGATTCATAGATACAGTTAACATGTTACATTTGGGTTACCTCAGGTTTATGGTTAATAAGATTAAGACATTGTTCCAATGGGTCCAGGGGCTATCCTCAGGGACAGACCTACTTATGAAGAAATGGCAGCTTTTAGGAAAATTAGGTTGCTGACATATAATGTCAGAGGATTATGCTCTCCTTGTAAAAGAGGAAGGTTGTGGACGGAAATCAAAAGATTGAACCCTCAGATCCTGTTTCTACAGGAAACATACTTTAAAGATGGTTGCATTCCACGACTCCCAAGACATTTATATGACAGATGGTTCTTTAATAATTCCCCTATCAGACGGGCTAAGGGAGTGGCAATAGCTTTGGCTAGAGGTTCCCCCCTTCAGGTGCTTGGGGTGGAACAGGATGGCTCAGGCAGATATATTTTTCTAAAAGCACAGCTGGGGACCAAAAAATTCACTTTTTCTAATATCTACACACCTAATGTTCACCAGGTTCCCTTTCTAAAACAAATACTTCACAAATTACAGGGTTTCAGGGAAGGGGTGCTAATACTTGGTGGAGACCTAAATATCATAAGTAGCCCTGCTCTAGATACCTCCTCAGGTTCCACCTCATTGACGCAAAAAGCAGTGAGGAATTTCTCCCAACTGATGAAACAAAACCATTTAATAGACTGCTGGAGATACTTACATCCGCTAGACAAGGAATTTTCTTATTACTCCCATATTCATGATCTATATACGAAAATAGATTCTCTGTGGATAGATCAATATCACCTGGGCCAAGTGCTAAAGGCGGAAGTGGAAAGTATTACAATCTCAGACCATGCATGTGTATGGATGGAATTAGAAATTTCGAATCACCGCCTAGGCACCGGCCACTGGAGGCTAAATGAAACCCTCTTTGACGAACTAGAAATAGTACAGAAAGTGGAGAAAGTGATTCAACACTATTTTGCAGAAAATGATCACCAGGAGGTATCTAAGAGCATCATTTGGGAAGCTCACAAAGCGGTTGTGAGAGGGGAATTAATATCACTGGGAGCATATAAAAAAAAGATAGAACAAGGCTGGATAATTAACACCCTAGAGAAGATAAGGGAATTGGAAAGATCCCATCAAATACAACCCACAAAAGCCAATTTATTGGCCCTGGAAACAGAAAAGAAAACCTTACTAAAAATTTTAGACTCAAAAACAAAGCAGAGACAGAGAAAGTGGTTTGCCAGTAGGTACGAGCATAGTAATAAATGCAGTAGACTATTAGCACAAAGCATCAGGAAAAAAAGAGAATCTAACTACACTCACAAGATTAAGAATAGGACAGGTAAACTGGAATTTCAAGCAGACAAAATAGCAAACATATTCCAAGAATATTACAAGGAGCTATATAATATCCAACAGGGGCAATCAGAGGAAAACATAGACCTTATTAGACAGAACATCCGGGAGTACCTTAAGAAAGTAGATATGCCAAAATGGACGGAGGAGTGGTGTGCAGCCTTAGAAGAAGATATTACAGTGGGAGAACTTAAAGAGACTCCGTAACAAAAATTGCATCCTGTTTTTTATCATCCTACATGTTCCAAAAGCTATTCTAATGTGTTCTGGCTAACTGCAGCACTTTCTACTATGACAGTCTCTGTAATAAATCAATGTATCTTTCCCCTGTTAGACTTGTCGGCCTGTGTCTGGAAGGCTGCCAAGTTCTTCAGTGTTGTGGTTCTGCTATGAACTCACCCTTTCTGGCCCCTCTATGCACACTGCCTGTGTGTTATTTAGATAAGAGAGAAGAGAGAAGCTGCTCTAATCAGCTGGATAAATCGTCCTCTGAGCTGGCTGGGCTTTCACATACTGAGGAATTACAAACAAGGGCAAAGCTGTTTGCAGGAAGAAAAGAGCAGCCTGAAACTTCAGTGCATGGGGGAAAGAAACACACAAATGATCTCTTGAGATTCAAAAGGAAGGTTGTATACAGCCTGCTTATGTATGGATGTATTTTCTATGTGTGGACATACTGTACATCAACCTACTTCCTGTTTTGGTGGCCATTTTGTTTGTTTACAAACAAACTTTTTAAAACTGTTTTTAACCACTTTTAATGCGGCGAGGAGCGGCGAAATTGTGACAGAGGGTAATAGGAGATGTCCCCTAACACACTGGTATGTTTACTTTTGAGCGATTTTAACAATACAGATTCTCTTTAAGGAAGCCCTCAAATCTACCCAGTCAGGGAAATCACCACGCCCAGTGGCGGCGCTACACTGGGGCTTACCCAGGCTTCAGCCCCAGCTGGCGACCTATCAGCCCCACCTAAAGCCCCCCCAGCAGGCACTGCAAGTTCTGTTCACACAGACAGGCAAAATAAGGAGGAGAAGGACTGTCTAGAGGAGGGCCTGGCTGACTGACAGTGATCAGTCTCCGCTCCGGCCCGCCCCGGGTCATAGATGCTGGCAGACACGCAGAGCAGCCCGCAAGGGTACGTTCATGGTGGGCTGCTGGCGACTGGCGTATACATTTGTGTCACGTGACGACGTCTGGCGTCACGTGACACGTGCAGCGCACTCGCCTCGCCCGCCCAGGCAGCTTCAGTTGCCGCCAACGGCCGAATAGGGAGCAGGCCTGCGTTACTGTGAGTGACTGGCTGCCAGCCAGAGCCAGCACTCACACCCCCCACGGACAGCACAGCAGACAGGCAGCATGCACAAAAGTCCGAGCCTCCAACTCTCCAAGGACTCGGTATAGTTGGACTGGAGGCAGCTCAGCAGCAGCAGCAGGAGGATTGGAGACTGAAGGTGGGTGGACAGCTGGCAATTTTTTTTCGCACCAGCCAGGTCAGAGGTGCCCTGGGGCCCCCAGCCCACCACCACCAACCAGGCCTGAGCTGCCCTGGGGGACCCCCAGCCTACCACCACCAGCCTGGCCTGAGCTTCTCTAGGGCCCCTACCCCACCACCATCCAGGCCTGAGCTCCCCTGGGGCCCCCAGCCCACCACCACCAACCAGGCCTAAGCTGCCCTGGGGGCCCCCAGCCCACCACCATCCAGGCCTGAGCTGCCCTGGGGCCCCCAGCCCACCACCACCAACCAGGCCTGAGCTGCCCTGGGGGGCCCCCAGCCCACCACCACCACCAGTCAGGCCTGAGCTGCCCTAGGGCCCCCAGCTCACCACCACCATCCAGGCCTGTGACCTTCAGCTCAGCCCACCAACAGTCAAGCCTGAGCTGCCCTGGGGCCCCCCATCCCACCACCACCAGCCAGGCCTAAGCTGCCCTGGGGGCCCCCAGCCCACCACCACCAACCAGGCCTAAGCTGCCCTGGGGGCCCCCAGCCCACCACCACCACCATCCAGGCCTGAGCTGCCCTGGGGCCCCCAGCCCACCACCACCAACCTGGCCTGAGCTGCCCTGGGGGGCCCCCAGCCCACCACCACCACCAGTCAGGCCTGAGCTGCCCTAGGGCCCCCAGCTCACCACCACCATCCAGGCCTGTGACCTTCAGCTCAGCCCACCAACAGTCAAGCCTGAGCTGCCCTGGGGCCCCCCATCCCACCACCACCAGCCAGGCCTTAGCTGCCCTGGGGCCCCCAGCCCACCACCACCAGCCTGGCTACATATACTGGGGACAGCTATACACCTGGCTACCTATGCTGGGGACACTGGCTGTCTGTCATTATGTGCATTTACTGGTGAAAAGTTGTCTCTTATGTGCATTTACTGGGGAAATGCTGTCTATCATTATGTGCATGAACTGGTGAAAAGTTGTCTCTTATGTGCATTTACTGGGGAAATGCAGTCTGTCATTACATGCATTAACTGGTGAAAAGTTGTCTCTTATGTGCATTTACTGGGGAAACGCTGTCTGTCATTATGTGCATTTACTGGTGAAAAGTTGTCTCTTATGTGCATTTACTGGGGAAATGCTGTCTGTCTCTTATGTGCATTTACTGGGGAAATGCTGTCTGTCATTATGTGCATTTACTGGTGAAAAGTTGTCTCTTATGTGCATTTACTGCGGAAATGCAGTCTGTCATTACGTGCATGAACTGGTGAAAAGTTGTCTCTTATGTGCATTTACTGGGGAAATGCTGTCTGTCTCTTATGTGCATTTACTGCGGAAATGCAGTTTGTCATTACGTGCATTTACTGGTGAAAAGTTGTCTCTTATGTGCATTTACTGGGGAAACGCTGTCTGTCATTATGTGCATTTACTGGTGAAAAGCTGACTCTTATGTGCATTTACTGGTGAAAGGCTATCTGTCATTATGTGCGTTTACTTCATTTTTTTTAATGTAACTACGTTAGCTGGTACAACTACATTAGTTAGCCCCGCCCACATGACGTCATGACCACGCCCAATTTTTCGCCGCGCTGCGCGCGGCACAACTTGACCCCCCCCCCACCAAGCCCGGCCTGCCAGCCCTTGTGCCCCCTTTGAGCCCCCCCAAAAATCTGAAGCTGGAGCCGCCACTGACCACGCCCTGATGGGCTAACTAAAAAATACTACACACAGTATGCGCGCCATCTCCTACTCCCGCTCTGTGCTGCACTAAATAGTTTAAAAGAAAGAGGCCATTTCCCCCCGCAAAGTATGGAAGCACATATAGTTCTCATACCTAAGGAAGGCAAGGACCCTTCTATATGCCAGAGCTACAGACCCATCTCTTTAATAAATATAGATGCGAAATTATTTGCAAAAATCTTGGCTAACAGGATTAAAACAGGCCTTCCGTCCCTAGTTCACCCTGATCAAGCTGGCTTTATTTTAGGTAGAGAGGCAAGAGATAACTCATATAAGGCCCTAAGTGTAATGCACTGGGCGCGCACTCACTCCAAACCACTTATTGTCCTATCAACGGACGCAGAAAAGGCTTTTGACAGGGTGAACTGGGGACTGATACAGATAACGCTGGAACATATTGGATTAGGCCCAGCCATGAGATCATGGATCGGTAGCCTATATCATAACCCATCTGCAAGAATTAGAGCAAACGGAGTGCTCTCCAACAGCTTTAAACTATCAAATGGCACTAGACAGGGCTGCCCCCTCTCCCCACTCCTGTTTGTACTTACACTAGAACCTTTTTTAAGGGGTATAAGATTAAACCAGGGGATAAAAGGGGTCAAAGTAGGGAACCAGCTGTGCAAACTCTCTGCATTTGCAGACGACATCCTGTTCTATCTCACAGAACCACAGACATCTCTGCCAAATCTTCTAGAAGAGTTTGAAAACTATGGGAAAATCTCAAATTTTAAAATTAACCTCAGCAAATCGGAATATCTGGGAATAGGAATGAACTCCATGGGGATGGAACAACTCCAAAGAGCTTTTCCCTTCACAGTATGAGAATCCACACTAAAATACCTGGGTATCCAATTGGTGGTTAACCCAGAAGATAATTATAACAAAAACTTCCTCTCTATTCTAAATATAATCGAGAAAGATTTGGACAAATGGTCAAACACTAGCCATACCTGGCTGGGCAGAGTAAATATATTGAAAATGAACATAATGCCGAGACTCCTGTTCCCAATGATGATGCTACCCATAGTCCTCCCCAAACACTTCTTCACCAGAATACGCTCTCTAATGATAAAGTTCATATGGAAAAATAGGAAACCACGGATCCCATACAACTTGATGATTAGGTCAAAAGACAAAGGAGGCTTAGGGGTCCCAGATGTAAAAACTTATTACAAAGCAATAGCACTAAATAGACTGGCAGACTTGCACTTCAATGAAGAGCAAAAGGGCTGGGTAAAAACAGAAAAAATACTAGCAGGAAGGAATCTGGCAGGGGCTACCTGGCTGAAAGCTAGGGAAAGGGGACTATCATTAGGAACCCCGCCCTGGATCAAAAATAACCTACGCCAGTGGGACCTATTAAACGCAAAATATCAGTGGGCTCCAGCCCCTTCCCCCCTACTCCCTCTAGAAGGATTCCCACATTTCCCACCAGGTTTAGAAAGGGTTTTTTTCAGGGAATGGAGGAAGACGAGGACTATAATGTTAGGACATTTTCTAGAAGGCAATATACTCAAGAGCCTTACCACTCTGAGACAGGAATATGGGATATTTCCTATGGATAGCTGGAGATACAATCAAATAAAACATTGGGCATCATCATTGGGAACCCTAGGACAAATAACAGACATGACTAGTTGGGAAAAGCTTTTTACTCAGAAAAACAAACCTCCCCATCTGATTTCCCTTGTCTATAAGCTTATTAGGGGAGAAATGTGTAATGGTAAACCGGTATGTTTGAGCAAATGGGAAAGAGATACAGGTCGTGTACTTACGGAAATAGAGACACAAAGAGTTCTCACCTTGGCGCATACGACCTCCATAAGTTCACATATCCAGGAAGGATCATATAAACTATTAGTGAGATGGTATAGAGTCCCCCAGTTTCTAGCCCGAATCTATGATTCTCAAGACCCTATGTGTTGGAGAGGATGCGGGGGAGAGGGCTCTCTGCTGCATCTGTTTTGGGAATGCCCTAATATTCAACCCTTCTGGATAAAAGTAATTTCTATAGTAAAGGAAGTGACGGGAGTGGAGTTAGAACTAACCCCCTGGCACGTTTTCTTTCATCTAAGCCCACTGACTATTAAACAATATAAAAAAACGGTGATCCCCTTCCTTCTAGATGCAGCGAAGGGCTTGATCCCTCCTTTATGGAAGACTTCATCCCTACCAACGATTGAGAACTGGTTCACAAGGGTAAACAGATTACAGGAGGCAGAAGAAACCATTATGTCAGGAAGAGACAAATTTAATAAATATAAGACGATTTGGTTACCCTGGATACTATATCAGGACTCGGAACAATATAAAGAAGCCATAAAAGAGAGTACATGATACAGCTACAGGGCTATTAACAAGGAGATATCTGAATAGAACATAGATATGCCTATCTTTAGTAACTATCTGAGGAGATCCGACCCATTGAAGGAACAATGTCGACGTTACTGTTTCTATTATTATTATTTTTCATAAATGTAACAATTTTAAAACATAGAGTATCTAAAATTAAAGTGACATCTAGCAATGGATCACTATGTAAGAAAGAGATGTAATTAGCTTTGATAAATTCTTGTCATCTGCATATCTTAGACCCTTTGCAACTTTACATTCTGCTGTTTCCATTGTTACATTTGAAAAATTGTTTGAAAATAAAAATTACATTAAAAAAAATAAAATTAAAAAAAAATAAAACTGTGGAATATCTTAAAAAGTCATTTTAAGGAGAAGGAAGATAAATACAATCGTTTATTTCATTCGTTTATTTTTGCCTCGGGTGTCCTTTAAGGTTCACTTTAATGCATTGCGTTTTAATGTGCTTTTTTCTCCATAGCATTGTGAAAAAGCTTCAGTTTTTCAGCATATAGTGTGAAAGAGGCCATAGGGAAACATGGACAATGGACTGCACATCAGTTGTCCTTTCAGTTACAACCGACAGCAACTGATTAGTGTAAAATAGCCCTCATGGCTCTTTTACACTATACACTGAAAAACTGATGTTTTTGAATATTCCATAGCGGAGCATTATGAAAAAGCTGTCAGCTAAAATGCGCATCAGTTGTCCAAGCAACTTATTTTGTGTAAAGGAATTATAAGGAGAAAAAGACTGTATCAGAAATAAATATTTTCATCATACGCTATATAAGAAACTTACTTTGAGTATTGTAATAAGCAGGATAATTAACACAATTTATTTTTTGTATCATTATTATTATTATTTATTCATATACTGTTGACATTTGCCTTACAGTGTACATATTCGTGTCACTAACTGTCCCTCAGAGGAACTCAGTCTTAACTCCTACTATAGTCATAGTCTAATGTCATTACCATTGCTTAAGGTCAACAGTATTTGGCTTTACTTGTAACAGCATTTTTGGGAAAATAGGTGGAAACCAAAGAGCATGGAAGAAACCCATGTAACATGGGGAGAATATTCAAACTCAATACACATAGTGACCAGACTGGAAATTAAACCAAGGAATTTTTTTTTGTTTGGTTGTGTTCCCGTTTTGCCTTTTCTTCCATTCTAAAATGCATGGAATGTAAAATCTTTTGGGGGAAAATATCACCCCACAAAGTACTGTATATATTCGCGTATAAGCCTAATTTTTCACCACCAAAAAATGTGCTGAAAAGTTATAACCTCGGTTTATATGTGAGTCAATGGAGCAGAATGGATGGTGAAGCAGGTTTTGTTACTAGCAGAGGAGCATAAAGATCGTGCACTAGTGATTCTACTCTTGCCAGCTGGCTCCCTGCAGTGTTCCTGTAGAAAGGAATAAGAACATGTTTGGGGTTTTCTATTGTTGTCTACATCTTCAGTTTAGTTGTGTATCCCCTAATTTTCTTTATATAGGACCTTCAGGGCTTTATTATGAACCCACAGGGCCATAGGGACAAGAAATAATAAAAACATCATGGGATGTGTAACTTTACAAAGCTTTGAGGGGGTGTCCAAATAAAAGTTTTTGAATGGGGATGTTGTCTCTCGGGCTATGCATAATCTCGATGTTCCCTCTCTCAAGTGAACAGATAAGGTTTTTTTTTTCCAGATCTCTGTTAGTTTACCTGCGCTTCAAAAAATGAAAGTGTTACTGACGTTGTATTGTCTTCACTGTGCTGCATACAACATGTACACATGTGGTATATACAGTGGCGTACCTAGGGCATTTGGCACCCGGTGCTGGGTATTAAAAGACACACACCCCCTAAAAAATGGGCGTGGCCACAACCTGCGGTGTGCTTCGCAGCAAAAAAATGGGCGTGGTCATGACCAGATGAGGGCGGAGCTAACTGTATTTTAAAGTATTAGCTAGTACAGTTTCCCCCAGTATAGCTGCCCCCAGTGGAGCTAGTACAGTTTCCCCCAGTATAGCTGCCCCCAGTGGAGCTAGTACAGTTTCCCCCAGTATAGCTGACCCCAGTGGAGCTAGTATAGTTGCCCCCAGTGGAGCTAGTATAGTTGCCCCCAGTATAGCTAGTTTAGTTGCCCCCAGTATAGCTAGTTTAGTTGCCCCCAGTATAGCTAGTTTAGTTGCCCCCAGTGTAGCTAGTATATTTGCCCCCAGTGTAGCTAGTATATTTGCCCCAGTATAGCTAGTATAGCTGCCCCCAGTATAGCTAGTATAGCTGCCCCCAGTATAGCTAGTATAGCTACCCCCAGTATAGCTAGTTTAGTTGCCCCCAGTATAGCTGCCCCCAGTATAGCTAGTATAGCTGCCCCCAGAATAGCTAGTATAGCTGCCCCCAGTATAGCTGCCCCCAGTATAGCTAGTATAGCTGCCCCCAGTATAGCTAGTATAGCTGCCCCCAGTATAGCTAGTATAGCTGCCCCCCAGTATAGCTAGTACAGCTGCCCCCAGTATAGCTGCCCCCAGTATAGCTAGTATAGCTGCCCCCAGTATAGCTAGTATAGTTGCCCCCAGTATAGCTGCCCCCAGTATAGCTAGTATAGCTGCCCCCAGTATAGCTAGTATAGCTGCCCCCAGTATAGCTGCCCCCAGTATAGCTAGTATAGCTAGTATAGCTGCCCCCAGTATAGCTAGTATAGCTGCCCCCAGTATAGCTAGTATAGCTGCCCCCCAGTATAGCTAGTATAGCTGCCCCCGAGTATAGCTGCCCCCAGTATAGCTAGTTTAGTTGCCCCCAGTATAGCCAGTACAGTTGCCCCCAGAATAGCTAGTATAATTGCCCCCAGAATAGCAAGTATAATTGCCCCCAGAATAGCTAGTATAATTGCCCCCAGTATAGTTGCCCCCAGTATAGCTAGTTTAGTTGCCCCCAGTGTGAGGAAAGCCTGGAAGGAGGGGTGGCGGGGAGGGACCTCCCTCACCTGGGTCCCCTCCTTCTGGCGCTTCCCCCTCCTAATTAGCAGCAGCGGGCAGGAGCGGCGAAGAAGACTCACTCACCTGCTCCTGGCGATACCGGCGGCGCATAGCGTCATCCTCACGCGACGCTGGTCTCCGACTTCTCTGTTGCTCACTGTGCTTCCGCCAATCAGGAAGCACAGTGAGCGGTGGAGAAGGCGGAGACCAGCGTCACGGGACGATGACGCTATTTGCCATCGCCTGGAACGCGGGAAGGAGGTGAGTAAGTCCTCTTGCCCGCTGCTACTAATTAGGAGGGGGAAGCGCCAGAAGGAGGGGACCCAGGTGAGGGAGGTGGGGGGTCCGGCCCCCTCCCCGCCGCTTTCCCCGCCACCCCTCTTTTCCGTGCTGCTTCCCCCTCCTGTCCTGCACAGGCCTCTGTGGGAGGCCTTGATGACACCCCCTGGGGCGCCCGACACCCGGTGCGGGGCGCCCCCTGCCGCCCTATGGTAGGGACGCTACTGGGTATATAACACTTAGATACATATAAAATATGTTATTATTATTATTATTATTATTAAGTATTTACATAGTGCCAACATCTTCTGCAGTGTCTTACAGAGTATATAGTCATGTCCTTAAAGGTCCCATACACATTGATTTTCCAGGCAGATTTGGCCAAAAGACGATTGGAAGTATCTATCAAACCAGATGGAAGATTAAGGTTGATTGTGGGTTGGGTATGAAAGGCGGTAGATTGACGGCCCATAAGCACTGCATGGAACAGTGCAACGCCACAGTTTGATTTGATTTTCAGTAGGTTCTCTGCTGGTATCTCTGGAAAATCTATATGTGGTGTGTGGTAGGAATCCATTCCTCTATGAATCGTTCTGATCATAGAGAAATATATTGTTGTGCCACATTGGGTGGCAATCTATAAGTGTATGGGTACACTTGAGGACCTCACAATCAAATCCCAACCACTCATCTTGTGAAATGTCCCTTAAAGAGACACTGAAGCGAAAAAACATTTATGATATAATGAATTGTATGTGTAATACGGATAATTACTAGAACATTGGTAGCAAAAAAAAATATTCTCATATTTTTTTTTCAGTTATATAGTGTTTTTTATAACATGGCATCATTTGCAGTTTACACACTACTTAGCATTCTAAATGTTTTTACAGAACAGGCAGTGAACTTTTGACGTGTCCTGAACTATTTTCTGCAAAAGAAAAACACAATACAGCTGAGATAACCTATTAGAAGTCAGAGCTCACTTTCACAGTCCTAAGGGCTCGTTTCCACTATCGCGTATTCGCATGCGTCCAACGCATGCGGATTCGCACATGTAATGCAAGTGGATGGGCCTGTTTCCACAGTAGCGTTGTTGAGGTGCGTTTTTTTCAGCTGTGAAAAAACGCACAAAAGAGCCATAGAATTCACCTGCGAGTGGAATGCATGCGAATCGCATGCAATGTATTTAATAGGGAAATCGCATGTGTTTTCCCCATGCGTTTTTTGCTGCGAATTCGCATAGGTACCAATGTAAATTCACACAGGCAGTGACATGGTTAAAATCGCATATACCCTCACCTATGCGAATTCGCGGCAAAAATGCATGGGGATTCGCATCCGCATGCGATTTCATCAGCGGTGGAATCCAGGCGATTCCGCACCGCAATAGTGGAAACGAGCCCTCAAACTCAATGGCTATTTGCATAGATAACAACTGGAGTTTCTTAACTCTTCCTGTACTAGAAACAAATGTTAGACTTATGTCTCTTTTCGCTTCAGTGTCTCTTTAACCACTTGAGGACCACAGTCTTTCCATATGCCTCCATGGCAGCATACATCTGGGTTAAGCCCCACCCCTACCAATTAACAGGACCTTAGCTATAAAAGAAAGTGACCCCTAGCGAGCAGCATTCTCATTTTTGTCCTCACCTCCGAACAGGTTCCTTAGTGTTTCATCGCTATTTATTTTTATTTTACTCTTACCTCGCCGACATTCCTGCGGCGTTCCGGCCAGGTTCAGCCTCTCCTGGTCGCAGCCCTGTTGTCATGACTAAATGTCAAATTATTCAGGGACCTTATATCTGGGGTGATGGTGGGAGCTTGATCTAAATGATCTTTTCCCCCCTTTATGGCTGCTCTGCATGACTTAAATACGATTGCAGAGCACAGTGTGATCCTTCTCACCTTTTTTTTTTTTTCTTCCTGTTTGCTGTCTGCAGTTGCACAGGTTAGTGGTGCATAGTTCAGCTTCTCCTGCTGGGTGTTTGGTGCTGCTGAGTGTTCAGTGTGATCCCTCTCACCTGTATCTCTTGCTCTGTCTGCTGACTGCTCAGGCTCCATTATGTGAGGCATAGTTCAGCCTCTCCAGGTCCTGCAGCGTCTCCCTGCTTCCCATCTCACAGTGAAAGGCTCTGAAGCACATGGCTTAGAGTGCATTCCAGCTTGGAAAGCACAGCCATCAGACCAGGAAGTGTTTGCAGTAACTGCTCTCCAATCCCTGCTCTGGACACAGCAGAGATCTCCTCACAGCTGAGCTCTCCTCCCCTCCTCTCACAAGGTTGGATACACACTGGACTGTGTTGGCTGCAACACTACCTGCCTCTATGTCTGGCTTAAAGGTAAAGGCACTATTATTTGCTGTCCCTCAGATGTAAATGCATCTCAAGCTGCAGGAGGAGGTAAGTTATTCCAAGTATCTTGCTAGCACTATGTACTATATTTTATCATCTGCCATTCTCATTATAAACAGTTATATGAACAGTATTGTGTACTATGTGCAATATAAATGACATAGCATTCCTTGCATGAAAGTATTATCTGATTTCTTATTTTTCTGCTACGTTTCATGTACCTCTTATCTTACTTATTTCATCTCTTGCGGTCCGTTGGACTGCATTCTGGATCACACTGTACCAGAAACAGATAATTCTAAGGTCAATAGGTAAGAGTCATACAGGTAAGTGACCTTGCTTTTTTACAAAAAAAAAGAGAGCACACCTTCCATAAATGGGCTGTACATTTTTAGATACAAGCCCAGAAAGAAGAGAACAAAGGAGGGCAAGTTCCCACCACAGTTCTAGGACATTAGTTCTTTGTCATCGTTTGAGATCCTGCTTTAGATCTTTATATCATCACTCAGAATCCTGCTAAAGGAGCAGGTAAATAATCTGCCTGAGAACTGGAGGATCAGGTCCCAGTTAAAGGCACCATAGCCCCCCAGATTGCGGGGCTTGTGGCGACAGAACCATGCCAGGGAAATCAGTAAAGTAGATCTGTTTCCACCAGATGGGAAAAGAGCCAGAGTTCCACCAGATGCACACATCCAAGATGATAAAGCAGGCTGTCCAGGAATCAATGGACTCCTATGAAGGCTCTTTGGTCCCCAAGCATCCTCCCAGCAAATCAATGAAGATACTGAATATCCTCAATCATGTATGGTTTAGCATGAATCCAATGAGAGTGAGCATACAGATATCTGGTTTATATTTCTCCTTTATCCAAACCATCTGTGAAGCCATTCACTGGGAAGAGGAAACCCTTCTCCAGGCTAAGAAACGTCTGAAATAATTATCATTCTCCTTTCCTGTCTTGAAAGAGATCAAATAAAGATGAATGGGAAAAGGTAAGGAGAAAGTCCTTCCTGAAAAAGCAGACTTTCCAAACATCATCCTTTTTCTTCAAGAAAATTCTCCAGCCTTAGTGTTCGCTTCCATGGTGGACATGTCAGTCATGTGTCTTGCATGCCATGTAAGGTTAAAAAGTCTTGATTACTTTTTAAGATGTCCTACACCATTAACTTGATATAGATTTAAAGATGGTGTATACCACTACTGGAGGGGCATGTAAACCAGCCCTGGCTCTATCTTCAGTTGCCACGAAAGTGGACAAGGATTCTGATTCTATCCTGGCAGCTTAGAGAACTTTCATATTGTCTCTAAGTTTATTAGGGAAGCGGCTATAGATTTTGTCCAGTCCACTTAATATGCCAGGCTTTTTGCATGACAGTGAATTGGCCTGTTAAAAAAAGCTGATCCCAGCTTCCAACAAAATGTGTTTAAAATTCTGTTTGATGGAAGAAATCTTTTTAGTAACAAGTTGGATCTGGCAACCAACAGTCACCAAGGCTGGTATTATACCAGAGGAGAGAAGACATTGCAGAAGGAAAGACCAGACCATAGGAATTGTCAAACTTCACATTCTAATCTCCATAAGCTCACAGAGCAGCCAGCGCAGAGTCCTTTTGGCAATTCTGAAGTCCAGATTGTAGCTGCAAGACTTCAGCAGTTCCATATTATCTGGACAAAAACAATAAAGGACGAGTGGGCCACAGATACAGAGTAGTTTGGTTTTTCTTGGATGTGCAAGTTCACTCCACCACTCAGTCACTTTGTCTTTACAGAGACCTGCTCTTTTACATTCATGACTCTTTGCAGAAAACGGCTGTTATGTTGGTTCCAGAAGAGGAGCGCTTTCAGGAAGTCTACTCTCCTCTCTTCATTGTAAAGAAGTCAGGTGATCTGCGTTCAGTACTGGATCGGAAATTCCTAAATCTTCATCTTTCTGAAAACATTCAAGATGGAGTTACAACAAATGAATGGACCAGCCATTCCCTTACAGAACTGAATATATTCAATAGACTTGGCAGATACATTCATTATTTCAAATTTCTTTCCACCATTCAGTTGGTAACATTCTTCTCCAGTAACCATCCTCCTTCTCGACATTATCACAGCCATGACAACCTTTTTTGGTACTAGTGTGTCTGGTGGCTCAGTTGAGAAAGCAAAGTTAGGACTTTATCACTATTTAGACAATCTTTTGTTGCTAGCCTCAGATCCCAAGGCTCTACTGTGTTAGCAACAGATTCTTCTTCAAACACTGTCTGTCTTTGGCTGGTTAACAAACAAGGAGGAAAGCCACCTCACTCCTTCTGAGGACCTAATCTTTCCGGGAGCAAGATTCCAATCTATATCCAATGCAGTAACCAGATGAGAAAATTGCTGGCAAAAGTTTGCGAGTGCTAATTATCATACTATATTCATTAATCAAGGTGTTGTATACACCTCCTGGGCACTTCGTCATCTACAATCCAGATGGTCAAATGGGTTCACTGGCACATCTGCCCATTCCAACTAGGATTTCTCCATCAATGAAACCACCAGAGTTACTCTCAGACCATCCTTCTCACTCGCACGATGAGACTGTCTGCGGTGGTGGCTAAACACAAGCTCAACAACTATTAACCAATCATTTACCCATAACTCATAAAAATGCAAGCATGGTTTAACATGTCTACAGGTTGTATTAGCCTAGGTAAAATAGTCAAAACAAAGCTGATCGATCACTGCAAAAATACTCAAACTCAGGGTGGCTTATATGGTGCTTCAGACCTTCAGCCATCACTGGGATGAGACGTCAGTCTTTGATATCAGGTAGCAGAGGGACACAAGGAGTCTGTTCCTCATGTTAGAGGTCAGCAATATTATCTCCAGTGCAGAGAGCAATCTCTGCAGCATCATGGCAGTATAACTCAGGGCCTCGGAACTCTGCGGCAGATTTTCTCAATCAAGGGGACTGAGGCAATAGCTTGTGGCCACTCAATAAAATATATCCAGAGTGATCTGTGACCATTGGGTAGGTGGACCTGATGGCAACCTACATCAACTAAATGCCAGCTCGAGGAGATTCACCCCCACATTCAAGGGCTCAGAGTGCTCTGGCAACACCTGAAATTTCTCAATGGTCTCTGTTTTTTTCCTCCAACTCCACTTATCTTCAAAATTCTGAGGAGACTCCTCCTAGAACAAGTGGTACTCCTGGAGGTGGGTCCATTTTGGCCATGCCATGCCAGCCATGAGTCCCTCTAATTTGGAGCCTGAAGTTGGAACCTCCTATTCCTCTTCCAGTCAGACCAAACCTCCTGTCCCAGGACTCAATTTATCATCTGTCTCCTCAATCCCTTAATTTAATGTCTTAAGGATTGTGGGAGGAAGCTTAGAGACCTGGTAAACTCAGAATCATTGATAAAACTACCACAAACTGGAAAATATTTTTTCACAATTGCTCTGGTAAATAATTTTGATCCAATGGCTCCACCAGCACAACATATTCTTAGCTTCCTCCAGATTGGCCTAGAAAAACAATTGGCTCGCACTCTCAAAGTGCAGGTTTCTGCTATCTCTGCTTTGACGGATCACTGCTGGGTCTCTCACCCTCTAATAGTGCAATTTATGAAGGCTGCCACCAAAAACAAGCATCCTAATTGCAACCTTTTTCCAAAGTGGGTACTGCGCAGGTTCTCAGTTACCTAGCAAAACCTCTTTTTGACCCAGTGGAAGACTGCATAGTTCTTAACCTTAAGAACTATGCCTCTAGTCGCTATCTCTTCGGACAGAAGAGTTTCCGAGCTCCAGGATCTAGGGGCTCATTCTTGACATTCTACTCAGTAGTTTTGAGACCACTACAGCATTTCACTTCCGGGCTTCCCTTTAATCAGGATCGGACAGTGCCATCTTTTATGGATACAAATTCCTCTGATCTGCATGTTCTAGATGTTGCAAGAACACTTAGAGCCTATGTGAATGTAACAAGGGAGCTTCAGGAAATCAGAACAGCTCTTCATAATTCCATCAGGTCTGAGAAAGAACCAGCTAACATCAAACTCAAAAGATCTCTTCATGGCTCAAATTAATCAACAAAGCCTTTTATTAAGGCTAGCCTATTATCAGGGTTTTTTGACCTTGTCCCTCTGGGTGGCATCACAGTGCACTCTTCTCAGCTGTCCCCTGTGCCACCTTCGCTATCCGGGCAAAGATTCACCAGGCTGCCAACTGGTCCTCTGTCCATACTTTCATTGCCCATTTCAGAGTCAATCCAGCAGCCTCTGCTTCAGTTTAATTTAGAAAGAAAGCTATTTCTAAATCTGTTAAAGCCTTAATTTAAATTATTTTTGGTCAGCAAGTCTTGTCCCACCCTTACTTTTTTCTGCTAGTTAGATCCCATATGTATGCTGCCATAGAGGCATATGGAAAACGGAAAATTGTATACTCACCTAACGATCATTTTCCTTTCCATGTGCATCCATGGCAGCATAGGGATTTCCCTCCCTCTCCTTTTGTTGACTTTTTGCTGTTCTCCGATTCGGCTAGTCAATGAGAATGCTGCTCGCTAGGGGTCACTTTCTTTTATAGCTAAGGTCCTGTTAATTGGTAGGGGTGGGGCTTAACCCATATGTATGCTGCCATGGATGCACATGGAAAGGAAAATTACCGTTAGGTGAGTATACAATTTTCCGTTTTCTACCCCTTAAGGACCAGAGCCTTTTTTTCCATTCAGACCACTGCAGATTTAACGGTTTATTGCTGAGTTATACAACCTACTATCTAAATGAATTTTCCCTCCTTTTCTTGTCACTAATACAGCTTTCTTTTGGTGCTATTTGATTGCTGCTGCGATTTTTAGTTTTTATTATATTCATCAAAAAAGACATGAATTTTGTAAAAAAAAAAAATTATTTTTTAACTTTCTGTGATAAAATTTGTCAAATAAAGTAAAATTTCTGTATACATTTCTGTCCAGATTTATTGTGCTACATGTCTTTGATAAAAAAAAAACAAAAAAAAAATTCAGTGTATATTTATTGGTTTGGGTAAAAGTTATAGAGTCTATGGTGCAAAAAGTGAATTTTCCCATTTTGAAGCATCTCCGACTTTTCTGAGCACCTGTCAGGTTTCATGAGGTGCTAGAATTCCAGGATAGTATAAATACCCCCCAAATGACCCTATTTTGGAAAGAAGACATCTCGAAGTATTCACTGAGAGGCATGGTGAGTTCGTAGAAGATTTTATTGTCTGTCACAAGTTAGCGGAAAATGAAAAGTTCATATACGCTCTACCCCCCTCACCTCCAGCTAGTCGGTGCAGGATCTGGGAAGCCAAACCAATCCAAGAGTACAAGCAAAGAAGGATCCGCAGGCCAGACCAGGTACAAGAAAAAAGCTGAAAAATGTTATTTGAAAAGTTCCACAAAAACAGTGCAATAAATGGAAGACAGGATAAGCTAACGTGTGTCGGTCGTCCTACAATCTGCCCTTAGTCATAGCTTAGCGGAAAATGACACTTTGAGACAAAAAAAAAAAGTTTCCATTTCTTCTAACTTGTGACAAAAAAAATGAAATCTGCCACGGACTCACCATGCCCCTCTCTGAATACCTTGAAGTGTCTACTTTCCAAAATGGGGTCATTTGTGAGGTGTGTTTACTGTCCTGACATTTTGGGGGGTGCTAAATTGTAAGTACCCCTGTAAAGCCTAACGGTGCTCATTGGACTTTGGGCCCCTTAGCGCAGTTAGGCTGCAAAATAGTGCCACACATGTGGTATTGCCGTACTCAGGAGAAGTAGTATAATGTGTTTTGGGGTGTATTTTTACACATACCCATGCTGGGTGGGAGAAATATCTCTGTAAATGACAATGTTTTGATTTTTTTTTTTTACACACAATTGTCCATTTACAGAGAGATTTCTCTCACCCAGCATGGGTATGTGTGAAAATACACCCTAAAACACATTATACTACTTCTCCTGAGTACAGCGATACCACATGTGTGGCACTTTTTTGCACCCTAACTGCGCTAAGGGGCCCAAAGTCCAATGAGTACCTTTAGGATTTCACAAGTCGTTTTGAGACATTTGGTTTCAAGACTACACCTCACGGTTTAGGGCCCCTAAAATGCCAGGGCAGTTTAGGAACCCCTCAAGTGACCCCATTTTAGAAAGACAACACCACAAGGTATTCTGTTAGGAGTATGGTGAGTTCATAGAAGATTTTTTTTTTGTCACAAGTTAGCGTAAATTGACACTTTGTGAAAAAAAACAATAAAAATCAATTTCCGCTAACTTGTTACAAAAAATAAAATCTTCTATGAACTCACCATACCCCTAACGGAATACCTTGGGGTGTCTTCTTTCTAAAATAGGGTCATTAGTGGGGTTCCTATACTCCCCTGGCATTTTAGGGGCCCTAAACCATGAGGAGTAGTCTTAAAACCAAATTTCTCAAAATGACCTGTGAAATCCTAAAGGTACTCATTGGACTTTGGGCCCCTTAGTGCAGTTAGGGTGCAAAAAAGTGCTACACATGTGGTACCGACGTTCTCAGGAGAAGTAGTATAATGTGTTTTGTGGTGTATTTTTACATATACCCATGCTGGGTGGGAGAAATATATCTGTAAATGACAATTTTTTGATTTTTTTTACACACAATTGTCTATTTACAGAGATATTTCTCCCACCCAGCATGGGTATGTGTAAAAATACACCACAAAACACATTATACTACTTCTCCTGAGTATGGTGATACCACATGTGTGGCACTTTTTTGCACCATAACTGCGCTAAGGGGCCCAACATCCTATGAGTACCTTTAAGATTTCAAAGATCATTTTGAGGCATTTGGTTTCTAGACTACTCCTCACGGTTTAGGGCCCCTAAAATGCCAGGGCAGTATAGGAACCCCACAAGTGACCCCATTTTAGAAAGAAGACACCCCAAGGTATTCCGTTAGTAGTATGGTGAGTTTATAGAAGATTTTATTTTTTGTCAGTTAGCGGAAATTGATTTTTTTTTTCTTCACAAAGTGTCATTTTCCACTAACTTGTGACAAAAAAATAAAAACTTCTATGAACTCATTATACTACTAACGGAATATCTTGGGGTGTCTTCTTTCTAAAATGGGGTCACTTGTGGGGTTCCTACAATACCCTGGCATTTTAGGGGCCCTAAACCGTGAGGAGTAGTCTGGAAAGCAAATGCCTCAAAATGACCTGTGAATAGGACGTTGGGCCCCTTAGCGCACCTAGACTGCAAAAAAGTATCACACGTGGTATCGCCGTACTCAGGAGAAGTAGTATAATGTGTTTTAGGGTGTATTTTTACACATACCCATGCTAGGTGGGAGAAATATCTCTGTAAATGGACAATTGTGTGTATAAAATCAAAAAATTGTCATTTACAGAGATATTTCTCCCACCCAGCATGGGTATGTGTAAAAATACACCCCAAAACACATTATACTACTTCTCCTGAGTACGGCGATACCACATATGTGATACTTTTTTGCAGCCTAGGTGCGCTAAGGGGCCCAACGTCCTATTCACGGGTCATTTTGAGGCATTTGGTTTCTAGACTACTCACAGTTTAGGGCCCCTAAAATGCCAGGGCAGTATAGAAACCCCACAAGTGACCTCATTTTAGAAAGAAGACACCCCAAGGTATTCTGTTAGGTGTATGGTGAGTTCATAGAAGGTTTTATTTTTTGTCACAAGTTAGTGGAAAATGACACTTTGTGAAAAAAACAATAAAAATCAATTTCCGCTAACTTTTGACAAAAAATAAAATCTTCTATGGACTCGTCATACACCTAACGGAATACCTTGGGGTGTCTTTTTTTCTAAAATGGGGTCACTTGTGGGGTTCCTATACTGCCCTGGCATTTTAGGGGCCCAAAACCGTGAGGAGTAGTCTGGAAACCAAATGCCTCAAAATGACTGTTCAGGGGTATAAGCATCTGCAAATTTTGATGACAGGTGGTCTATGAGGGGGCGAATTTTGTGGAACCGGTCATAAGCAGGGTGGCCTCTTAGATGACAGGTTGTATTGGACCTGATCTGATGGATAGGAGTGCTAGGGGGTGACAGGAGGTGATTGATGGGTGTCTCAGGGGGTGATTTGAGGGGAAAATAGATGCAATAAATGCACTGGGGAGGTGATCAGAAGGGGGTCTGAGGGGGATCTGAGGGTTTGGCTGAGTGATCAGGAGCCCACACGGGGCAAATTAGGGCCTGATCTGATGGGTAGGTGTGCTAGGGGGTGACAGGTGGTGACAGGAGGTGATACATGTGTGTCTCAAGGTGTGATTAGAGGGGGGAATAGATGCAAGCAATGCACTGGCGAGGTGATCAGGGCTGGGGTCTGAGGGCATTCTGAGGGTGTGGGCGGGTGATTGAGTGCCCTAGGGGCAGATAGAGGTCTAATCTGATGGTAGCAGTGACAGGGGGTGATTGATGGGTAATTAGTGGGTGTTTAGGGTAGAGAACAGATGTAAACACTGCACTTGGGAGGTGATCGGACGTCGGATCTGCGGGCGATCTATTGGTGTGGGTGGGTGATCAGATTGCCCGCAAGGGGCAGGTTAGGGGCTGATTGATGGGTGGCAGTGACAGGGGGTGACAGGGGGTGATTGATGGGTGATTGACAGGTGATCAGTGGGTTATTACAGCGAAGAACAGATGTAAATAATGCACTGGCGAATTGATAAGGGGGGGTCTGAGGGCTTTCTGAGCATGTGGGCGGTTGATTAGGTGCCCACAAGGGGCAGATTAGGGTCTAATCTGATGGGTAACAGTGACAGGTCGTGATAGGGGGTGATTGATGGGTGATTGATGGGTAATTAGTGGGTGTTCAGAGGAGAGAACAGATGTAAACAATGCACTTGGGAGGTGATCTGATGTCTGGTCTGCGGGCGATCTGATGGTGTGGGTGGGTGATCAGATTGCCCGCAAGGGGCAGGTTAGGGGCTGATTGATGGGTGGCAGTGACAGGTGATGACAGGGGGTGATTGATGGGTGATTGACAGGTGATTGACAGGTGATCAGTGGGTTATTACAGGGAAGATCAGATGTAAATAATGCACTGGCGAATTGATAAGGGGGGGTCTGAGGGCAATCTGAGCGTGTGGGCGGGTGATTGGGTGCCCGCAAGGGGCAGATTAGGGTCTAATCTGATGGGTAACAGTGACAGGTGGTGATAGGGTGTGATTGATGGGTGATTGATGGGTAATTAGTGGGTGTTTAGAGGAGAGAACAGATGTAAACAATACACTTGGGAGGTGATCTGATGTCGGGTCTGCGGGTGATCTGATGGAGTGGGTGGGTGATCAGATTGAGGGTGATCAGGAGTACCCAGGGGGCAGTTTAGGGAATAAAAAAAAATAGCGTTGACAGATAGTGATAGGGAGTGATTGATGGGTGATTAGGGGGGTGATTGGGTGCAAACAGTGGTCTGGGGGGTGGGCAGGGGGGGAATCTGAGGGGTGCTGTGGGCGATCAGGGGGCAGGGGGGGCAGACCAGTGTGTTTGGGTCCAGACTAGGGTGGCTGCAGCCTGCCCTGGTGGTCCCTCGGACACTGGGACCACCAGGGCAGGAGGCAGCCTGTATAATATGCTTTGTATACAATACAAAGCGTATTGTACGCTTGTATTGCGGCAGATCGGGGGTTAACATCCCGCCGGCGCTTCCGTACGGCCGGCGGGATGTTGTCGCGGGTGGGCGGAGCCTGTTGCCAGGGGCAGCGCGCATCACCAGTGACGCGATCGCTGCCCGGCAGAGCCGAAAGGACGCACCGCCGATGGGCGTATTGTGGTCCTTTCGGCGTCCACTTTGCCGCCGCCCATCGGCTGTGGGCGGTCGGCAAGTGGTTAAGGTGGCCACATACCACACGTGTTTTATATTTCTTTCCAATTCCAGAATTTCATTCTATTTTTCTGATTTTGATATTCGAAAAATCTGACCAATGTATCACACGTGTTACATTTTTCCCAATTATAAGACAAAAAAAATTATTTAAACTCTGAGAAAATCACTTTGGTCTATACATCAATAAATTGACAATCTTGGGGTTAGACCATTGAAACGTATCTGTATGGTTTTCATACTATAAGAAGTCAGACAGCACTTTATAAACATTTCCTGCAGAGATCTGCCTATGTAACATTTGAATTCTTTTTAATTATATTTTTATCTTACGGGTTATAGTAGCCTAAGTGATGTGAGCAGTAGTGTGAACTCTGCATAGCTCATGTCATTTGCTTGATATTTACATTTGCCACTCTAGTGACATATGATTCACACACTCACAGGAAAATCATTCAAAGAATGTCATTAGTAAGCAAATTTCCAGGAACTTACCCTCTAATTAATTGATACCAAGTCTCGCTCTACTCTACACTTTAACCCATTCCTTCTTTCTGACTCCAGCAGCTTGATGCAGAGCAGTGTGTGATGCCGGTATAATGGAACTATAACTATAATGATATGTTTCAGCTAGCAATGCTGCTACAGCATCTGTTCTAAGCTGGTTAAAAGAAAATTAAACATTTTTTTATTCAGAAAGAGAGATTAATGATTTTCTGTCGGGCACCTCAACATGTGCCGATGTGAGGGAATGATTCCTCTGTACAGGTCTATTTTAGGATTGTCATAGTGGAGATCTGAAATGCTTTTTAGCAAGGAATACAAAATAGAACTGTAGAGAATGATCTTCCTTGTATGATAATGCTGATTTTATTATCCAGTCGGCAGTCAGGTGACACACACAGAGCTGCTTGAAATAGGGGGTCATCTTCTTGGCTGTGCCGTGGTGCAGGTGTGTGTGAAAGGCTATCAGAATTTGAATTCAAATGTAATTGTTTGCCCTGAGAACAGCTTTAAAGTGACCCTGTAGTGAATCACTGCCTCAATGTCAAAAAGCTGGTTTTTACTGTTATGAAACTGCTTTAAAGGACCACTATCACAAACAATTGTAAAATGTAAAATATGTGAAAACACATAAATAAAAAGTAAATTCCTCCAAGAGTAAAATGTGCTATACATGACTTTTCTCCTATGTTGCTGTTACTTATAGTAGGTAGTAGAAATCTGGCAGAACTGACAGGTTTTGGACTAGTCCATCTCATCATTGGAGATTCTCAGTATTTCATTTATTCTTTCCCTGCAAAGATTCATGAAAAGAGGGTAGAAAGGTAATTAGATAAAACTAACAAAGTGGAACTTTGGCCCATAAGCTGTAGGAGGTGCTCACAGTCACAGGGATGCACATGTTGGCACGGGCCCTCAATACATGAAAGAAATGTTGCAGCTGCGTAGCAATTCCTGCAATTTCAGATCCACAGGTTCTAATAATCTAGTCATACTCAAAGTCCACCTGAAAACTTTTGGTGGCAGAGCCCTCTGTCATGCCGCTCCTTTATTATGGAACTCCTTACCTCAGCAGATTAGGACAGCTCCATCTCTGGAAGTGTTTAAATCCAGACTGAAAACCCACCTGTTCAGTCAGGCATTTGCAGAATTATAATTTTGTTATGTTAATACTTCATCCCACTGCCAATTACTGAATCTGAGAGAGCGTAAGCACCTTGAGTCCTTCAGGAGAAAAGTGCTAGAAATATTATTGTTATTGTTAGTGTTATATAAAATTGGTTTCATATGTACCATATATATGTGTCTGGTGCTATCATGACTGCAAAATAAGACTGGTACTCTTTTCCTCATTAACAGATCTCCATCTTTGCACCATTGCAGGGCAGCAAGCAGCTTCTGAACAACTACCCAGTGTACATCACCAGTAAGCAATGGGACGAGGCCGTCAACTCCTCCAAGAAAGATGGCAGACGGCTCCTGCGATATCTCATCAGATTTGTTTTCACAACCGATGAGCTTAAATATTCATGTGGCCTTGGGAAAAGGAAAAGGTCAGTGCAGTCAGGAGACACTGGTCCTGAAAGACGTCCTCTGGATCCTGTTAAAGTTACATGTCTCAGAGGTACTGCATCTTTTCACTCAGCGTAATCTTCCTCCTTTACCTCATGTGTAGCACTGTCTTCCTCTGCCTTTGTCTTCCAGGCTGCCTGTCATACACTCACCTGTGGCCTTATAGTTACTATTGTACAGTATCTGTGACTATTCTTCTAATTTACATATTGTATATACTCCTAAAATTGTTCAGTAGCCTATGTTGTAGCACAGATAGCTATCTAATCATCTTCAGCAAGTAATCATATTCAATGCCAAGCCGCTGCAGCTAAAGCAAATAAAATTTTAGGATGTATAAAAAGGGAAATAAAAACTCGGGATGCTAGCATAATATTGCCCCTGTTCAACTCTCTAGTAAAGTCGCATCTGGAATATGGGAATCAGTTCTGGGCGCCACATTACAGGAAAGATGTTACAGTTTTAGACCAGGTGAAGAGACAAGCAACAAAATTGATTAGGGGGATGGAAAGTCTCACTTACCAGGAAAGGTTTATTTAGTCTGGAAAAATGTATGTGACCCTGTCGGAGCACATTAATTGATTTTTTTGCCTTTTGGTGCGATACGAGGGGGGGTGGAGCATCGCACCACAACGCTCTGGCTAGGTATAAAACCATCCTCAATGTATAAACTGATAAACCACTGACAGGTAAACTGGATAACAATGATCTCAATACAAAACATATTTTTGGGTGGGGTACATTAGGCAACAAGATAACAGTCAGTTACTGTATTGATGGTGATGAGTTAGAAACAGGGGAAATTATCAAAAGATCTGAGCAGTTGCGATGGTTACACAATTTGGTCAGAGCATCTACAAAATGGCAGATCTTGTACAATATTTCTGATGTGGTTAGAACCTAACAAAACTGGCAATAGGGTCATGGCCATTGGAGCTAATCTAGTTTAGGCGGCCCAGCAGGAACCTCACAGGGAAATTCCACTTACATGATTGGGTGGCCAGCACCCTTTTAGAACAATTTCAGATAGGTTGTAGTAATACACTTACATGATTTGGCCAGTCATAGCGCATTGTGCTGTAGATTGTGCTGTGATTGGACAACTGTTCCCTATGAGGTTTCCTGCTGGGTTTACTAAACTAGACAAGTGCCTGGGCACCCAGTGTTATTGCAGGCTAGCCCATCTGTAATAGGTCTACAGAGGTGTTACCATGCACACATTCTTGAAAAAATGTAACACCACGAGAGACAAGTGTCAGAACACATTGCATTCCAACTTGCCTCAAAATGGGCTGTCAAAATAGAAAGAGTGCCCATGCTAGCCTATGGCCTCTGCCAAAGGTGTCTACAATGGGCATGTGAACAGTACTACTGGACTATGGAGCAATGGTAGAAGGTAGCCTGGTCTAATGACTGATTTCCTTTACCATGTGGATCGTCAGGTTTTGTATTAATCAATTACTTGTGGAAGTCCTGGAAAAACAAGTCCAATCCATGGAGGCCTGACCTCACAATTTACAGGCTCAGCTGGTAATGTCTTGGAGCCAGTGGTCTTGTGAAGACCCAACTGGTCAACTGGTCAAGGCTTATTTGGCAGCACAAGGGCTAACTACACAATATTAGGCGGGTGGCTTTAATGTTTTAGATGATCAGTTTAAATAATTGATATCATAAATATGCTATATCAGCCAGAGGTTGACCCCTTGTTAATAGTGCAGTTATAATAAATACCGATATTGCTCTCATGCCTACTTTGTACAATCATCTCTCCATTACAAAGTGCACTGATATGGTCATAATGTAGACTAATCTAAGATATATGACTTATCTTGAGACGCACACTGATGAAGCCTTTATAGGGCAGATGGAGGTGTAAAGGAACCTGTAGATCTGCATACACCAATCACAGCATTTTAAATAACATGGTAGAACCTGAGAGTGCCTTGGTGTGAATCTTGGGTTTTAGAGTATGGAGTGTTTGCTTGCTTGCTTACCGGTGTGGGTACAGTAGGGACCCTTTCAACCTGGAGCGAACCTCAATGCTGGTGAAAGGGTTTAGTACAGAATGGCTTTGCATGCAAACTATTTTGGAAGCAAATATCCTCCATTCGTGCAACCGAATACCACTTTCATTGATGTTGTATATTATCATTACTAGAGTTCCAGCTTGCTGTGAGTGTTTGAGTGCTGAGGTTTAATGATTGTTTGCAAGCTTTTTTAAATAAGTGGCAGTTTGGTTTGACTTTGCTTGTTTATGAAATAAACTTTCCTTTAAATGTCAATAAGCATACAGCTTATATCGCTTAGTGTCTAGTCTATATTACTCTATTTTCATATTAATATCTGACCGATTCAATCATAATGTTTGAATTTGGCAGAGATTGATGCCACACCTATTGAAGTTCTAATCCAGAGTGGTCGCCAAACCAGGTGTAGTAGCTGCTAAGCAAAAAGCTATCTGAATTTGCAGCTCTCCACTGACACAGGCAGGGAATTAAGCTAACCCAATGAAAGCCTGCAGTTCCTTGTTACTTAGCCAGCTACTCGATTGGCATCTGATGACTTTGATCAGCTCAGCTTCTTTCTTACCCGGGGTCAATAACTATTTTCATATTAGGCGAAGATTCTGTTTATCGCTATCTTGGACTGTATGACTTCAATTAAGAATGGAAACCATAAAGATTTGGTGACCTAGTAATTTCCCCCACTATATAAAAGGCAATAGTCAGCATATGGGTTACTCTTTCTTAGAAAAAGTACCTTGTGGAAATAAGTCAAATCCATAAGCATCTATAATACTTTAAATGGCCAAATAAATTTGACCTCATTCTTCTAAATATTGCTATGATTGGATTTATGAGAACTTCACAGACTTACCTGTCTAAGTCTGAAAGCATGCCTCTGAAATACAACTTTTCACACACGGGTCACTCTTGCTATCAACCTTCAGTTACAGTTACATTACAATACCTTCTGGAATTTGGGTATAATGGAGGAAGGTTAACAGTGCTGTCTTTTTCCATTTTTGTTGAGATTTCCTCACTTCCTGTACTAGCGACCCAGAATTCTGGTGTGAATGTAACTTCCAGTTTGATTGCTACCTTAGAAATAGATGGTTGCTGTGGCTGTGCATTGCATTCTTCAAAGCAGAGTGCTAGGTGTCACCAGGAGAAAATGTCACCCAATCAAACAAATTATTTGTCACTTTTAACCCTGAAAGTAGGAGTTGGTTTCCCACTCATGGCAGCTGAAAAGGAGGGGAGCTTCCAAATACCTGTTATCTCTCAGATACCTGTTGTGCAGTAAGTAGGAAATGTTTAGCGGAGATGGGGTGTCCCTTATTATATAGCCCTTCTGCTGAGTGAGGAGAACTACAGACCCAAGAGAGCAGCCATCAGAGGATGCTGGTTAAATCCACTTAACCGTGGACATTTGGGCAGCAGTGGTTAGGCTCATCCTATAAGGAACTGCAGGAACACTAGAGGGAGTGTAGTGCCTGGAGGGGGTATGCCCAGAGGAATAACCACAGTCATGTGAGATTACTTGAGATTACCAGAGACAACAGCCTGAGTACAGTATTTATAGACGAACAGACCTGCACATTGAATGTACGTGATGTACTGTTATTGAGAAACAAAATACTATAATGGCCATACATTTTGGAAGCAGGACACAGTGCAGATGTATTTCTCTGTCACAAAGTATGTTCAGCGATCATCTCTGTTTACAAGGGGATTGTGGCAGCCATGGTGATGACAGGGATTCACCTTGTGAAGTCATGAAGTGCTGGTGCAAGTGCAGCATGCGGGCACAACCAACCTTTGTGCAGCACTTTTTGGGGTTGATTCAGCAACCACTGGTAAAATTGCTGTTAGCAGATCGAGCCCTGAAATTTTACCGATATTTACGCAGGTGTTGTAGTGCTTGGGCTCACTGTTATGTGGGTAATATATGCATTCCAAGTACAGACAGTCCCCTTCTCGCAAATGACTTGAGTTACAGACACACACAAACACAAAGTTGTCTCAATGTACAAAATCTACAATACTGTTTTATTATTAGATATTCTTGTTGCTACTTGCTACAGTGTTGTATAAACTGTTGTAAGTAGTTTAAAGCACATAACAAGCACTTTGAAAACAACTGAAAAACACAGTTCACACTATATGGCCAAATCCACAGTTGTCCGAAAGTAAATCATTTTTTCATGTTTCGCCATGTTTAACACAGGACTCAACTTGCAAACAAATTGATCTTACTAACAACTCCAAGAATGGAACCTGTTTGTAAGTAGGAGACGACCTGGTTAACATGCGTTATCTGCACACTATGTGGATTATTTTTCCACCCCTTCCTAGCTTAAATCCACTAGCTCTTGTGCATGGTTTCTGTTCGGTTTCTGCTGTATTTAATTATTAGGACAAATATTCTAGAAAAATATCATGGCATATCAATGATTTTTTTGCAAAAAATTAGTACAACTTTAGTGATACAAAAAAATATACAAAGGTGAGTATTCATAAAAATTTATTTTATCCAAAAGGTTTTTTCCATCTTCAGGACCAGCAATAAAGCTTATCAATAGATATTTCCATAAGACTAGCAAACTTGACAATTTGGCTTGACAAAGTTGACAATAATTAATTTCTGGTGACGTTGACAATAATTTGTTTCTGGTGGCAACGACACATGTTCGTTTCTGGTATATTAATACCCTTCATCAGGCCTCATTGTATATAACTGTCTAAAAAATAAACAAACAACATCAAAGATTAATATCCAGTGTCATTAACCACTTTACCCCCACCCCGTACGGATTTCTCCGTCCCTTTTTCCATCCTTTTACCACCAGGGATGGAGAAATCCGTACTTCCCGCGCTCCCGCTGCTGCCCGCGCTCCCGCTCGCTCATGCGCGCACTCCCGCTCGCATGCACGCCGCCGCCTGCTCGCCCGGAGATCAATGAACGGGAAAAACCATTCCCGTTCCTTGATCTAAGCCCCGCAATGATCCGCTGCTTCTATGAGAAGCAGCGCGATCATTGTGGAAAAAAAACAAAACTTTCCCAGCCTCATAGCACTTCCTGCAAGCGTCCTTCCGGATGCTTGCAGGTCGCATAAACAATAAGTTACTGTGGCCATCTTGTGGCCAAATTGTAAAACTACACCCTAAAGCAGCGCTGTCCAACTGGCGGCCCGCGGGCCTCCTGTTGCGGCCCGCTCTCCCCGGGATGCAGGCATGGCGTGCGCTATGGGCGCCATGCCTGCTCCCTCTTGTGTGGCCTCTCCTGTGTCCCCGCTGCCGCTGCCTCACAGCTCACTAGCTCAGACCTCACAGATCGCGGCGACTGAAACAAGCAGAGTGCGCGCATAACACCCGCACGGAGTACGTCACATGCGGAAGTGAAATCAGTCACTTCCGCATGTGACGTTCTGCCGCGCGGGCGTTATGCGCGCGCTCTGCTTGTTTCAGTCGCCGCGATCTGTGAGGTCTGAGCTAGTGAGCTGTGAGGCAGCGGCAGTGGGGCACAGGAGAGAGGTAACGGGCGAGGCAATGGGGGAACACCTGTCACTCTCACTGGGGGGCACCTGTCACTCTCACTGGGGGGCACCTGTCACTCTCACTGGAGGAACACCTGTCACTCTCACTGGGGGAACACCTATCACTCTCACTGGGGGGCACCTGTCACTCTCACTGGGGGGCACCTGTCACTCTCTTACTGGGGGACACCTGTCACTCTCTTACTGGGGGCACCTGTCACTCTCTAACTTGGGGGCACCTGTCACTATCTAACTGGGGGGGGGGCACCTGTCACTCTAATTTGGGGGGCACCTGTCACTCTAACTTGGGGGGCACCTGTCACTAACTGGGGGGGCACCTGTCACTCTAACTTGGGGGGCACCTGTCACTCTCTAACTTGGGGGGCACCTGCCACTATCTAACTGGGGGGACACCTGTCACTATCTAACTGGGGGGACACCTGTCACTTACTGGGGGGGGGGGCACCTGTCACTATCTTCTGCCTATTTATGTGAAAGGCTCTCTATTTATGTGCCTCATGACTGCTGAATTTGTTGTGTTGGGGGCCTCATGACTGCTGAATTTTTATTGTTGGGGGCCTCATGATTTGTTGGGGGCATCACAATTGCTGAATTTGTCTTGTTGGGGGCCTCAAGATTGCTGATTTTGTCTTGTTGGGGGCCTCAAGATTGCTGATTTTGTCTTGTTGGGGGCCTCATGATTGCTGAATTTGTCTTGTTGGGGGCCTCAAGATTGCGAACTGCGAGACTATGGAAAAGCTGAATCATCATCATGAGACAATAGCATTAAACCTTGGATTTTCCATAATGTTCATGTATGAGTTGAAAAGTTTGTATGTAGTTTAAATTGCTGTTGCCACTTAGCGATAGATAAGTGACTTTTGGGTTGCAGTTTGGGCACTCGGCCTCCAAAAGGTTCGCCACCACTGTCCTAATCTAATGTCCCACATTGCTAAGTTCATGTAAATTTGTCTCCACCCGTGGCCACACCTACATTTTGGTCCATGGCCACACCCATTTTTCGGCGCGCCGCTCTACTTTCAACGGAACCCCCATGGTTTTTGGCGCACCGTGTACGCCACGCAACTTCACCAAAATCTTAAATTGCATTTTGTGGAAAGTGCTGCCAATCTAATTGTCCTTTAATTGCATTTTTTTTCTGGGGGTTTGCGACTTTGAGCCTTCGCCCCTCCACCATGGGGTCTGAAAAAAAAAAAAGGCCCTCCATGCCCGTGAAGTTGGACAGCACTGCCCTAAAGCATTTTTCACATACAAGTACATTAGTTTTACACAAAAAAATTAACTCATTACCTCCCACACTACCCAATTATTATTTTTTTTTGTAATTAAAAAAAAAAAAAATTTACAATTAAAAAAATACATAAATAGTTACCTTAGGGACTGAACTTTTTAAATATTTATGTCAGGAGGGTACAACACTGTTACTTTATAAACTATGGGCTTGTAATTAGGGATGGACGCTAAACTGAAAAAAATGCACCTTTATTTCCAAATAAAATATTGGTGCCAAACATTGTGATAGGGACATCATTTAAACGGTTTTATAACCGGGACAAATGGGCAAATACATTTCATGGGTTTTAATTACAGTAGCATGTATAATTTAAAAACTATAATGGCCGAAAACTGAAAAATAATTAATTTTTTCCCACATTTTTTCCTATTTTCCCATTAAAACATATTTAGAATAAAATAATTCTTGGCATAATGTCCCACCTAAAAAAAGCCTAATTGGTGGCGGATAAAACAAGATGTAGTTCATTTCATTGTGATAAGTAATGATAAAGTTATAGACGAATTAATGGAAGGAGAGCTGAAAGGTGAAAATTGCTCTGGTGCTCAAGGGGTAAAACCGCTCAGTGGTGAAGTGGTTAAAAAAGATCAAAAAGTCCCCAAAGTCATAAAAGTCACCTTTAGAGCCGTGAAAAGTACACGGTGCACATTGCACAGAAACCTCGTAAATACCGGGATTCAAGCACCGATAGAGGGTATCAAAATAGTGCAATAATAAAGGAGAGAAGATCAACATGAGTGTACACAGAGGACAGATGAATCTATGACCCCACACTCAAAGGTAGAGCATCATTAATGCACGCCAGGCGTAAATAAATCCAAAAACCCCGCACTCATTCAAGGACAAAAGGACCTAAGTATTAGAGTGGGGCCGAACCTCCGATTTTCGGGTTCGCGAACTTCTGCGGAAGGTTCGGTTCGCATAAAAGTTCGCAAACCGCAATAGACTTCAATGGGGATGCGAACTTTGAAAAAAAAAATTATGCTGCCCACAAAAGTGATGGAAAAGATGTTTCAAGGGGTCTAACACCTGGACCCCCAGGTGGAGGAGTGGGATACATGCCAAAAGTCCCCGAGAAAAATCTGGATTTGACGCAAAGCAGCGTTTTAAGGGCAGAAATCACATTGAATGCTAAATGACAGGCCTAAAGTGCTTTAAAACATCTTGCATGTGTATACATCAATCAGGTAGTGTAATTAAGGTACTGCTTCACACTGACACACCAAACTCACCGTGTAACGCACCACAAACAGCTGTTTGTGTAGTGACGGCCGTGCTGGACTGGTGCGCACCATGGCGAGAGTGCAGGTTTTGGTGGCTTTACAGCCCATATGGGTTCACAGAACAGGTATGCAGTGGCGGGTTCACTGAACAGAACAGGTATACAGTGGCGGGTTCACTGAACACAACAGGTATGCAGTGGCAGGTTAACTGAACAGGTATACAGTGGCGGGTTCACTGAACAGAACAGGTATTCAGTGGCAGGTTCACTGAACAGAACAGGTATACAGTGGCGGGTTCACTGAACACAACAGGTATGCAGTGGCGGGTTAACTGAACAGGTATACAGTGGCGGGTTCACTGAACAGAACAGGTATACAGTGGCAGGTTCACTGAACAGAACAGGTATGCAGTGGCGGGTTCACTGAACAGAACAGGTATGTAGTGGTGGTTTCACAGAACAGGTATACAGTGGCAGGTTCACTGAACAGAACAGGTATACAGTGGCGGGTTCACTGAACAGAACAGGTATGCAGTGGCGGGTTCACTGAACAGTACAGGTATGCAGTGGCAGGTTCACTGAACAGGTATGCAGTGGTGGGTTCACTGAACAGGTATGCAGTGGTGGGTTCACAGAACAGGTATGCAGTGGCGGGTTCACTGAACAGGTATGCAGTGGTGGGTTCACTGAACAGGTATGCAGTGGGTTCACAGTACAGGTATGCAGTGGTGGGTTCACAGTACAGGTATGCAGTGGTGGGTTCACAGTACAGGTATGCAGTTGTGGGTTCACAGAACAGGTATGCAGCCAGGAACAAGCTAAGCCTAACTAATCTTTCCCTATGAGAGACAGTCTGCAGCAGCTCGCCCTACTCTCACTAACGCAGGCACACGAGTGAGCTTAATGGCCGCCGCTGCCTGCCTTTTATTAGGGGGGGAGTGGCTCCAGGGGCTAGTGTAGCCTAATTGGCTACACTGGGCCTGCTGACTGTGATGTAGAGGGTCAAAGTTGACCCTGATGGTGCATTATGGGGCGAACCGAACTTCCGCAAAACTTCGCCTGTGGGACGCGAACCACTGAAGTTCGCATGGAACCGTTCGCAGGCGAACCGTTCGGCCCAACTCTACTAAGTATATGAAAAACCAGATCACCAGTGGTAGTTTGAAGTATACACCAGAGTCATATTAGTCTCTATACTTCAGAGGTCAAGATGGAAATATTGACTACAGCACGGTTTCTGCTATATACCATAGATTTCTCACAAGGTGGGATTTGTACAAAGCACTGCATAGACAACATCAGGCAATACACAGGAGAAATATTCTAGCATATATTGCGCACAAAAAAATATTTTATACAGTATTTGGGGTGCAGAATTTACTGTAAATTGGATATATGATATTTTGGTCAGCACTGGAAGCAGAGGATCCCTGCATGGCTCTGTGGTTTCCACCCTTTGGACAGTCACCCCAAGACAATCATTTAATATGTCATTTAATATGTTCATTGTACCTTGGGTTCACAAGGTATAGAGAGATAATTTATTAATAAAAAAGAACTGAGTTGCTCTTCACATTAAACTGTACATGAAACCACAAGAAATAACAGAAACCACAGAACGATGCATACACTGATACTGCACCTGTATCTCATCCTATATATGCACAGAATATACGTGGAAGAGCAATATACCAAGAGAGTAAGTTAGGTCATTCAGGAAACTCTAACTGTATTTATTGCTGATCTAACTGCAGATAATATCAGTAGCAATATCTAACCGCAGCAAAGCAAACAGTCTGTAGAATCTTATGCATTCCTTGCTTCACTTGATCTATCCCTATTAGCTAGATCAGGCCTCTCTAAGTTACATCTATGCATCTATGCTAGGCATATATATATACAGCATACAGATCATGTAGAATAAAAGTAGGAAAAGGAGTGAATAAAGTCCTCAGTCAGAAGCCCCTCGGGAGCCCACGTTTGCTCCTCTTATACTCACCTCTAAAGAGTTAAATGTGACATCATCTGAGCAGGGACGGATCAATAACTCATCGCCTGCTATTGGCTGATAAGAACCCGTGATATCATGACAAGCACATTCTTTTACTGCGCATGCACTGAAAAATTGAATTTTCCAATGACCTGTCCCATTGTTCTGAGGAGACCATTGTTTAATGTACTTGTGAGAATATTTTCATAACAATGGCTCATGTTTATGTTGTTCGTCGCCAGCTGGTCTGGCCTCTGCACTGGATATCTCTGATACAGCCTTGGGAGTTCCAGTACAATGTTCTACTGAAAATCAGAACTGTCTTTATTTATCTCTAAGAGAAATTATCCTTAAAGAGACTCTCTGCAGAGCAAGTCCTTTTACTAAACCAGTTAGGTAAAGTGACTGTGGCCTCCGAATTCAAGCATATCATACTTAAATTCTAACAGACAGACTGCTGGTTCAGACCAGTGTCCTTTATTAAGCTGTATGTAACACCTCTGGGAGAACTTGATAAAAGACACTGGTCTGAAACAGCGGTCTGTCGCTGTTCCTAGCCATCTCACATGTATGTATGTTTTAAGAGATAAAAGAGCCATAATTCAATACGTGGTGCTACTGGATTATTTCATTTGTTAAATGTATAAGATTTTTTTATCAAACAATGCTGGTTATTATTTATTTGTATAACACCAACATCTTCAATAGCGCTGTACATAGTACAAAACAAACATTGGGGAACAAATATACATGAGAAATTCAAGACACTGTACAGTCATGACATTCAATAGTAGAAATACAAATACATGCATAGTTAATGTGTAGTTTGCGATGTCTCTAAAGTTGGTACATATGTATATGGTAAATTACAGCAGTATGAGAAACACTAGGAGGAGGTCCCTGCCCTTGCGAGCTTACAATCTACAGAGTAGTGAGAAGGAAACAATAGGGAAGGAGGCACAGGTGTTAATGGGTGAGGAAGCGACCTTTAAAGAGAATCTGTACTCTCAACTCTCTTACTATAAAAAGCATACCATTCTATTCATTATGTTCTCCTGGGCCCCTCTTTGCCGTTTCCACAGCTCCCCGCCGGGATCCTGGCTTTTAATTGCCAGTTTTAGGCAGTGTTTACAAACAAAAAACATGGCCGCTAACCAGGAAGTGATGTTTGTATATATCTCATGTTACAGTATACTACAAGTTTTTATTACATAGAGAATTATCTGCACTCCAGTCTGGGATTCTCACAGTTCTCAGCATGAGACAGGCAGCTTCCTTTCCCCTCAGACAGCTCTGTCTGTGAGGAGCAAACAAAGCACACAGAGCCTGCAGGGGGCGTGTATAACTTCTCCCTATCACAGCAGAGGCAGCGCATTCCTCTCTGGCTCGACAAGGCTTGACAAAGAAAAGAAGATTAGATATATTACAGAGACAGTGCAACTAGAAAGGCTGCAGAAATCCAAACAACATTAGAACAGGTATAGGAACTTATAGGATACAAGAAATAAGGCTGAAAATGTTGTTACAGAGTCTCTTTAATGCTACCTATAGAAAATTATAAGCTTATCTGTATAGGTTTGTTTTCAGAGTATGTCTGAAGGTTTCCAGGCTCAAAGCATGACAAACAGGCTGTGGGAGAGAGTTCCAAAGGAGAGGGAAAGCCTGTAAGAAGTCCTGGCTGCGAGAGTGAGAGGAGATGACCAGTCTAGAGGAAAAAAGGGTCTCCTGTGAGGAACAGAGGATCTGGATGGGGAGGTATCTGGAGAATAAAGAGGAAATGTATGGAGGTGACAACTTGTGTAGAGCTTTGTATGCAAGCGTGAGAAGTTTAAACTGGATCCTTTGGATAATTGGTAACCAATGGAGAGAATGGCTGAGAGGATGAGACGGGCAGCAGAGTTTAGTAGGGACTGGAGAGGTGCCAGTAAACCACTGAGTAGGGTGTTACAGTAGTCAAGACGGGATATGATTAGAGCATGTACAATTATTTTGGTTGCCTCTTTGGAGAGGAATGGACGGATTCTGGAAATGTCTTTGAGATGGAAATTGCAGAAAGTAGTTAATGTGTTGATATGTGGTATAAATGAGAGTTCAGACTCCAGAATATCCCCCAGACAGAAAGCTTTAGGAGTTGAGGATATTGGGGTGTTTTCTACATTGCTTGTGACTATGGTAGGTGGAATAATGAGCAAAGGTGGAAATATCCCAATCTCCATTTTGCTCATGTTAAATTTAAGGATATAGGATGACATGAATTTAGATACAGCAGATAGACAGCCGGGGACTTAAGATAGTAGTGTAAAGAGGTCTTGGGCAGAACAATAAATTTGTGTGTTATCAGCATAGAGGTAATATTAAAATCCAAAAGAGCTTTTTATTTGTCCCAGGCCGTGAGTGTAAATGGAAAAGAGCAGGGGTCAAAGGACGGAGCCTTGTGGTATTCCCATAGACAGTGGGCGAAGAGAGTTGAAGGTGTTAAAAAGTTGTCTAGGGTTTATGGGTAGAGATGGCTCGAACCTCTGATTTTTGGTTCGCAAACCTCGAACACGAACTTCCACAAAAGTTTGGTTCATGTGAACTTTTAGAACCGCAATAGACTTCAATGGGGAGGCAAACTTTGAAAACGACAAACATTTATGCTGACCACAAAAGTAAAGGAAAAGATGTTTCAAGGGGTCTAACATCTGAGTTTTTGACGCACAGCAGCGTTTTAAGGGCAGAAATCACATTTCATGCTAAATTGGAGGCCTAAAGTGCTTTAAAACATCTTGCATGTGTATACATCAATCAGGGAGTGTAACTAGTGTACTGGTTCACACTAACAGACCAAACTCACTGTGTAACGCACCGCAAACAGCTGTTTGTGAAGTGACGGCCGTGCTGGACTAGTGCGCACCATGACAAGAGTGCAGGTGATGGCGGCTTTCCAACCCATATAGTTGCCGGGCTGAGGTAGCTCAATGACAGAATCGTGACTGTCCAGCTAATTGAATTTGGTCTGTCCACAATGAAGCAACGACCTTATTATCGTGGGTGTGCAACCCCCCCCCCGAGACACTCATATAGCCGTCGGTCATTGCTACATTGTGATACGCAAGCCCCTTCACCGCGGCAATGTAACGATCAAAAAGGGGAATTGCCACATGTACATGCCTTTTGTTTTGTTGTTGCAGAAAAATTAGGCAGGCATGTACATGCACCAGAAAAATTATTATAGTGGCCGCTGCTAGTAGCAGCCTTAAAAATTCAGGAATCCGCCTGGAGTCCTGGACCCTGTTGGTGGTGGTGGAGAAGGCAGTCAAGCGGCGTGCAGGCAGAGATGCTGTGTGTGGGGACTAAGTCTTCGGGCAGGCCTGACCGTGCTTTGCAGACCATGTGGTCAGATGAACCCTTGACCCAACGCTGTGTGCCAGAGATGACACCACTTGCCTTTCAACATCACGGTACAGTTTGGGTATCACCTTTTTTGAGAAATAATTGCGACCTGGTATCTTCCACTGCAGTGTGTGGCTTTTCCTCAGGTGGTCATCCCATTGAAGTTTGTGCTTTGTCATCATGTGCCTTCGTAAGGAAGTTGTCCCTACGCGGGTCTTGGTCTTTCCACGGCTCAATTTTTGGTGGCAGAGAGTACAGATGGCATTGCTATCATCTAAGGCAGACACACAAAAAGATTTCCACACCGCTGAGCCCTGGGGTGATAGCACTTTGGTAGTGGTGTCCGACTAAGTGTTAAGTTGGGTGCCAGAATCAGAGCAGGAGGAGGAAGATATGTCACACTTCTGTGCAGAAGCTGAGGAAGATGAGGTGTTCTGTGTTAAATAGTCCAGTACGTCCTGACAATCTTGGGGGTTGATGGCACGCGTCTTCTGAACACTGTACTTTGGTCCAGGGCCGCACAAAATCACAACAGCACGACCTCAAACAGACCTGCTGGGTGGCCTGCCTCATGTTTTGTCCATATTGGGGTGGATGAAGTGTAAGGTATGCTCTGACTTGACTAATACAATGTGCAGTCACACAGATGCAGTGAACAGGTATGCAGTGATTGGTATTACAAATGTGCAGCTGTCACACACACAGGTACCGTGGACAGGTGCAGTGACTGGTGGTATATAACACTGCGTGGGCTCACGTAGGTAGGTGCACTACTGAACAGGTATGCAGGTATTGGTATTACAAATGTGCAGCTGTCACACACACACACACCGGTACCGTGAACAGGTGCAGTGATTGGTAGTATATAACACTGCGTGCTCTCACGTAGGTAGGTGGTGCACTACTGAACAGGTATGCAGGGATTGGTATTACAAATGTGCAGCTGTCACACACACAGGTAGTCACTGAATGTGCTGGGCATGGCAGTGGCACAGTAGGAATTACCAAGGGGCCAAGGTCCAGCAGCTGCGTCTGACTGACAGGGCTCTATATGCAACACAAGTGTCTGTGGGCCACACACACAAACAAAAAAAATAGATCACAAGAACAACATTAGCTCTCAAAAGAACTGTTGAGGATAAGAAGTGCTTTTTAGCAATAAGTATCAGCAAGAAGGAGCAAGCTAACAAGCCTAACACAAGAGCCTAACTAAGCTTTCCCTATGTCATCAGGTTCTCACCCTTCCCTAATTACTGCAGTCACACGAGTGAGTGAAAAGGCTGACGCTGCCTGCGTTTTATAAGGGGGGGGGGGGGCTCCAGGTGGGAGTGTAGCCTGATTGGCTACCCTGTGTCTGCTGACTGTGATGTAGAGGGTCAAAGTTGACCCTAATGATGTAGTACAGGGGGCGGGTCGAACTCACATATAGTTCGAGGCTCACCGCAAACTACCGAAGTTCGCAAGAATAAGTTTGCGGTCTAACCGTTCGAGCCATCTCTATTTATGGGACTGTAAAAAAATGAGTGAGGAGAAGTATGACTGCTTGGCAAGGGAAAGAGCATCCCTGAGCTGGAGCAGCATACACCTGCCTGATTAATCGGCTGAGGTGCTCGTTATCAGTCGCCTCAGCCAACTTAAGTCAGGCGTTAAGTGATATAACCAATCTGAGCATTTTTTGCAGCAAAGGCATAGCGCAGGAAGCTGGGCGGCTGGTATAAAGCCTGGGACAGGACCACATGGGAAGTTGCTCTCGGTATGCTGGAGATGTAATGTGGATAAGTGTCACTCAGCAGGTAATGCTTCCTTCATTGCACAAATGTACATATTAGGAGCATACCGAAAGTGACACTGAACACATAGCACATACAGTATAGGGCCATATTCTCTACATATCAGTAAGGTTGCTGTGCCCAGGGAGCGGCAGTTTTACCATTTTATACACAGACTAGCAGCATGTGTTGCAAGGGTGATTCAGTACATAGTAAGCGTAACTTTTTACCGATATTTACAATAAGTGCACATTGCGCAAATAGCGCAACTTTTGTTATCTAGCTAACACACGCGTTATGTACCTTGTAAAATTGCCATGCACTCTCTACGCACATCACCTGTACCATAAATTAGTGAATACACCCCATGTCACTTCAGATTCCTTTTAAAGTAAACTTGAGACAATGAAAGTAAAAGGATTTATACTTACTTGGGGCTTCCTCCAGCTCCATGTAGCCCGCTGGCTCCCCCATGTCTGGTTTCCTCATTGCACTGCTGTGGAGTCTGCAGTCCAGCTGGGTTGTGTGCCACTGAGCAGTCCTGGCCACTCTCTCCCCCCTCCCTCCATTCATTTAGTTCTAATAACCCAAGGGTTAAAAAGTCGTGCTCCACAGCACAGAACTTGATATGGCAATTAGTTATATAAAAGAGGAATAGTGTCACCAGTTATTCCAGATCAGGGGTGCGCTTGCTCACAAAGAACACATATATCCTCCACTTGCAATAAATTTTAACCAAGCAGTGCTCCAATCCAAAATTCCTTATGTCCACACAGTAAGAGACAAGAGACAAAACTTCCATAGCATAAAACTGTAATCTTTTTAATACTAAAACCTACACTAAAATCTGCGTACCAGATATAAAACAAACAGAGCGCTTATCTGATGGTAACAGCATCCGCCGTGGTGGGATCCCGCTGATCGCCCTCAGTAGTTACTCCGCTCGTCTCTCTTCCTGAATTGTGTCCTGCCTCCCCCCATTCGTGCTCCCATGGCCAGAAGTGTCCTGCACAAGCAAAGTTACAGTCTTAACGAACTGCGCATGCACAGAATGCTCTTAGCTACGGAAGTGCAATCGGGGGGAGGGGAGAGTACAGGGCCAGGACCACACATGTGCAGTAGTCCATGCTAACGGCAAGCACAATGGCGGGGATCGGGAGGACGGTGAGGGAGCAGATGGACTATAGGGGGCTGGGGGAAGCCCCAGGTACATCCTTTTACTTTCTTGTCCCTGGTACACTTCAACAACAAATGTCATTATTTTTTAGGTCTGCCAGTGGAAAGCGTTGTAAGAAGTTCATGTAATGGCTTGTTTATTATTTGCAGTATTTACAAATTCATTTATTGTCTTGTTGTATTTTTTGTTCTGCCAGCGTTTGCCTCATTTACATTCCTTTTTCTTCGACAGGCGGTTGTGTCCATAACCCGGCGCTTCCTTTCATTTGACTGAATCATTTTAATATCCATTTGCGAGAAGCACGGGGCACCTACAACATCATTAATTAAAATATACAAACCTCCCGTCAATGAGCACCCAGACAAATCATTCCATAAATACAGATCAACAGATGTCCCTTTTTGTTCATTATTTAAAGCCTAGCCAGATGTTACTGCTATATAAATTAAAGCAAGGGAGATTATAAACTATAAACTAATAAAGTGGAATGTGAGGCAGAGCTCGGCGTGCTGCGGTACTACGGCATTATAAAGAGGCAGGTTCTCCGATTTCATTAATAAGGTAGGCCGCTAATTGGATGAAGGAAATGAAATGTACACTAAAATATGTGTCCCAGTTCTCATGGCAATAGAGATAAGAATGGCTGCAGCTCACATACTATAATCCAAATATACTCCATCCTGAAATATTAATGTTTGCATATAATTATATAGCTCTCTGGTATTTTTGTGCTGTATACCAGATAGCGCGAGTCAAAGAAACACTGTTTTGTAAATTAAAGGTATACACATTTCATAAAACAAAACAGACAAATAAGTGACAGCGCTCAAGGATGCATCTGAACTGCAAGCTTACAGGGGCAATGCAAAGCCCCTCTGGAACTAAATACATGCCTTGGATGCAAAACAGATGCAAATTATGTGCTAATTCTAATCTAAAAATGTTGAAAGTGAATTTGAAGCAGTGAATGCAGCTGGCCATTAGTATACTTACATTGAACTTGCATAGCGGGAAACATGGCAGCGCTTTCAAACGAAAACTTATACCTGAATGATTTATGTGCATTGATGTGCAGACCCCAACAACTGGACTACATCACACACTTAGCACTCACTACAGGCAAAAGGGGGGTGAACTTATACCTGAATGAGTGGGGCTCTGCACATCAATGCAGATAAATCATTCAGGTATACGTTCACCCCCCTTTTGCCTGTAGTGAGTGCTAGGTGTGTGATGTAGTCCAGTTGTTGGGGTCCGCACATCAATGCACATAAATCATTCAGGTATAAGTTTTCGTTTGAAAGCGCTGCCATGTTTCCCGCTATGCAAATTAAAGGTAATCATCTTTTTCACATAAAGTTGCAAGTAAAGATCGCTTCACAAGAAAAATGTTTTTAAAGTTATAGGACAAACGAGGTGACATGTGACATGATGAGATAGACATGTGTATCTATAGTGCCAAGCACACAAATAACTAGGCTGTGTTCCTTTTTTTTTATTTCTCTGCCTGAAAGAGTTAAAAATCAGGTATGCAAGTGACAGTTTCTATCTGGGTCGGGATCAGGTCGGACTGGGTCAGACTATAGCATAAGTAATTACAGCCATACAATACTTTCCTGTCAGTAAATGGCTTCCTGGTGCAGAAAAGAGATAAAAAGTCAATAGTTCGGATTTTAGCTCTAGCATACTTCCATGCATGTATCATTAAGCAGAGACAATAAAACAGTAAAAACTTGAAAAATAGATTTGAATATAAAATAAAACTGTGGGATATCTAAAAACAAAAAAAATCTTTTTTAGGAGAACGAGGATTGATACAATTGTTTTTCTCATCAGTTTATTTTCACCTCGGATGTCCTTTCAGTCTTTATTAAGTATAATAAAAATTATCTTAAAATATTAGGAAGTGTTGGTTCCCATGGGAACAGCGCTGTATGTGGTTTATTGTGTACATTAATTCCCTATGCCTTGTTTGGCACTGTTTTGAATAAGGTATAGCTTATTTTTTTTATTTTGGGGCAGATTATTATTTTTATTATTATTATTATTTAGTATTTATATAGCGCCGACATATTACGCAGCGCTGTACAGTGTATATATATATATATATCTTGTCACTAACTGTCCCTCAAAGGAGCTCACAATCTAATCCCTACCATTACCATATGTCTATATTATGTAGTGTAAGTACTGTAGTCTAGGGCCAATTTTTTTTTTTTAGGGGGAGCCAATTAACTTATCTGTATGTTTTTGGAATGTGGGAGGAAACCAGAGTGCCCGGAGGAAACCCACACAGACACGGAGAGAACATACAAACTCTTTGCAGATAGTGCCCTGACTGGGATACGAACCAGGGGCCCAGCGCTGCAAGACGAGAGAGCTAACCACTACACCACCGTGCTGCCCGGCAGATCAGGCGGATCACTCAAAACCAGTCTTATCAGCTGAACGACGGACTGTACACACGCCCGATTTGACGTCCGGACGACTGAACGACGGGACGTCCGAACGACCCGTCGTTTAAAAAAATCCGACGTGTGTATGGGCCTGTACTTTACAGAAAATAATCTAATTACAGAAAATCTAACAGAAAATTGTATGGTGTGGAGTAGGCATTACCTTGTAAATCAGTGGTCCACGATAAGCATTTATTTAGTACAGTGAGCAGGGCTGGATTTCTCGAAAGCCCACAAAGGCCATTGCCTTAGGTGCTGAAAGAGCAGAAAGGCAGCAGGACTTGGGAGAGGCCACATGTTAAAGTAAATAGTTTCTTCTGGTCCGAAGCAGCCCTTCTTTCCTGTACACACAGCCTGAATTCCAGAGCTCCGTGTATCTTCCTTACTTCCTGGTGTGTGATGAGACAGCTTGCTCTGCTGCATCTATCTCCTGATAATACCAGTACATACAAGCTTCAGTGATTAGTGCCACTGTGCCAGGGTTGTAGAAACAGAACTCTTAAATAAAAAGTTTTCCTGCACAGACAGCACAAATTCACGGGCATGTAAACTCCAGCTGTCAGACAGTATAGCTGATCAGCAGCCCTCCATTCCTTCTCCCCTATGGACTATAAATCTTAAACAGTAAGAGATAAGATTTGTTTCCCCTAGAGGAATTTATGGCAGCATTCTACTGTAAATTAAAAGTACAAAAAACTGCAAGTTGACCATAAAAAAAACCCCCCAAAACTAAAAAAAACTGTCAGGACTTTACTAAACATAATGTAAACCCGACATGTCTGTTGACCGCTACACATGCGGGTGAACAATGAGTGAAAATGTTGGGTAGGCGTCCAATATGTGTGATAGGGTAGGCTGGATTTAGGTTCTAAGACCATGAATAAAAATAAAATAAGAGGTATCTTACCTCCAATGTCGACTCATCTAGATGGGAAAAAGGAGTCTTTTATTATAAAAAAATGGTTATTCTGTTTCATGGGTCTAAGCCCGCTTCCTCAGGTCAATGCAAACAGATAAACTTAGCTATGATATATGTGGAGCGTGGGCGCCTTTGTAAACCTTTTCCATGGGCTCGAGGATCTCTACTTCCGTTGTGAAGAGGGGTCCCCAAAACCTGCACTACTACATAATCCAGGGTGAACGATGAGCTGGTTTTGTGGCTCTGGCCATCATCTATCATCATAATATTGTCATAGTATTCCACTTGTTAAAAACTGTTAATTTATTCCCAAAATGAATGTTCCACTTCTCATCTGTGTTCATCTTTTTTTTTTTCACACGCAGAGTTCATTAGGATGCACTGCACGTCAAACCCTGACTGGTGGATGCCATCCGAAGAACAGATCAACAAAGTATTCAGCGATGCTGTAGGACATGCACGCCAAGGACGTGCGGTGGGGACATTCTTCCATAATGGGAACACCTATTACGAAGGCATTGACCACCAAGTCCTTCAAGATGATCTTTTTAACAGAAGCTCTCATGATGGCTCTGGGGATTGATGAAAAAGAACAAATATGGAAGAAAATAAAGTTCAAAATAAAGTTCAAAAAAGGAAAAAAAAAGTCGAGAAAGAAAAGTTAGCCACAAAATGAAAGCTTAGTGTAATAGTTGGGTTAATGTGTCTTCTATGTTATCTTGCTGTGCACGACACAAGGACTCAAAAAGTGCCGTACCAGCAGTAAAAAAAGTCCGCCACTAAACCAGTCCAAAGCATACTACAAGTCTGTAAAAGTGTGTGTATGTATGTGTGTAAGAGTTCCGTCATCCTGATGAAACTTCAGGGACTTCCTGTGGCCCCTGTTATGTGACTGTTACTCACTCCCTCTGTATAGAACACAACACATATGAAACGAGGACCTGAGGCAGTAAGGTGTTGGTGTGTTCTGTAGATTTAGCTTTAATAGAATTTGCATTTTCACAACAAAGTTCAATTATGCAAAACCGCAAATTGTTCTACCCTGTGTTCATAAACCGTTGTCACCACAATCCTGACACTGATCATTTCTGCCTGTGTGTGTAAATTATTTCCAACCGCTAAATATTTTTGTCCACAATACAGCACATCATAATTTACAATTATGAATTATTATTTATAGAGACATTTTTGGGAGGGATTGCTGTACAGACAGTGTTCGGCTGTGCCTCATAGACCATTCTGTTGCGTGGGATGGGGAGGACAAGTGGAGTCTGTTGTAGATGAATGGTGTTTGTGGTTAGAGACCCATTTTGATACATGATATTCATCATTATTAAGATCTGCATGGTTGGAGGTGTGGGGGGGGGGGGGGGGGTTTGGAGGGTACTAGAACATTACAGTGGTACACCAGCAACTGCAGGACCAGTGGGAGATAGAGAGGATGGGAAGGTGCTTCACTGCAGTACATTACAGGGGAACACCAGCAGCTATAGGACCAGTGGGAGGTAGAGAGAGTGGGAAGATGCTTCACTGCAGTACATCATAGGGGAACACCAGCAGCTATAGGACCGGTGGGAGGTAGAGAGAGTGGGAAGATGCTTCACTGCAGTACATCACAGGGGAACACCAGCAGCTATAGGACCGGTGGGAGGTAGAGAGAGTGGGAAGATGCTTCACTGCAGTACATCACAGGGGAACACCAGCAGCTATAGGACCAGTGGGAGGTAGATGGGGCTAAGTTTATATTCAGTTCCAAGTTGGTTAGGACTCTCACATAGAGGAACAAAAAAAAAAGAATGTTAACATTTCTCACATGTACCCAGTCGATGGCTATAGATCACCAGTGAGTAAGCTTCATATTGATATTACATAGTTTTAATTAAAACAATAAAAAATCAAAGTATCTCAAAATGTTGGTATCTCCAAGATGTATAAATGACCTAATGTATTTAGTGTTGCACATGTGGAGCAGAGCTCATAAATAATTGCGTGATCAGCTTAATTAGGTGATGGATTTGCTGTGATCACTTCCTGCTTTACCTTGCACAGGGAAATGAAAGCAACACCTGACTGTGACCAACACATCAGAGCTTTATGGAGAAGCATGTGATCAAGGAACCTAAACTGAGAAGGATGTGGATTTTTCCTTTTAAAATAATACCAGCTGCCCGGCGCTCCTGCTGATCCTGTGTCTCCAATACTTTTAGTCACACGGCCCCTCAACAAGCATGTAGATCAGGAGCTCTGAATGAAGTCAGACTGGATTAGCTACACGCTTGTGCCAGGTGTGTGATTCAGCTACTACTGCATCCAAAAAGATCAGCAGGATTGCCAGGAAACTGGTATTGTTTAAAAAGAAATATCCATAACCCTCTCTGTTAAGGGTCCCTGAAGGCCTCTTTTACAGTAGCACATTGCATTTTGATACAACGTTAAAGTCGCAACGCAAATTACGACGCAATGCTCCAAGCAACGCATCTTAATGCTTTGTGATTGTTGCATACGGTAGAGAATACAGGCAATGAAAAGTATGCTTCCAAGTCATTACTGAGCATGTGCAAACAGTCCCACGCAGCTAATAACGTGTATAACGCACTGCATGCAGTACTTTCTTATAACGCTACATGTTACACACAAACGCAACGTGTGCACTGTGAATGTCGCACAGACTTAGTATTGCTGTGCGTTAGTCTGCATTGAAACATTTTCTGATGTGCGACTTTAACGTCGCACTGTGAAAGAGGTCTCAAAGGACAACTGTAGCAAGAGGTATGTCGAGGCTGCCATATTTATTTCCTTTTAAGCAATACCAGTTGCCTGGCAGCCTCGCTGCTCCTCTGCCTCTTAACACTTTTAGCCACAGACCCTGAACAAGCATGCAGCAGATCAGGTGTTTCTGGCACTATTGTCAGATCTAACAAGATTAGCTGCATGCTTGTTTCTAATATGATTCAGACACTACTGAAGTCCAATAGACCAGCAGGGCTGCCAAGCAACTAGTATTGTTTAAAAGGAAATAAATATAGCAGCTTCCATATAGTTCTCACTTCAGTTGTCCTTCAAGCCGGCAAGAGATTGGTAAGGCTCTGATTTGCTGTTCACAGGAATGTATTGCTTGTTTCCTGTGTAAGAAAAAGCAGGCATTGCTCAGAGACCTACAAATGTACTACCTCATCAAACTGATCACATGCTTCATCGTGAGGACCAGTTCACACTAGGTCCACTGCCAGCCAATTTACCTAAACAGATGGCAGAGGATCAACAGGCATGCAAATATGACTCCATGGTTTAGTAAATGAGATGCAAATAATTATGAGTTGATGCGAAATTATGCAAATCCATGCAGCTTCAAAATGAACCAATCAAAAAGGAAAAAAAAGGAATTTGCGAAGCAGGTGGTTGTGGCGCTGTGAGCTATTGTTATAGTGCACACCCTGCACCAGGGTAATTTGGAGTACCCCTCCAAGTTGCTACGAATTGGAGGGGGAATAGTATTTAACGCTGCCCGGGAATTTGAGCCACAGCAGGGTGAGCTGTCATTTGGCAGGGGAACAATACATACGCGGAATTTGGTCTGTTTTCAAGCTTCATGAATGAATATAGATACATAATTAGCATAATTCTACATCAACTTCGAGTGCGTCTCATTGACCATCCATAGCATGTACCTGTTCACTGTTCACACGTGTCCATCTCAACCATGTCCGGGATTGTCTGTTGCATCTACACTACACACAAATCTGGGCTGCACAACTCTTTTAGGGCTGAAACCCACAGGAGCGCTTTTGGCAGCATTTTGGCAGCACTGCGATACGCTAGCAGTTTGCCAAAACGCTGGGCTAATGTTAATGGATGAGGCAACTTCCACAGGAACGTTTGCGTTTCTCAGAAACGCAAACGCAGGACGTGCAGCATTTTGGGAGCGTTAGCGCTTCAATGTAAAGTATTGAAACGCTAGCGGAAACGCCCAGTAAAACCTAAACTGAGCGGTTTTGCTAGCGTTTTGCGGTTCAGCACACTGTAACAAAATGAAAAATAATTCACAGGACCAATCAGGATAAAAACGCAAAACGCTACGCACCCGCTGGGCAAAAAAATACAATGTTGCAAAACACAACCAAAAACGCACATGAATCCGCTTGCAAACCGCTCAGACAAAACGCTAGCGGTTGCGTTATGCGTTTGCTGATTTCAGTGGGTTCCTGGCCTGAGACAGTAGATGTGTTGCCATAGAATGGTTTGCCTCCACTTCCGAGAGCAGCGGACACGGCCCTGCCGAGTGGTACGGCCCATCTATTCTATACTGTACAGGTGGAATGGTCTAGAGTTCTGTCATTCTAATTATCCCATGAAGTCCACAGATAACAGTCTCTGCACAACTAAACAACATAAAATGTTATAGTTAGAAGAAGCACAGTGCCTTCTTTGCTCTATTGGCTGCGCCTCTCTAGTTATAGTTCATTAAGGGCTCTGAAACACTATAAGGGCCCATTCACACTTAGAAGCGCAAAACGCTTGCGATTTTTGCCGGCGTTTTGTGGTAGTGATTTTTCCGCGATTTCACACGGAAATATCACTGGACAGTGCAGCGAGTGCTTCGCGAACGCGTTTAGAGCTTCTATAGCACTGAAACGCGATCGCCGGGAAATCGCCTGAAAATGGTGCAGGCTACGCGTTTGCGTTTCGCAATTTTGGGCGATTTGCAGAGATTAGCACAAATCGCCCAAGTAAGAACGGGCCAATAGGATTTTATTACACTAGCACTTTCAAAAGGGCTAGCGTGTGGATGTTTTGCCGAAATCGCTAGCAAAACGCTGTAGTGTGAATGGGCCCTAAGAGCTGCTGGCCGCCGTGATGACGCATAGCAGCTGGCATGACGACGAGGAGCTACAGAAACCAGGGGGAGCCAACCCGACACCCGGCCCGGTTGTCGTCGGTAACGGGAGTCGACCAGAGGGACATGGACAGGTGCCAGGATGACACCGGGGGACCTCGTGGCCTACGGTGGGCTGGTGAAAGCCCCTGGTAAGTGAAATTTTTTATTTTAGGAGACTGCTCAGGGTCCCTTTAACATTGAATGCAAATTTGCAGTTTGCAGATTTCTTCAGCACGCATCCGTTTCCCATACAATGATTGATGGCTGCATGCAGATTACCACATTAACAATTGTGGTAAAAACGTGGAAATCCATATACAGGAAAACGTATGCGGAATGCAACATGCTAGTGAAAATAGACCCCTAATTACATGCAGAGTTTTTGTTGCCTGCAGAAATCAGGACTCAGTCTCTCGGGCGACAGTTCAGGGCCAAGTGCTGTACACAGTGACGTAACAATGGGGGGTACAGAGATTGCAACCGCACCGGGGTCCTTGGGCCAGAGGGGCCCTTTCACAGTTTTAGCTCTTTATTGGTTCTGTGCTCATAATAATCACTTCTATAGAGGCTGTGAATAATGGTAATCATTAACAAACTGGTCCCCATCCCCTTCTTGCACCTCTGTTTTTTCTTGGCAAGTTTTGGTGCACCGTATCAATTGTTATGCATCGAGTTCTTGGGGCGCCTAATGTAAAACTTGCATCGGGACCCACAGCTCCTTAGCTACGCCACTGGCTGTACAAATGCATCACCACCAATTGTCTCATTAAAAAGTCTTACTTGATAAATCCCCACTCCCTCCCCAAACAAACACCATATTTTCTGTTGCAATACTGCTCCTTAAAGGATACTCGAAGTAACATGTGACATGATGAGAGAGACATGTGTATGTACAGTGCCTAGCACACAAATAACTAGGCTGTGTTCCTTTTTTATCCTTTCTCTGTCTGAAAGAGTTAAATATCAGGTATGTAAGTGGCTGACTCAGTCCTGACTCAGACAGGAAGTGAATACAGTTTGACCCTCACTGATAAGAATTCCCCTGTTTATCTCTTTCCTGCTCTCAGAAGCCATTTTCTGCTAGGAAAGTGTTTTATAGTTGGAATTTCTCATCAGTGAGGGTCACACTGTAGTCACTTCCTGTCTGAGTCAGGACTGACAGCCACTTACATACCTTATTTTTAACTCTTTCAGGCAGAGAAAGAAAAAAAGGAACACCACATAGTTATTTGTGTGCTAGGCACTGTACATATCTATGTATATCTCATCATGTCACATGTCATTTTGGGTATCGTTTAACCTCCTGGTTTAACTACATTTTAACACAAGGGCTCATCCTTAGGCCTTGGATTACTAACCAATATGGTGGTGCCCAGACCTGCAACATTTTTTGGAACAGAGGTGGCTGTGTCTCAGGTTTTATAATATACATTTAAAGTGAACCAGAGACGAAACACCCTCATGTATTTTTCCATATATACCAGTGGGAGCATTAGAGAAAACACCTACCCTGCTCTCTGGTTCATCCTTCATTGCTCAGCCTGCTTGTTAGCAGCCCTGATAAAATACCCTACTGAGCATTCAGTCTGGCTTTGCTCAGGAATCATTGTAGCTGAGAACATTGAAGTGAATCAGTAGGCTAAACACAAAGGAGGTGGACAGTCAGAGCCAGTTTACATCTGAAAGCCCACCTCTAGGGTGTGAATGCAGATGGTTATCAATATGGTCGCTGCCAAGATGATGAATATGGAAGTGTGATTACTGTGGATCCCGCTGATTCCAGTACTTCATACAGAAATAAGAATCATGACTAACGGGTCTCTGGACCACTTTAGGGATGTTTAAAAAAAAATCAAAAATAAATTGTGTTTTATTAATGTATATTGCAGGAAAGCCTGCAGGGGGCTCCACAAAAGGTATTAAGGCCCTCTATAAAGCAGTGATAGGATATCAATATGTAGGGACAGTACCCCAACCCTCCATAGATTTCCATGGATTCTACTCATCTTTATTTCCTTTTTGTATTACAAACTTCTATTTTTGTAAACTCAATTCACAATTAATTAAAAAATAGTATTAGATTAAGTGCATGTACAGAAACTGTGCCTAAACTAAAGGTCCATTCCCACTATGTGATTTTTTCCAATGACCAGCGATTTTGTTGAGTGACAAGCAATCATTTCTGCAATCTTGCGATGTGGGTACAGGTGCACGATTACACGAGCGGCGTTCAGCGACGCACAGCAATAACGACTGTCACGGCGGAGCTTTAAAATCCTTGCCGACTCTGTGCAAAGTACCGCGATCGCTTGACTTCCCATTTGCGCCCGTCCTGTGACATCGCATGTACCTGTCAGCAGGACGATGGATCACTCAATGTTCATCGTTGGGGGATGTCGCTGGATCCATCTTCCTACATCGTTATGGTGAGAATTCAGCTTAAAGGACACCCAAGACGAAAATATACTAATGAAATAAATGATTGTATCTATCTCCCATCTCCTAAAAATGATTTGTTAAGTTATTTCACAGTTTTATTTTATGTTTAAACCTACTTTTTAAGTTTTAACTGTTTTATTGTTTTTGCTCAATGACACATTCATTGAAGTATGCCAGAGCTAAAATCTATGAATTATTGACCCTTTTTATCTCTTTCCTAGAAAAAAATGGCTTCTGAGAGCAGGAAAGTGTTTTATAGTTGCAATTTCTTATCAGTGAGAGTTACACTGTAGACCAGGGGTCTCAAACTCAAATTTACCTGGGGGCCGCAGGAGGCAAAGTCAGTATGAGGCTGGGCCGCATAAGAGATTTCACAAAAAGCTGCAGAGCCCCTATATCCCCCGGGGGGCAATCTGTCCGGCATTTCCGCCGCGATTGACGTCAGGAGGGGCAGAGCTGAAGCTGAAAGTTCTGCCCCTCCTGACGTCAATCACGGCGGATCGCCGCCTCTGCCCGCCCCTCTTACTCTTCCTTCACAGAGAGGGGCGGGGAGAGGCGGCGATCCGTGCGGCGATTGCCGTCAGGAGGGGCAGAGCTACAGCTGAAAGCTCTGCCCCTCAGTGCAGCAAATCCACAAACATCGTGGATGTTTGCCCGGGGGATTTAGGGGCTCTGCAGCCCTCGTTTAGCGGCGGGGATGCGGCGGATTACTTGGAGCACTGAAGTGAACTATAAGGTAAAATAGGCAAAAATAGTTCGCTTCAGTGTCTCTTTTGCTGGTGCGGGCCACAAAATATTGTACCGAGGGCCGCAAATGGCCCACAGGCCGTGAGTTTGAGACCCCTGCTGTAGACACTTCCTGTCTGAGTCAGGACTGAGTCAGCCACTTACATACCTGATATTTAACTCTTTCAGGCAGAAAAAAAAAAATAAGGAACACAGCATAGTTGTGTGTGTGATAGGCACTGTACATACACATGGCTCATCATGTCACATGTCACCTCAAGTATCCTTTAATAAGGTTTTAACATTTCAAAAGACCAAAAATATATTGGGAATATCTGTACAAAACTACACACAGTATATGTGGCAGATGTTACTGTTTCCCCGCATCTATTTATCTATCTATCCATCCATTTTATTGTCTCTGTAATTACATTTAAATATTCGATTACATCTGAGAGGGACATTTCCTTGTAACCATAGAAATGTCTAAATTATTCTAAATCAATGAACTCTATCGACCCTTTAGGGACTGATTAAATACAACTGGCAGGTCAGTGATTTTACAGCACTTTCCCATCCTCCATCCGCTGTTCCTGATCAGCATACCTGCACAGGAACCAAACTGTCCATTCCGCATAATAATAGCACATAATAGGTAAAGCCATGTAAACTGCTACTGTGCAGCTTTTTGATTGCAAAATAGCTTAGATCTATGAATATGCCATAAGGGCTGGAACCCACAGGAGCACTTTTGGCAGCGTTTTGGCAGCACTGCGATACGCTAGCAGTTTGCCAAAACGCTGGGCTAATGTTAATGGATGGGGCAACTTCCACAGGAGCGTTTGCGTTTCTCAGAAACGCAAACGCAGGACATGCAGCATTTTGGGAGCGTTAGCGCTTCAATGTAAAGTATTGAACCGCTAGCGGAAACGCTCAGCAAAACCTAAACTGAGCGGTTTTGCTAGCGTTTTGCGGTTCAGCACACTGTAACAAAATGAAAAATAATTCACAGGACCAATCAGGATCAAAACGCAAAACGCTAGGCACCCGCTGGGGAAAAAAATACAATGTTGCAAAACACGACCAAAAACGCACATGAATCCGCTTGCAAACCGCTCAGACAAAACGCTAGCGGTTGCGTTTTGCGTTTGCGGTTTTCAGTGGGTTCCAGGCTTTATGGTTTAATTGAAAAAGGACTCAAATCTGTACACACACCCAGGCAAGGTGAGTAGATGCCTTTTAAAGTGAACCTCTAGACTAAAAATCTACTCAGCAGCACTGAAAAGGCTTGGTGTTTCTTTAACAGTTTCACAGCATCAGAACTTTGTTTTTCTTACCCAAGCCTCATTTTTAGCTGCACAGAAGAAAACTGCCCGGGCATTTTTACCCTGATGCTGTGCAAAGCATGATGGGATTTCTGATGTTGTTGTTCTCGTTCTGCTGTTTTTTTTTTTTAATTTGAGATTTGAAGCTTAGCGCACGCAGCTGGGAGAGGTGATCAGGACACAGGACAGTTGAAACTGTCTCATACTCCCTGTCACCTCCTTTCAACCAAAAAGATGGCTGCCCCTATGAAATCCCAAACATTTGCCTGTTCTTTTAAAACAGGGTGGATAAGAGATTATATTACCTATTTTAATTAACATAACTAATGTATCTTAAAGGATACCCAAGGTGACGTGACGTTATGAGATAGACATTGGTATGTACAGTGCCTAGCACACAAACAACTATGCGGTGTTCCTTTTTTCTTTCTCTTTCTGAAAGAGTTAAACATCAGGTATGTAAGTGGCTGACTCAGTCCTGACTCAGACAGGAAGTGACTACAGTGTGACCCTCACTGATAAGAAATTTCCCTTTATCTCTTTCTTGCTCTCAGAAGCCATTTTCTGCTAGAATATGGTTTTATAGTTGGAATTTCTTATCAGTGAGGGTCACACTGGAGTCACTTCATGTCTGAGTCAGGACTGAGTCAGCCACTTACATACCTGATATTTAACTCTTTCAGGCAGAGAAAGAAAAAAAGGAACACAGCATATTTGTGTGCTAGGCACTGTACATACACACATCATGTCACATGCCACTTCAGGTATCCTTTAATGACAGTATGTTTGTTTAGGCTGAAGTTCCCCTTTAATGCCACAGGTTTCGCAAGTACTACCTGCTTTTTCAAGCAAAAGGTTAAAAGACAATAGGATAAGTAAACATATATAGTAATTTCAGAAGTCCCTCCCTCTCTTCACATTAGCTTGGGCGCCGTGAGTAAACAGGAGCAAATAACTTAAAAATTGGTTTGAAATCAAAATGGATAGATGGTGCATCCGGAAAGTATTCACAGCTCATCAATTTTTTACTCATTTTGTTCTGTTACAGCCTTATTCCAAAATGTATTAAAATTATTTTTTTCTCTCAAAACACCCCATAAATACAACATGAAAAAGTTTACTTAAATTAAACCTGAGATGAGAATAAAGAAAGATTTAATACTTAACTAGGGCTTCCTCCAGCCCCATAAGCAGGTACACTTTAAGGTTTTGGCATTTTTATTAAAAATAAAAAAAGTTGAGAATATATATATATATATATATATATATATATATATATATATATATATATATATATATATATATATATATATATATATATATATGATCTTCTAAAAAAATTAGCATATTGTGATAAAGTTCATTATTTTCTGTAATGTACTGATAAACATTAGACTTTCATATATTTTAGATTCAAATACACACAACTGAAGTAGTTCAAGCCTTTTATTGTTTTAATATTGATGATTTTGGCATACAGCTCATGAAAACCCAATTTCCTATCTCAAAAAATTAGCATATTTCATCCGACCAATAAAAGAAAAGTGTTTTTAAAACAAAAAAAAGTCAACCTTCAAATAATTATGTTCAGTTATGTACTCAATACTTGGTCGGGAATCCTTTTGCAGAAATGACTGCTTCAATGTGGCGTGGCATGGAGGCAATCAGCCTGTGGCACTGCTCAGGTGTTATGGAGGCCCAGGATGCTTCAATAGCGGCCTTAAGCTCATCCAGTGTGTTGGGTCTTGCGTCTCAACTTTCTCTTCACAATATCCCACAGATTTTCTATGGGGTTCAGGTCAGGAGAGTTGGCAGGCCAATTGAGCACAGTAATACCATGGTCAGTAAACCATTTACCAGTGGTTTTGGCACTGTGAACAAGTGCCAGGTCGTGCTGAAAAATGAAATCCTCATCTCCATAAAGCTTTTCAGCAGATGGAAGCATGAAGCGCTCCAAAATCTCCTGATAGCTAGCTGCATTGACCCTGCCCTTGATAAAACACAGTGGACCAACACCAGCAGCTGACATGGCACCCCAGACCATCACTGACTGTGGGTACTTGACACTGGACTTCAGGCATTTTGGCATTTCCCTCTCCCCAGTCTTCCTCCAGACTCTAGCACCTTGATTTCCGAATGACATGTAAAAGTTGCTTTCATCCGAAAAAAGTACTTTGGACCACTGAGCAACAGTCCAGTGCTGCTTCTCTGTAGCCCAGGTCAGGCGCTTCTGCCGCTGTTTCTGGTTCAAAAGTGGGTTCATGTTTCCATCTGCTGAAAAGCTTTATGGAGATGAAGATTTCATTTTTCAGCACGACCTGGCACCTGCTCACAGTGCCAAAACCACTGGTAAATGGTTTACTGACCATGGTATTACTGTGCTCAATTGGCCTGCCAACTCTCCTGACCTGAACCCCATAGAGAATCTGTGGGATATTGTGAAGAGGAAGTTGAGAGACGCAAGACCCAACACGCTGGATGAGCTTAAGGCCGCTATCGAAGCATCCTGGGCCTCCATAACACCTGAGCAGTGCCACAAGCTGATTGGATCCATGCCACGCCACATTGAAGCAGTCATTTCTGCAAATGGATTCCCGACCAAGTATTGAGTGCATAACTGAACATAATTATTTGAAGGTTGACTTTTTTTTGTTTTAAAAACACTTTTCTTTTATTGGTCGGATGAAATATGCTTATTTTTTGAGATAGGAAATTTGGGTTTTCATGAGCCGTATGCCAAAATCATCAATTTAGTTGTGTGTATTTGAATCTAAAATATATGAAAGTCTAATGTTTATCAGTACATTACAGAAAATAATGAACTTTATCACAATATGCTAATTTTTTGAGAAGATCCTATATATATATATATATATATATATAAATATATATATATATATAAATATAATCACAGCCTTTGCCATGAAGCTCAAAAATGAGCTCAGGTGCGTCCTGTTTACCTGATCATCCTGGAGAGGTTTCTGCAGCTTAATTGGAGTCCACCTGTGGTAGATTCAGTAGATTGGAAATTATCTGGACACCTATCTACATAAGGTCCCACAGTTGACAGTTCATGTCAGAGCACAAACAAACCATGAAGTCAAAGGAATTGTCTGTAAACCTCCGAGACAGGATGGCCACAAGGCACAAATTTGGGGAAGGGTACAGAAAAATGTCTGTTGCTTTGAATGTTCCAATAAGCACAGTGGCCTTCATCATCTGTAGCGAGAGTCGATCGCTAATGCCGGTTACTACCGCGTGATCGCAAAAAATGGCTCCTGATCATGAGCTTGCGATGAGCACCACTACTTAATGGTCACTTCCGTTTGAGATAGTCATCATAGAGAACCTTCCAGAACGACAACCATATCTGCAGCAATCCAACAATCAGACCTGTATAGTAGAATGGCCAGACAGAAATCACTCCTTAGTAAAATTTTAAATACATGTGTACATATACAAATAAGAACATTTCTTCAACAGTAAAATGAGCCATAAATTACTGTTTTTTTATGTTGCAGTCACTTAAAGTAGGTAGTAGAAATCTGACAGAACCAACAGGTTTTGGACTAGTCCATCTCCTCATGAGGTATTCTCAGGGTTTTTTGTTTTTTTTTTCAAAAGCAAATGCCACATCAGTGTGCAGTGTGCAGGGAGGCTGGCCAGCATCTTTGTATAAATCCTTTTCAGGGAGTGTCTTTATAAAGAATAAAAGCCTTGCTGAGAATCCCCTCTGAAGTGATGGACTAGTCCAAAACCTGTCGGTTCTGTCAGATTTCTACTACCTACTGTAAGTGACTGCAACATAAAAAAACAGTAATTTATGGCTCATTTTACTTATTTGTATGTGACTATACTGTATGTTATATACTGTACATTTTACAATTGTTGGTGACAGTGATCCTTTAATGGATTTTTTTTTATTAATTCTTGTTTGGCAAGATACTGATAAAAAAAAATACAAGCTAATAGTACTGATGCAGACATATATATGCATATAAAAAAAAAAAAAGCTCCTTGCCTTGGTTGATAACAGATGTTATTAGTCATTAGCATTAACACTTTTCACACAATATTAACAGTTAAATTGTGCTAAACACACCTCTTTCATTGAGAGCCGTATGAATATGACTGGGACTGTTACCTGCTCTCAGAAGCAAGTAGCATTAATTAGGGCTAGTTTAGTGAAGCTTCTGGTTACCTTTCCACAGGCGGTCAGCACTCCTGTGACTGTGTTCCAGAAATAAACTAAAGGTGTTCATCCATTTAGCGATGTAACTATGGACATCTCTCTGATCTAATCTGATCAGAATGAGGTCTGTTGGCTGCCCATACACCAAATGCTGATTCCCGATTGATTACTCACTGCTATACGCCCGCAGCAGGTGAGGAATGAATGCGGAAGCAGCAGCAGCGGACAGGTAAAGTATTTTAATGCATGGGCAGCAGAGGGTCAGCAGCCGACCAGGGCATCATTTGAGGAGACCACAGCCGGGGTTTAGTCCTGTTCATTGGTCACGATATTGCACGCCGTTACCGCCACATCCGATCGACCATATTTGCCCGAGATTTCCCAGCATGTCAGATCAATACATTTGACCTCTTTCAGCCCAAAATCTGTTTATAACTTCGGAATGATAATTCGGAATGGTTGTTGTTCAATATTGTCAGATGTACAGTCCCCTGAAGTTATGCATGCAGTGGGCATACATTCAAAATCGCCGCTGAATAATTCCGCCGCAGGGGGAAGCCGAAAGATGTCTCACCCTGCAGCAGGCAAACTATAGTTATCGCTATTGGCGGTGGCCGAATTACCTCTTTTTTTTTTTTAATTGGAGCTCCAGCAATCACCAGCGCCCAAATCAGTCCCTGAGCGCCGCTATAGCGGTAATTCTCATTATGGACTATGGCAACGCACAAATCATCAGCTCAGCTCTGTCTCAACCTTAAAGTGTACCATAGATCATTCATACTTACGGTTTTATACATACCTGGGGCTTCCTCCATCCCCATGCACACGGATCGCTCCCACACCGTTGTCCTCCACTGCCTGCAACTCCGATACCGAGTCCCGTAACTTTCTCCAGTCGTGGCCAGTCTGATGTGAAGTGCGCTATTTACGTATCTCTCCAGCAGCCGCTGGAGAGATGTAGAGTGCACTTCCTCTTGCGCAAACTGGCCGAACTAACGGGACCTGATACCGGAGCTGGAGGCAGTGGAGAACGCCGACGTGGGAGCGACCGGTGTGCATGGGGCTGGAGGAAGCCCCAGGTATGAATAAAACCGCAAATATGAATGATCTCTGGTACACTTTAACCATTCCTGCCGCCTGGACGTGATTGTCACGTCCAGGCGGCTGCTGCGCTGCTGCACGCTCGCCCATGCCACCCACCACTAGCCTGGAGATTAATGAATGGGAACATAGTTCCCATTCATTGATCTAAGTCCCCGGCAGAAAAAAGGACGGCTTCTTATCAGAGGTCGCAGTCTTTCTGAGTTTCCAGGACAAAACAATTTTTTTCTAAGGGCTGGTTCAGACGGACGTTTGGAGGCATCGCATTCGTTGGCGTTGTGGCAGCAATGCGTTCAGGCTTTCGGCAGCATTCGCATTGCGTTCGGATGCGGTCGCGTTTTTTCTTCCCCTAGCGGAACATCACCCGTCGCGGTTAACCGCCCCTGAAAGCAACATGTAGCTTCCAGGGGCTCCTTGAACGCCAGTGAAAATCGGGACCCGAACGCCGCCTTCGTGTAAACGCGCGTGAAAGCTTGGTACAAACGTTCCCATTCACTTGAATGGGAGCGTTTTTAACGCCAAGTCCCGAACGCTGGCAGTAAACGCTCCGCAAGCGTCCGTCTGAACCAGCCCTAATTGTGGCCATCTTATGGCCAAATAGTAAAACTACATCCACATACATTTTTTTTTATTAAACACACACATATTATTACATTTAAAATTAACTGTTTACCTCCCACACCAAACATTACCCAAATACATTTTTTTATGAAAAAAAAAAAAATTACAAAAACCCCCCCCAAAAAACTGTTACCTAAGGGTCTGAACGTTTTTTTAATATCAGAATCAGAATCATATTTATTTCGCCAAGTACAACGGGGGTTGTACCCGGAATTATTTTTGGCTCATACAGGGTCGGAGATGGTAAAACACGTGCATGCAATTCAACACATACAAATAGGTACAGTGGTACAAGTAAGCAAATACCTAAATATACATATAGCCCATACTGTAGTGAAGGACGCGTGGGGGAAACTGGAGTGCTGTGTGAGGGGAGCAGCCTGCCAACTACTGACGGCGCTCGCTCGCTCCACAACAGCTCCAGGTGCCCCGCAGTGTGTCCTGGAAAGGAGTGGATAGAGAAAGAGAGAAAGGATAGCAAGAGAAGAACCAAGGCAAGGAGAGAGAGACAGAGGCAGGGACCTTATGGGGCTGCAGATTAAAAAAGAACACCCCTGGGTCCGACAATCAGTCCAATTGGTGTGCAGGGATCTCCCGAGGCAGCGGCAGTGAAGGATTCCTCGATGGGGAAATGGGCCAAAAATCCGTATGGATGGTGGTTGCAGGCAGAGTGGACCCCGTGCTCCCGGCAGCTGAAACCCACAGGGCCAGGACTGTAGAAGAGAGAACCAAGCTTTCCAGGGCCCAAGTGGATCCAGGGCTGCCATGTGGACAAAAAGGATCCTCAGGCCTTGGTGGATGAGGCCTGCCATGGCTTCTCCACGTGCAGTGAGAAGCTGGGGGCAGCAGCGGAGGACCAGCTGTGACCCACCTCTGTGCGTCGACCTGGATCCTCCGGCAGCGTTTGCTGGCTGTGAGCGGTGTGGGAACAGCTGTGCGTTCCCCCCTTGCGTCCTGGTCTCCATAGCGGCGGCTTCCTGGTCTCCATGGCAGCGGCTTCAGGGGACGGCTGTGGACGCTGGTAACCACTTGATATAGCCGTCCTGGATGATGCTGGGAGCTGTTCAGGGTTACACGCTGCGGTGCCTGGTGGAGTCAGCGCGGGTGATCCGGAGGTGGTGGCGGCCGATCCTCCGCTGTCCTGGATAATGCTGGGAGCAGTTTCTGGTGACATGCTGCAGTGCCTGGTGGAGTCAGCGAGGGTGATCCGGAGGTGGTGGCGGCCGATCTGCCGCTGTCCTGGGTGAAGCTGGGAGCCGTTCTGTGAGACACGCTGCGTCGCCTGATGGAGTCAGCGCGGATGACCCGCAGGGACGTTCCATGCCGCCTCTCTCCTGCCTGCACGTGGTCCCCGTCCTCACGCCGACCCGCAGGCTGCGATCCGTGGCCGGTTCAGAGCGGGAACAGCCATGCCCCTGTCTCTCGCCTCCCACCTCAGCAAGAGCGGAGCTCAGAGGTGAGTGTAGGCAGAGATATTGCCTTAAAGAAGCAGAAAAGGCCGGAGCCCTGTGGCCGTGACGTCCGGCGCCATCTTGATAATATGCATGTGAAGAGGGTGTATTACTAATATTTTTTAAACTATAAGCTTGTAAATAGTGACGGACGTAAAACTGAAAATTGCACCTTAATTTCCAAATAAAATATTGGCGCCATACATTGTACATAGTGATAGGGATAGGGATAACATTTAAATGGTGTAATAACTGGGACAAATGGGCAAATAAAATACATAGGTTTTAATTATGATAGCATGTATTATTTTAAAGCTATAATGGACAAAAACTGAGAAATTATGATTTTTTTCCATGTTTTTCTTAATCTTCCTGTTAAAATGCATTTAGAAAAAAATAATTCTTAGCAAAATGTACCACCCATAGAAAGCCTAATTGGTGGCGGAAAAAACAAGATATAGATAATTTCAGTATAATTAGTGATAAAGGTATCGGCGAATGAATGGGAGGTGAAAATTGTCTGATGCAGAAGATGAAATGGTTGTTATGCATTCAGAAAGTTAAATTAATGGGATCCGTTACAGCCCAGTAATGTGAACAGACCCATAGAATTCTCCCCAGAATAGAATAGGTTGCTTGGGAGACAGCCGGAAAGTGTGTTTTTTACACAAATTATTCTTAACCTCCTTGGCGGAGGGTGCCGCTCAGGCCCTGCTGGGCCGATTTGTTTAATTTTTTTTTTGCTGGACGCAGCTAGCACTTTGCTAGCTGCGCCAGCACACTGATCGCCGCCGCCCCGCGCATGATCGCCGCTATCAGTCGCGCCGCACGCCCCCCCCCCCCAGACCCCGTGCGCTGCCTGGCCAATCAGTGCCAGGCAGCGCCGAGGGGTGGCCCGGGACTCCCAATGACGTCCCGACGTCAGTGATATCGGTGACGTCATCCCGCCCCGTCACCATGGCGACGGGGGAAGTCCTCCAGGAAATCCCGTTCTTTGAACGGGATTTCCTGATCGAAGAGGGCGGGGAGATGCCGCTGAGCAGCGGCTATCATGTAGCGAGCCCATGGCTCGCTACATGATATAGGAAAAAAAAAATAAAAAAAAAAACTGCTGCACTTCCTCCTGGCAGATTTTTTTATACCGTTAGGAGGGTTAAAGCATTACCTAAAAAAACCACTGAGGATTTTTTTCAGGCAGCATAGGACTGTGCCTATAAAAACAGTCATTCTAACTTGTTCCTTCCAGATAAATGTTTCACAGTGACAATGGCTCTAGGTGTGGGGGAGTTCTGTACATGGAATTACTCATGGAGGGTGATGGGAATTCCTGGACAATCTGAACTCCAAACAAACTACTGTTGCTGTACTGCAAAGAAAGGCAGTTCCATTTGTCAGTTGTAGAATTTCACAGTTGTCAATAAGTTGAAGGCATATTACAAACAGATTTACATAACACTGGTGTGTGTTATTTTTTGTGGAATTCTCCTTTGCTTGTATTAATAAATTACTCTATTTCTTTGCTGTGCCCCATGCTCTTCACAGCCCACTGATTATATATTTCATTACATGTCACTGCAGAGAAACCGTCAGTTTATCACACCAAACAATTTTTTTTGCAAATTTTCTCCAAACAGGTGCAAAATATCATCAACAAATTTCACAACATCTCTGAAGGTACAGCTCCAGCTCTGCCAAACTTGCTTATCAATGTGCTGTAGTTGTTCTACCTTCCATAAAGCACAGCGACAAACAGGTAACTACATCAATAGAACTTGCCAGAAAGAAGTGTAGTTTGTCAGCGAATCTATAAAAAATGTTCAATTTCTTAATTGATTTACGAAGAAGAAAATACAAAACAAAAACAAAAAAACCCCTGTGAAAATGTATTGGTGTGATTGTGTCGTGTATGGTCACTTTTGGGGTCAGTTCACACTACGTGCATTTGTATCTTTATACTGTATATGTTTACTGTGTTGTTTGCAATGTAGTGGGGTAGTGGTTAGCACTCTCGCCTTGCAGCGCTGGGTCCCCGGTTCGAATCCCAGCCAGGTCAACATCTACAAGGAGTTTGTATGTTAACCCCGTGTCTGCGTAGGTTTTCTCCGGGCACTCAGATTTCCTCCCACATCCCAAAAACATACAGATAAGTTAATTGGCATCCCCCTAAATAGGCCCTAGATTATGATACATGCACTACATGATACACACACAGACATAGGACTATGGTAGGGATTAGATTGTGAGCTCCTCAGAGACAGTTAGTGACAAGACTATATTTGCTGTACAGCACAGCGTAATATGTCGGCGCTATGTAAATACTTAAATAATAGTATGTGTTTGATCCTCAAACGTGCGTTAATATTGCCCTGCACAGCAATATTATGCTTACTACCAGCACTGTATACCTCGAATTACACTATTAGTGTGACCCGCAACACACAACTAGCATGACCGTTGCTAAGGTAATAAGTTAATGTGCGCTGCTAATGGTCACACTCATCAAGTAATGCAGGTCATGCTAATAGTGAAACTTGTGGTACACAGTGCTGGTAGTAAGGGTAATATTGCAATGCGATGTCTAAGCACAACAACATTGCCGCAACTTTGTGCATCAACCCCGCCCCACCCCTTGGGCCCTTATCCAATTTACTTTTCTCCTGTGTTTTATCCAAGGAGATAACTTTCATCTTATCTAAAAAATTATTTTCAGCAAAATGTAGGTAAAAAGTAATGTCAAACTTATAAACAAAGATAAATGAGATCCCATAATGGTGTAGTAGGTTATGGTCATGTATTAAAGGAATACTATCGATACCCAAGTGTTCTAAAATGACAGTGTGCAAATAATGTCTAAGTAGCTGTGTAAACATTTTCATGTTAAATATCAGAGGCAAAAGCTGTAATTTATTGAGGGTAGGATTTAGCTATATTGGGACAAATCAATTGCAGAAGGGGTGTCTGCTTCAATGCACAGCCAGAGTTGCATATCAGACTACAGAAAGCAAATATCAAACATATCAAACTCTGAAAGCAAAAACAGTATGAAAGCTGTGACAATTCGTTACATTTCCTCTGCTCTCTTCAGACAGGTCAGTCAGAAACACAGGATATGCAGCTGTTGGGAGCTCTCTTCTCTGTCACACACAGAGCTACACATAGAGTTAACTGATCAAGTGTGAGGGGAATTTCCCCTCTCCTCATGGCTCAGTCAGCCGTCAGTTTTGGCGTCAGTAAAGTTTAAATGTATTTTGATAACAGTAAACAAAGAAGTTGTTACTAAAATGTATACACCAGTACTTAGCAGCACTTCCCAAACAATTCCTGTGTCAATTGAAAAAAATATGTGAATCGATAGTATTCCTTTAACCATTTCCGCCCGCGGGGATTTTTCACCTTATGCATCAGAGCAATTTTCACCTCCCATTCATTCGCTATTAACTATCACTACTTAACACAATTTATTGATCTATATCTTGTTTTTTCCGCCACTAATAAGGCCTTCTTTGGGTGGTACATTTTGCTAAGAATTTTTTTTTTTTATAAATGCATTTTAACAGGATTAATAAGAAATAAATGGAAAAAATTCATTATTTCTCAGTTTTTGTCCATTATAGCTTTAAAATAATCCACGCTACCATAATTCAAACCTATGTATTTTATTTGCCCATTTGTCTCGGTCATGACACCATTTACATTTTGTCCCTATCACAATGTATGGCGCCAATATTTTATTTGGAAATAAAGGTGCATTTTTTCCATTTTGCGTCCATCACTTTTTACAAGCTTAGAATTTAAAAAATGTTCGTAGTATACCACCTTCAAATGCATATTTAAAAAGTTCAGACCCTTAGGTAACTATTTATGTTTTTGTTTTTTTTAATTGTAATTTTTTTTTCCATTAAAAATTTTATTTGGGTAATATTTTGGTGTGGGAAAAACAGTTAATTTTGAATGTTATTACCGTATATGTGTAAATTGTAATGTAAAAAATATGTAGATGTAGTTTTACTATTTGGCCACAAGAGTGCCACCTTGAGTTTATTTTTTTTCTCCTTGTGCTTCTCGATCACCGGAAGCACAAGGAGGACGGGGAAACTTTTTTTTTGCAGAAAGACTGAAGCCTCTAGTAAGAGCGCTTCGTTTTTTCTGCTGGGGACACGGATCGGTGACCGGGAACCATGTTCCGGTTCACGGATCCCAGGGCTACCGGGGGACAGCGCGGGAGCATGGCACTGCAGCAGAGCAGCCGCCCAGACGTGATCCTCAGAAATGGTTAAATAAGAAACTCTGGGTGTGAATGTATACTCAGAATGGTGGACTACCACTATGGCAACCACTGTATAGGCAGGTGGGGAGGTTAAATCCGACCCCACTCAGGTTAAGAAGTCACTTTCTGTAGAATGAGGATAGGGTATCCGCCCCTCCACCAAGGGTGGGCAAGCTTGTATTTAGTAGAACAGAACAGAGGCACCAGAAAGAATAAAATACATTAAAAACACTGTAAAACAGGAGGCAGTGGTGGACTTACCTCCCCATTGAAGACTCAAATATTATGGTTTAGACAAAAGCTTTATTGTATACTCCACAAAAAAGTGACGAGTTTCGCAGGTCTGTAACCCGCTTCCTCAGCAATTAACAGGAGCAATGGTGTTGAGCTCACAGTAGGCAGGGTGCCTAATATCAAAATCATTTTGAGCAATTTCTTGATTGGTGGGAGCTTTAAGGGTATTTTATTGATTAAGTTTTCTCTTTAGTAGTATAGAAGTAGTATAAAACTGAGCATTTGTTATTTGCTCTAAAAGATTATTTCCAGCATAAAATCTACTACAAAAAAAATTGAAGAACAGCATTCAAACAGTTAAACACAACACTTTGTTCTCCAGTGCAAAGCTTCTGGCCACATCCAAAGAGGTAATATATTTTGTTTACATTCCTTTGTCAGATACATTTTGTATACAGCCAACAGCATGCTGAAACTGAACTGTACTAAGCTGAGAAGAGCAGAGGTGAGAAATGATCACTAGACAGATTTTAATATATACATACAACAGTTATGCAATAAAATGCAATGGCAGCTTTCAGAGCAGATACACTGTACTCTGGGAACTTGTAATTTGTGAACAGACCATTTTTCTTGTGCACAAAAGCAAGTATTATATCTTTATGGGTAATTCAAAGTAGGAAAACACATTTTTATTGAATGTTTTGACAGACTTTTATCCCACTTTAAGAGAAAAGTGCATAGGATATGGGCCACTGTGTGAACTTAGCCCAAGTGATGGTCAATGAGATTGCAAAAATTATTAGATGATACGAAAAGTTACCTAGCTTGGAATCAGGTCAATCAAATGCACTTCCTGCCAGTTTGGGCTGATTAAATGACAATTGAAGTGAGAAGAATATGGAGGCTGCCATATTTATTTCCCTTTAAACAACACCAGTTGCCTGGCAGCCCTGCTCTATTTGGCTGCATTAGTGTGTGAAGTATACCAGAAACAAGCATTGCAGCTAATCTTGTAATGAAAAAACAGAGGCGCCAACAGGATAAAAATGATGCCAATTAAAACCAAATAAAAAGTGGGTGGCACTGGTGGATTTGCCTTCCCCACAAAAATAACCACCACAATATATGGTAATGGATATAAATTTTTAATCAATTTCAAAACTCCCAACAACAACTTATCTGCAACGCTTTTCACGGGACACAAGCCCGCTTCCTCAGGCAAAACACATAAAAGCAGGAGCAACTGAAAATAAAATAATAATAATAATAATAATAGTAACAACATAAATAAAACATAATAAAAACTTGAAAACTACCTGTACAAGTGACAATATACAAAGAGCAATGATCCATCCGGATCACACGCGAAAAACCATAATAATTCATCAAATCCATGTGGCCTCTTTAGGACCATACCATCAGATAAAACCCCTCTATAATCTATTCGATTTGTCTTTCCAGTATTGAACATTCAATCATTAGCGAATGGATAAGTTACTATAATAGATCAATTGTATATTTATATGCATATGGAGGTAAAACACACAAACAATAATAGTCATAATCATAGCCATTGTACTGTATACCGTTTCCCCACTGAGGGGCAGTAAATATCTATTGACTCATGAGGGAAATGTTTTTAGGGGGGCTCGTGAGGAGAGTGAGATAGAAGAATTGCTGAGAAAAGAATAAAGTGAGAAAGGGGGGGGGGGGGGGGGAAATCACTAGCTCCTAGGGAGGAGAAAAGCATAGTGGGTGATTATAACAGTGAAGGGAGGTGAGCACTGTGTTGTGTGGAGGGCAAAAGTTAAGGATGCCATGGTGCTAATCCTGGCTAGAGCGCCGCTATACGTGTAATAGATATGAGCGGCAAGTGGAGAGGACTAAATGACTTACCCCTTACTTACATCCGCCCAGAGCGAGTACCCAATGGCAGGACAGACATCTGCAGCATTCATTTCCGCATACAGCGGAACACGCCCACTTGTAGCTGCCGCTGTCCACTTCAATCTAGAGGGTATTTAGTAGCTGGCGTGCCGCCCGTTCGTCACAGAGGCGCCACGCTAGTACGGACCACTGCTGGGGTAAGTCATTTAGTCCTCTCCACTTGCCGCTCATATCTATTACACGTATAGCGGCGCTCTAGCCAGGATTAGCACCATGGCATCCTTAACTTTTGCCCTCCACACAACACAGTGCTCACCTCCCTTCACTGTTATAATCGCCCACTATGCTTTTCTCCTCCCTAGGAGCTAGTGATTCCCCCCCCCCTCCCTTTCTCACTTTATTCTTTTCTCAGCAATTCTCCTATCTCACTCTCCTCTCCTCACGAGCCCCCCTAAAAACATTTCCCTCATGAGTCAATAGATATTTACTGCCCCTCAGTGGGGAAACGGTATACAGTACAATGGCTATGATTATGACTATTATTGTTTGTGTGTTTTACCTCCATATGCATATAAATATACAATTGATCTATTATAGTAACTTATCCATTCGCTAATGATTGAATGTTCAATACTGGAAAGACAAATCGAATAGATTATAGAGGGGTTTTATCTGATGGTATGGTCCTAAAGAGGCCACATGGATTTGACGAATTATTATGGTTTTTCGCGTGTGATCCGGATGGATCATTGCTCTTTGTATATTGTCACTTGTACAGGTAGTTTTCAAGTTTTTATTATGTTTTATTTATGTTGTTACTATTATTATTATTATTATTTTATTTTCAGTTGCTCCTGCTTTTATGTGTTTTGCCTGAGGAAGCGGGCTTGTGTCCCGTGAAAAGCGTTGCAGATCAATTGTTGTTGGGAGTTTTGAAATTGATTAAAAATTTATATCCATTACCATATATTGTGGTGGTTATTTTTGTGGGGAAGGCAAATCCACCAGTGCCACCCACTTTTTATTTGGTTTTAATTGGCATCATTTTTATCCTGTTGGCGCCTCTGTTTTTTCATTACATGATACATCCACCTGGTGGATAGGTGTGGACACCTTTTTTTCTTCTACACAGAGAGTGACTTTTTAGCCTGAGCGGGGAAAGGCCCAATTTTCCCGTCTGCGCTATAAGTGGTTGCCTGAACGTGGCAACCCACACTTGTGAGTATAATTCTTTTACTTTAACCATTTGACGTCCACTGTGTTACAATATCACACTATTGGGGGCTCTCGATTGTTCCTTTTTTTCTCTCCCTACATTGCAGCTAATCTTGTCAGATCTGAAAAAAAAAATGTCAAAAACATCAGATCTGTAAATGTTTCTTCAGGGTGTATGGCTAAAAGTATTTAGAGGCAGAGGATCAGCAGGATAGCCAGGAAATGGATATTGCAATGGGCAGCATCTCACTGACCATCTCCAGTAGACAGACTCTGCACATGCGCAGCATTCCGTACAGATGGAAAAGAAGACGATCACACTTTTGACAAATTTTCCACTACAAGAAATTTACTTTCAATGCCTAGTTAACATCTTTATTACAGTTTCAGACATCTAATAAATAAATGTCTATTTGTCAATAAATTAAAAATATACTTTTTCAATATGTAAAATTATAAATATAAAGAGAGCATATTACAATCCATGTTAAGATTGCAGCAAAAGAAACAATATATTACAGTCTATGAAGTGCAGCAGGATAATACAGACGCTGCTCCAATGCTGACACGCCTAGTCTGGAATATGAATGAAGCAGAGGAACCCCTATGTGATGGGGAAGAAAATATACAGTACATTCCTAATGATGCAGTAATCTACACATTCAATACAGCTCCACCCACAATGGATCATTTGTACAAGGTCTGATGGTAAATTTTACTTTGTGTTTAAAGTGGACCTGAACTCTTGCACAGGACAGAAGGAAAGCCTATAGAAATACACCCTGTATGTATTTAGAGAGTTTAGCCTGTCTAATTCCCCCTCATCTGTGACCAATAACCACCGTAATTTGATTTCTCAGCTGTATCAGCTCAGGAATCTTCTCTGCCAAGGTAGAGCAGTGAATTTGCAAACACAGCATGTTAACCCTCTGTCTGCTTCCATGAAAGTAGGAAGTGGAGACACTGCAGATTTATTGCAGGATTAGTATCAGCTTTAACAAATGAATGTTTTTCTTTTAAGGTTATTATGCTGTTGTGTATCTGTTAGAGCAAAGAGTGCAGGTCCACTTTAAGCAAAATTGAGACTGCAACATCTAACCCTTTTTACAAATGCTCACTGCATGGCTGACGCACGTCGGCAGCACAAATTAAGCCAGTGGAGTCAAAACATGTCATCTCAAAACTCATTTAGAGAATTCAAAGTTGGATGCCAGACAAAAAAAAAAAAAAAATACAAATGGAAAAAAAACAGTTACGGTATGTTCCCCTTCTTGGTGGCAGTCATAAGTTCTGGCACTTCTATTCTAAATTTTTGCAACAGCAAAAAAAGGTACTTCTCACCTAGGGTGGAAACCAACAACTGTTCGGCCAGCCAGTGACCAGAGTCAACAGGTACACCACACCTGTAAGTCCACAGAACACATGCAAAAAAACAAAAAACAAAACAAAACAATCAGGTGTCACACATGAGAAAGGGCTCTGCCCGAAACATGTTGTAATATCGTCTGCTCCAATACAGCTTATTGCTGCACACAGCTCCAGAGTGCTGTCTTTTTGCATATATGCCAAATTTTAGGCTCACTACCTCAGTGGGAACTATACTGTGTACATGTATTATCGCCGCCGGGTCACTTTGGCACAGGGTAACCCAAATGATGGCTCACCGTGCTGCCATTCAAATTTCGGGTGGTGTTAGTTACTATTCTCTCTCTGTGTTGGAGCAACTCAGAGGGAGAAGTAATTTACGGTCTGGCAATCACCGGCACTCGAAATACACTGCTGAGCGGCCATAGACATAAAGACTGTCTATGGTGGCGCCCAAGTCAGGCGCAGCGCGGGGAAAAGTGCACGCCAAAATGACCTGCTTCAGCTATACGTCCCTCCTCTATGGTAGTTACAGATGTTGGTACTGGAAAAAAAAAAAAACTATACTCACCTCCTCTATGGCAGTCTAAGGCCCCACCTCTGTAGAGCTATACTCTCCTCCCACAGAGGCCTCAATTAAACTAAGCTTTATTAAACACTTTATCAAACGTTTGATAATTTACTTCATGGGTAAAATCTAATTTTGAATTCACTAAGGTGTTATACATTTATTGAACGTTTTATCGATAAAACGTTCAATAAATTTATAACACCTTAGTGAATTCAAAATTAGATTTTACCCATAAGGTAAATTATCAAACATTTGATAAAGTGTTTGATAAAGCTTAGTGAATTGAGGCCATAGTGGTCAAAAACCCAAGCAATGAAGAGCTATACTCACGGGTACTGGAAATTAAACAACTATACTTGTTTTCTTCATTGTAATGAAAGGAGCCAGCACTAAATGCATACTCGCCTCTTCCAGCTTAGTCAAGGGTTCAGGCACTGAAAAAAACCAAACATACTCGCCTCTTCTATAGCAAAGGCCTCAACCCTGAAAAGCTATACTCTCTTCCTCCATAGTAGTCACAGATACTGGCACAGAAAAAGAAATACTCCTCTCCTGCTTTCTTCTTGTAGTGAACATCCCCACTAGTGAAAAGTTACACTCACCTACTTCATGGAAGTCAAAGGCCGTGGCACAGACTACTTTACTACATTAATGCCCATACACTCGTCAGATTGGCAGCAGACAGATAAGAAATGCATCTGATGATCTATCTGATGCGTTTTTAGAACATTTTTTACCAGAATAGAATTCCAATAGATTTCAGTTTGAAATCTGTTGAAATTCGATCTGATGGCATTTTTTTGCCATCAGATTTCCATTAAGGCCAATGCAAACTGATAAGCAATCTCATCAGATCGACCTAAATTTTCCACCCTGCAAGTTCGATGGAAATCCATCGAAATCGATCGAAATCGGCCGTCGATCGGTCGATTGGCCAACCGATTTGCGATCGATCGATCGACCGCGATCGATCGGTCGGCCAGAAAATCGGCTGAGTGTATGGGCTGCTTAATCCTTCCCACCACTGGTTCACTCACTCTGTCATAGAACAATAAATAAGCAACAAAAGACTTCAAAAACACACACACACACACACACACACAAAAATCAAAAACCATGGAATCGTGATCAGTGCACTCTTCAAGCTTATATCTAATCAAGCAAATCAAAGAAAGAACTGCCATGCTAGTTCGTACTGTATAATGCAATACAAATGATCATGTAGCCCTCAAAACCCCAGTTCATTTTCAACAAAGTTACTACTGTAACTACAATTGACTTTTTTTTTTATGAACCATTCAAAATGAATTTATCAGTGGGCAATGTGAGGTCAAACAAATGGCTGGAGGAGTCTATCAGAGAGATAGAATCTGTTGCCATACCACCACCTTGATGCAGAGTGAATGGCTTCATTGGCTTGTAGATGGAAGCAGACAGTCCAGCAATACTCCATCATGTGGTGAGTGGCACCAGAGCCAGCAGCCATCATTAGGAAGTGGGGAACTATCAGAACACTGCAACACAGGGGCTGTAGGAATGCTTTTGCTTTGCTAATAAGCTATTCCTTTTTATTTTCAGAACCTCTACTTAGAGGACAGACGATTGCCACAACAGCCACATAACGTGCTAAAAGGAAACCAGTAACTGCAGCTTCTATGCGGCATATTCACTGAAGTGCAGTAACATTTTAAGTGCACATACCTCTGTGTATTGTCCGTTCGTCTCATCGTTCACCAAAACAGGAGACAAGGAGAGAAACAGACAATGCTCCGAGGTATGTGGATCCAGTATGCTGTGCTTACCATGGGTAGCTCTGCCTCAGGTTGCCTATATAGGAATGAGTATGGATGCTCTTGGGAAAAGGGAGAACATCCTGGAGGTGAGAGCAAGATCTGTGGGTGTTAACTCACCTGGCCTCCACCTGCATTCCCATGCAGTCTATGGTGCGTTCCATCACAATAGACTGCTTTACCTTAACATCATCTTTACTAACATTCAGCCATCATTCAAAGAACATTCTCCACATTACAGTGGCTGTTATCCATATAACAAGTCTAAAACCTACCAAACCATAAAAACTCACCTTCAGATGGAGCTTGCTTTAAAAAAAAAAACAAAAAAAAACGTACGGTCCTATGTCAGCAAGTATTAATATGACTGTAAACTGCAATGAAGTATTTTCTAATAATGAAGAAAATACTGCTGTTCATAAACTTGGGGCTCCTACTGGCTGTGCAAAGAAGATGGCCATACATTCAGAGCATTCTATCAATTGCCTGGTTAGCATCTCAGAAGCTTTGGAGATGCTAAAACTGCTCTATACACTTCTGAAAGAGCAGTAAGATGCAGGAAGTAATGCTTCCTGTGGACAGGATACAGCGAGAGCTGTAAAACAGCGCAGGAGATGTGTGCGCAGCCGGCGCCACCATAGGCCATAATAGGAATTAGGGCTATAGCGGCGTTCAGTGAGCAATTTTGGCGCAGTCAAAAGACTGAGCACAAATCACGATAAACACACAGATTCAGCTGTCAGAAATAGGAAGATAAATTACAGCTTTACCCCACTATCCATGGCGGCCTGGAGAGGGAATAGTCGCGGCCTGGAGAGGGAATAAATGCCGCCGGGACTTGTGCAGGAGCAGGGAAAGCAATTTATCGGCTTTACCCTGTACCCAAATCTCCAAGCGGTAAATTCATAGATACGCGGATGTAGGCAATGCCTCATGTGGACAGGATGTAGGCAGTAATGCTTCCTGTGGGCAGGCCGTAGGCAGTAATGCTTCCTGTGGGCAGGCAGTAGGCAGCAGTAATGCTTCCTGTAGGCAGGACGTAGGCAGTAATGCTTCCTGCGGGCAAAACGTAGGCAGTAATGCTTCCTGAGGGCAGGACGTAGACAGTGATGCCTTATTTGGACAGGATGTAGGCATAATGCCTCATGTGGACAGGATGTAGGCAGTAATGCTTCCTGTGGGCAAGATGTAGGCAGCAATGCTTCCTGTGGATAGCATGTAGGCAGTAGTGCCTACTAAGGACAGGGTGGAGGCAGTAATGCTTTCTGTGGACAGGGTGGAGGCAGTAGTGCTTTCTGTGGGCAGGATGTAGGCAGTAATGCTTTCTGTGGACAGGATGTAGGCAGTAATGCTTTCTGTGGACAGGATGTAGGCAGTAATGCTTTCTGTGGACAGGATGTAGGCAGTAATGCTTTCTGTGGACAGGATGTAGGCAGTAGTGCTTTCTGTGGGCAGGATGTAGGCAGTAGTGCTTTCTGTGGACAGGATGTAGGCAGTAATGCTTTCTGTGGACAGGATGCAGGCAGTAGTGCTTTCTGTGGACAGGATGCAGGCAGTAGTGCTTTCTGTGGACAGGATGTAGGCAGTAGTGCTTTCTGTGTACAGGATGCAGGCAGTAGTGCTTTCTGTGGACAGGATGCAGGCAGTAGTGCTTTCTGTGGACAGGATGCAGGCAGTAGCGTTTCCTGTGGACAAGGTTTAGGCGGTCATGTAAAGGACAGTAAGCAAAAACAAAACTCCCTTGTGGGAACCAGTGACAAACAATTATCAATCTTATATAACCTTCCCCAAAGCTGTGCAGCCCTCTATGCTCAGTACTGCAATTACATTTACTCTGACACAAGCTGCAGTATGTTAGAACTGACATACACCCAAAAATTCACATTTGCATGAATTGATAAATTACAAATCATTTTTACAGATGTAATCTCAATGCCAATATGGCAGCTTCTCTTGCTTCACAAACAGTGTCAACTCTTATGGGCTGAGCCAGAACTCTGCAGAAGTTTAAAGTTTTGAATGCTGGCAGCTGATTAAGGTAATATATTAGCCCCATGCAAAGTTCAGCCCATGTACATTCCCTCTTCCCATGGAGCAAGAGACTGCTACAAAGTCAAAATAGGTGACTGTCTCTAATCATAATGACTACCCATACACTAACATTATTCTATTCCCAAGTAACAGGATATTTTATTAATAAACAGAATTCGCAGAGCATCTATCAGGGGACTGTATGGGCTGAAATCTCAAGGTCTGCGTCCAAGAATCATTGTGGGAGTGATGTCATTTGTAACATGTGAGGTATGCATGCAGAATCTAGGAGTGTGCAAGCACATGCATGGAAGATGCTGACTCGGACACTACAAGCCACATTAATATGGCTGCCTATTGTCAAAGGTCAGCTAATTATTGTTTTAGTCCTCAGGTTATTTTTTCAACGGCTCGGTTTCTTTGAGTTGGGTCTCTAAGAAATCTAACATAGCTCAATAAAGTGTGTCATCAGTTATTTCAGGCTAAGGAATGCTGAATGTAGTGTTCTTGCTTTAAAGATGACATAGTTACACCTTCCAAAGACTCAGCACTGCCTGGATTGTTTTGTTTTTTTATACTACTGTAAATGCTGCTTTTTGAAAGATAGCCTCTGAGAGGCAGCAAACACAAGGACTTTGTTAGGCTGGATATTGTACTGGTTAAGGGCTCTGCCTCTGACACAGGAGACCAGGGTTCAAATCTCAACTCTTCCTGTTCAGTAAGCCAGCACCTATTCAGTAGGAGTCCTTGGGCAAGACTCTCTAACACTGCTACTACCCTATAGAGCACATCCTAATGGCTGCAGCTTTGGTGCATTGAGTCCACCTGAAGAAAAGCGCAATATAAATGTTATGAGTATTGTCTTTTAAATACAGCAAACACAGCGTTCAGCCTTCCTTAGCTGATAAAAGAGAAAAACATGGATTACACTATTCTGATTACAAGTACCTCAAGAGGAGGAATTCCCTGGATGTGGTCAGGAGAGTGCTTAGTGTGATAGATGACCTGTTACTAGATGGACACTTGTCAATAGTGCAATTATTTATACAATAGTGGTGATTTGCAAAAGAGGGCATGCAGTGAAATCTCTCCAATCGCTTGAAACATCCAATCAGGTACACAGGAGTTTAAAATCCGAGGAAGCTCCTGTCTCTAACTCGATGTTCAGGGCGATTCTTGTGACAGTTATTATTCGGGTTGTATATTCCAAGCATATTCCATGGTACATCTCCTGCTGCTTGCAAGCAATTTGTGTTGCTTGGCGTAACGAGAGGGTAGGCACTGCTCACCACACATCTCTTCCAGATCCTCTGATTGGGTAGGGCATGGAGATACATGTTCCTCCCAGAATGCACCTGGAAGAGACGCACATGGAGAGCTGTGTCTGGCAACATGTTGTGTGGTGGACAGGTGGGAAAGATGAAGCAAGATATCATTTATGGATGTTGTTTAGAGGGTGCTTTGTGTCTAGGGTGGAATATCACTCCAAATTGTTAATCACCCCTATTGTCCTGAAATTCACCACTAAATACAATACCAGGAATGTTTGAAAAAAAACTTTTTTTTAATAAAAAAAAAATAAAAAAAATGATACACGACTATTTACAGTACGCTTTTGTAATATTTATATAACAATATTTTGAATGATGTGAATAGTTTTCTCACGAGTCAGGATTATGCAGATCTTGCATGCAAATGTACGTGATTTGAAAATGCACCAGTCGAATTCTGCCGAGGTAGAAACTGAACGGCCCCTTTTCAAGCTGCATAAATCAGAGTTCCCCAACCCTGCCCTCAAGGCCCACCAACAGTACACGTTTTGCAGGAAACCACAAACTTGCACAGGTGAGGTAATTAGTGTTTCAGCAGAGCTGATTAGCTACCTCTGTGGATGTCCACAAAACATGCAGTGTTGGTGGGCCTTGAGGACAGGGTTGGGGAACACTGAATTGGCATACATGCATTTTTCATAATCCTGCATCAACTCGGAATGATCTGCATTTCATTGATCGTCCATAGTACAGATGCTTCCCTTGAGCTTCCCACAGCCCACTGTTGCAGCGCAAACCCTCTAAATCAATGTATTGATTCGAATAAGTTTTTTTCAGGCCCCGGCTGTGGATGAGCGCATCCAGACTGGGCGTGTGCAAGTAAGGTCAGCGCATGTCCAGGAGAACAAAGTGCTCATGCACCGAGGAAAGAAGCCATGCCCAGTCCGGATGTAGAAGACAGAGGGATCTTGCTCTGGCCTGGTGGGCTGCAGGAGGATTTAGGAATAATCTGGACAATCCAAAGACTTCAGTCTATTGAGATAAGAATCTAACTTTTCCCTCTCTCCACTTCAGGCGTGCTTTAAATGTATGACCATGTGACCTGAAGCAGTAAGTACAAGGTGCAGTGACAGATTCTGATTGGCTCATACTGTTCAGCTTGCAAGGGGCGGGGCACAGGGACAAACCTTGCTGAAAAGACTACAGACTCCAGCTATGGGAGTCTGTGCTGTATGGCCTTCTGACTAGATACCATAAATGTCATTTATGTCGCTCCACCTAATCATTCAGCTTATATGTGGATAAAACAAGCTCTGCCATTGAACTCTGACAGAGGCCTACAGGAATATTTATTGCCTGGAGCTGGGTTTTAAAATAAAATAACTTTTCATAACCAAAGAGTTGCACTTGGTAAAATCTGCAGAAATGCGGAGACCACGATATTACGGCTTATGCGCCATAGCGGAAGAGGAGTACGACATATCTGTGCATATTACAAAAAGGAAGAATCGTCAGCAGCATCCTAGCCTAAGAAGAACGCCTCGCCAGCATCAAAGACCTAAGAAACATCAGAAAGAACATTCCAACCACTTCCAGCAATAAAATAAAACCATGAACATCTTTGTACTGTACAAGGTGGCGGAATGGCGGGAGTGCAAATGGTTGTTTCCTTATCTCAAGCTGTCCAGTACGCCAAAACAAAAACAGCAAAAAAAAAAAAAAAGGATTAAAGTCATGCATGTCAATGGAATGAAATAAAAACAACACAATGTACTTCAGTGAGGCAGTTGTACAAATAAATAACCTTAGCTTTTTTTCCCTCTCCTTCTCTTGTCCGCCACACAAAAAAGTGATTGCAGATAATTTGACAACAACAGACTCTAAGATGCTCTTGTAAACAGGACTTGTGATGCAGAGCATTTGCATTGCAGGGCGATTCGCGCTCATTTACAATTTAGTCATGGAGCATGCACACTGGAAAATGAAATGAAGCTTCTTGTACAGTCTCCTTTTCTCTTCCTCCATGAATCGTATGAATAGAAAATTCTTCCGCTTCTATAAAATTTCCAAGTCAACATGCCGAACCTCAGGATTGCTTTGCTGAAACAAAAGGGAAGAAGTAATTAATGAAACATTAGCTTCCTGACACATTATTTGAAGGCTGGCAATAGAGAAATAGTCTTTATTGTAGATGAAGATAAGACTCGGGGGCGAGATGCCCCCTGCCTGCGGAAGCGGAGACGTGCTCTGCAGCCACAATCCGCCCGAGAGCATAAGCGATGCTTAATGGTCATAATTAATACTAGACATTCTCCTCCTGCTCTGAGCTGTTTGTACACTGATGTGATGGGGAAGCAGAAGGCAGCGCAGCTGCTGCTAAAAGGGCCCTCTCCTGACCACACTGTCTGTGTAATTGCCGCACACCTCTCCTGCTACAGTACAAGGCAGCTTTCACAATCATAACAGGCAGGCTTGTTTGTAGACCAGAAAATGCCATCAGAGCAGCAGTGGGCAACATGATATTTTATGGATCAGATTGTATTCATTGGAAGGGAGCAAAAATGCATAAAATGCCTGAGGGAGGAACTGTGCGTTTTTGATCTGTTTGAGAAAGAAGCACAACGGCTGAAAAGCAAATCATATATGTCAGTGTTCTCTGCATCAATCAGATGAAGTTTTTGTTTATGTCCTGGGTTACTGGACAGGACCGGACTGAGCTGAAGTGTATGTTACTGGAAATCTACACGCATTTTATTTTTGTAATGCTGAAATGATCATTTGTGATTGTTTTGGGTGGCAGTTTAACAATGATCCCTGTTACGAACACAGGGAAGTCTGATATGTGGGGTGTGGTAAAGTCCAACTATACACTGCAGTAGGGAGTACAATAGTAATCAGTCAAGTATTATCCAACTCACAAGTAGCTACACTACAACAATCAATCATTTCAGGTAACAAAAGTCTGGTGTGCGTACAGAGCTTTAAAGAGAAACCGTGACCAAGAATTGAACTTCATCCCAATCAGAAGCTGATACCCCCTTTTACATGAGAAATCTATTCCTTTTCACAAACGGATCATCAGGGGGCTCTGTATGGCTGATATTGTGGTGTAACCCCACCCACAGGAAACTGAGGACCGTGGTCCTGGCAGTTTCCTGTCTTTGAAACCGCTGTAAACTACTATTTCCCACAATGCAACGAGGTTCAAACTGCCAAAAAAGCAAGCAGCAGCTACTTCCAGTGACATCACCTGCCAGCAGTAAAAATGTCACCATGTGATAAATGTCAGAATGTAAATCAGGAGAGGAAAGCTTTTACAATGGGCAAACACTGACTAAATCATTTATACATAATTATTGTAAAAATGAAGCACTTATTTTTATTACATTATTTTCACTGGAGTTTCTCTTTAAGGTATGTACACACCTTAGTGTCGAGTGTCAGGAAACATCTCAATACTGTTGGTGACACTAGGGAACGAGAGCTGTATATGGTATACCAGAGCAATGTATACTATCTTCTATGGGATGGGAGGAGTAATGATAGCACAGCGCACAATGGGGGGCTTCATGGAGGAGAGGAGGAAAACAATGCATTCACTCAAGCAGATCTGGCACTTTGAATCTTTGGCTGACATCTTGGGCCAGCTGTACACACGCTAGTGTCAACCCTGAAGGGTCGCCTCGGCCCAAATCCCATCTAGTTTGTGTACAAGTCTTTTGTTATAGTGCTGGGTTGAGGACTGTGTTAGGCAAAGGCTGGGGAAGTCTGTTTTATAGATGGACCTGCGGTAAGTTAAAACGCAATTCATATTTATACATTACAAGGCTGTACAGAAGCACCACTAGCCTGCAGGCTGGTAATGTGCTTTGTTGCTATGTGGGGTGGAGAGTCGATGAAGGGGCGCAGGAGTGATGTCATACAATGGGTGGGGTGAGTGTGGAGAACAATGCTCGATCCACTGGATGAGCCATCGGTGGCTACTGCACACACTAGATTCTCGGCTGATGCAGTTGTCGGATACCTTGGCTGAGTTCCATCTAGCGTGTGCATGAGGCTTGAGACTCAAGCTGTCAATAAGATCTTTGGTAGTAGAAGATCCAAGTTCCTGCATATGGCTTCATCATGCATTGGAAGTAGGACAATATGTCCATCTTTCTCCACAACTGTCCCTTTTAGCCCCCTAAATAGATTAGACAGACTAGTAAGTCTACTAGGGGAGGAAAAATGGATTCCAGCCTTTTTGTAACTGATGAATGAACATAATTCCTTTTAGCTGTCAAATTTCTGCACTGATGATTGCACACAGTGGCCATGAGTCATTAAACATTTTTATGAGCTTTCTCACTTTCCACTAAACAACATCTTCCTGGCATAAGGCAAACCAAACACTACTAAATATAAGGTGAGAAAGTTATGTCAACCCTCAGCTAATTAACCAACACTTCAAAGTCATTTTTTTTGCTTGCTAGGAATTGGGAAGATGTTACATAGAGGAGACTTGCAAGCAATAAGAGAACAGCACAGGCAAAACCTTAAAGTTACTCTGCATAGACTGATAAAAGGAACAGGGTTATGTACATTAATACACTAATTAAAGTGCCCGAAATGGGTACTTGCCTAAGTAGAGGGAAACCTCTGGATCCTCCAGAGACTTCCCCCGTCTCCCTCTTCCTTGCCGGTCCAGCACTGGAACCCGCTGAAGCGCCTCAACAAGGGCTTGTCAACAGAGCTTGATGGCACTGTGTAGGTGACTTAAATCTTAGCGATTGGAAATGTTAGCGATTCTTTTTGTCTGTGGAACTCCATATGGAAAGTTCCTTGTTCAAGAGACCCAGCTTACGCAGCTATCGCCACGGGCTCTTTTAAGTTGTTTGTTTGATGGAAACTGGGAGATTAAAGATGGCCGCCAGGCCTGTCCTTTTGAAGAATCTGCCTGGGGAGGCGGGAGTCCGAGGCCTGACCCTACTTCAGGCTGATCCTTTCACTGCATTCTGGCAGTGTTGGAGAGGAAAAAAATGGATCAGGTATGGATTATTGTCCATATTCTGCGCATGGCTCATCGCCCGCATACAATAATAGCATATTCATCATCCATAAAGAATCTGCATCAGGTTGATACCAAACATTATTTTACTGTATGAAATATTAAAACAATGAACTAATATTTTATAATTAAGGTTTGTTCATAGTTACTCCAATTGTGTAAGCTGTCTGCGCGGCGACCATGATGCTCAGAATTCGGTGATTTTAGATTATATATATTTTTTCATTTTTATTTATTTATTTATTTATTTTTTAGAGATGAGACTTTTGGTTTAGCAGGAATAAGAAAAAAATTTGAAATGGATCTATTCTATATTCTGTGAACATTGCTGGCTACCTCCCATGGATTTGAGGACAGGGAGATGGCCCCCTGCTGGCATAGCTTCCTCCTTTGCTATGTTCTAACTGGGGCTAAAGCCAGGTGTGAAGGATGCCAGGGCCTTCTTGGAGCATCTGCCCTTTGATAGATAAACAGGGAGTCCACAACACTATTCTGTCTGAATGGAATGTCCGCTCTAACAGAAAGAAAACCAAAGCATTCTTTAACAATACAATCTCGAATTGTACTTTGACAATCTGTGTACAAAACTAATTGTGATCACGAGTTTCACAGTTATGTTGTGACAGTGCCAATCCTTATGTCCGCTACTTATTGCTGCAGTTTGCACAGCAGGTAGCCCCGGTGACCGATATTTTATCCAGTGCCTCCGGGCGCCCAACTTTCTGCTCATTGCCACTAATCGTGACTTTTATCATGGTCGCAAATGGCGGCCGGTCTTCTTTCCAGGAAGCATTGGGCGCCCTTTTTATTGGGTTTGAGGTGTGTAACTCTCCATCTATCGCTTAAGATTTCTCCTACACCGAACTGAGGTTTACAACTGCTTAATACCCATTTCCTACGACAACTGCTACTAACTCCTGAAGTAGGCACACGGCTTCTGGAAGTTAAAGGGAACCTTAACTGAACGGGGGTAAAGAGTTTCACTTACCTGGGGCTATTACCAGCCCCCTGCAGCAGTCCTATGCCCTCGGCGCCACTCTGGAATCCTCTGGTCCCCCGCTGTCACTTAGTTTCGTTTTTGACGACTCACCAGTCGCCGGCCGCCATGCGTATTATTGGACGCATTCACCAATGCAATTAGCGCTATTGCGGACCACAACGCGTACAAAAGTACGCGTTGCCGCATATCTACGCGTGCGGAATGCAGCAACGCGTATTTTTGTACGTGTTACGGTCCGCAATAGCGCTAATTGCATTGGTGAATGCGTCCAATAATACGCATGGCGGCCGGCGACTGGTGAGTCGTCAAAAACAAAACTAAGTGACAGCGGGGGACCAGAGGATTCCAGAGCGGCGCCGAGGGCATAGGACTGCTGCAGGGGGCTGGTAATAGCCCCAGGTAAGTGAAACTCTTTACCCCCCCGTTCAGTTAAGGTTCCCTTTAATGCATGGATTCTGAGATATGGAGTTTGGTTCACACCTAAACCAAAAATTATGGATTAAAAAAAAAAAAAAAAACAGAATGTTTGTGTGTGTGGTGATGGCAGTATTTTGGAGTGAAGTTACCGGTACTGTTTAAATGCCTTTAGGTAAGCATGTCCAGCTGTCACGCTAGGCAGGCGCATCATGAGCCAAAGAAAACGGAACTTTCCCTGAAACGTGTAAACATGCACCAAGTAACCTCAGCAGACACAGTTTGGTTGTAGCAGACACATTAGGCTTTGCACGGTCTAATGCTCATTCGGATGGAGCTGAGCTGCATCTCGATTACACCAGTTAAATAAATCATTATGGAAAATGCGAAAAACTAATGACAAAAATAAACAGCCATTTAAGTAGCTGGAGTGTTCAAAAAGGAAAAAAATAAATCATTGATGAGGACTTGTTACAGTTTAAAAATGCCGACTATAAAGAGGCATTTGCAAAGTGATTTGTTAACAATTTTGTGTTACAAGTGTCATGTCCACTAGAAAGGAAGTGACGAGGTGGATCAGCTGCAAAATACATTCCACACAAAGTAAGATGATTGTAAAGACCTTTCTGTAGCATACACATTCATTTTTCAGAGATTTGTTGAGATTTAAATCCCATAAGCAACACTTATTAGTCTGTAGGCAGGCGTAACTAGTTAAGACCTGGACACGCGCTAAAATCAGCTGATACGGCTAATAACCACTGTCTCTGCCAATAATCTAACGTGTGTACAGCAGCCCCCGACTCCCACCTGGCCAACGATCTACCAGGTGGATAATTTTGGCCAATAACTTTGTTCTCCATGCTCACCATGTGAGGTCAAATCTGCATTGCTCCACCATTTTACCTCAGGAGAAGGAAGCCTTTGGATACTCCCGAGGCTTCCCATGTCCTTCTCTAGACACCTCATGGACACCGGTACCCCCTGGAACCTCACAGCCACACTCCTGTGTGTGAATAAGTGCACCCGCACTGCACGGTAGCACGGACCAGATGAAGCTTCAGCAGAAAAAGAAGACAGCAAACAGCTCTGTACTACAGCACTGGTGCAGTGTGGCTCATGCCGGGACAAGAGCAGGGACGCGCTTGGGCTTTGGGAGGACACAAGGCTGGAACCGGTGGAGGAGGATGGGGAAGCCTCTGGATTAGCCAGAAGCTGCCCTCTACTGAGGTCAGTAAATGTTTGAGACAGTTTTTTTTTAGCTATGTTAAAAGCATCGATATAACATATCAATGCCACACATGCCATTTTGTAATAGAAGGTTATTTAAAGTACCTTACATTTTAAGTCTGCAGCCAGCTATGCTTTTTCTAGACATGAGCCGAAGTGATGAGGAATTTTCAAGCTAGCATAATGTCTCTCTCATTTTGAAGAACAGTTACAATGGTTATTTGACCCGCTCAGAAAGAGAAATGGTAGCTGGTCTGAGACACTGAGACATGCTGCACCGGAAGAACAAATGGAAGAATCTGGTTGTTCCAGGAAACAAATTTTATTTCAGTCATCTTGTCAAAGCTAAGTTTTTTTGACTGTGCCAAGCTGCAGTATTAGCCAAGACTGGCTACTGCACAGTAGGAATGGTCAATGAGATCTTCAGGCAACCGTTCAGGAGCCACGTGCTGCACATGTCATGCTGCTACAACAGGCCTGGAACCCACTAGAAATGCTTCTCTGAGTGCTTTGTGATTTGAAACGCTCTTGCTAATGAAATGCTATGAGTGTGATCCCACCAGAGGGATGTGATTTTATAAAAATCCCCCATAGCATTGCATTAGCAAGAGGTTTTTCAAATCAGTAACATTTAGAAAAGGCTGCTAGTGGGTTTGAGCCCACATAGTGCCATTGGGATGGGAGGAGGAATGACATGTGGCGGCAAGGAGGAGAACATTGGAGGGGCAAGGAGGAGAGCATTGGAGGGGCAAGGAGGAGAGCATTGCCGATTGTCACTTAGAGATCTGGCATGCCTGATCATTAAAGTAAACCTATAGGGAAAAAAGTGCCCCTGGGGAGTACTTGCCTAGGTAGGGGGAAAGTCTCTGTATCCTAATGAGGCTTCCCCAGTCATCCTCATCCAGCTTATTTCAGCGATGGCTCCCATGCAGCCACACTGACATTAATATTTACTTTCAGAGGTGCGCGCAAGTGCACTTTGCGGCTATTTACTTTCGGAGGTGCGCGCAGGTGCACTTTGCGGCTTCCTGCTTGTGCTCCAGCGGATATAGCCAAACCTGATCTGGTCTGCTCTACTGTGCAGGCGCAAACTCCGCCCATCAGGAAGTCACTAATGTGCCTGCGCGCCCAACAAGTGATGACAAGGGAGTTTTCAGGGAACCAGCGCTGGATCCCATCTAGTGAGGAAGAAGGGTCACTTTAAGCTCGGTCCGTGACACTGGACTCTCATCTGAGATGGCACTGATTGGCCGCCTTGGCACAATCTAGGTGTAAGGGGCTTTACTGTAAAAGCTAGCTTGTCCCAACCCTTCCTTCTGGACCTTAAAAGGAGATCTGAAATAAGAGGGCTATGGAGGCTGCCATATATATTTACTTTGAACAAATACCAATTGCCTGGCAGCCCTGCTGAATAACACACCTGAAACAAGTATGGGGCCAATCCATTCTTCATGCTTGCTCAGGGTCTATGGCCAAAAGTATTAGAAGCAGAGGATCAGCAGGACACTAGGGCAATTTGCATTGTATAAAAGGAAATAAATATGGCAGTCTCCACATCCCTCTCAGTTCAGGTGTGCTTTCTTAATGAAACACATTCCCCTTCATGGAAACTCAGGAGTCCAACTTTCTTTACTTTGACTTCAGGAACCTGTATTTCTGAGACAATGGTTTTAAAATGTTGTTTAAAGGAAGTTTACCACTTATTCTGCACATTTCCCTGACATATTTCATTTGTATTACCCAGGAATGTGACAGGTTTGCTTTGAGGAAGCTACAGACTGATTTGTCACATTCAGAAAGAAGAAGCAAAAAGTGAATCAGGGAGAAGTTTGTAAATGAGAAAGGATTATTGAAGAAGACTCTGCGAGCACAGCATGGTAAAACACATGTACACAAAACTGAAAATAAACTCTCCGGGGAGCTGACAAGTTGAATAGTGAGGAAATTAGCAACTATAAATTAGCGAGAGCAAGGTCTGTTGCAGAAACATAGAATTGGATGTGGAAACAAAGAAGCGCTTCATTTAGTCTCGGGTTGTGTAAAACCGCAGGCCTTGGGGTCTGGTGACAAGCCACATTTTCAAGGAACATGAAATTCAATTTAATCAGTAGTGCTTGGCAAATGTAACTACAGTGATGGTGTGCCTAGGAAATGTGTGCTGTGGAGGGTAAGAAATGCTACCCCCCATCATCACTAGAAGGTACCTGAGAAGAAGTCTCATCCAATCAGATTTCAGCTGTCCTACTGTTCTATAATTTAAAGGCCTACTATTGCAAAAAATAGTAAAATTTAAAATATATACAAATAAGAAGTATGTTTCTTCCAGAGTAAAATGTGCTATAATTTACTTTTCGCCTATGTTGCTGTCACTTACAGTATTTAGTAGAAATCTGACAGGTTTCTGACAAGTCCATCCCCTCATAGGGGAATCTAAGTATTTCATTTATTCTTTACAAAAGCACTCCCTGGAAAGGATTTATACAAAGATGCAGGCCGTCACCCCAACCTGTTTACATACTATTCTGGCAGTTGCACTGAGCAACTGCCATTCACTAAGGGCCCATTCACACCTGAGCGATAAGCGGGCGTTTACCGCTAATCGATAGCGCAATGTTAAATATATGGCATTGATCTCACGCCGATTCGCGATTAGCGCTAGATGCAAAATGCAGCATTTTTTTTTGTTTTTTTAGCATTTTTTGAGCGATAGTGTATTTCAATCGAGAATCGCGATTGCTCAAAAAACGTGAATAGGTCCAGTGATTTTTACGTGTTAACCGTGTAAAAATCACCGGGGCAAAACGCTAGCGCTAAGTGCTTTTGGAAAGAAAGAAAACCATGAGAATCCCCCATGAGGAAATGGGCTAGTCAATTCTGTCACATTTCTATTACCTACTGTGTGAATGCAACATAGGATACAAATAATTTATAGCACATTTTACTCTGGAAGAAATGTACTTTTTATTTGTGTTTTCATGCATGTTAAATTTTACAGTGTTCTGTGATGGCGGTCCTTTAAAAGGTGCCCATTAATGGTACAATTTTTCACTAAATGCGATATTTTGATGCGATTTGAACGATCATAACTAATCGGAAAGCAATTATTGATTGTTCACATTTACTGAAAAATTCTTTTTTCAAATTCGATCATAAAATCCAACTTTTGGATCGATTTTATCCTATTTAGCAATCATCCAAAGAATCGTTCCTTATCGACTGCCTTCATAAACAGTGCATTTTCTATACAATTTGATAGTAAAAATCGCATTAAAAGATGGCATTTGGAGAAAAAAACTTGTACCATTAATGGGCTCCTAAAGAGGAACTGTAGTGAAAATAATGTAATTAAAAAAAATAATTTTTTCTAATACTTTTCTCTAGACTTGCCAGGTGATCTCTGCGGAATGTTTGGTAACTTAGATCTAAGGACAGAGGGAGATGCTCCTTGCTTGGCAGTTATAAACAGCTATTTTCCACGATGCAAGGAGGTTTACAGACAGGTACCTGTCAGGGCCATTGCCTTGACATTGTTTCAGCACAATAGCCATACAGATGTCCCTGATGATCTATTAGAGAAAAGTTAAAGATTCCTCGTGGGACAGGGGGCATCGGCAAGCAATTGGGATGAAGTTCAATCCTGGGTTAAAGTTCCTCTTTAAGAATAGAAAAGGGATCTGTACCCTTCCACTCTTACCTTCAGTGCCTTCTCTAGTCTGTCTACTTCAGCGCCTAGTGTGTCAATAACGTTCTCCCCGTGTTTAAGCATGAACGCCTCCAAATCTTCTGCGGTCTTTACTTGACGAATTTCCTGAAAAGAAAACCAGAGTACAACTTCCATACACTGGAATTTCAGACAAAGGCCAAGTTCTAACAGTCTCTTATTGTATATACAGTATTAAGTAAAACATAATTTAATCATGTATAAACAGATCTGTAAGAAAAAAAATGCTGCAGTTAGAGGAACTCCAGTGAAAATAATGTAGTTAAAAAAGTGCTTCATTTTTTTACCATAATTATGTATAAATGATTTAGTCAGTGTTTGCTCAGTGTAAAATCTTTCCTCTCCCAGATTCACATTCTGACATGTATTACATGGTGACATTGTTACTGTGGGCAGGTTATGTAGCTGCTCCTAGCTGTTTTGGCTGTTAGAGACAGCTGTAAACAGCTAATTCCTGTCTGTGAACATTGTTACATTGTGGCAGTTTGCCCAGAGTACCGCGGTACTCAGAGCTTCTTGTGGGAGGGGTTTCAGCACAAAATCAGTCACACAGTGCCCCCTGATGGTCTGTTTGTGAAAATCATTATATTTCTCATGTAAAAGGGGGTATCAGCTACTGATTGGGATAAAGTTCAATTCTAGGTTGGAGTTTCTCTTTAATATTGTCCTGTAAAAGCTGTGCTTCTCTGCGGTTGGATATCATTTTACAGAGTTTCTTTTTCTTTTGCTTTCTTGCCTTTATTCACAATTAATTCTATAATGCTCAATTAAAAGGATATGAAGAAACGACTCTGTGTATGGCTTCCTAAATAAATGTGAAACTACATAATCCCCCTTTTTCCTCCATGTACTTATGCTGGCAGAAGTCATCCTTAACTACCTGCGGACCGATGCAGTACGATTCTACGGCGGGCAGGTGGCGCTGCGGTTCTGACTGGACGTAAACTCTACGTCCCATTCACCGCGCGTCCCTGCCGTTCCCGCCGCTCTCGACGATGTGTCCCCGCCGCAATGTGCTTGCCCTGCCGTCTCTATGACGGCAGAGCACTGTGAGCCGGGCAGGAGCAGTTTTCATTGGTTCCTGGCCCCGTCATTCCTGTAAACCGTTCCCATTGCTTGCTTACATTGAGTGACAGGGTCAGGAGTCAATGAAAGCGGCTCCTGACCGGCGCACAGCGCTCTGCCGTCAGAGACGGCAGAGAGAGGAGCCTGCGGCAGGGACAGAGCGGCGTGACCGGCGAGAGCGACGATTCGTCGGGGAAACGGCGGTTTACTGTACCAGCAACCTCTGGTCCTTAAGAGGGCACAGGGTGCTGGTACTGAAGTGGTTAAAGACGACCTCCATAGTAAATATAAAAATCCAGCAGCGTCCCTGGAAAAAAAAAAAAAGTTATATTTACCTGAGCAGCCTTGTCCTGCGAAGCCGTGCCGAAGACCCCACATCACTCGACTTCTGGGCCTGGGCCTGCCTCCCATCTCCTCATAGATAAACCCCAAGCGGTTTCCTGCAGTAAATAGCTTGGTGTTTTTCCACGCATGCGCAGAGGACCACGACTGGCGGGACTGAGCCAGTTACCGGGGATGATCGCAGCTGAATGGCAGACCGTGGGAGGATGGCGAGGGACTCACACGTGCTTATGGGGCTGGAGGAAGCCCCAAATAAGTATTGAACCTTAGTATACTGACAGCTCTGGTTTGCTTTAAAGTGCACCAGAGACGACTAATACTCTCTGGCAGGCCTGTGCTAAATAAAACTCCTTTGTCTTCAGACTGCATCATTGAGGTAAACCACCTCATCCATTTTCATTTTTATATTGGTTTTAAACTAAATGTTATCTATACTGGGGCGCCTTTTTACCCAAATTGTGCTTGTACACCCCACAACATACCCTGTAGGAGGGGTTCAGACAAACCTCTAGGGTCTAGTCCTAATGACGGCCTGTCATCGTTTTACCAAGGAGAGTGACCACATCTAGGTCTGGCTGGACCACGCCAAATGGAGTCGGGTTTGTTGTCTCCACCTGCTTCCTGTGGTCGGTTGCCCCTTTGCAACCCACCTTTGTGAGTAGCCAATCCATTTTTACATTATATCCTTTTTTTGTATCAAACTTTTTGTTTCCTGTGTCTTTTGTATTCAGGGTGTCAAGACACCCCCATCACTGCTCTAATCTGAGAGATCCCCTCCTGCTGGATTGTGTTTTGCACATCCAACTACAGTTGCCTCAGCGCAGTAAACGTTAATTGCTAAAACCCATTTATGAAATGTGTGTCTGTGAGTTCATCCTAAATACAAGAGCTGTAGTAAGTAATTTAGCATTTTTAGAATTAATAATAAATAGCTTACTTGCAACATCTGGTCAATGTCCTGTTTTTCCAAGTATAACCTTGTCACAACTCGTCCGTCAAAATCCACTTCTGCTTTAAATCGCACTTTACTCAATCCCATATCTGTAGCTTTTACATCATGAACTGCTCTATAAACAAAACATTTTGACTTGCATGAAGACTCAGTAAAAAGTACATGAAAATGTGCACTGAATTTTATAGGGGATCCTTTCCCTTACTATATGGGTCTGCTATTCAGTCACACACAAGGTTTGGAAATATACAATTGTATAAAGTTAGAAATGTCCCTCTCTGTAATCTCTTTTGTCTTTTCTACTTGGATATTTCACAGCAGCAGCCGTATTTCAGAAGAAGACAACCATGCCAACAGTAAAACGTAGTGGTGGTAGTGTGAGAGTCTGTAGCTGCTTCAGGACCTTGGATCACTTTCTGTGATTGATGGAACCATGAATTCTACTCTAAAATTCCACAAAAAAAATCCTGAAAGAGAATGTCTGGCTATCAGTTTGTAACCTTGAAGGACTTTGAGACAAAAAAAAAAAAAAAAAAAAAAAAAAAAAAAAAGAAGATGTAAGATGCAGTACCTGCTAGTAATAAGGTCATAACGTCTTACGCTGTGCTCTCCGTTTGCCTGCATTCCGCTGCAATTCTCTACATTTTTAGGCCTTGAATAATATTAGTCATGACCTTTCACCTGGAGTTTATTTCCCCTGTGCATGTGCAGTGGGGTCCTTTCAGACAATCAGACGGCACTGTGCTAGCTCCCTGCAGCTCTCCTCCTGCCTGGGGCTCGAGCAAAGACTGTGGAGCCACACCCCTGGACCATCAAAGAGGACTGTGTGAGGAGGAGAGCTGCTGTGGGATAGCACAGCCCCGTCTGTGAAGCTGAAAGAAGCTACTGAGCATGTGCTGGGGGCAATTTGTTCCAGATGACTAGTATTAGACAAGGCCTAAAAATGAAGAGAATAGCAGCGGAGCAGCAGCAAGCAGAGGGCACAGACAGTATGCCACTACTAATGCAAGCAGGTACTGCAATCAACATCTTTATCTTGTCTCAAAAATCCTTTAAGCTGAAAAGCAATTGGGTTCTGCAGCAAGACAATGATCCAAAACACACCAGTCAGTCCAGCTCTGAATAATGTAGTATACAGAGGCGCCAGTAGAATAAAATTAGTACCAATTAAAATCAATAAAAGTGTTGGTGGTATGGGTGGATCTACCCGCCCAACAACAAACACAAGCACTGCTGTGTGTAAAATGGTCAATTTAATAAGAACTCCTAATAAAATTGTACAGTTTGCAACGCGTTTCACGGGTCCCAAGCCCGCTTCCTCAGGCAAAAAAACTTTTACAAGCAGGAGCAACTGAAAAATACAAAAAACATAACAAAAGACCCAAATGTAAACAACAATCAGAAATCAAAAATCAAAGATGAACATCAGTCAGTATTTAAGCTGAACATAATATAACCTACCATAACACAATCTCTGATTACGTCAGCAAATAATAACATAACATATATAAAAGACAAGAGACATTGCATCCATGAAAAACACAGACATATACTCTTGTCAGCCATTTAGTGCCATGTAATCTCGCACTTGCTTGGTCCACAAACGCATTGTATATATTTGCCAAAGTTTGGCCATCTACAGTCCATATCCTCATACATGCAAAAAGAGCACCTTCTCCTATCCTATATACATATATATGAAAACACACAATAAGTATAATATACACTACCAAAAGAGCTTTTCAATGGATATGTCTAAACTTGAACATGGAAAATTTTGTAGAACCATGCGGATAGAGAGGTGGGGGGTGGCCAGACTATCGCATACTAACGAGGGACAAAGGAGAAAGAAAGTGAGGGGAGCGAAATAAACACTGGATTTGGGAGGAAAAACATCACTTACCAGTGTCCTTGTGCAGACGAGTGTGGCGCCTTTGCTGCAGGTTGGCGCCACACTCGTATCTAAAAAGCCTTCCGCATCGTGACGTCCGGGTGGTGGGGGGCGTGGTGTGTCGCGTGTATGGAAGGGCGTGACTAATGGATCTCTAATGAGGGAACGCGTAATCCGCCTATGGAGACCTGTACAGGGCGGAAATGCGTCAGCTAAGGGTATGATGGCTGAACCGCCATCTTACTAGTGGGCATGGTATACTTATGTGATATCCACATAAGAGCAGTACGGAGCGGAAGTGCGTAGGTTAGGGGCATGATGGCTGGGCTGCCATCAAACTAGTGGGCATACTACTCTCGTGTGACATCTCATACGGAGATACGTAATGTGTATAATGTAGGTCTAAACAATATTCCTTATAAAAACATATGGTATAATATAATAATGGAAAATATATATACACACATAAGGATTCATGTTCAAACAAAACAAAACAAAACAAAAAAATATACAAAAAAAAAAAATACAAAAAATACAAAAAAATACTAGTCAGATATAAATAATGGAAAATTCATAATGCTTAAATGGATTGGATTGTCAGACCAATCTAGTAACCATCCGTGGTGGCCTATGTAGATTAAGGATAGAGGATAATTATTGATAGACAATAAAAATGAAATAAAATAAAATATATATGTATATATATATGTGTAAATGTGCATACACACACATACATACACACAAAAGGGAGAGGGGGGGGGGGTGTCAAAAAACAGTGGTAAAATGTAATATAAAAATTATTAAAACCATAAAAATCGATTAAAAGAGAGCGACAATTGTGAACATGGGTCATGGTCATAAATATCTGCCTAAATAGGTCAAAATATTGCCAAATTACTGGTATATTATGCAGGGACGGGGAGAAAGGTAAGTACTGTAGTTGTGGCCAGATCTCCTCCATACCCAACACTGTAGGGTAAGGGGCGGAATGTAAGTGTGGGATAAATATATTCAAAAAGTTTTCTCTAGTTGTTCGTTCAGTCCTAGGGGTGTGAGTGTCTTTAGTGTTTGGATCCAGTATATCTCTCTGTTTTTGAGTATTTGAATTGCATTTGGTTTCATAGGGTTTATAGCCTCTAATGCTATGAAAGAAACTTCTGTCGTGTTTCTGTTATGGGCCTGGTCAAAGTGTCTTGACAGGCTGTGGGTAGCAAGCCCTCTCCAGATATTCCGTTTGTGTTGGCCTATTCTTTCTCTAAGTAGTTGGCTGGTGCGTCCAACATATTGTACTTTGCATGGGCAGGTAGCCACATAGATGACAAACCTGGTGTCACAATCTATGTGCTTAAAGGATACCACAGCCCACAGGCTGTGGTAAAATAAATGCAGCATGTGTAGGGGAAAAAAAAGGACATACTCACCGCTCCCCTCGCTCCCAGCCGCCGGGTCCCGCTCGTCTGCTACAGCTCCCGGTACCGGCCGACTCATCTGACCCCTGACCCGGACATACTGCACTGCGCATGCGCAGTATGTCCAATCATCTTCCCTTCTGCCGTCGCATCATGACGGCAGAAGATCGGACACTCCCCCGCCTCCTTCCTGCCCAGCGTGTGCGCTCCACTAATAAAGCTAGCGTGACATGCTAGCTGGAGTCACGCTGGGAGCGGCGATTTGGAGAGAGAGTGGAGGGGGAGTGAGTTGGGATGGACGGGAAGCGGGCACTTATTATGAAAGTGCCCGCTTCCCGTCCATCCCAACTCACTCCCCCTCCACTCTCTCTCCAAATCGCCGCTCCCAGCGTGACTCCAGCTAGCATGTCACGCTAGCTTTATTAGTGGAGCGCACACGCTGGGCAGGAAGGAGGCGGGGGAGTGTCCGATCTTCTGCCGTCATGATGCGACGGCAGAAGGGAAGATGATTGGACATACTGCGCATGCGCAGTGCAGTATGTCCGGGTCAGGGGTCAGATGAGTCGGCCGGTACCGGGAGCTGTAGCAGACGAGCGGGACCCGGCGGCTGGGAGCGAGGGGAGCGGTGAGTATGTCCTTTTTTTTCCCCTACACATGCTGCATTTATTTTACCACAGCCTGTGGGCTGTGGTATCCTTTAAGTATTGGGTATACTATATTGTCATGGTGGGATATAATATGATCAGTACTGGTAATGAAGCTACAAGCAAGGCATCGTTTTTTAAGGCAGGTAAAAGATCCCGCCGGTAGTGTATTTATCTTGTTATCAGATTTGAGCTTGCTGGGAGCCAGTAGATTTCGGAGATTGGGCGCTCTCCGGTACGTCATGATTGGTTTCTTGGGGATGTGTTCACGTAGATAGGGATCTTGTTGCAAGATTTCCCATCTCTGGGTGAGGATATCTTTTATAGCTGTGTGTTGAGCATTGTATTTCGTGATGAACCGTAATAATAAAGTAATAAGTAGCAATAAACAAAATACAATTCTGCGAAGAACCGTGGGACAAAATTCTTCCCCAGCAATGTGAAAGACTCATTGCCAGTTATTGCAAAACACTTCACTGCAGTTGTTGCTGCTAATGGTACCACCATTTATTAGGTTGCAGGAGCAATTTCTTTTTCACATAGGACCATGTAGGTCTGGATTGCAAATCATCATGTTTTTCTAATATTTAAATGTGATTACTGTTCTGAAACATTTAAGTGTAAACTAGGTGAGTGCAAAAAAAAAAAAAAGAAAAAAGGAGCTTTTATCACACTTCTACATGCTCTGAACTGTCTATTGCAGCATACAATTTTCTGAAATGATACACGACAATAAACACATCCCATAAAGTCTAATTTCCACTATCGGCGATTCACTGCGTTTCCCGCATGCGTATTTAGAGAAAGAAAATGTAACCTACTGAAATCAATATGGTGCTGTCCGTTTAACGCTCCGCATGCCGGTCAAAAGTGGAAATGGGTCCTTTGACAACAGGCATCAAAAAATTACACCTGTTAAGCTCACTGTACACGATACGATTCTTTGTGCGATTCGATTACAATTCTATTTACGATTCGATTAAATCCATCATGTCCGATCCTGATTCAATTCGATTTGCCATTGCAAAACAATGGCAAATCGAATTGGATCGAATCGAATCCCGATCGGACATGTCGGATTTAATCGAATCGTAAATAGAATCGTAATCGAATCGCACAAAGAATCGTATCGTGTAGATTGGGCTTTAACACAGTCAATGGATACTTCCAGAGCCTGTACATATGTAGTAGTAACTGTTTCTCTGAGCCTTTTAACAATTAATGAGTACTTCGTTTAGCGCTTTGTTTCGTCTTACCTCACGGCAGGGTCGCTCTCTAGGACTTCAGTGAGACGCTGTACTTGCTCTGGCTGTATTGATCGACCTATCAGAGCCTCTGTGTTGGTGTAGATGAGGAAGGCAGACACCGCTCCTAACAGAGTGCCGACTCCCAAGGAACCCAAACTGTCATAAAGTGGGTTTCCTGAAAAAGGACAGTCACTAAAGTCACACACAACCATTAAACTGAAACCGTGCAGATTCTTTGTAAACAGCTTCTTCCTATTTCCCTAAGCAGCATAGAGACAACGCAGGCGAGTGTAACAAGTTGTTCAGAAGTTTTTATTTCGCGACAAGAAGGTCAGTGGAAAGTCACTGCAAACAGCACTAGAGATCAGCCGAGCGGATAAAAGTATTTGAAACCTTAAAATTGAAAGTGTCTTTGTAACAGGTGACGCACAATAAAACAAAGAGATGTGTGCCCGCCGTTTGCAGAATTAACAGATGTGGCTGTTGAGATTTATGAGGTGAAAGATAGCATTAAAAGATCAGAAAACAGCAGTACACACTCATAATTCATGGGGAGTTGCCTTGGGTGCCTGTATCCAATGATAGGAAAAAGCTATGTAAAAAGCTGCCATCCTCTGGATTAACTCCGTCATTGCTGTGCTAGCATGCAACACATACTCTAACCACACAAAGCATGAACGAGAAAACACTATATAAAGCATGTATAAATGTATGTATGTAATGTAGGTAGGTAGGTAGGTAGGTAGGTAGATTATATATATATATATATATATATATATATATATATATATATATATATATATATATATATATATATATATATATATATATATATATATATATACACACACACACACACACAGTGTGTATATCAAGAGATTATGTTTCCTTCTAGTTATATGCTGCGGTGACTTGCTATTTTTCTTTGCTATAAGCTATGGTATGTGGGCAACTCTGACACTGGCACTGCTGCAGTGAATGGCATCTTACTCTAACAATAGAGGACAAGCAAAACCGTACAGATAAAACATATGCTGGATTTGGGATTCTGGTGCAATGAACATTTGAGACTGAAAATCCAGTTTATTTAAACTAAAACAAGGTAAATAAAAATTTTCAGCATATAAGACACTTTTTCTCCTCCAAAAATGGGGAGAAAGTTAATGCGTCATATTCCAAATACAGGGAGCTCCCGACTTACGAACCCCTGCTGATACGTACCTCCAACACAATGTCAGGGATTCCCTGTATTGTCCCCCTGTGTCCTCCACTCCCACTTAATACATGAAAATAGCAGCAGCGTGGCTCACCTAATTCACCGGAGCCTGCGGCAATCAGAGACCTCTTTCCCTCACTCACTGTTCTCCTAGTGCTGGTCACTGCTGATCACATCATCAGAAGCCAGCGCTAGGGGAACAGTGAGGGAGAGACGAGGTCTCTGCTCACCGCAGGCTGGTTTAGGTGAGCCACGCTACTGCTGTTTTCATTTATTCAAGGAGTGCGGAGGAGGACACAGGGAGAGCAGAGGATACATGGGGGACAGAAGGGGACACATGGAGGACAAAGGGGGCACAATAATTGGGGGAGAACATCTACAAGACACTCTGGGACCAGGTTTAGTATATTTTTTTCCTCTCTAACACTAGGTGCGTCTTATAGTCCAGAGCGTATTGTATAACTAAAAATACAGTGTGATTCAAGCAGAAACTACAATATAGTAATGAATTAAAATCTAGCCTGCAGGCATTCCAAACCGTGGTGAGACAGACTGGACAAATAGGAGGAAAGGAGGAAGGGCAGAAGGGCTGAAGAGAAGAAGGTAAGGAGGGAAAGCAGGAGCAATGAGAAAAGAGAAGGGGTGGGGGGTACAGAACTGGGAAAAGTTAGGAGGAGATAAAAGGAGCAGTAATAATAAATAGAGGTTGGTGCTTAGACCAGGAAGTAGTGAGATGAGCTGAGTACATCATGCAGTCACCACTGGGCTAGGGAAGGTGCAATCAAGGATTTCCTCATGATCAGAACACACGTTTTTGATGCGGTGAGCAAGTGACATGGTAACCATTATTACAGACATTCAAATCCTTGCACAATCTGGGCCCTGGATATCTGAAGGACTTGTTGCAAATGCATCACACCCCCACAATCTTAGATCAAAAGGATCTATTAACTTGGTTACCCCCAGAGTCCACCTCAAAACCTTTGGAGACAGAGCCTTCTGTCATGCTGCCCCTACACTTTAGAACTCCCTGCCACACCCAATCAGGACATCTCCATCCCTGGAAGCATTTAAAGTGGATCTGAGGTAAAAACTTTTACGCATTTCATAATTGTGCCCCTTACATATATTTTATAGGGCATTCCTCAAGCCAAATAATTTTTTTTGTTTTAATGCCATAATTTCCTATAAACTAAGCAATCTGTGCCCACAACTCCTCCAACAGCTCATGGGAGCTCAGTCTGGGGAGAAGGCTTTTGCAGAAGGAGGAGGCATTACTAGCCGGGAGCTGCTGAGATTTCAGAGGCAAATGGGCGGAGAGGGGAGGAGAGAGAGGAGTGGAGTTTTCACAGGCTGAGGGGTGGAGATGCAGAGCAGCTTGCCTGTGTGTAATGAAGACAAGAAGAACATGGTTGCTCTCATTTGATCACAGGAAGAAATAATCATATACTGTTGAAGCTGTTTGCAGCTAGATTTACTGTGTAAACCATTTCAGCTTTAGATAAGATATATAGACAAGTTACTTTTTATAGTGAGTTTTTCATCTTTAATCTACTTTAAAGAGAGTCAGAAGCCAATTTAAAAATACCTGGAAAGTCGTGGAATTTTGTCCCGGGATTTGGGGGGTATAACGCCTTCGTTCTGCCATGGGAATGCGGCGTTTTAGCACTGCTCATATTCCTTAACATAAATAACAGGTAAGAACAAGTATTTAAATTGGCTTCGAACTGAAAAGCCACCTGTTTAGTCTGGCATTTATGAACCCCTGACTATTTCCTCTGTAACACAGTCCAGCCTGACTCCCTGTATTGCTCTGTGACATATCTATTCAATTTGAGTCCTGTGAGAGAAAAGCACTTTAAAAGTGTTATTGTATTGTATTATGTGACTCGGCAATGGATTTTAAGGGTGGGATAACTTGCAAGAGGTTAACTACTGGCGTTTAACAGCTTTAAACTACATTTGGGTTATTTGTGGCTGTTGCTTGTATCTTACAGCTAATCTAAAAACAGCAATAGGGTAATGGGAGATTTTATTTTCATTGGTACTTTAGATGACATAGGGTTACCTTTAATCACACATGCCATTAACCTTAAAGGGATACTTAAGTCAAAACTAAAAAATGATTTTTACTCACCTGGGGCATCCCTCAGCCCCCTGAAGCTGTATGGTGTCCTCGCAGCCTGGCTCCGATCCTCCTGTCCCCGCTGGCGGCTACTTCCGGGTTCGGCGACAGCCGCTGACAGGCTGGGAACGCGAGCGATTCCCTGCGTTCCCAGCCGCTATATCACCCTCTATGCTGCTATAGCATATAACATATACGCTATCTCTTTAAACGTAGCTTTCTAAATTCAGCGTCACCCAGCTTTACTACACCCACAGGAAACAAGTTCTGCAGAAGTAATACTCCTGCCATATTCCTGCGTACAAAGTAGAACTCCTTCAAGTAAAGTGGAAGTAACTGACTGTTTCTTACCAGTCAGTGAGGTCAGTCCCATACAGGAGGAAGCCATAATAACTCCCAGAACTGCAGCAGCATCCTCCATTAACACCACATTAGTACTTGGGTCACGAGACTGCATCACTGGAACAGAAAAGCAGCAACATTATCATACAGTGCAATATGAAGAGTTCAGTTCACAGCCAGAGTTCAGCATTTTGTGTCTCCTGATGAAGGCGGAAGGCCGAAACTACTCGGGACGAGAGTGGGCAATGATACACCATTGATCGCTGTTATTGTACTTTAGGACCACATTGAGTGGGAAGCGAATATTGCCAAGAGGGTCCCTACTGGAGTAGGACCCTCTGTATGTGAGTTTTATTTTGTCTATTTTATCTGGAAGAATTTTTATTCAAATAAATTAATCTCTCACTTCCTGTCCATGAAACCGCCATGCTGCTTTGTGGCTCCAGATGAAAACTGGTGCTCTCAGGGACAGGAAATAAGGGACAGCCATAAAATATACAGTCAGGGATTCTAAAAGTTCCCCACTCTACAAATATGTTTTATCAGTGGCTGTCGCTGTCACTCCGAAGGGTTTAAACACTGGGTTCACACATAAATCTGTACATTCCATTCCAGTCAGTTTTGTATCATGCACTGTGTACAGTTGTATTCCCGTGAGGTAAAACTGATAGACAACTGATGCAAAACTGACATGACAGCACTGGAACGAATACAGATTTATGTGTGAACCCAGTTTTAAACAGATACAAAACTGACAAGACCGGGTTAGAACGGAGCTGTACATCTTTTATGTGTGAGCCCACCTTTACCCTTACGCTTCAAAAATGTTAACTTTTTCCCACTGGATTTGGGCTATAAAGGTGCACTGTAGGGAGAGGGATGTGAAGGCTGGCTTTTTTCCCCTTTTTAATTATTTTCCGAGTAAGATTGATGCCACTCCCAAGTACTTTTGCCATGCCTTCCTCAATGAGTCAATACCCCACCACACTGTGTGCATCCTTTCAGTATGTCAAGGCTTTCATAGTTACACTGATCTAACCCAGCAAACCAAATCATGGGACACTGAAAAAAAATCCCTGAAAACACACAAGAAAACATGTTGCATTTCTCTGTTTTCATGTGCAATCTGAACAGTCTGAACCTAGTCCAAGAAGGTGAAACTTGAGAAGCAACTATGATGATGCATTTAAAGGAAATCTAAGACAGGGTAATACAAAAATGTATACATACCTGGGGCTTCCACCAGCCCCCTTCAGGCTGATCGCTACCTCCCCATTCTCCAGGATCCTCAGCTAGCTGCCCCGGTAATTCTTCCAGTCGGGGCGTACTGCGCATGCACGGCCCTGCCGCGTGCGCCCCATCACGCTCCCATCCCCAGGAGAGTTCTGCACCAGGTCAGGCGTGGATTTACATCTCAGGAGCCTATAGGCACAGAGGTCCTGGCACCCTAGACTTCGCCCTACATGGACCTACAAACCCCCGCCGAACCGCACCACAAGTGTGCTGGCTGGCCCAGCTGTCACTACCCTGTGTGTGAGTGCGCCACCTTTCCATCATCAGGCGCCTGTAGGCTCGTTCCTACAGTGCCTTATGGTAAATCCGGCCCTGGTGCAGGTGCAGAACGCTTCCATGTACGGGAGTGCAATGAGGGAGCGCACGTGGCTGGACTATGCCAACTGTCGGATTCACCGGGCCGGCTAACAGAGTATCAAGGAGGCCTGGGAAGACGGCAAGGGATCGATCAGCCTGAAGGGGGCAGGAGGAAGTCCCAGGTATGTATAATTTTTTTTTTATCCCATCTCAAGTACACCAACTTCCACTTCATAAAATTTCATATTAATAAAGAGTCTTCTGGGTAGGGATACCCAGGACTGCAGAGATAAACAAATATGACATCTGAAATAAAATAATAAAATACTGCAGTATAGAAGATGAAGGACATACCATATTGGTAAAAGGACACTCCCTTCGCCCGGGAACTTTTCCTAATTTCATTAATGGCAACAAGAAGTGTAGCTAATGCAAATAAAGAAAAATGCACATTGTGAGAAGCAGAAATACACTAGAACATAATGTATATAGATGCAATTATCAGCATTTTCTTTAGTGAGATGAAACAGGAGTCATAGCTTTTGCTGGAATATGGGCAACAGCATTCATGCTTAAACTAGATAAAGTGTAATGCACCGAAATGGCCACAAGCTGTTTGGTACTATTCCAGTGTGTTTTCCTCTTTCCTGATAATCTGTTCTGTTTCTGCCTTTATATGTGAGATGCCAGACATGTTATCCCCTTTATATTTACGATATCACGGATCCGGTGATTAAGCCTCCAAGATAGCGTTACCGAGCTGCATTGACTATTCTCAAAAATTCTAACCAAATAAAATAAAGGATCTTATGTGCACCGCCACTGGGCAGACACTCTAGCAAACTTGCTAAATGGAAATAGAAGAAAAAGAAGTGGTGCAATGGTCTATGTAACTTAGTGTAAAGAGAATACCACACCATACAGGAGAGAAAATTTAAAGCCCAACGTAAAGAGGAACTCCAGTGAAAATAATGTAATAAAAAAGTGCTAATTTTTACAATAATTATGTATAAATGATTAAGTCAGTGTTTGCTCATTGTAAAATCTTTTGTCTCCCTGATTCACATTACATTACATTACATTACATTTATTACATGGTGGCATTTTTACAGCTGGCAGGTGATGTCAGTAGAAGGAGGTGCTGCTTGCTTTTTTTGGCAGTTGGAAACAGCTGTTATTTCCCACAATGCAACAAAGCTACCACAGTTTGATGTCAGGACCTCAGAGCTGTGAGGCGCTGACATCACACTGTGGGAGGGGTTTCACCACAATATCAGCCATATAGAGCCATCTGATGATCTGGTTGAGAAAAGGAATGGATTTCTCATGGGAAAGGGGTATCCGCTACTGATTGGGATGAAGTTCAATTCTTTGTTACAGTTTCTCTTTAACCCTGAAATTAAGACTATTATTCAGGCTTACTCTTCACATAGTATGCTCACTTAAAGAGGAACTCCAGCCTAAACAAACATACTGTCATTAAGTTACATTAGTTATGTTAATTAAAATAGATAGGCAATATAATCTCTTATCCACACTGTTTTAAAACAACAGGCAAATGTTTGATTTCATGATGGCAGCCATCTTTTTGGTTGAAAGGAGGTGACAGGGAGCATAAGACACAGTTCCAACTGTCCTGTGTCCTGAGCACCTCTCCCAGTTGCTAGGCAACGTGAACAACATAGGCAATCCCATCATGCTCTGCACAGCATCAGGGGAAAAAAGCCTGGGCTTTCTCTCTTTGATGGGTGGAGCTTAGATAAAAATGCAGCTAAAAATGATGCTTTGGTAAGAAAAACAAAGTTCTGATGCTGTGAAACTGTTAAACACCAAGCCTTTTCAGTTCTGCTGAGTAGATTTTTAGTCCGGAGGTTCACTTTAAGTAGGCTTTCTCTGTTAAATAGTATTTTTATGCATAAAAGGTTTATAGAGTTTAAAGGACTTACGAGGCCAATTGGTAAAAGAAGTTAAATACCTGTATCCTATTTTAAGGCACGGAGGACGCTGTCGGCGCCCTCCGTGCTGTTCCGCCGGGTCCCCGCCTCTCAATAGCCCCCGGGCTGGTTCACGACCTCACGGCCCGGGTCGGGCTCTCCTGTCTGCAGTAAGATGGCCGCATGAGCTGGCCGCGGCTGCGCAGTCCGCATAGCCGCAAGTGCGGCTGCGCAGCTCTAGGGCCAACCCCCGATCCACGCTACAGGAAACAGCCTGTTGTGTGTGACTCGCTGCTATGCGGACTGCGCAGCCGCGGCAAGCTCATGCGGCCATCTTACTGCAGGCAGGAGAGTCCGACCCAGGCCGTGAGGTCGTGAGCCAGCCCGGGGGGCTATTGAGAGGCGGGGACCCGGTGGAACGGCACGGAGGGCGCCGACGGCGTCCTCCGTGCCTTAAAATAGGATGCAGGCATTTAACTTTTTTTTTAGCATTTGGCCTCGTAAGTCTTCTAAGCAAAGAGGTCAGCCTGACCTACTAGGTCCCCTACTCACTGTGCATACATCCTAATATAAATGAATCAGAGATGCACCACAATCTTGCTGGGTAGACAAATGCTTCAAACACAGCAGTCAGCAGCACTTCTGTGGTTCAGCTTCTGTTTATATGTAGAAGAATGCACACATTCTGACAGATGTGAATAGAAGAAGTAACCATATAGAAGCATCAATTCAGCACCAAGACCTGCTTTAGCAAGCAAATTATGTTTGGGGTATGGGGTTGGATCCTGGCAGTGAGCTTGCTAATTAAAATAAAAGCACTATATAACAAGTCTAAGGTTGCAAATTATAGCATGATTTACTAGCACAACCAATATAGACCCAGCATCAGCAACAAAAATAGAGCATCCTAACCTATTCAGAGGATACAATGATGCAAGTAGACATATTCATAAAGTGTATGATAAAACAAGGTGTCACTATCTAGGTACTGTAGTATGGTAAACAATAAGTAAGGAGAATGGGAGGCAGCCCGAAATGAAGACGCACAAAAACAATTCCAGCTGTATTGACTTAAAGCAACTTATAACAACGCTGTGAAATATATAATAGATATAAATATATAATAGCAACAGCTAAGAAAATGACAACTTTATGGAAACATGTGGCAAGTTACAATGACTGTATTACACCATCAATTTTCCTTATATTTCCAGTCCCATAATGCAGACATCCACATGATGCTACCACCCTCTGGCTCTCTTGACAATAGACAGGAAATCTAACACAATGTCAGCCCATCTGAGCTGCTCAAACCTTATTCATAAATGAAGTGTGGAGCCTACTTCTTCCTTACATACAAACACATTTACATAATGATAAATATACAGCAAGAGAGGTGCTGCAAATGGCAATGTATTGCCTATAAACAACAAAATGATAATATATAAAGGCTGGAAGCCACCATGGGCACATTGCGGCAATAGTGGGATCACCCCTGTATGGATCAACTGGCGTTGCCTGGCTGTCCTGCCGATCCGCTGGCTTTAATACTTTTAGCCATAGACCGTGAATAAACATGCATATGAGGGGTTTCTGACCGAAGTTTGACTGGACTGCTTGTTTCAGGTGTGCGATCCAGACACTACTGCAGTTGCCAACTCATCCCTTTAATTACTGACACATATGAATTATACAGGTTTGGTGGCTAGGTAGATGCAGTTAAGGCACAGATTATGTGCAAATAGCCCCAGAACCTGTATAACTTCGATGTGTCAGTAATTAAAGGGATGAGTTGGCAACACTGGCAGGACTGCCAGGCAACTGGTATTGTTTAAAGCAGACCTGAAGTCTTGCACAGGAGAGAAGAAAAAACACAGAGAAATCCACCGTGAGTATGCTTATAGAAAAAAGACTGTCCAATTCTCCCTTTTCAGCAAGTAATGAGCCAGCGCAATTTGAGCGGTCAGCTGCCATGTTGTGAGCTAATATGTAGTGCTCCTAGCAAATAAGGAATTAACTACACTTCAGCATCTCTGTAGGAGCTCTATAAGATGTAAAGAAGAACATTTTTTTTAAGATTATGATCTTGCTTATAATTTAGAGCAGAGAGGAAGTTATGTGTTCAGGCCTGCTGCAATTTGAGCGGTCAACTGCCAGGAAATAAAAAAGGCTTTCGGTTCAGGTGCGCTTTAAAAGGGTTCTGTGATGCTTTTGTTTCTTAAAAAAAAGTTTCACTTACCAGGGGCTTCTACCCCCCCATACGTCCTGTCCTACGCTGGTCCTCATGGATCCTCCAGTCCCCCGCCGCAGGTCACCTTATAATTATTCATCTAAACAGATAAATGTCACTGCACCTGCGCGGCCGCGCGAATCCTCAATCCTGCTCATGCCGCCAGGAGCGTCCAGCGCAGGTGCAACTTTTCTCATACTGTGTAGGAAGCTCCCACAGACATGAGCAGGAGCTTCACGGCCGTGCACGGCGGGCGCAGTGTCATTCGTCTAGTAGGACAAATAATTAGAAGGTGACCCCCAGTGGGGACAGGAGGATCCGTGAGGACCAGCATGGGACAGAACATCTGAAGGGGGGGAGCAGGGGGGGGGGGTAATTTTTAGCCCCGGGTAGGTGAGGCTTTTTGTTTCCCTAAAGCATCACAGAACCCCTTTAAGTATATCAGGCCCATAGTACGGGAACAGAAAGCAATGCAGTTGTGTGAACTGAACTAATACATAATCACAATTGCCATGTTTTAATACATAGGGCCATCAGAAATTGTTACCGTATCACTTTCCCAACGTAAAATATAATCAGCTTGCATCTGTGATGCTCATTCCTATACAAGTGGATTGCACTGACCTTTGTATTAAAGAGAACCAGAGACGGTACACCCTCATGTATTTTACCATATACATCAGTGGGAGCCTTAGAGAAAATACCTACCCTGCTCTCTGTTTTATTCTTCACTGTTCAGCCTGCTTATCAGCCCTGATAAAATCCCCGACTGAGCATTCAGTCTGGATTTGCTGAGGAATCATTATAGCGGAGTGTCTTTTCTGATTTCTTTTCAAGCCCAAGCCTGCCCCCTTGTGGCTCTGCTATAATGATTCAGCTATAATGATTCCTGAGCAAAGCCAGACTGAATGCTCAGTCAGGGATTTTATCTGGGCTAATAACAAGCAAGCTGAACAGTGAAGAATGAAACAGAGAGCAAGGTAGGTGTTTTCTCTAATGTTCCCACTGATGTATATGGTAAAATACATGAGGGTGTTCCGTCTCTGGTTCTCTTTAATCTGTTCATATAAAACAACTCAACTGCAAATTAATAGAACATGCAGAATGTTTCTTATCAAAGATAAACAAACATGTACAAAGTACATATAATGTAATCAAAAACGTGTGTGTACCGCCTCCTCTCCAATACTGGGATGTGCAAACCGCCTCAGTATTTGCAGTAGGCAAGCAGGTTAGAATTTGCAAGTCTGCCAAAATCTGATGAAAATACCGCATATAGCTGGCCTGGATTTATTTAGGAGGGTCTACACTTTATGAACCATTATTTAAAAAACGGCATCCTACCTCCTTCAGAAACTAATGATCCTGCCAGTATACAGTATGCCTGGAATAGAAGAGATAAGCACATTAGCATCCACAGAAAACATAAGTATCTGTTGGGTGAAACACAGAAAAAACACGACACCTACCCAGAGGAGTGATTCTATTGGCTGTGGATGTAGTAAACCCATGATGCCGTGGTACCAGGATAATCCGGCACCCATCATAAATATCCCAACACCACTGATCAATGAAACAATGTATCGCATATTCGTAAAGCCATACCTGTGGGGGAAAAAAGTGAATACTGCCATTTACTAATATGAAAAGTAGCAATTCCAGAAGTGAGGTGGCACACCACCTGGGCTTATTGGGGTGTATGGCAAATGATCATCTCGCTAATCATTCCAAATAGCCCATGTATTGCCAGCACACCAGGTTCAACGCACACCCGGGAGACAAATGCAGGACACACGGGGGACAATGGAGGACACAGAAGAACACAGAGGGGCACGGAGGAGGACACAAGGTGTACGAGGAGGAACAAGGGGTGGTCAGCGGCAGTGAGCGGCCTCACCTCTCCCTCGCTATCCCTCAGTTAGGGAAAGGAGAAACCACTGATTGCCACAAAAACAAATGGCCACAGAGGACACATGGGGGACAATGAAGGACACGAGGGACACAAAGGAGCATTAAGGAGGACACACACACGGGGCCTGAAGGAGGACACACACACGGGGCCTGAAGGAGGACACACACACACGGGGCCTGAAGGAGGACACACACACACGGGGCCTGAAGGAGGACACACACACACGGGGCCTGAAGGAGGACACACACACACGGGGCCTGAAGGAGGACACACACACGGGGCCTGAAGGAGGACACACACACGGGGCCTGAAGGAGGACACACACACGGGGCCTGAAGGAGGACACACACACGGGGCCTGAAGGAGGACACACACACGGGGCCTGAAGGAGGACACACACACACGGGGCCTGAAGGAGGACACACACACACGGGGCCTGAAGGAGGACACACACACGGGGCCTGAAGGAGGACACACACACGGGGCCTGAAGGAGGACACACACACGGGGCCTGAAGGAGGACACACACACGGGGCCTGAAGGAGGACACACACACGGGGCCTGAAGGAGGACACACACACACACACACAGGGCCTGAAGGAGGACACACACACACGGGGCCTGAAGGAGGACACACACACACACACACACGGGGCCTGAAGGAGGACACACACACACACGGGGCCTGAAGGAGGACACACACACACACACGGGGCCTGAAGGAGGACACACACACACACGGGGCCTGAAGGAGGACACACACACGGGGCCTGAAGGAGGACACACACACACACGGGGCCTGAAGGAGGACACACACGGGGCCTGAAGGAGGACACACACACGGGGCCTGGAGGACACACACACACGGGGCCTGAAGGAGGACACACACACGGGGCCTGAAGGAGGACACACACACGGGGCCTGAAGGAGGACACACACACGGGGCCTGAAGGAGGACACACACACGGGGCCTGAAAGAGGACACACACACGGGGCCTGAAAGAGGACACACACACGGGGCCTGAAGGAGGACACACACACGGGGCCTAAAGGAGGACACACACACGGGGCCTAAAGGAGGACACACACACACACACACACACACACACACACACAGGGCCTGAAGGAGGACACACACACACACGGGGCTTGAAGGAGGACACACACACGGGGCCTGAAGGAGGACACAAACACGGGGCCTGAAGGAGGACACAAACACGGGGCCTGAAGGAGGACACACACACGGGGCCTGAAGGAGGACACACACACGGGGCCTGAAGGAGGACACACACACGGGGCCTGAAGGAGGACACACACACGGGGCCTGAAGGAGGACACACACACGGGGCCTGAAGGAGGACACACACGGATCAACGTAGGACACAGGGTGACAATGGAGAACACATACTTTAACACATAAGTGAGGAGTATGCATAATGTACTTTTTGGATAAGATAAGTAGTTCCCTTTAAAATTTGGTTAAATCTGTGTCTTGAAAAACTATACATATATTAAAATATAAAAAATATGGCAAAAAGTACACAAATTAAGAGCAGGGCCGACCCATTTAATATAGCATTATGATTCCATGCCCTTTTCAGTGCTTAAAAAAGTAATTTCATTCTGTATTTTTTTTCTAATCCCTTCCCTGCATAGGCTATTTAGATCTAATCTTATTACTTTAATGTTATGCACCACAGCTGCTGATGAAATTGATTTAATCCCTTTTTTAATGCATTCAGATATTTAATGAACAGGGTAGTATTTAAATATTTGCTGAATACTATTCCAAATTTAATTCCCCGTGTCTTTATGTGTAATTTCAGGTGTTTTAATACAGAAAATACATTTTCATATTTATAATTTTTTTTTATAAGTCCAAAAAAGCCAGTAATTACAGGCTGGGAAGCGGCTGATTGTGTTTTCCACGAAAAGATGTACTGTATAAGAGTGGATGCTGGGCCAGTGGAAAAGATGAAGATCTGCGCATTTACCAGCTACAGCGGTTCATGTATGACATACTGGAACTAAAGCGTTTGCAGCTGTCTCACATAGCAACAAGAATCATGACAGGAAAACTATTTTTAACCCTTTAGCAGGCTTGCAAGAACTATTTTAGCACTTTTTATTTTTTTAATTTCTCATCTGTTACATTTCCTTTCTTCTAGTATTGCTGCAATGTGCATTAATGACCACTTGTCACTAGGGGGCAGTGTGAAATAACTGAGGACTTCTGCTTTTAGTTTCTATATTTGCTGCTAGCAGAAAGACATCAAAGCATTCCAACAATTTACAGCACGAGTTCTGCCGGTTTAGGTCAACAGCAATGCACTTATCTCTAACGAGATAACTCTATTGATGCTACTGATGGGTTAAATGGAATAGGCACACAACATATTACAAACCTGTAAGCATTTACATTTTCTGGTTCCCCTAAAGGTGGCTGTACACTTATATATGTCCATCAGATAGATCCCTCTTAGATCAAATCTGACAGGGATCTATCTAATCTTTGCCAAAAACTAGATTTTTAATAGATTTGAGTGTGAAATCTATTAAAAATCTATCCAACTTCCATGATCTATGAAACTTTTTGAATCTGGCTAAATTTTGAGGTGTCTTTGTTCCTAGTGGTCCGGATCTTAAAATTTCCTATATTATTCTGCCAAAGTGTAATTTAATGTAGGCATTAAACACAGCCAGCCAGAGAATCAGATCTGAACTAAATTGCCCAGTGAGCCTGTGTGTAGACAATATAGGTGGAAAGACACTCATTTCTCCACAGGAAGTAGAGTTTGTACAACTGTTGCCTGCATTATGCTCACCAGTGAGAAGTATGAACTCCCTACCTAACACACGGCTCTAACCTAGAAGATAGGTTACATTCTAATACAGCAAGAAGAAATCATGTAGCCAAACATCGCTTTATTGCAACAACTGAATGACATTCAATATACAGCATAGCAGAGAGCAGAATTGCTATGAGAATTTGACTTCCTTTATTTATACTGTTAGAGATGCCGGTACAATTTTTTGGCGCACTTTTTACGATTGAATTGTACACAAAATTGTGCAGTACGGAAAAACGATGTAAACCGATTCTTTGGTCGTTTGTGTCAGAAAATATAACTGATCCAAAAGTTGGATTTTACAATCGTATCTCCAGAGAGAAAATGCCCTAATTGACCCGTTTATGGGATCAATCAATGATTATCTTCTGATTACTTACGATTGCAAAAAGTACGTCGAAAGATTGCATCTGATGAAAAATTGTACCGTTCATAGGCACCTTTAGTTAACCTTTGCACAAGGACACAGGACTTGAAAGTTATTACCATGATTGCCATTAAGCACCTTTATCTGGGACATTACCCTAAGGAAAATAGGAAATTGTTTTTTTAAAATTTACTTTAAGGAAAACATATGGAGGCTAGAGCTTTGAAGGCTTCAAGCTTGAATAAAAAATTTGGGGATATGTACTTTATGTGGACACCGTAGCATCTAACCTCTCACTTTCTCTCCCTTGGTCAATATTGCCCTAGGTATCTCCTCCCCCTCCTGCGGCCAAACGATGCTTGCAGTCATGTGTTCCTTGCCATGGATTATACCTTGCAACTGTAATCTGTTCTATAACCTTGTCACTTCTTGTGCTTCACACTGCTGCTCCATTCTCATATGCTTTGTTATGAATGTGGATGTTATCATTTTACTTTATCAAATATCACCAACCTCTTTGCCAGTTGGCAGTTATTTTTTTGCCTACCGTATATACTAGCAAGCAAGCCGAATTTTTGACCCCCAAAAAGTGGGCCAAAAGGTGGTGGGGTGGGGTGGGGGGTTCGGCTTGCTTGCGAGTCATGTTGATCCCCCCGCGGCCTGCTATATTCCCCTCTTCGTCTCCTGCTCGCCCGTGTAAATAATTCACAGCAGCTCGCCCCACGGCGGCTGCTGTGTGATGAGGGAGGAAGCTGTAGGGAGAGCGGTTCCCATAGTAACGGCGATACACATCGCCCCTACAGGAAGCCGCTCTCTCTACGGCTTCCTCCGACATCACACAGCAGCCGCCGTGGGGCGAGCTGCTGTGAATTATTTACACGGGCGAGCAGGAGACGAAGAGGGGAATAGAGGAAGCCACCGGGTAAGCTAATAGCAGTGGTGGCCATGGGGGTGGGGGTGCACTACCTACCCATACTGGGGCGCTATACTGAGCACTATACTAGCTATACTGGGCACTATACTAGCTATACTGGGCACTATACTAGCTATACTGAGGCACTACCTACCCATACTGGGCACTATACTAGCTATACTGGGACACACTGGGGGATCACGCGGCCAGCATTTCCTACCCCTGACTTATATGAGGGTCAATCATTTTTTCCTGGTTTTTCAGGTAAAAGTTGGGGGGTCGGCTTATATGCGGGTTGGCTTGCTTGCGAGTATACACAGTATTTCTATGTTAATAAAAAGAAAAAAAAGTTGAATAAAAAAATTTCTGATGTGTTTAGTTATTGTAGTTTGTTTTGTGCTATGCCCATGTGTGACATCACCTGTTCTAAAGCCTTCACAAATAAGCTGCTTATAGCATTTGCACTTTTTGGAAGATATCTAGAAGATGTATGGGCAGGAATGGGGAGCTTTTATCCTGAATATATGGTACTCTAAAAGCATACATTCATTTTCCCTGCCCCGCGCTTTTGCTGCCGATGAAATTCCGGGCGGCGTTAATTACTTTTTCCCCTCAGAGTCGCAACAACTCGGTGGGAGAAGTAATTCGGGGTCCGCCAATCGCCAAATCCCCGAATTACTTGTGTACTATAGCAGAGCCAAGCTCAGGCACAACGTGTCTCGGTATATGAGATGTAAGGTTAGATATTCACATTGAATCTAAAACTCATTCTGCAGGTCCAACAGTATGACCATGTACTATAGTGCATTCTGCAGGTCCAATAGTAGGAGCATGCACTATAGAGAATTCTGTAGGCCCCTATGGGCTAAGACCATCTACAGCAATACTCAAACATGACTTACGGATGTCCAGGATCTGGTGTCCTCGCAGACTGTGCAATACCGAGTGCTAACAGTGCCTAAGGAAGCAAAGAAATTCATAAAGAAAGCTGTAAAGTGTACAGAGGTAGAGCCCAGATAAAAGGATGAATGAAAACTAAATCCTTAATACCTGAATAACAAAACTGCCCAATAGTGATACTGAGCACTGCATATAGCTGCACAGGCATGTATGGCATCTCCTGCAGTTATCACAGGCAGAACAGATGAACAGAGTATACAAAAGACTAACTGCAATAACCACTTAGTGACATGCAGACGTATTAAAACATTCTGCTGGAGCCTCTTAATGGCTGCAGGACGTTTTAAAACGTCATGCACTACTGCTGCTGCTGCTGCTTTGCGCGCTCCCGTGCATTCCTGTGCACGTGCACGTGCAAATAGTGAAAAAGCCCACCAAAAAGAAAAAAAATACACCTTTATTTCCAAATACTATATTGTCACCATACTTTGTACTAGGGACATAATTAAAATCTTGTTATAACCAGGACAAATAGGCAGATAAAATGTGTGGGTTTTATGGACAGTAGCAGTGTTTATATTAAAACCATAGGAGATGAAGTTGGAGAAATTGTGTATTTTTTCATTTTTTTTCCCCTTTAAAATGCATAGAAAAAGTAATTACTGAAAACAAATATCAACCCCAGAAAGCCCAATTGGTGGTGAAAAAAACAAGATATAGATCATTTCATTGTGATTAGTAGTGATTAGTAGTGATTAAGCTATTGGCAAATGAAAGGGATGAGCACTGAAAGGAGAAAATCGCTAGTCTGTTAGGGTAAAAACCTCCTTGGGGTGAAGTAGTTAAGTTAAACCAGACTTAAAGTGATGCAAGCTGATACTGCTTATCGGATTCTAATAAAAATGACTGCCTGTCATGCTGATCTTCTTGCTTCAACCGTTTCTGAGTCATACACACCTGCTGTTAGATCACCAGAGCAACCAACTCAGTTTGAGTCAACATTAATGACAACAGAAAAGAGAAAAAAAAATGAAGTATGCTGTATTTATTTCCTATTAAACAATACCATTTGCCTGGCAGCCCTGCTGATCTATTTGGCTGCAGTATTGCCTCAATAACACCAGAAACAAGCATGCGGCTAATCTTGTCAGATCGGACAATAATGTCAGAAACACCTGATCTGCTGCCTGCTTGTTCATTGTCTATAGCTAAAAGTATAAGAGGCAGAGGATCAGCAAGATAGCCATACAACTGGCCACGCTTAAGAGGAAATAAATATGGCACCTTCATATCCCTCTCACTTCAGTTGTCCTGGAATGTATAAGAACGCAGAGAATCACTATGACAGCCAGGTAACAAGCATTTTTCAGAGTAAAGCGAACAATGGCAACTTTTACAATTTCCAACTCTAAGAATCTTTTATTTAAAATATTTGGTAAAACATCATAAGATTTCATGCATTTATAAAACTTCAATAAAGCACACAGTAAGTCCAGTGGTATATGGTGCGTCGTATGGGCTGGTTTGCCCCAGTTAATGGCTTTAGCGATGGCAACTGACCTGGGATTGTTGTATTGCTAGACAGGACTACACCTTTGTTTGGTCAAGTTATTTACTTGAGATTAACATAAAAAGAGCAAGTAAAAGGTTATATTTTTTTTTCAATGATACTTGTTTAACTGTGGTTCTGATCTCTGGCCTAATACATTCTGAATCGAAAAACCATAACCAGTAAACACAAACGATGTATCAACTAGCTGCATCCTTGCAACAGATGTAAGGTTTAAAGAGACTCCGTAACAAAAATTGCATCCTGTTTTTTATCATCATACAAATTCCAAAAGCTATTCTAATGTGTTCTGGCTTACTGCAGCACTTTATACTATCACTGTCTCTGTAATAAATCAACGTATCTCTCTCTTGTCAGACTTGTCAGCCTGTGTCTGGAAGGCTGCCAAGTTCTTCAGTGTTGTGGTTCTGTGATGCATCGCCCCCCTCCAGGCCCCTCTCTGCACACTGCCTGTGTGTTATTTAGATTAGTGCAGCTTCTCTCTGCTCTCTTATCTTTTACAAGCTGGATAAATCCTCCTCTGAGCTGGCTGGGCTTTCACATACTGAGGAATTACATACAGGCAGAGCTGTCTGCACTCTGCAGGAAGAAACAGCCTGACACTTCAGTGGAAGATAGCTGCAGGGGGAAAGAAACACACAAATGATCTCTTGAGATTCAAAAGGAAGGGTGTATACAGCCTGCTTGTGTATGAATGTATTTTCTATGTGTGGACATACTGTACATCAACCTACTTCCTGTTTTGGTGGCCATTTTGTTTGTTTATAAACAAACTTTTTAAAACTGTTTTTAACCACTTTTAATGCGGCAAAGAGCGGCGAAATTGTGACAGAGGGTAATAGGAGATGTCCCCTAACGCACTGGTATGTTTACTTTTGTGCGATTTTAACAATACAGATTCTCTTTAAGAAAGCATTAAAGTGGACCCAAACTCTTGCACAGGACAGAATGAAAAAAATGCACCCTGTATATATTTAGAGAGTTTAGCCTGTCTAATTCTCCCCTCATTTGTGTCTAATTACTAGTTGTAATTTGATCTCTGCCCAGTGTCACATGACTGCCACGGCAAATAAGCTCATTTGAAAGCACAGGAGGTTAATATGTCTGCTTCATTAAATCAGGAAGTAGAAACAGTGAAGATTTATATTAGGATTTGTATCGGCAAATAATTTTTTTTTTTGTTTAACGGTTATTGTTGTGCATCTTTTAGAGCAAAGAGGACGTTTTGAGTTCAGGTCCACTTTAAGTGAATAAAATCAGCACGACAGCCTGGTAAATAGCATTTTTAAAGCAGGATATGGCTTAGTTCATATGGAGCTGGATTGCCAATAGCCAATCGAGGTGGACAGTGCAGGGTCCACTTCAATTACATGTTGTGGTCTGGTTGTTGCCCAGAATAGATGAGTTTCCACCACAGGCTTCTGTGGGAACACATCCTCTATCCGGAAAAATCATGCAGTTCGGATTGTTGTGTTGCAGTTACCGCAACAAAGACTGACCAGTATGAATATGAAATGATCCTTTTAGTAAAGCAGGATTCATTTGACAGTTTGTTTTTGCGTTGCAGAGTGAACCGGGCCTAAGTCTGATTGCAAAGAGAAAGGATCTGGGCACTGTAGTCTTTGATGCAAAACCATTTATTTATGGTACATCTAGAAAAGTGGTATACATACACTTTGTGCAGCGTTGGTGGCAAAATCGGTGCCTAGGTTACAAACAGGCCAGAATTGGAAGGATGATTGTTCACATGTACGACAGTGCCTAGTTCCTTACCACTTCTCATCCGTGAGCACATCCTGATTGAAGCCTACCTCCATAATGCGGTGAGCGTTTCATTACTGTTGGGTACTGCTGTATACCCCTGCTTTATTTATCTACCAGTTTAACTGAACTGGGCTTAACATGACATTCTCAATATTAATCCCACTTCCGGTTTCTTTAACATGAAGGAGAGACAAAGCACCCTCATGTATTTTACCATATAGATCAGTGGGAACATTAGAGAAACCTCCTACCCTGCTCTGTTTCATCCTTCACTGCTTAGCCTGCTTGTTATCAGCCCTGATAAAATCCCTGACTGAGCATTCAGTCTGGCTTTCTTCAGGAATCATTATAGCCGAGTCGTCATAGCAGAGCTAGAAGGGGGCAGGCTTGGGCTTGAAAAGACATCAGAGAAGACAGACTCAGCTATAAGGAGTCCTGAGCGAAGCCAGACTGAATGCTCAGTCGGGGATTTTATCAGGGCTGAGAACAAGCAGGCTGAGCAGTGAAGGATGAAAAAGAGAGCAAGGTAGGTGTTTTCTATAATGTTACTACTGATATATATGGTTAATACATGAGGGTGCTTCGTCTCTGGTTCACTTTAACAGTCTGAAGTAGATTCCCTTCTAATGCAACTTAGAGAATCATATATATTGCTCTTCAGGATCCTATTCCATTCATGTGATGTGTTCTGTCCGATCAATAGAATTTGTCTCCCATTTACTTTTGTTCCTGCATAAGACACTCTCTCCAGCCACACGAGCAGCAGTGGCTGGATGGTGTTCTAATTAAGATCTCTGCCTCTGACACAGGAGACCAGGATTCAAATCTTGTCTCTTCCTGTTCAGGAGACTTTGGGCAAGACTCCCTAACACTGCTACTGCCTATACAGCGGGACCTAGTGGCTGCAGCTCTGGCGCTTTGAGTCCACCAGGAGAAAAGGACAATATACAGGAAATGTTCGGTGCCGTCTTGTCTTGACTGATTAATGAGCATCAGAACTGGACTACTGATCTATGGAAGAAAGTCTCTGGTTTACTTTGGCCTACCAATTCCCCAGATCTGATTGTGCATCTGTAGGATGTGCTGAAAAAGAAAAAAAAAATGACATGCAGAGGCCTAACCTCTCAACCTAAGCCTGACATACACCGTAAGGCAAATCAGGCCAACAACTGATATCATCCCATTATTGATAATCTACCTGTTCTACCACTTTGCATGAGTAGATATTAAACAAAAAAAAAGACATCTTGTCCAATATCTATCAATAATGGTTGATGGAATACAAAAGCTATGAGAAAGTCAATTTCAAACAGCTGCCACCTGTGCCTGACTATCCTGCCTGCGTCAATTAAGTATTGATATTTTAATAGATTTTCAGTAGAATCAATGTGTATGTAATCTATCTCACACCCATCCACTACAACATTGAATTTCACAGACAAAAATAAACCCCAACCACATTTCAGTTTTGCAGAGACAGTGACAATGACAGATAAAGTCATAGCTGCAGCATTGTACTGTGAGGGAGATGTTTTGATAAGCAGATGAACATTGATAGGATATGCTGCCACCTGGTGGGAAAATAGCAACAGTAACTCTGTGGAAACGGAAGCTCTGTAAAAGAATTTTCAATATTGGAACATTCCATACTAAAATGCAAGGCAGATGTACTGCTCAGGTGTGTGAAGCCTGAAAACAAAAGCTACATGCTCTTCTTACCTGATTACACGTATCAGCTAAGGAGTGGATAGCTTCAGAAAACATGCTGGCAGAACCAGTGTACACCCAGGCCAGCAGCTTAAAGAAAAAGTTTAGCCCATTTCTGTATTGAAAAAAAAAAAAATATATAAAAAATGCAGGACAGCTCTGAAAACATTCTTCATATGTATATACAGTATATGTTGAGATGACATAACTAAGATTATTAAAAAACATTAAGTATAAAAGCATAAGAACAAGGATAGTATTTATTTATTAGATTTATAAAGCCCCAACATATTACGCAGCGCTGGAAATTATTTAAAGTTACAGACAATACTTAGGGGTGACATCACACAGCAATATGACAATACAGGAATACAAGAAAAACCAGATCAAGCAGCACAGTAGGAGTACAAGGTAATGCTAAGTCAGTCACTGGATGGAAGCATGGGGATTAGGAAAGTTGAGTTCACTCAGATCCATAGGATTGGTGTACGGAAATGGAGGTGCATGAACAAGTAGGAGACATAAGGAGGAGGACACTGCCCAAAGGCTTACAATCTAGAGGGAGAGATGGGGACACGAAAGGTAGGGGGACCAGAGTTCAGCTGTGGGTTTAGAGCACTTGTGAGTCGTGGTAGGCCAGAGTGAAAAGGTGAGTTTTGAGGGCCTTCTTGAAGATGTTTAAGGAGGGGGCTGCCCTAATGGGTGGGAAGTTCCATAGTGTTGGAGAAGCTCTTGAGAAGTCCTGGAGGCGTGCATGGGACTGAGTAATGCAGGGGCAGTCAGGCAAAGTTCATTGGAGGAGCGGAGTCAGCGGCTAGGTGTGATATTAATTATGAAGCCTCACCTACGGGGGAATTTTCTTACCACATGCTAGGCATTAAATGCAAAAATGACAGCCAGTGGAATATGCAGTAATAACAATCAGCTTTCTTCAATAAAATCTGTATGAAAAACTTATTTTTTTTTTTGTAAGGAACACCAACACACATTTCAAATGGGCATGCCACCCCACCTAGTCCCCCCCCCCCCCCTATCCCTTTAGATTGTAAGCTCACAAGGGCAGGGCTCTCTCACCTTTTTGTGTCTTGGAACTCATTATACATTTTATTCATCATGTTACTTTTGCCACCGTCATTATCAATTCTGTATTTTGTATCGATTCTGTATTTTACCTATTTTGTATATTGGTGTACACCATTGTCTGTATTATGTACCCCGTGTTTGTTTCTTACTTTGCACAGCGCCACGAAATATGTTGGCGCTGTATAAAAATATAATAAAAATAACAATTTTGTTGATTAAAATTATGCAACATAAAAGACATTTCATCACTGCCAAAGCTTAGGAATTTTAAAGCTATATTAAAGGTAAACTTAAGTCAGCTAAAAAAAAAAAAAAATGACTTACTCACCCGGGGCTCTCCTCAGCCCCCTGCAGCTGAATGGTGCCCTTGCCGTGTCCCTCCGATGCGCCTGGACTCGCCGGCGGCCACTTCCGGTTTGGCCGTCAGCGGCCGACAGGCTGGGAACGCGGCTGATTATCCGCGTCCCCGGCCGCAATAGCGCCCTCTATAATGCTATTGCGGCCGGGGACGCGGATAATCAGCCGCGTTCCCAGCCTGTCGGCCGGTGACGGCCAAACCGGAAGTGGCCGCCGGCGAGTCCAGGCGTATCTGAGGGACACGGTGAGGGCACCGTTCAGCTGCAGGGGGCTGAGGAGAGCCCCGGGTGAGTAAAAGTCATTTTTTTTAGCTGACTTAAGTTTTCCTTTAAGATGACATCTGCTCTTGGAAACAAAAAGCTACTTTAAATCACTAGCGATTTCCCTAAACACTCTGCCAATATAAATAAATGTAACAAATTCTACAGTAGCGATTGCGATTAGCAAGATCGCAATCGCAGGACATGCAGCATTTTGGCAGCGTTTGCGCTTTAATGTAAAGTATTGAAGCGCTGGCAAATTGCTCATGAATCGCTACACATATCGATCTGTGTGTGATTTTACATTTTTACATTACTGCAAACTGTAACAAAAATTTAAATAATTAGAAAGGACCAATCAGAATTAAAAACGCTAATCGCAAATCGCTATCACAATCGCTGACAAAAAGCTTACACTTTTTAAAATCGCTACCAAAATCGCTGGAAACCGCTCATGAAAATAGCTTACAAAACGCTAATTAAAAACGGTCGCGATTGTGCTAGCGATTTGTAGTGGGTTCCAGGCCTTAAAGGTTATATGAATGTTAGTTTGCAGAATAGCTCTGCTGGATGTCGCAATAGTGACTAGGGAAGATCGAGATGCAAACAATTCGGAGTTTATGCCGGATTATGCAAATGTTGTACTTATAAGGTATACAACTTGAAAATGGACCAATCAACTCCTGCAAAGGTGAAATTTGATAACTGTAGCTGCAAGCATTTGCATACAAAATATACATAAACCTGCATCATGCGGATGGCCATGCGTGCGGAACGCGTGCGGACCGCAACGCGTACGAACGCATGGCCATCCGCGTTTGTGTGCGTTGCGTGGCTGATCCCATCACTGAAAAGTGAATGGGACAGCCACGCGTTTTAGCAAAATCTGCGTGCAGCATGCGTTCCCGGTCCGCACAGGTCCGGAACGCATGCAGTGTGAACATCAGACATTGCACTCTATGCAATGTCTGATGTCGTGCGTATCGGCCACCTGCACGCGTTTCCAAAACGCGGCTGGAAACGCGTGCAGTGTGAACGGGCCCCAACACTGAATTATTTGCATCTCAATGACAATCCGTACTAGTAACGCTAACGACTAGTTTCGGCAGAGATTAAGTTATTTATGATGAATACTATCTGAAAAATAGAATATTTTATCTTTTTATTTTTTCTCTCAATTAAAGTTTAAATGTATTAGGAGTAACATGAATAAATACTCTTTATAAGAGTAAAATGAAATAAGAAATCACTTCAATGAACAAAGAAAAACCCAACTGCGATGTACAATATTATTCCTCACAAAACTTACAGTATCCAGGCCACAGATTATGCTCCTTATAGTACAATGAATGTAGCAATAAAATGTGAGGAACTAGCAAACCGTATCAGTGACTCCTGTAGTGCTTTTATGCACCAGCATACAGCATATCCTCTGTGACTTCAGTGCTATAATGCACCAGCATACAGCATATCCCTGGGTGACTCCAGTGCTCTACTGCAGTAGCATACAGCATATCCTCTGTGACTCCAGTGCTTTTATGCACCAGCATATCCTCTGACTCCAGTGCTATAATGCACCAGCATACAGCATATCCTCTGACTCCAGTGCTATAATGCACCAACATACAGCATATCCTCTGTGACTCCAGTGCTATAATGCACCAGCATTTAGCATATCCTTGGGTGACTAGTGCTATAATGCACCAGCATTTAGCATATCCTTGGGTGACTAATGCTATAATGCACCAGCATTTAGCATATCCTTGGGTGACTAGTGCTATAATGCACCAGGATTTAGCATATCCTTGGGTGACTCTAGTGCTATAATGCACCAGCATTTAGCATATCCTTGGGTGACTAGTGCTATAATGCACCAGCATTTAGCATATCCTTGGGTGACTAGTGCTATAATGCACCAGCATCTAGCATATCCTTGGGTGACTAGTGCTATAATGCACCAGCATTTAGCATATCCTTGGGTGACTAGTGCTATAATGCACCAGCATTTAGCATATCCTTGGGTGACTAGTGCTATAATGCACCAGCATCTAGCATATCCTTGGGTAACACTAGTGCTATAATGCACCAGCATCTAGCATATCCTTGGGTAACACTAGTGCTATAATGCACCAGCATTTAGCATATCCTTGGGTGACTAGTGCTATAATGCACCAGCATTTAGCATATCCTTGGGTGACTAGTGCTATAATGCACCAGCATTTAGCATATCCTTGGGTGACACTAATGCTATAATGCACCAGCATTTAGCATATCCTTGGGTGACACTAGTGCTATAATGCACCAGCATTTAGCATATCCTTGGGTGACACTAGTGCTATAATCAGAATCGTTTATTTCGCCAAGCATGACTGGGTCATGCCCGGAATTGGTTTTAGCATCACAGGGCAGTTCACAATGATAAGTTACAGTAGAGACATAACGTGAGAACAGTGCACAACATTAAATTACAGCAGAAATATACAATGCAAGGAAAACCGAGGCAGTATCACAGCAAGAAGCAGCACAGCGTTCTCAGAAGAATCCCAGTACCGTACACACTCTTGGGCCATGGGTGGTGACGGCAAGTACAAGTGTGAGGGGGGCGCCATGGGATTTATAGGGAGTTCAATAGCCTCACCCCCGCGGGGAAGAAAGTGTCTCTGTGCCTAGATGTCTTGGTTGGGATGGCCCGGAACCTCCGACCCAATGGGAGCCGTCGGAGGAAGCGATGACCTGGGTGTGATGGGTCATTGGCAATCTTTGCCGCTCTAGAGCACAACCTAGAGTTGTGGATGAGCTCCAGAGGGGGGAGGAGTTTCCCAATTATTTTCTCTGCTGATCTGATGACCCTCTGAATTTTGTACCTGTCGCTGGCGGTGGCGCCAGCGTACCATACAAGTATCGAGGTGCAAAGGACAGACTCTATGGTGGCGGAGTAAAAGGATTTGAGGAGTTCTTGGGCTATACCGAACTTCTTTAGTTGGCGCAGGAAGAAGAGTCTCTGCTGGGCCTTCTTTTGGGTTGTGATGGTGTTGTTCTTCCAGCTCAGGTCATCAGATATGGTTGTGCCCAGGAGTCGAACGCTGGAAACAATTTCGACTTCAGCCCCGTCAATGAGAATTGGGCGGGGGGGTCGTCCTCCGCCTTCACCAGCATTTAGCATATCCTTGGGTGACACTAGTGCTATAATGCACCAGCATTTAGCATATCCTTGGGTGACTAGTGCTATAATGCACCAGCATCTAGCATATCCTTGGGTGACTAGTGCTATAATGCACCAGCATCTAGCATATCCTTGGGTGACACTAGTGCTATAATGCACCAGCATTTAGCATATCCTTGGGTGACTAGTGCTATAATGCACCAGCATTTAGCATATCCTTGGGTAACACTAGTGCTATAATGCACCAGCATTTAGCATATCCTTGGGCGACACTAGTGCTATAATGCCCCAGCATCTAGCATATCCTTGGGTGACACTAGTGCTATAATGCACCAGCATTTAGCATATCCTTGGGTGACACTAGTGCTATAATGCACCAGCATTTAGCATATCCTTGGGTGACTAGTGCTATAATGCACCAGCATTTAGCATATCCTTGGGTGACACTAGTGCTATAATGCACCAGCATCTAGCATATCCTTGGGTGACACTAGTGCTATAATGCACCAGCATTTAGCATATCCTTGGGTGACTAGTGCTATAATGCACCAGCATTTAGCATATCCTTGGGTGACACTAGTGCTATAATGCACCAGCATTTAGCATATCCTTGGGTGACTCTAGTGCTATAATGCACCAGCATTTAGCATATCTTTGGGTGACTCTAGTGCTATAATGCGCCAGCATTTAGCATATCTTTGGGTGACACTAGTGCTATAATGCACCAGCATCTAGCATATCCTTGGGGGACTCTAGTGCTATAATGCACCAGCATTTAGCATATCCTTGGGTGACACTAGTGCTATAATGCTTACATGCGCAATGATGAGTGTTCAAACTGAATGCACTCTGCAATGAACTAGGCACATCCAAGCAGCCAGAGCTGGTCTGTAGTGCATCCTTGTGCATATCATGGAACGTTGAATAATGCGGTTAGTATACAGCAGTCAGTATTGTTCATGTAATCATTTGAACACTTGGACATACCTAACTGATCAGAAACCACATCAGCAGACAAGACCATCCATTGTTACTGCCCATTTATCCAGCATAGTGCTTGTTTAAGAGTCACTTGAGGATGAAATATATGATTATATGCATGTTCTGAACATTTTGCCATTGAGATTGCTATAGCTATGAATATCCTGTAAGGACAGACTTCCTATGGTGTAAACCACACAGTACTGTGTATCTGCTAATAATCGCTTACAATGGCAGCATTGTGTGATCATGTGCAATCACTTCCTCCAACATGTTACAGCACATTGTATACTATACTGTAGAGCTCATCTTATCTGCTAGACACGGATTGCAGGGCTTCCATGGTTATTCCACGATTATGACTATGAGTCACTGAAACCCAACATAGTTCTTTAACTCTAATAATAAAATATGGATTTATTAAAATGCAAACAAAAAAACTTACATGCAAATTGCAACCATTACAACTTTCCCGGGACCTTTAAGAAACAAGGACATTGTGCTTAGCCGGGGCTGTAAAATAAAGAAAAAAAAAGTCTCAGAGTGCTGCACTGCATAGATTTGCAAGCTAAAAAAGAGATTTCATGTTAAATACATTTTTATGGCACAAATGGATAATCTTTATCAGGTTTGAATACAATTACGTAATTCAAGTAGTGAAATAAACTAGGTTGTAAGGTTAACACGTGAAAATAAAAAAAAAATAGAATATCACGCAAAAACCCATTTATTTCAGTAATTTAGCTTAAAAGGTGAAACTAATTTATGAACTAGACTGATTACATGCAAAGCGAGATATTTCAAGCCTTTTTATGTTATAATTTTGATGATTCTGGCTTACAGTTTATGAAAAGCCCAAAATCAAAATCTCAGACCATTAGACTATTGTGGAAATATTTAATATTGTAGGCCCAAAGTGTCAGACTAATCAGCTAATTAATCCAAAAAAAACATTTTAAATTGCAAAAACTGAAATAAATGTACTTTTATCCAGCCATTCAGAACAGTTCCACAGTGACTTGAAGTAAACCTATGCTAACCTCCTGTGCAGCCTTACCAATCACCCTACAGTGCAGAATAAAAAAAAAATGAAATGACAAAGGCCTCAGCCAGTCACTTTGTCATCAGAGACCCTTTAATGCTAGAGTTTGACCATAACCATGATGCTACTTGTGGCTTTCATGTAGGTGACACAGGAAACCAAGTCTCCACCTTCCAATCTGACTCCAAAGTCCTGGCACAGCTTCCTACAGACGTGTGTTCAAAATAAGTAGTGTAGGGAGGGAAGCAGGGCTGCATGGGATGCAGCTCTACCCTAAGCAGATACTGTGTCAAGCTTTACACAGTTTATTTTAGGTAGCAGAAGAAATCATGAAAACTTTGAAATACTTAAAGTGAACCTCCGGACTAAAAATCTACTCGGCAGAACTGAAAAGGCTTGGCGTTTCTTTAACAGTTTCACAGCATCAGAACTTTGTTTTTCTTACCAAAGCATCATTTTTAGCTGCATTTTTAGCCAAGATCCCCCCATCAAAGAAAACTGCCCGGGCTTTTTTTTCCCTTGAGGCTGTGCAAAGCATGATGGGATTTCCTGGGTGGTTATTCACGTTGCCTAGCAACTGGGAGGGATGATCAGCACACAGGACAGTTGGAACTGTGTTTCATGCTCCCTGTCACCTCCTTTCAACCAAAAAGATGGCTGCCCTCATGAAATCAAACATTTGCCTGGTCTTTTAAAACAGGGTGGGTAAGAGATTATATTACCCATCTATTTTAATGAACATAACTAACGTAACTTAAAGCGGTTTAACACCCAGCATTACAACTTTGCTTTAAAAGATTGCTTACAGCTTACAAACTATTATGCCAGATTTTTTTTTAAGCAGAAATTCACTGAATGGGTTAAACATGACATTTTAGTGTTGGATTTAACTAGGAATCCGCATCCGTTCTTATCTTTAGTTACAAAATGTATCTTTATTTGGAATACAAATAGACCTTTGAAAAGCCTGCCGGGGAAGCCCTCTTTGTTCTCTCAGAGAGGTGTTTGTTTGTTACATTGTAGATAGATACATTCGTAACTAAACAAGCAAGCACAGAGGAGGATTTCTAGCTAAATGCAGCACTAAAATGTCATGTTTAATCCATTCAGTGAATTTCTGCTAAAAAAAAAATCTGGCATAATAGTTTATAAGCTGTAAGCAATCTTTTAAAGCAAAGTTGAAATGCTGGGTGTTAGACCACTTTAATGACAGTATGTTTGTTTAGGCTGAAGTTCCTCTTTAAGACACAACTAAACCCAAAACTGAATAAGACAATTGGTAGAAAAAGACTCCTGCACCTGAGCTATTTATATAAAATATATACTAAAGAAATTAAGCTATAAATAACTCAGGCGCAGGTGTCTTTTTCTACTTATTGTTGGCAATTTTTATGGGTGAAGGAACACTATCCCATCTCTCTTTGCAGCCCAACTCTATTTGCATTGCATTGTATTGCTCAGTACTGCAATCTTTTATATGTAAAATTGAAGACAATTGTTTTTCCCAAAAATGTTTTATTCATTTTCCAACAAACGAATTATAGCACTAGTGTCAAAATTATGTATTTTCTGGCCAGCCTTAAAATGCAAGGCTTTGACCATGTATGAAAGTTATAATCTCACGACCCACCCCACCGATGTTACTGCCCTACTCTGCATAGGGTCACATTCTTAATTCCAGACATCCTGGAGTACCCATCGATTGCTCTGTGGCATACCAGGTCGTGTATTTGAAAGGGGTCATTCGTTGTTGTAGATATGAGCTTGCCATCTTTTTAAGTAGGAACGGCTTCCATTTTTTGAAGAACTATTTGTGGCCTTTATCCTTGTGCATAAACGCACCTAGTTTGTCATCAAATGTTTTAGCACTTCTTTCAAGTCCGGTGGGGTCTTACATATCCATTGATTAAAATTACTTTTGCACTCTATTGGCCCGTACACACTGATGACATCGCTGGGCCAAAGCTGTATAGAAGCATAGCCAACCTGTAGGCTGACTATGTGCTTTGCTGCAATGCGGGGAGGTGGAGGGCTGACGGAATGGTGCAGAGACGCGCGGGTGGGGCATGGACAAAGTAATCACCCGTGGCTTGGCTAATATGATCCGCCTGGCAGATGGCTTGTAGAGCTTGTCGGGACTGCTGTACACAAGCTGGATTATCGGCTCATGCCACCCCAACCAACATTAAAGCATGCGTGTTTACGGGGCTTAGAGAAGAGGGAGACCTAGTGGTAAGCTACCATATTTACAATACCAGTTGCCTGTCAGTCCTGCTGATCTTTCTGGTCAGTAGGGTCTAAATCACACACACCTGAAATAAGCATGCAGCTAATCTTGTCAGATTTTCTCATAGACATCGGATCTGCATGCTTGTTCAGAGTCTATGGCTTAACGTATAAGAAGCAGAGGATTATCAGGACAGCCAGGCAATATGCATTATTTAAAAGGAAGCAAACATGTCAGCCCCCATATCGCTCTCACCTCGGGTCCCTCTTTAATACGTTTTTTACCACTTTCATGTAGTAGAAAAACCAACATACACAATCTGGTCATAGTGGAGGTAGTAAAATTAGCCAGTGATTAAAGAGACACTTTTTTTTACATATATATTTTTTTTTTTATTAACTCCTCTTCTGCATCAACTTCTAAGCTGATTCGCCGCATCCCCGTGGCAGCACGAGTGATTTATTGCCCAGAAATAGCCCTGCAAAGTTCCAGGGCTCACAGATTTTTCTTCCTGGCAGAGCTTTGCGCAGTAGCTCTCCCTCCTCTCCAGTCAATCTCCACCCTCTGTCTTCTTTCACTGAGAGGGGCGGGGAGAGGCGAAGATTGACTGGATAGGAGGCAGAACTACTGCGCAAAGCTCTGCAGGGCTATTTCGGGGCAATAAATCACTCGTTCTGCCGCGGGGATGCGGTGAACCCGCTTAGAATTTAATGCTGAAGAGGACTTTATAAGAAAAGAAGGTAAAAAAAGAGACTTCAGTTTCTCTTTAAAATTGGATGCGTGTATGCACCCTAAAGCCTGGTATACACCTTCAATTGTGATTGGCCAATTTTACCACCTCCATGTAGTATGAGGGCCAACAGATAAAGGATACTTTGAGCAGATTGTGTAGATAAACCCCCATACTACATGGGCATGGTAAGATTGGTCAATCCTAATTGCAAGTGTGTATCAGGCTTAAAAGGTGAGACTTTGCAATAGTGTTTGACTTTATGTGGATCCCATTGCCTATTGCAAAGTAAGAGGCAAAGTGAACACCAGTTAGTGCATTGCATGAGCTGTGAGCTTCCACTGTCCTAGCTGTGCATAAAGCAGGGATACTCTTTGTTGCAGGAATTATGACTCCATATTTCTGCTCTGCATCTCCTCTGCAGTACAAGGACGCAGGCCCAGACACCGCAGACTATTACAGCCACAAATGAGATGTCTAATGCTTTGCTATCTCTTATCTAATACAAGTTTAGGGTAATGACCTGCGATATTGTGCTATAATGAAGCAATGAATCAGATTTATAGATTCTCTTTTTTTTCAGATGTTCATTTGGAGCTGGTTAAGTGTACATTGTAATTTATCCAAGCTTTTTACCTGCTAACCGAATGTGAAGTGGAGGGAAATGCTGTAAACCATCTAAAATTATTAATCAAAAAATAAATGCAGTAATCCAAAGTTTTTGGCATTCAATTAGCATACAGCACCGTAGAACATTATTACATATAATTTACATCACATACTGCTTAAACAAAAGTATTACAGGAAAAAAAAGCATTGCAAATGAAAAAGGAAAGGATTATAACAGAATCTCTCTGCAATACAAACTTGCAATATAAATAATAAAAAAACAGGTTTCTGAATGACTGCGCTGGGTCTCCACAACCTCAAGTGTCTCATTTCTCTATACACCAACCTCAGTGCAGATCATCTACTCTATTTTACAGAAAAACATGATGAACCAGAGAAAGCCCCGGTGCTTAAGAGACCTACATTTGGAAGTTTAATTTCCCTTACAAACCAATAAAAATGGACAAACTTGCTGAGTATGCTCGTTATTAGTAGAATAGACAGAAACAGTAATGACTCCACTGATGAGATGATAGCTATGGAAGCTCTGTGCATACAAACAAGAAGTTAATGTGCAGGCACCAAAGGGACAGCATTGGACTGAGCGCTTGCACTCTTAAGGTAGCCATAGATCAGAAGATTGTGAGCAGATTCAACAAATAACAAATTTATCTCTAATCGAAGTTGATTAGTTAGAGATTCGCATCTTTGTTGAAGCTGCCCATATACTGCAGGCCAATTTTCAGCCGATTTCAGCACGAAATCTCCAGGGAATCGTCAGAGCCCGCCGAGTCCACCCCGCCGCTGCCCTCTAATGTATAAATGTGCCCCCCATGAGTGAATTTATACATTACCAGTCCTGTGTCAGCCTCCGCGTGGTGTCCGTCCGTCTCCAGTTGGCTCTTCTATCAGCTGCATAGACGCTGGCAGCAGCGGCGCATATGGTGTGACGTCACACGCTATGCGTCAGTGGGGTTTACAGAGTTGACAGAAGAGCTGCCCGGAGGTTTCAGAGACGGGCACCAAGTGGAAGCTGATAAAGGACAGGTAATGTATAAATGCACTCATGGGGGGCACATTTATACATAAGGGGGTAGCGGCTGGGATTTCAGCGCTCATTCCGAAATCAGCTGCCGCACACCCGATCAACAAACATCAGCCCGACATCTTGCATCAGGCGCGATCGATTAATGCAACCAATTTCAGTCCAAAATTGGTTGCATTGTTAGTCGGGCCTGCACTTAGCAGCACCGATTTCCAATAATCGAATTGGCTGCCAAAGTCGACAGATGTATGGGTACCTTTAAAACTCTGTCGCTGAATATTTTGGGCTAGGCAATGGAATGCAAATATTGCTCAGGGTTGTCAATCAAGGTTGGGCTTTGACAACAACAGGTAGGATTAAAGGGAATCTGAAGCAAAAGGTATATGGAGGCTGCCATATTTAGTTCCCTTAAAGTAAATCTGAAGCGATTTTAAAAACAGATACTTACCCAAGGAGAGGAAAGGCTCTGGGTCCTAAAGAGCCTTACCGCTCTCCTCACGGTCCCCTCGTTCCCCCACAGGCTTTTCCATTCAGATCTCCTACCATGTGAGACTTCCAAAGTTGAGAGACTGAGTGCTCCCAAAGACAGGCAGCTCTGTACTGCGCATGCGCAAGTATGTGATAGAGCGAGCGCTCACGCAGTGTTGAGCAGCCCGTGTGCTTTCTAAGACTTCCCAAGCCAACCAAATTGGAAGAGAGCAGTCTACAACCGATCGGTCATAGACTGCTAACAGGGGAGCCTGCGGGCGAATGTGGGGACCATGAGGAGAACAGCAAGGCTCTACAGGACCCAGAGTATTCCCTCTCCTAAAGGTGGCCACTAACAGTCCAATTTCTAGCAAAAAAAATTGTTCAAGCAATCAGAAATTCTGGTTGGATTGGTTGTACATGTCCATTGATGGGCACAATCAATTATGAACGATTATAAAAATAGTTGTCTGATTGGATTTTGGTCAAACCAAAATTTGGATTTTCTTATTGGTTGTGATAGATAGGAAGCAAGGATTGGTTCGTTGATGCTGTAGTAAGCGATTTTTCTTCTGATCAGAATTATCTGACCGCTTGAATGATTTTTGCTAGAAATTGGAACATTAGTGGCCACCTTTAAGTAAGTATCTGTTTTTTTTTTTTTGTTTTTAATTTCGCTTCACTCTCTTTAAGCAATACCAGTTGCCTGGCAGTGCTGCTGATCCTCCATGTTACAAAGTGGACGTTACACCACTCCTCAGCGCTTATGTTTTTACCTATGCCAATTTTCACATTATTTTATGCAACTTTTACATACATCTAGCATAACTGACAATCATTACATAGGAAATGGATGCATGGTGCGAACATTTTTTTAAGATTGAAATGGACTACATAAAACGCATTCAATGGAAACCGTTCCATTGAAATTGTATTGCTTTAGTATTAATACAAATTTTTGCAATGCAAATTCTTACTCAGAGGAAATGGACCCTAATGTTTCTTTTAAGAACAAGGAGTACAGCATGACCCACAAAACAGCACAACACAAAAAAAAGCCAAATCTTATACATCATAATTAATTGAAACAAAAATAATCAATGAACAAGCAGAATAAAATCATTGAAAATTTTCATAGGAAAGCATCACTGCATGATGCTCCGATAACAGTCACAAACAGATAGAGTAGCACAATATAATACTGCATCATTATGGTTCAAGAGAGTATAAACTCAGAAAAAATAAATACATGCATCAGTGAAAATAAACCACATGGGAGTGAAATCCTACTTCCCATAATACAGGAATGTTGAACTCCGGTCCTTAATGGCCGAGGTCCTCAAGATGAGAAGATCCACACTGTCTAAAATGAGTTTATTTAAAGCTCTTTAAAAACTGACAGAAGCATAAAAATCAGTGTGCGCCGGGTCATCATGGCGTTTCGGATTAAACATCCTTCTTCAAATAACTCCAGTACACACTGCATACAGTCCACTTTGTAACGTGCGTCATGATGACCCGGCTGATTTCTATGCTTCTGTCAGGTTCTAAAGAAACTAATTTAAGACTCTGCAGATTTTCTCATTATGTATATTGGATCCCTGTGACTCCAGGGGTGATCACGGCAGTTCAGCATCCATAGGTGCGGTTGTAGCTGGTAAAATTCCTGGCCGAGGTACGCACACATTTTTGGCACAGTTCAAATTAATTGATGGAACTGATTCAGGAAAGGTGCCACTCATCAAGCAGAACACATTTCTGCATTTTTCAGTCCATCCTAAACAGTGACATGGATATTGCCCTCCAGGACTGGAGTTCACCACCTGAGTTGTGTGATAGGAGCAGAATACTAGGTGAAGTGCACAGTGAGACCCATATGAAGAGGGTCAAAGAAAGCATATTTAGCCTGCTTCAATGAGGCATCTGACTTCCTGCCCGGATGTGCAAAACCAAAGTGGTCAACCCCCCCCATACATTACACCTGCATTGTTATAGCAAATACTGATTCCTCAGGACCTTGTGACTAGTTATAGCAAATGCTGATTCCTCAAGGCATCATGATAACAAGAAAAACATTAGCTGGAAGTTATCTTTACATTGTCTGTTATTCACAATTATTACCAATGACCGAATGGTAATATTTAACTTCAGAGAGCTGATCTGGCTTCATTGTGAAGATGAGTAAGAACATATTTCCCCATTGTGAAAAAAAAAATGGCCATAGTTTTTGTGTTATTTTAAAGAGACACTGAAGCGAAAAAAAAAAAAATATGATATAGTGAATTGGTTGTGTACTATGAATAATTACTAGAAGATTAGCAGCAAAGAAAATATTCTCATACTTTTATTTTCAGGTATATAGTGTTTTTTCTAACATTGCATCATTCTATAAAGGTGCCCATACACTCGTCAGATTGGCAGCAGATAGATAAGAAATGCATCTGATGATCTATCTGATGCGTTTTTAGAACATTTTTTACCAGGATAGAATTCCAATAGATTTCAGTTTGAAATCTATTGAAATTCGATCTGATGGCATTTTTTTGCCATCAGATTTCCATTAAGGCCAATGCAAACTGATAAGCAATCTCATCAGATCGACCTAAATTTTCCACCCTGCAAGTTCGATGGAAATCCATCGAAATCGATCGAAATCGGCCGTCGATCGGTCGATTGGCCAACCGATTTGCGATCGATCGATCGATCGGGCCAGAAAATCGGCTGAGTGTATGGGCTGCTTAATATGTGCAGATTACACAACATTCAGCATTCAAAATGAGTCTTTCAGAGCAGTCTGAAGTAATGACATCTCCTCTGGCAGAGGAAAAGTAAATAGTCCAGGAACAGTTGAGATAATAAAAGTCAGATAACAGCCCTCTCCATGACTAACTTAGTCGGAGAGCTTAATGGCTTGTTTGCATAGAGATAACAACTGGAGTTTCAACTCTTCCTGTACTGGAAACAATTAGACTGATGTATCTGATCTTAATGTTTTATTTCTTAGCTGTACTACACATAAAAATCATAATATCATCATTTTTTTTTTTTGCTTCAGTGTCTCTTTAAATGTTGTAATTTGTCTTTCTCTAGATGCAAAAGGTACTGAAATTCACTAGAGGCTGAGCTTAGAGGAGTCTTTTGTATAACCTTGCAACAAAATGAATGCATACCTTTGTATTTCCTAGAAATTCTTTGTATTCCTTTAATAGTTTCTGATTTCTAAATAGATCTGTGAAAAGAAAGAAAAAACAAAGAGTCAACATAAAGCTAACTTTTCAGAATAAACAACAGGGTAGACTTGCGTGAAGAAAAGTGGTTCTGAAAGACACAAATTAGTGTAAGGCAAGTAACAGTGCTTGTCAAACTCAGAAAGGAAACCAACAATTAATCAGTTTTCTACTTGACAGACAAGTGTGTGTGCAGATAACAGCCTACAATTTTAGTCTTGGGAGAAATGGACAACATCAACTGGCAGTTTCAGAAGTTTCAGTAAAAGCACTTAAAGTGCACCTGAACTCTTGCACAGGACAGAAGGAAAACATATAGTAATGCACCCTGTATGTATTTTGAGAGTTAAGCATGTTTCATTCCCACTCATCTGTAACTAAGCACAAGTTGCAATTTGATCCATCAGCTGTGTCAGCTGCCTGCCACAGCATAGAGTTAATTGGCAAACACAGGATGTTAATATTAGGTCTGCTTCCATGAAAGCAGGAAGTAAACAAACTGCAGATTTATTGCAGGATTTGTATCAGCTGTAACAAAGATGTTTTTCTTTAAAAGGTTATTAAACTGTTGCGTATCTTTTGGAGCAGAGAAGATGTTCTGCGTTCAGGTCCGCTTTAAGTCTAATATGGTAAAAAGGAAAAAACAGGATTGTGTAGACAAGTTTGTGTATGTATGGTTATGTATACACATGTGAGCGCATGTATATGTGCATGATTCACATACTGGTGGTATGGGTGCTTCAATCACTTATAAATGCCTCCTCTAGTCATTATTCAGGATTGTCTAATCTAGGGCAAAAAAGAAGTTTCACTGTGTCACCCAATGTAGCTTAGTTTTCCCGTGTAAAGGACAAATGCAGCAAGAGGTACGTGGAAGCTGCCATATTTATTTCCTTTTAAACAATACCAGTTGCCCAGCAGTCCTGCTGATCTATTTGGCTGCAGTAGTGGCTGAATCACACCAGAAACAAGCATGCGGCCAATCTTGTCAGATCTGATAAAAATGACAAAAAAAAACACACCTGATCTGCTGCATGCTTGTTCAGGGTCTATGGCTAAAAGTATTAGAAGCAGAGGATGAGCAGGTTCGCCATGCAGCTGGTATTGCTTAACCACTTAAGGACTGCAGTCTTAAAAGCCCTTAAGGACCAGAAACTTTTTTTCCATTCAGACCACTGCAGCTTGAGGTGCTAGAATTCCAGGATAGTATAAATACCCCCCAAATTACCCCATTTTGGAAAGAAGACATCCCAAAGTATTCACTAAGAGGCATGGTGAGTTCATAGAAGATTTTATATTTTGTCACAAGTTAGCGGAAAATCTGAGGGTGTGGGCTGGTAATTGGGTACCCGAAAGGGGCAGATTAGGGTCTGATCTGATGGGTAGCAGTGACAGGTGGTGACAGGGGGTGACTGATGGCTGATTTATGGGTGATCAGAGGGGAGAACAGATGTAAATAATGCACTGAGAAGGTGATCAGGGCGAACACGGTAAATCCAGCGCTGGACACTTGGGCGCAGCAGCGCAGGAGACTTGGGTGCAGCCGGCGCCACCATAGGCCGTAATAGGAACTACGGCTATCGCAGGCACAGGGAGTAACTTCAGCGCCGTCAGAAGACGGACCTGAAGTTGCTTTTAAAACAATAATTCGGCTTCCAGCAATTGCTGGAAGCCGAATTATTTCATTTCCCCACTATCCATGTCGGCCTGGAGGGGGAATAGTAATTAACACGGACCGGACTTGTGCGGCAGCAGGATCAGTCATATGCTGGCTGCGTCCTGCGCCCAAGTCTCCGGCGCCGTTCTCTCTCGTACGCGATCAGGGGGGGTCTGAGGATGTGGGCGGGTAATTGGGTGCCCGCAAGGGGCAAATTAGGGTCTGATTTGATGGGTAGCAGTGACAGGGGGTGATTGACAGGTGATCAGTGGGTGATTACAGGGGAGAATAGAGGTATACAGTACACAGGGGGCAGTTTAGGACCTAATCTAAAATATGGCATGGACAGATAGTGACAGGGAGTGATTGATGGGTGATTGGGTGAAAACAGTGGTCCCTCCGTGATCGGGGGGGTCTGAGGGGTGCTGTGGGTGATCAGGGGGCAGGGGGGCAAGATCAGTGTGTGTGTGCTTTCAAATACACAGCTGCCTCCTACCCTGATGGTCCCTCGGTCCTGGGGGTGGCACTTTGCCGACGCCCATAGGTAGTGGGCGGTCAGCAAGTTGTTAAAAGGAAATAAATATGGCAGCCTCCACATACCTCTCCCTACAGTTGTCCTTTAAAATTGACACCAAAAAACAGTTATTGGTTAATTCCTTCCCCCCCATGGCCTCTCTTGCAGAACTCAGAAGATGAAGATCTAACCTACTAAAGGTGGCCATACACTATTTGACTTGGTAGCCGATCCACCATCCGATTTGATAATTATTATTGAATCAGATGGCGGTGCAACCAATTTTGGACTGAAATTGGTTGCATAGATAGCAAACTTTTTTTTTATCACTTGCTGTGCATAAAAGAAGAAAGGGACTTCAGACAGTTTCTTACTAGGACTAGAACTATATGTACCTATGTTTATCTCATCATATCACTTCAGAAATGCTTGAAGTTCAAAGTTGAAAATGCATATAGAAAAACACTACACTTTTTTTTTTTACAAGCCAGGTAAAGAAAAATGTGTTCTACTGTTGGACACATAATACCCCATGTAACGGTCGGCCATTGGGATACTGTACAAACCAACTCACTTTCTTTATATGCAATCTCCTCTTCTTTCCGTAACTTCCTCTCCCTGAATATGGCTTCAGGACTGCCCCAAACTTCCAGAGCCCTGTGAAAACAGTTGGGTTGGTAATAAGTTGGTTAAAAGGTTACACAAGACAAAATGAACACCAAAGTACCAATAATATCCACACTAGAGAAAAGGATTAGAGAAAAAGTGTTATCTGCTATCTAATAACATCATTCTGATAAGATACCAAATTACCATGTCAACCCGACGCCTTGTACGCTATGACGCGGCCGCGTCATGTCCAGGGGTGTGCTTGTTAATTTGGGAGTTGCCGGACGGGGTTTAAAAGCGTCTCTTACGCGTTCTTACTCTGCCTCTCTCTGAAGCGGGTTGAGCCCGCATGATGCATTAAGGCGGCGGCTGTGTTCCTTAGCGTCCTCCCATCTCACACGTAGGTCACTTCTTCTCTTTGACTTGCTGCTATTTGTAGTACCCTCTTTTGTGGTTCTTATCCTTTGATTTACATTTGACCTGCTGCTATTTGTAGTACCTTCTTTTGTGCTCCTTATCTTTGGATTTACACTATATATCTGGGGTTGCATTTTTATGTCCCAGTCTTGCTATATAATTTGGATATAAAACATTTTTTTGCACATTGCACTTTACTTTAGGTCGAACATATTGGGGGTCTCTCTGTTACCTATATTATTCACCTCTTGGTTATTTTGAGTGTGAGGACTTTGTTATCATATGTTGAATATACTATTATATAATGATTTACCCACATTGTACACCGCTGCTATCACCTTCTGGTGACTTTTAATCATGTTTTTATTGTTGTTGTTTTCATCAAATAAAGAACTTTGTATTTTTGAATAATTGGAGTGGTTTGGTGCTGTATATTGGGAACCTTTTTCTCTTTGTTGTTTATGTACATTGCATACCCAATTAGCACATTCCTCCTCCCCATTAAATACAAGTGTTATTCATAAGGTGGTGCTTATCCTCCTATTTTGCTTTAAACTAAGTTACCAAATTCATGCAGTAAAAGATTCATTTAAAACGTAACTGTAATGAAATATAGAATGTAATACATTTTTTAGGATACTAATTTTTACCTTATATTATCCTCATTTCAATGTTAGAAATTCTTTTTATATTCTAAAGGAAACCTTAAAAAACAAAAACAAAAAAAAAAGCTTTCATTTACCTGGGGCTTTCCCCAGCCCCCTGCAGATGTCCTGTGCCTGCGCCATCTCAAACCTATCCCGCGTACCCCCGCAGGCAGCTAGTTTATTCCCAGTCGGTCAATTTCAAAGAGTGTACAGGATAGTTGGGAAGGATGATGTTAGGACACAGAGATTTGATGAAGTGCAAATGAAAGTTATACATAGAGGTTATCCTGAGGAAATAGTGAAACGGAATAGAGTTTTGGAAGGTGGTGAGAACAGGATGAGGGACAGAAATGACAGTCAGAGGCTACCTTTTTGTTACCAAAGTGATAATATAGTCAAGATCATTAACCACTTAGCAACTTCTGCCACGCTTTTCTACGTCCTTATTTACAAACACCTATAAACACATAAATATTTGGTTCTGCTGTCTATTTTTAGAAAACTGAGTACGTATAGCACCATCTTGTGGCCAAAAAGTAAAACTACTTCCAAATACACCATTATTCATTTACCATAGGAACATTAAGCACATTTTCATTATTTTTGAAACTCCTTCACCCCTCACCCAAAATAAAATATTATCGCCATACTTTGTACTAGGGACACAAGTTAAACATTGTAAAAACCGGGACAAATTGGCAAATAAAATGTGTCTGTTTTATCTACAATAGCACAATTTATTTTTAAACTACAATGGCTGAAAGCTGAGAAATGGTGATTTTTTTCATTTTTTTCTTCTTCTTCCCTGTCAAATCAGTATAAAATAATATAATTCTTAGCATAAAGTACTGCCCAAAGAAAGCCTAGTTTTTCCCGTAAAAAATAATGTATAGATCATTTCAGTGTTATAATTAGTGATAAAGTTATTACCGAATGAATGGGAAGAGCTTTTGAAGGGGAAAAAAACCTGTGGTAGAGAAGTGGTTAAACGCTACTGGTATCTTCTTGCTGATAGCTTCCCTGATATTCCACAATTTAACAATCCCCCTATGATCTCCTATAAAAAAGAGCCGAATTTGAGAGACCAGTTGGTCCGCGCTGATTTGAGGAGTTATAATAGAGGGAGTCAGTCAAAATCTAATCGCATGGGTACATTCCAGTGTATGAATTGGGTCCACTGTAGTTCTGTAATCAAGGGCCAGTATATTGGGCTTCCTGACTTGGGTACTAAGTTTAACATATGTGATTGTTTCACGTGTGATTCATCGTACGTAGTTTATGCATTAAAGTGCCCCTGTGGCCTGTTATATGTTGGGCAGACGACCCCAAAAAAAAACAAAAAAACCGGATATCTTCCCACAAACATGCGATTAGAGAATCTTTGACTTATCAGGCAGTGGCCTTTCATTTTAAAACAAGCCAATCATCAAGTCAGCCAGTTGAGATATATGATTATAGAACATGTTGGCCCTTTAAAGGGGCACTATGGCGAAAAATTGTAAAACTTATAATATGTGCAAACACAGACAAATAAGAAGTACGTTTTTTTCCAGAGTAAAATGAGCCATAAATTACTCTTCTTCTATGTTGCTGTCACTTACAGTATGTATTAGAAGTCTGACAGAAGTGACAGGTTTTGGACTAGTCCATCTCTTCATAGGGGATTCTCATCAAGGCTTGTATTCTTTATAAAGATATTCCCTAAAAAGGATTTAAATAATAATGCTGGCCAGCTTCCCTGCTCGCTACACAGTTTTTTGGCAGTTGGACAGAGCAACTGTCATTCACTAAGTGCTTTTGAAAATAAATAAATCCCTGAGAATCCCCTATGAAGAGATGGACTAGTCCAAAACCTGTCGCTTTTGTCAGATTTCTACTACCTACTGTAAGTGATGGCAACATAGGAGAAAAGTAAATGATGGCTCATTTTACTCTGGAAAAAACATACTTCTTATTTGTTTATGATTGCACATATTTCAAATTTTACAATTTTTCGCCATAATGCCCATTTAAGGAGAGGAGGTGACAGGATTAAAAAATAACTATACAGAGAGGCATTCTGGATCAAGAGACTTGATACAATGGAACCTCGTGGTCTAAATCGAGAGTTGGATTTATTGCCCTTTATTTTATTTCTGTCTCTGGCTCCACATGCTTCTTTGTATCTGTGGATGGGTCACCATATATAGCAGTGGTCCTCAAACGAAGGCCCGCGGGCCGAATGTGGCCCCCTGAGGATTTTTTACCGGCCCCCACTCACAAAATGTATTATTTATAGATGTGATCAGCTACATCTTTAAATATTGTTGGTACGCATATAGAACAGCAGTTCTGGCGCCACCCATCCACATGGAAGCCAGAAAGCAGTAATTTGCTGTTTTCCAATCAAATTCCACATCAGGTGACACTGCTGTCCACTGCAGGTTGTCACCTGGGTATGCTTCAATGTCTGGCCTGCAAAGACTTCTACATCATTTTATGTATACTCCGGCCCCCCAGCAGTCTGAAGTATGTTGACCCGGCCCTCGACCCAAAACGTTTGGGGACCCCTGATATATAGGGTCCTTCATTTAACTATGATCTGATGATAGATGTAATGATGACTGTGTCTCTTCAAATATTACTCTAGCAGCATGTATGGATAATGTCATTTATTATTTTATCTTTAATGTAGTATGTATTTTGTCCCTCCAGCCTTGTTCAAAACTCTCTAGTGAGTTCACACCAGTATATTCAGCCACTGCATAGTTACATGTGTCTTTAGACACGTATTTTTGTTTACATAGGGAGGTCATCCTCCTATTGGTTGGTGCTATCCAGGCACGCCTCCCTTCCATCTGCAGTTGTGAGCGGCGGAGTCCGCCGCTCCCACTAGCTGTAGTCAGAGCAACGTGGTTGGCGCCGCCCTCTCCAAGTTACGTAGGCATGTTCCCCATCAGGTCCGCCAGGCTGGCGGCCTGCAGGGTGTGACAGCCTTACGTGTCCTGACACTGAGGCGTTCCTGTGTGGCGCGGTCATAGGTGAGTGTGGGTTTCCATTTTCAAACGTACCTATTGTAAGCAACTAGTATAGTTCCCCACTAGGTCCGCTCTGAGGATGGACTGTAGGATTGGCTGATGTAAGAGAATCATTCTGATTGGTTGCTTTGCTACTATGCTCTGTATATGAAGTGATTTGATGTCTAACAGCTCAGCTTGATAAAGGGGCGGCTGCCCTGAAACGTTGTAATGACAGCTGTTGATCGCCAATAAAAGAGCTATATTTATCCAGATGGTGCCAGTTTCATCCCTTCATCTTGATTAGTAAGCCAGTGTGCGGCTGGTTCAACTGTGGCACGTCTTGTGTGCATGTGAGGAGTGCTCCACTACAAGCACAAGGGATTTAATTCAGCATTATGGCAGCACCCAAATAGCCGCAGCTGTCTGACCCTGACGCTCCTGCTGGGAACTACTTTATTTCGCCAGGAGCGGTCGCAGAAAAGAACAAGCAATTCTATGTAGGACTGAAAATGTCAGTTTTGATTTTCAATACATTCTGTTTATATTGAGTCCAACTTATTGAAAACAAATCTGTTGGAGTATGGGTTGATTATCTGAGGTGTCTATAATACTAGTTCCCAGCTGCATAACTGATAGGCCCACATTATGACATACGGTGTGAAAAAGTTTTTTCTAATTTTCACTTACTTTGCCTCTACATCTGATCTGAGAAACACAGTAAAAGATTCCGTGTCATCATGCGGACTCCTCCGTCTAATCTTCCGCAGAGGTTCTAGGTCACTAGGATAAAAAAGGAAAAAAAAACAAAGAAAAACAAGCAGATAAAGACGATCAAAGGTTCACCCAGGTTCATACAGCAGCATGACTACTGCTTAGTCTGTGGTTACTTACAAAAGGTCATCAAATAAAGAAACGCATAAGAAAACGGCTGTAATCTACAGACCGCTCAACAATACTTATTACTCTGAAAACATACTCTGAATACAAAGGAAATGTCCACTTTTATTAACATATCAATCCCTTCAGTTAGATTTAATATATGAAAATATTACCTCAGCGTGCTAACTTTGCTTTTAGATAAATATATATATAAAATATGTCCATTCTACAGGTTTTCTCACAAAGGGCCAATCATATGCAATTCACTTTTTCACCTGAGTTTTCTCCTAGGAGATCATTTTTCATCTTCGATTTAAAATAACTTTCCAGTACTTTTCAACTAAAAAAGTACCAAAAAGTAGGTGAAAAAGTACTTTCAATGTTATTTTGAGCATTTTCTTGGTTGCTGGTGGCATTAAAAGGCATTTTATTGACAAGTTTAAAATTATCACCTAGGAGAAAACTCAGGTGAAAAAGTGAATTGCATATGGCCCAAAATGTCAGAGGAATGTTTCAGTCTGCTGCTACTAAATTACAGTACTCAGTTAGCCCAGGTGTGTAAACAGCATAATGCAAATTAGGGCGGTACGGTGGGGTAGTGAATAGCACTCTCGCCTTGCAGTGCACAGATTTTGTATATGCTCTCCAGGTCTGCGTGGGTTTCCTCACTTCACTCTGGTGTCCTCCCATACTCCAAAAACATACAGATAGGTTAGTTGGCTTCCCCCAAAAAGGACGATGGACATGAGTTTGGTAGGGATTACACTGAGTCCCTCTGAGAGAAAGTTAGTGCTATATACACAGTACAGCGCTGCAGAAGATGTCAGCACTATATAAAATGTAAATGCTAACAATTATTTCTGGGCACTATCAGCTCCAATTAGAAAGAAAAGATGCACAATAACATGTTTTTCCATGAAAGGAGAAAATAGTAGCTATGATTTGATGGTACAGTCTAACTGGAGAATTTTATTATACTTGCTTTGTAAAGTCAACGAAATAAAAAAAAAAAATGTGCTCACAAAAAAGTTTTAAAATTACTTAAAAATGTTCCATTATTTGATCACAATAGACCAGGGGTGTCAATCCCAATCACATAAGGGGGCAAAATTTAAAACAGTCTAAGTAGCAGGCTAAGATTTAACATTTATTGAACAATCTCAAACTAAGTGGTATAACTATAGTGACCATGGGGGCCAGCTCCTCCCCCTTCTGCAGAGTAGTGCAGTGGAGCAGTGTAACATTTAACGGCTTCAGTACTGCTTTGAGACTCCTCTGATCATTCTGACAGCCACATGCTCTATGCTGCATACCTCTGGCTCCTGAGGCATATCATGTGATCAGGAGAAGTATGGAAGCATAGAGCGTGTGACTGCCAGGAAGAACAAGAGGCATTGCTGGAGCAGGTAAATAATACACTGCTCATCTGCACTACTCTGTTATGTGATGGTGTCAGGAAGGGGATCCCAGTAGAGTGTCCCATGCTAATTTTGCTGGGGATGCCCCGTGGGTTTTGTTTGTGCACCCAACTCAAACTGACAATGTTTCATTCAGAATCACTGGCACTGGTCTGCCCCTCTGGATAGGAAGGCAGTGTACTGATTAATGTTTACAGTGATGCACATTTGAAGCTCTGGGGGGGGGGGGGGGCACATAAAATGGCAAGGAGGGCCACATTCAGCGCGCGAGCATTGTGTATGACACCTGTGCAATAGACTATAAAACAATGACATTAATTGATCATGTCTCAAATTATGCTTCAATTGTTACGTGTCAAAGTGGCTGGATAGTGTACACGTTAAGGGCTCTGCCTCTGACACGGGAGACCAGGGTTTGAATCTCGGCTCTTCCTGTTCAGTAAGCCTGCACCTATTCAGCAAGGAGCCCTTGGGCAAGTCTCCCTAACACTGCTTCTGCCTACTGAGCATGCTCTAGTAGCTGCAGCTCTGGCGCTTTGAGTCCGCCAGGAGAAAAGCACCAGAGATTATTTGTCTTGTATTTAAATAAAGCATGATCGCATCTTAACTTGTGCTGCCAGCATAGCAGGCATACGGCAGCATAGACCCTACAAAGTGTTACAGAGAATTTCTAAATATACACTTCACATTCGCAGGAACCACTGATCATACCTGGGTTTAAGGCAGAATTCATTCATTGCTCGGACCGCTGTGATGAAGTTATTCTTCATGTATTTTGCTCCATAGTCTCTTTTCTTAAGAACGGCTTTAACTGGAAGCGTTAAAATACAGAGAAATACATTTCATTTAAGTGAGAGCTGGCAACCTGTGACATGCCAGTATTACAAAACGGCAAAAATCAATAACACAATTACACTGCATTACTGAGAAAGGTCACTTTTTAAGGGGCGGTTCACACTGGCACACTGTTAGTCTACTCCTCAATCTCTTTCCATTGGCTGACGCCCATAGCTACTGTGAGCCAAGCACAGTAATCTCTGTTTACCAAAGGGAAAGGACGGCTCTGGTTTAAGGGGCCAGAACCGTCCAGGCCCGTAAGGGTTAATGATAAATTGGTTTGAATCCTTAAACTCAGTAAGAGAGTTTCTTAAGGTGTTTTTTTATATCACGTTTCCCTTGGTTTGGAACTGGGGATCAGATCAATGGTGCTGGTGAAAAAAGTATAAATTGTAGTGATAAAATTAGTGTAATGAAGGGAGAGGTTAGTTTGGAAATCACATTCTGACTATTTTTTACCCATGACAAAATCATTTTCCTGTGCTTACATACAAAGGCTGGGATGTATACAACTGGCAATATACATAGCTTTACACAGTGTTCATTTTTAGGTGGGATAAGAGGCAGAGGGGGTTTGTAATGTGTTTTCATGAATGACAGTCCAGTCCTGCTAATCTGTTCATGTATGCATGAAAAATGATGCAACATGCAGCAGGGTTTTTTTCTGTTGTTGGCTGCTGATTGGTTAATGTAGTTTCATGATGTGGGATGTATGGATATGACCTTGCAGAGCAGTGAGAAGACAAGAAGTGTGGTTTGTTAGCAGAGGTCGTCCAGGGATCAGCCCGCTGAATAGCATGAGGATGTCCTTGCAGATGCGTGGGCTGCAATGTGGAAAAGATAAGAGTATGGCAATAATGAGGAGCCTCTGTCCAGCTTCATAGAAAGCAGGAGAAAATGTGATTTATTTATTTTTATTTCATTTTTTAAATGAGCCCTTTTTTGTTTTAGTGCAAATTTCAATTAACAAATATAGCGGTGTTCCCATTTTGTCACTGATTGCACACATAAAACTATAGTATATAAACTGGCTGTGAATCATGACAGATTTGTCTGTAGGTCAGCCCATTGGGCACTAGAGGCTTGCTCTTGGAAAATGATACTTCTCTATCTTCAACATTCCTAAGTGCAGTTGTATTTCCAAAGGAAAAACTATTTTTACTTACCCTGGGCTTCTTCCAACCCCTACAAGTTACATCCATCGCTGCAGATCCGGTCTTCTCCCGTCTCCCGCTGACAGCCTCTGAAGATCGCCGACCCCTGAATGGGTTGGCGTCTTCTGCCCTCATCACCAGGACCATACTGTAAAGTACATTCCCGATGACATGGGCGCACATCGGCGCTTGCGCAGAAGATGCTGACCCATACGGGGGTCGTTGATCTTCAGAGGCTGTCAGCAGGAGATGAAGGAAGAACAGAGCAGCGGCAAAAAACACACGCGACTTGTAGTGACTGGAAGAAGCCCCAAGTAAGTAAAAATACTTTTTGTTTTTTTTTAATCTCACCTCGGGAGTCCTTTAAGTTTGCAATATTTTTCATGACTTTGAAACACTTCTATGGCTGGGTTATTTCCAAATTTGCCCTGTAGGAGTAATTCTGATGCCCACTTTTCCAGTAAGGCTCCTGCTGGTCTGCTTCTTTTTTTACTTTCTAGGTGTCCACCACCTTTCCCTGCTGCTGCGAGTTCTCTACCCCCAGAGATGCCTGTCCAGCTTTTTCTAGTCACTGGCCACATGGGAAAGGTAAGAGAGCAGCAGGCCTTTCCATAGTGCAAAATACTACAAGTGGTAATCGTAAGGTGTTGAAGACATGCTGGAGAATGCTGCACAGGAGAGGAGAGTGTTACAGGAGCATTGAGGCACAAAACACCTACGTAGGAAAGAAGTAATGAACCAGCAACAGGTTAGCACCTTCCCGGGGAAGTAATATTTTTTCCTCACTGTACAGGTACATTTTATTGCCATGGAAAATGCTTTGTCTTTAACTACATTCATTACAATTTGAGATCCTCATACACTGCACTTAACCATGTTAGAAAGAAAGTGTAATAAAAGAAAATCACAAACCCTTGACATGGATGGGATCCAGAGGTGGGGGGCTCTTCTGTTCAGCTTTGCTTGGATCCTGACCTGTGAATAAAACATTCCACACATAAGATATTGAGCAATACACTTCACAGCAAAATTCTTGGGATTTCAAAGATTTCCAAGTGGTCATCCAATCTCTTCTACAGCAAGCTTCCAATAGTGTCACCATATAGCCAAATACCTTTATTTTGTACTGTGGACAGATCCAACATACTGGTTGTGCAGCACATAAACCCTCCACATTATTATTGTTATTTGGATTTATATAGCGCCAACATATTACACAGCGCTGTACAATACATAAGATTACAGACAATGGTAAAAGGGGTGACCGACAGCGCAATACAGGTAATAGACAATAGATACAACAATGCAGGCAATAAAAAGCAATAAGATACACAATACAATACATGTAGTATAATGCCAGATCATACACTGGAGTGGTAGTTCTAATAATACACGTCTACATATTCTGGGTAGGGTGTACAATCAAGTATGATACACAAGGGGAGAGGGCCCTGCCAAAGGCTTACAATCTAGGGAGGGGGTGGTGACAAAAGGAGAGGGGGGTATCTAGAAGTTCTCAGCAGAGAGAGTTGGGGCATATTGTTGCGTTGCACAAAATCAGCGCATAGCCACACAGAAACAATGATAGCCCTATGGGGCTTTCACACTGCAAGGCCTTCTGTCGAGCTAACGCAAGAGATGCTCTTGCAATACAGGATAACGCACTGACAGTGGGGCTTACTTTCGTGGTAATGTAATGGTGGCCACTAATGATCCAATCTTTTTCATCCAATCTTACCATTTCTATGTAATATAAGGGACTGTATAAATTAACTATTCAATATATTCACTTAATTTACCCTTATACTACATAGATTTGGTAAAATTGGATGAAAAATATTGGATCATTAGTGGCCACCATAAGCCTCATTGTACACTCGTGCCAATGCAATGACACATTTTATAATCCTTGCGATGCAAAGAACTATTGCATTACAACAGAAAGCAAGAAGTGTGAAAGAACCCTTAAATAAGGCACTGTGGTGACTGTAGTGTGCTATTGGAGTTCTGATTTCCTAGGAGACGCAGCACCCTCCCTTAACACTGGCAGAGGTGGGAAGGTAAGAGAATCTGCGATCATGTGATCAGTGCTTATATTTTTCCTTGGAGTACAAATGTTTTTTTTTTTGCAATGTAAAACCTAAGCAAAGACTATGCATTTTTAGAGATTAGATTTTAAAGTCAATAAAATATTTATTGAAATATCAATAAAGTGTAGTTTCAACACGCCTGTTATTGATCAATGTCGGCAGGAGCTGTACATGAGTGATTGCGGTATTGCCTTGTACTGCATTGGGCAGAGTGATCTATAATCGATAACTTCAGCTGAAATCTTGTATCTACTGGTGCAAGGTGGTAGACCAGCTAAAATATGCAAAATACTGATTGTATTATATGTGTGATTTAAGCCACGATTCACAAAGGGGTGTCTGCAGGCTTCAGGCAATTGATGTTTCGTGGGAAGTTCCTATGGTAGGAAGGGTCACCAATCCTCCAGGTTAATCAAATCAATCCATACATATTCCATAAGGAACTCAACCCTCAGCGGATTCTTATCCAACGATTTCCATTTATTTCAGTGTTGAATAGGTGTATACAGCATAGTGCAACCAGCACTCTGGTGAAGGTTGAGTTCATTATGGGATATGTATGGATTGATTTGATTTAAGCCACGTTCACACACTATATTTAACTAAGCTACGGTAAGAATATGTAGATGTCCTGCCTAAGTTAATGTCCAAAATGCCTGATATAAATGACAGCGACCCCCAAGTAAAAATGTTCCCCTACTTACCCCGCCCACCAGAAGACGCTCCATCATATGCAGAGGCGCCTTATTTGTGGCTACAAGCACTATTAGGCACTGCTATTTGGCCTGACGAAGTGGGTATGCACCCACAAAACGCGTTGCCAGTGCAATAAAATTCTATTAACACATGAATTTATCTTCATTAGGTAAGCCACCTCACTTTTTTTTCATTTTATTTGTATTTAATGCATTTTATCTTCTCTGGGTGCCCCCTTTACCCTAGGTTTAAGTTAAAATTCATCAATTCAGCCATGTTTTTTTTTTAGCACCTTGTACAGTACAGCACTTGCACGTAAAGTCTTGTCCCAGTAGCAGCCCCTCCTCTCTATGGTTGAAAGAGTGAGATCATTGATTAGTGGGGAGAGGGAGTGTTTTGAGGCGAAGGGGGTAGCAATATATTGTGCTGACCCTCCTAACCTTGTGATGACCCTTCTAACCATAGTTTTATATACAATTTACCTACCATGATCTCAATGCCTCTACTTTGGTGCATTATGTTGTGTGTGTTTTTGTGCCCCATTTAAGCTTTATACACCAATAAAGGTTACGTTTTAAACAGAGTCTTTAGAACCCAGTTCCCACCTAGGGATACATTTTCAGCACTTATTTCCCTGACACACCCTTGGATCTAGACATACAAACTCCATGCAGATAATGTACTGGTCGGTATTCAAACCAAACACCACCATAGACCACCATGCCACATAATTCTATTGAAATTCCTGCTACCCTAGCCTGACATTACATTTGGCTGACCAATTATTCCAGTCATATATATGCGAGTTTGTATGTTCTCCCCGTGTCTGCGTGGGTTTCCTCTGGGCACTCCAGTGTCCTCCCATACCCCAAAAACATACAGATTAGTTAATTGGCTTCCCCCTGAAACTGACCCTAAACTATGACACATACACTACATGATACATACATAGAAATATGATTATGGTAGGGATTAGATTGTGAGCCCCTTAGAGAAACAGTTAAGCGACAAGACAATATACTCTGAACAGCGCTGCAGAAGAGTCAGTTTTGCTCCCGATTAAAACTTAGTCAGAAAAGTGTCTGAGAAAAACACACGGAACAATTATAAACACACACATTAATCATAAGACGTCACACAGAAAACAGAAAACTTCTTAGGAAATGCTAACTACTAATGGATTTCAGGAAAATTAATATCCATTTGTTTTGTTAATGGTGGCAGATGTTTTTGTCTTATAAATCTTCTACGTGGGAGATGGAGCTTGAAGTAATGCTGTGCAGATATTCAGGATTTGCAATAAGCGACTATTTTCTTACCATAAACTACATTTTGACGTGGTCTGAATGAAAGAACAGCAATCATCTTGGAGAACCCTAACATTGGCATTACTTTAGACCAGTCAAAACATTGTTTTAACTTATGCTGGGAATACACAATGTTTTTTTTTGTTTTTGTTTTTTTTAGGCAGATTTACTAGCCGATCGATTTTCCAATCGTTTTTCATTCACTTCTATGAGAAAATTTATTAGAAAACTATCGAAATCAGATTTGTCCCGTCGGAAGCTATCTATCAAACCATCTACCTGCCAAAAAAAACTCATGGTGTATTCCCAACAATAGGCTGAAATACAATGCAAGTTATTTATTTTTAGAAACACAGTCAATTAACGTTATCTGAGTGTCTGCTGCTGGTATTTTTCATCATTTGTTGTCAACAAGAGAAAATGTAGGTGATTGGCTCCCAGTGATCATACGATCTGACTGGTCAGGTCAGGTGTCTTTTTTTAAAGCCATCAGCAAAAAAAAAACAAAAACAAAAAAAACCTAAAAATATTGGATATTCTAGAATTTGGCATTTAGAACAGCTAAACTGCCATTGTGACACTTAACAGACTAAAGGAAGGCTTTGAAAACAAAGCTTTCCCCAAAAGAGCAAATTGCTTGATGTGTTGGCTTTTACAGTTACACACTAAAAGCAATATAAATTCCCCAACCAGGCAATCAACAAAGACAAAAGAACAGACAGCATCCTCCACTGACACAGTGAGGGTCAGGTTAGCTGTTATACACACACACACAATGTCACCTCATACAAGCACATATAATGCCAAGTGGGGGACTAGTGGTGATCTCTGCTGTTTTATTATTCATTTTTATGCAAAATACAGAGAAAAATGTAGCCATTGAAAGATAAAGCACTGAAAGAAATCCTTGCATGTCTCAAAAACAATAAATGGATATCATTAACCCTTTTGGGACTGGGCGTTTTTAAGGACCGGGCGTTTTTGCTGAAAGGGGGGGGGGGGAGCATTTGGGGGGGTTAGGGCAGCCAGATCCCTGCAGGGTCTTGCTGGGCTGTGTCCCCGTGTGGCCAGGTGTCCCCCGTTCAGCAGCTGCTTTCACTCACCTTCCAGGCTCCAGCGACGAGCCGCAGCGGACCCCTCTGCTCCGGCCGGCATCTCTGCTCTTACTACCGCTTAGTTCCAGGTCGCGGCTTGATGACGTCATCAAGCCGGGACCCGCCGCTGCCGTCAGAAGGAGCAGAGATGCCGGCAAGAGCAGTGGGGAGCGCCGATCATCGCGGGAACGGCAGGGAGGTGAGTGGATCTTCTTTCCCCCCTACCGCCGCAGCTGTCAAATTGAGCACTACGATCTGCCGGCGGCCGTAGTGATCACGTGATCGGCAGCCATACACGATGGCTGCTGATAACTGAGGGGAGAGGTCAGCTGTCATATGACAGTTTAATCTCCCCTCTCCGGTGCGCACGATCACGTCGGGACGGTTCGTTAGCAGGGACGTTGAACCAACGTCCAGTCAGGGCGGCAGCACTACCTGCTGGAGGTAGATTCAACCTACGTCTGTCTCCAAAAGGTTAAGGTTCCCTAGTGATGATGGGCAGAATCGACTTAAAGAGACACTGAAGCGAGAATAAATTTCGCTTCGATGCTTCTACTCAGCAGGGGCATGTGTGCCCCTGCTAAAACGCCGCTATCCCGCGGCTAAACGGGGGTCCCTTACCTCCCCAATCCCCTCGTGGAGTCCCGGGCAGCGCTTCCGCATTGAGGCAGGGCTAACCGCTACAGCCCTGCCTCACGCGCATCTGTCAGCGCGTATCTCCGCCTCTCCCCCGCCCCTCTCAGTTTTCCTTCGCTGAGAGGGGCGGGGGAGAGGCGGCGATGCGCCGCTGATAGACGGCGCTGAGAGGCAGGGCTGCAGCCGTTAGCCCTGCCTCAAGAGCAGCAAAATCTACGACCAAGTTGGTCGTAGATTTTGCAGGGGAGGGGGGGGGGGGTTTGGGGAGTAAGGGACCCCCGTTTAGCCGCGAGATAGCAGACTTTTTAGCGGGGGCACACATGCCCCTGCTGAATATAAGCACTGAAGCGAGATTTATTCTCGCTTCAGTGTCTCTTTAAGCCTCATACTCATGAGCTACAACTGTCGCCGCAACCACGTGGCACGCGTGTGTGTATGAGGCGCGCACCCCGAAGCGTCGCTACTCAGAGCTGTCGACGGGCGATTGACTTGGCCAATCGCCTGGCGACAGCTGTCGCCGCAACCTCAACACAGCTGTCGCTAGTCCGCCGTGTGTATGCGGACTAGCGACAGCAACTCCATACACAATGTATGGAGCTTCCGGCAGGGGGACGGCGGGGAGGAGGAACCTTCGGGGACAGCTTCCACCGAATCTGTGTCCCTCTGTGCGCCGTGTGTACGGCTGTTGCACAGAGGGACCTGGTGACATGCTGTCCCTGCTTTCTTTCTTTCTTTATGGCTCTTGCCACAACGGTTGCTCATGTGTATGAGCTATAAGAGAGACAAATCTCTCTCTTAATTGAATCTGATTAGAGAGAGATCTGTGAGCTGCCCATACACCACAGGCGGATTCCCGATCAATTTCAGCATGAAATCTTTCAGGAATCAACCAAGCCTGCCACGTCCGCTGCTGTGTGTATGTATGTAATGTATATGTGCTGTTATGTGCATTTATACATTACCTGTCCTGTGTCGGAGTGTCCATTCACCTTCCGCCTCTCTTCAATTAGCCGCATACACGATGTCCCGAGCTGGCGTGCTATATGGACTGACACCGCGACACAGGACAGGTAATGTATAAATGCACATTACAGCACATATACATTACATACATACACACATTGCAGGAACAGTGCCAGGGGTTTCGCCACTTGTCCCGATATCTCTCGCCATTACCGCCACGCACCAGATCAAGCAAGTCGGCCCAACACCTTGCAGCACGTCTGACTAATTAATGCAACCAATTTCTGCCTGTCATCGATTGGGCATGCACTTGGCGGCACCGATTTTCATCCACTTATAATAATCGAGTCGGATGGTCGATCGGCCGACAAGTCGCCTAAATGTATGGCCACCTTAAATGTGTAATTTCTTTTATTTATAGGAGGATAGGTACACACACAATCAAAGTTAATTAAATTGTTGACCAGAAGTGAATTCTTCCATTGACCAATTGAAAGTAGCAAATAAGTGATCCCTTATCAGAAGTTAGGCCCTGTTTACACTCACAATATGCGATTGTGTTTTGCTATTGAGATATTTTGCAATTTTTCAGCAATTGCATTTGTGGTTTTCATTCAAGTGAAAACCATCTGATCATTAAACTAGGTGAAACAATGAGGTAAGCGGCTTAGACTTCATGGACACATTGGCGTCAATTAACCAGAGGTTACCAAACTATCACATGGTCGATATTTTACCTCATGCGATAACTCAAAATAACAATTCTCTACAAATATAGGGTGGTATAGTGTGGTATAGCGGATAAGTCAGTTGCCTAACACACACTGAGACCTGGGTTCAATTCCCAGCCATGGTATGTAAGCTGACTTTTGAAAAACTACAATTCCCTGGAAGATGATGATGAGAGGAGGGAGGAGGAGGAGGGGGGAATCTTTTTCCGACGGAATCGGGAATTCCGCGGAAATTCGTACAAATCCGGCGGAATTTAACACTGACGGAATCCGTGATTTCCGGCGGAACGGAATTTGCTGGTTCCGATCATCCCTACTAAGAAGGTATAATGCTTGGCAGCTCCAGTGAAGTCACTGGCAACTATCAGCCAGAAGCAGTCCATGCCTGCTAAAAGCACCAGTCAGTGTAAATAAAGTGCCTACTAAAATTGTCAGTGACGGACAGGCATCTCCCGCAAAACTGATAGTCAATACTGGCTTTTCTTCACCTCCTTTTGGACAATGAGCCGTGATTAATACATGGTTAGAAAAGTATACTCAGGAATATACTGGAAAGCAGGTAATTACATTCTTCCTGCTTCTCTGCAAACAGGATCTCTAGGAGTTTGTTGACTCACACAATAACTAACCTACATTGCACTAAACTCTTTTCTTAGGAATCTGCCACCTGTGTCTGAATCATGTTATCTTCAGCTAACCAAATACTGGGGGATGGATGAAAACATGAGAGTAGTTACATGTCTCACAAGAGCACAGCAGGCTTTCACTATGCTTCCCTCTGCACAAAAGTGGTACAGGAAAAGAGGGGAGTTGCTAGGATTCTTAGAGATCCGAGGCACTTTGGGCGCTCCAGCCGGAAAATGGGTGTGGCCACACACCAGAATGTGGGTGGGGTCATAGGTGGAGCCAAATGTACATGAACTTAACAGAGGTCTAAATAAGCCCGCCCAGCAAAATGTTGGGTGAAGCCCCCATTCTCCATTAACCTCCCTGGCGTTATGATTATTTCCATATTTCGGGTCTAAAATCCTTGCAATTTTTTCACAAAAAATGGATTTCTGTCCCAAGCCTACCACGGGATTACCGCTAAGGAGGTGAATACAAAAAAATAACAATAAAAAAAAAATGCAGCACAGCACATAAATAGGCAGTGTCACTTAAAGAGAAACCGTGACCAAGAATTGAACTACATCCCAGTCAGTAGCTGATAACCCCTTTCCCCTGAGAAATCTATTCCTTTTCTCAAATGGATCATCAGGGGGCTCTGTATGGCTAATTTTGTGTTGAAAACCGTCCCACAAATGATGTCAGCACCTCACAGCACTGAGGTACTGACATCACACTGTGGGAGCCTTGTTGCATTTGTGGGAAATAACAGCCGTTCACAACTGCAAGCAGCAGCTACTACCACCGCCATCACTTGCCAGCAGCGAAAAGGTCACCATGTGATAAATGTCAGAATGTAAATCAGGGAAAGGAAAGATTTTACAATGAGCAAACAATGACCAAATCATTTATACATAATTATTGTAAAAATGAAGCACTTTTTTTATTACATTATTTTCACTGGAGTTCCTCTAAACATAACTAGGCAGAGTTACATGGCTTCTGTGCTGGCTGGTGTGGGTTTCTGCTGGGCAGACTGGACTGCTGCCAGGTTGTCTGGCAGTTCCCCCATAGCATTCCCTGACCTTCTAGTGGACTCCCATGCACCCACCCTACCACAACTCCCAGCATGCCCCCATAAAGGTATCACAGCAACCCAGCATGGCACCACAGCTCCCAGCATGCCCGCCATTGAGACACCACAGCTGACTGTCTGGGGGACATCCGGGTATGTGCCACTGATCTTTAAGGCTAGCAACGCCCCTGCAACAAAATAGGAACTTCCACATGGGAGGACCAACAGAGATAATGCTACATCAGCTGTATCTGTTTGTATCCATACACATAGTTACCGTAGATATGACATGGGGTCGAAAGGACATACACAATATGGCCAGCATTTTGATTGATATTTTCCAGCATGCCTGATTATTTTCAATTTAGTTATGCCTGCTGAAAGATGAAGTATGATGTTTAGGGATGGCCAGTGAGAAGCAAATACCAGTAATTCTGAGTTGATGCAGAATTATGCACTTTTTCCATGCACATCTATGCATCTCTAAAATAGATATTTTGGAACTGTAAACCATGGACTCTAGCCCTCTGATGGCTCTCTCAACAAGGTTCCCGGGGGCATCTGATGGGTGTCTGACGCTTATCTATTGCAAGCAGCTGGTGCTTGTCAAACACGTATTTCACTTTATGGATGCCTTTTGCAATAAAAGGAGCAAGAAGATTTGCATTATAAAATTTGATTGTGCTGATCATTGTAGATTGGTCTCTAAAATGGACCAAGCGCACAAAACCTAGGTGGAATTTGATTGGACCATTTTCAAGCTCCATACATTTATGAAAAATATTAGAAAATGTGCATAATTCTGCATCAACTCGGATTTATTTGCCTCTCATTGACCATCCCTAATGATGTTATGAGGTCACAGAAATTTCAGTAGAAGATTTGTGAATATGGTGGGACCTTAATGACAATTTCCTGACCATCAGACTTAAAGGGAACCTGAGGTGAGAGGGATATGGAGGCTGCCATATTTATTTCCTTTTAAACAATACCAGTTACATGGCTGTCCTCCTGATCTTGTGTCTCTAATACTTTGAGCCATAGACCCTGAACAAGCATGCAGCAGATCAGGTACTCAGACTCAGGTTTTACAGGATTAGCCATATGCTTATTCCATGGTTTTGACTCAGACACTACTTATGCCAGAAGATAAAACAGGACTGCCAAGCAACTGGCATTGTTTACAAGTAAATAAATATGGCAGCCTCCATATCACTCTCACCTCGGGTGTCCTTTAACCACTTAAGGACCACAGGCTTACACTCCCTAGTGACCAGGCTATTTTTTAAAATTTAGGCCATTGCAGCTTTAACAGCTCACTGCAGAGCCATACAACTCAGCACAAAAATGAATCATCCCTCCTTTTCTGCCCACCAACAGAGATTGCTGTTGGTGGGCTCTGATCGATGCTGTAACATTTCGGTTTTTTTTTTTAATTTTATTTTATTTTTATTATCAAAAACAGCTATTTTTTCTTGTAACAGCCTGCCAACCACGATCGCGGGATGGCAGGCTAATCTCCGAGCAGAGCTCCGTCATTCAGCGGGGATGTGACCCCCACTACATGTATAGTGGTAGCACAAAATTGGCCATGGACAACTGATACATCTCAGTTACATGAGTAATTCTTTATTGAACAAAACACTGCGGGTATTCACCTTTTACGACTCAAACCACAAACAGAAGTTAAAACCTATTTCTGCGCAGAAACTGGAACAATTAAAACCGAGGAGCCATCCCACACTTTCCCTAGATCAATACTCTAGGCCTGTGTGCATGGAGTCTGTCTAATGACACTTATGCTCCATGCGCGCAAGCCCAGTCCGCCCGCACATACACACCACCTCACACCATGCATCCGGCAGCTGCCTCCCCCTAATAGGGATAAGTCCTGTAATTTTTGGCAACAGTTAACAAGCAAGCGTTAGTCAGTTAGCAGGGGTGCAAGCAAAAAGGCTGTTTGATAGAGCAGTGTCATCCAGACATCATTCTCCCAATGGTTCAACTTATGCATGCATGATCATTTAACCAGTTCGGCCTATCTGGACGAGTTTCCTCGTCCAGATAGGCACTGCTGTTTTCCCTGCGTGGTGCGCGCGATCGGGCGCACGCCCGCAGGCGCACCCGCCGCCCGCCGCTAGCCCCCCGATCAGTGAATGGGAATATAATTCCCATTCACGGATCTAACTTCCCCGCAGAAATACCGACGCTTTCTCTCCAGAGAGCGCAGTATTTCTGCCCCCAGGAAACTTTTCCCCAGCATTTTAGTTCCTGGATGCGAGATCGTTCGCATCCAGGACTTTTTTCACTGTGGCCATCTTGTGGCCAAATAGTAAACTGCACCCACATACATTTTTGATTTAAAAAAATATAATTTTACATTTAAAATTAGCAGTTTCCCTCCCACACCAAAAATTACGCACATACATAGTTACATAGTTACATAGTTATTTCGGTTGAAAAAAGACATACGTCCATCGAGTTCAACCAGTATAAAGTACAACACCAGCCTGCTCCCTCACATATCCCTGTTGATCCAGAGGAAGGCGAAAAAACCCTTACAAGGCATGGTCCAATTAGCCTCTAAGGGAAAAATTCCTTCCCGACTCCAGATGGCAATCAGATAAAATCCCTGGATCAACATCATTAGGCATTACCTAGCAATTGTAGCCATGGATGTCTTTCAACGCAAGGAAAGCATCTAAGCCCCCTTTAAATGCAGGTATAGAGTTTGCCATAACGACTTCCTGTGGCAATGCATTCCACATCTTAAAGAGAACCCGAGGTGGGGATCTTAGAGTTAAATCTATACACAGAGGCTGGGTCTGGCTATAGTGCCCAGCCTCTGTTGCTAGTTGAATATTCCCTAAATCCCCCCTGCTCTCTGCACTAGCCCATATATTACAGCCGCGCTGGCGACACTGAGCGTGTCGCAGCAGGCTCTGTTTACCATTCTAGTGCCACTCATGCCGCTCCCCCGCCTCCTGCAGAGCACCGATCCCCGCCCACGTCTCTTCCCTCGCCGCTGATTAGAGAGAAGGGACTCGGACAGGGAACTGCGCTCTGCAGGAGGCGGGGGGAGCAGCGTGAGTGACACTAGAAAAGTAAACAGAGCCAGACAGCGCGGCTGTAATTTATGGGCTAGTGCAGAGCACAGGGGGGATTTAGGGAATATTCAACTAGCAACAGAGGCTGGGCACTATAGCCAGACCCAGCCTCTGTGTATAGATTTAACTCTAAGATTCCCACCTCGGGTTCTCTTTAATCACTCTAACTGTAAAGAACCCTTTCCTAAATAAATGGCTAAAACGTTTTTCCTCCATGCGCAGATCATGTCCTCTAGTCCTTTGAGAAGGCCTAGGGACAAAAAGCTCATCCACCAAGGTATTATATTGCCCTCTGATGTATTTATACATGTTAATTAGATCCCCTCTAAGGCGTCTTTTCTCTAGACTAAATAAACCCAGTTTATCTAACCTTTCTCGATAAGTGAGACCTTCCATCCCACGCATCAATTTTGTTGCTCGTCTCTGCACCTGCTCTAAAACTGCAATATCTTTTTTGTAATGTGGTGCCCAGAACTGAATTCCATATTCCAGATGTGGCCTTACTAGAGAGTTAAACAGGGGCAATATTATGCTAGCATCTCGAGTTTTTATTTCCCTTTTAAAGGAAAGGTTCAGGGAGGGTGGAGGAAAAATAAAAATCAAATTCCACTTACCTGGGGCTTCCTCCAGCCCGTGGCAGGCAGGAGGTGCCCTCGCCGCCGCTCCGCAGGCTCCCGGTAATCTCCGGTGGCGCGCCCGACCTGGCCAGGCCGGCTGCCAGGTCGGGCTCTTCTGCGCTCCAAGGCCCGGAACTTCTGCGTCCCACGCCGGCGCTCTGACGTCATCGGACGTCCTCCGTGCTCTACTGCGCATGCGCAGTAGTTCTGCGCATGTGCAGTAGAGCCCGGAGGACGTCCGATGACGTCAGAGCGCCGGCGTGGGACGCAGAAGTTCCGGGCCTTGGAGCGCAGAAGAGCCCGACCTGGCAGCCGGCCTGGCCAGGTCGGGCGCGCCACCGGAAGCCTGCGGAGCGGCGGCGAGGGCACCTCCTGCCTGCCACGGGCTGGAGGAAGCCCCAGGTAAGTGGAATTTGATTTTTATTTTTTACCCACCCTCCCTGAACCTTCCCTTTAATGCATCCCAAAATTTTGTTAGCTTTAGCTGCAGCTGCTTGGCATTGAGTACGATTATTAAACTTGTTGTCAATGAGTACTCCTAAGTCCTTCTCCAAGTTTGATGTCCCCAACTGTATCCCATTTATTTTGTATGGTGCTAGACCATTAGTACGTCCAAAATGCATGACCTTACATTTGTCAACATTGAATTTCATCTGCCATGTATGTGCCCATATAGCCATCCTATCCAGATCCTGTTGCAATATGGCACTATCTTCCTGCGAGTTGATGATTCTGCACAATTTTGTATCATCTGCAAAAATAGCAACATTGCTCACTACTGCATCTACTAGGTCCTAGGTTCTCAACGTGTGGTACGCGTACCCCAGGGGGTACTTCTGATGGTTCCAGGGGGTACTCGGGCTTCATATACTTAACCAAGAACAACAACTTTAGAGTCTTAGAAAATGATAAATCTTATTTAAACAACACCAAATTAGTATTTTAGCTGATTAAAAGCAATAGTAAATGCTTGGAAATAGTTTAGAACCAATTATCAAGTACTACAATGAAATATATATTTGTCAAGGGGTACTTGTGAGAATGTTTACTATGCCAGGGGGTACTTGGAGAGTACAGGGTTTTAAAAGGGGTACATACCAATAAAATGTTGAGAAACACTGTACTAGGTCATTAATAAATAAATTGAAGAGCACTGGACCCAGAACAGACCCCTGTGGGACCCCACTGCTAACAGTCTCCCATTTTGAGTACGATCCATTGACCACAACTCTTTGTTTTCTGTCCATTAGCCAGTTCCCTATCCATGAACACAGACTCTTCCCCAGTCCTTGCATCCTCAACTTTTGCACCAGACTTTTGTGGGGAACAGTGTCGAAGGCCTTTGCAAAGTCCAAGTATATCACATCTACAGCATTCCCAATATCCATATTAGCATTCACTACCTCATAAAAGCTGAGCATGTTAGTCAAACAGGACCTGTCTTTAGTAAACCCATGTTGATGCTGAGAAATAAGATTATTTTCTACTATGAAGTCATGTATAGTATCTCTTAGTAGCCCCTCAAATAGTTTGCATACAACTGATGTTAAATTTACAGGTCTATAATTTCCTGGATCAGATTTTTTGCCCTTCTTAAATAAGGGCAAAATATTTTTTTTATTAAAAAAAAAAAAAAAAAAAATACAAATACAAATAAAAAAAACAAAAACAACATAAATAGTTACCCAAGGGTCTGAACTTTTTAATTATGCATGTCAAGAGAATATGTTATTATATTATTTAAAATTATAAGCTTATAAATAGGGATGGACGCAAATTGAAAAAATGCACCTTTATTTCTAAATGAAATATCGGCACCATAAATTGTGATAGGGACATCGTTTAAACAGTGTAAGAACCGGGACATATGGGCAAATAAAATACATGCGTTTTAATTACGGTAGCGTATATTATTTTCAAACTATAATGGCCAAACACTGAGAAATAATGATTTTTTTCCATTTTTTTCTTATTCTTCCTGTTAAAATGAATTTACAGTAAAGTGGCTCTTAGCAAAATGTACCCCCCAAAGAAAGCCTAATTGGTGGCGGAAAAAACAAGATATAGATCAATTCATTGTGATAAGTAGCAATAAAGTTATATGCGAATGAATGGGAGGTGAACGTTGCTCGGATGCATGAGATTTTCGGCACTGCGGCGCTGAACCGGTTATACTTGCAATGAATCCAGGATATGGTACATCTCAGGTCAGCTTTACTGTGTTATCTCCCCTCCTCCTCAATAGCCTGCAGTCACGTCCATTTTGGCGACAATTTTTAGGCTCATATATCCCTTTAGTTGGGTTTTACTCCAGCTTTTCAGAATGTCCATAAAGTCCATGGGGGGATAGAATGCCGTATATGCCCATCCACACGCCCGGACAGGTCAGCTGGGCAAGGCACACACTTCCACCAGCATTGGTATAGAGTGGCTGCTGAGCGCTGACTGTCTGTGTCCGTATTCAGGTCTGCAAGTCCATTTCCGCATACTGTGCGCTTTGGCCTGCCATATTCTGACCCTGCCTAGCCAGTTTAGGATACGGCTGGCAGACGCCGTCTGTCTGTGGCAGTGCGAGCAGCGGGGACGCGAAATCCGCGTGGTGCGGCGATAGGCTCCTCCCACCGATGTTTCGCATCACATGACGCTTCTTCAGGGCGTGGATCCCCACTAATCTCCTCCCCCAGAACTTGACGCCGATCTGCGTTAGTCGGTCCTGGGGGAGCCCTCTTGTGGCCGCCAATCGGCATCAGGTCATAAGATGATTAACTTTCCAGGTGTCGGTGCACAGGTTTTTCTCTTTTTCAGCAATCACTTTATGAATTCACAACCAGTATTGTTGTTCTGCCTTGTGTATACCCCTCTAGCTCTTTACACCACTTTATAATGCTAGGTATTTTGGTTTTTTTCCACTTCTCACCAGAGCACGAGCATGTAACCTCAACCTAAAAAAGGTATGTATAAAGAGTATTACCTGGAATACCTGCTGCAGTTTTGTCTGTGGAGCTTGCAGTGCTGGCCTCTGCTGGTCCGCTGGGTTCCTTCTGCTCAGAAGAATAAAGTCTGATTTGTGCTTGCATTGGCAGCCGGCAGCACGGGGTTAAACACAAGACTCCTCTGCTCCTCAGAGAGCTCTGCCAACCTGCATTGAAAAACAGAGCTCAGGTGACATGTGGACGCTACAGTAATGTATCACTATGCTTATTGTGAGCAGTCTATAACAATAAAGCTTGGTTATATTCACAACACATCAGTTACTGACCATGGCTTCCCAATGTGCCCAGACATTACTACAAGGTCACGGCTGCCTTGACTTTGCCAGAGGACTCTTTGCACACTCAAAATTACTGCGGCTAGGGCCACACTAGGCATTGCCTTCCCTGTAAAAACAGGATCGTGGCAGAAGAGGAAAGTGGCAGTGCACATTAGATTCGAAATGTGAAGCATACAGTGAAAGTAAAAGTATGTCGGCCATTCCATTCATATAGAATTGGTACAGGAGCTGACAGCAGTCACGTGTTAGCACTCAAATGCACTTGTTCAAACAAATTACAGCTTATATATAAAAAAAAATGATTATTTAATGCCGCAATAGTGACTAGGGAAGGTCACTGAGGTGGAAATAATTCAGAATTATGCAAATTTTGTATGAAAAAATATACAGCTTCAAAATGGACCAATCAACTCCTGAAAGGTTGAAATTGATTAGTTCATTTTCAAGCTGCATACATTTGCATGCAAGATTATATAAACCTGCCTCTACACAGAATTATTTGCATCTCGTTGACTATCCCTACTAGTGACAACTACTCCTCAGGCTTTATCCTTACCGGAAAGCTGTAATTTATTTTATATAAAAGATTCCTGTGTACACATCAAATATACAGCCAGTTACATATTTGTATCGGATTTTAAAATATGGTGACTGCTTTATTGCAGCAGCTCAAGTAACTGTTTTTTGAATGGTTTATTTCCTTTTTGTGGACTAAGCACTGCTATTACTGTATATACAAGTCATTTATGATGACTTATCTGAGAAATAGAATATTTTATCATATTTTTTTCTTAAAAGGACTACTGTAGAGGGGGGGGGGGGGGGGGGGGGCCAAGGGAAAATTAGTTGAACTTACCCAGGGCTTATAATGGTCCCCAGCAGACATCCTGTGCCCGCGCAGCCACTCACCGATGCTCCGGGCCACTTCTGGATGCCTCCGGTCACTTCTGGAATTTCCAACTTTAAAGTCGGAAAACTACTGGGCCCAGTATGGTCTGTGCCTACGCAGTACGCTCCTGGTGACGTCAGCGGGAGCGAGGACACAGCTGTGCAGGCACAGTGGTTTTCTGACTTTAAAGTCGTAAATTCCAGAAGTGACCTGGAGGCGGGGACCAGAGCATCGGTGAGTGGCTGCGCGGACACAGGGCGTCTGTGGGGGACCATTAGAAGCCCCGGGTAAGTTCAACTTATTTTCCCTCAACCCTCCTACAGTAGATCTTTAAAGTTTAAATATAATTAGGGCTGGTGCATTTTTGTTTGACTCCAAGAAATACCCCACAATTGCTCCAAACTCACAGCCCTGGTTCCCTGTGACATCGGGACAGCAGCGCCGCACGCGCCACTCGTGTTGCATCGCATACGGTCAATGAAAAAGTAGGCTTCACTTTTCTGTTAACGTGCATGTTTAGTGGTAACACACTGTATGCATTGTGAACGTCACATAGGTGGTGCATTGCAGTGGGATAAGCTGCGTTACAAAACGGCCATTACACCACAAAGCATAACTGTGAATGTGGCCCAAGTCAAAGGGATAACACATAGAAAAAGACTGGGGAACCATTTATGTAACAAATTCAAGATTATAGACCAGCAAGTACAAAGAAAATGTGAACGTTACTGTCACCCTGAACAATCATTGGGGATCCTTCCTGGTAACACTTTAGGCACAGGTAAGTAAAACCATTTGAAAAATAGGTATCCTGTTCAGCACTTTTCTTTTAGGCTGGGAACACACTAGGTAGAAACACTTGCGTTGCAGAAAGCGCAGTAGACGCACATAATGCAAGTCAATGGGCCACATGAAAAAACAAATATGTTTGTGTTCAGCACTGTATGTTTTTTAAAAATGCTGGTATTGTTGCATATTTTTCCAAAACGCATCAAAATTGCACATAATAAAAGTCAATGGTGAAACAGAGGTATTGCGTTTTACTATGCATTTAAAAACCATGTTAGAACTTACCGGTAGCGGTATTTCAACGAATCCTCCAGGATGGCTTATACAAGAGAGGAAGCCTGCTCCACCTTCAAAGGAAACACCCACTCAATTAATCAATCAAGCCGTCTCTATAAGACCTCCCCTTGCATTAGCCTCCCCAGTTATTGACGAGTATACACTAGAAGGATCTAAGCAAGATATATATATAAGTATACACCAATATTTTTATTATAATTTCATTTTTAGAAATATCTCCCAAAATAGGGAGGGAACTAAGGTAGCCATCCTGGAGGATTCGTTGAAATACCGCTACCGGTAAGTTCTAACATGGTTTTAACAACTCATCCTCCAGGATGGCTTATACAAGAGAGACCAGCGAGAAATCTAATAAGATTACCTTAGGGAGGGATGATGTTCTGAAGAACTTTTCTCCCCAAAGAAAAGTCTTGACTTGACAGTAGATCGACTCTGCAGTGTCTGACAAAAGTCTGATGACTAGACCAGGTCGCTGCTTACAGATTTGTTCTAAAGAGGCCCCTGATCTTTCTGCCCAGGAAGTGGCGAGGGATCTAGAGGAATGGATTGACCTGCCTTGCTATAGGCAAAAGTAATAACTTCCCTAATCCATCGTGCTATAGTGTTTTTCGAGACCTGTAATCCCTTTCTGGCTCCTGCAAAGGCCACAAAAAGGTGATTCGACCTTCTGAAAGACTTTGAAGTCTCTAGATAGACTAGCAAAATTCTCCTGACGTCTAATTTGTAAAACTTTTCCTCCTTTTTATTGGAAGGTGGGTCACAAAAAGAGGGGATAATGATGTCCTGTGATCTGTGGAAGACAGAAGAGATCCTAGGAAGATAAGTGGGATCTGTTCTGAAGACTATCTTAACTGGAAAGACAGACATGTATGGGTCTTTTATTGAAAGGGCTTGAATATCTCCTACTCTACGTGCTGAAGTTATGGCAACTAAGAAAACTGTCTTTAAAGCTAGCCATTTTAAGGAAACAGAGACGAGGGGTTCAAAGGGAGCATCCGTCAGACTATTCAAGACCAAGCTTAAATCCCAGGGAGGTATCAACTTTGACGGGATTGGCTTTGATCTGGATACTGCTTTAAAAAAAAAAAAAAAAATCAATAATCGCCTGTTCCTTGGCTAATCTAACATTAAGAAAAAAGGATAGAGCCGCCACCTGGACTCCTAGGGTGTTGGTAGCTAGGCCAAGCTCCACACCGTCCTGCGAAAAATCCAAAATCATAGGCAGTGTAGTCTCTTTTATACTTCTCTTTCTTTTCCAGGAAGCAAATACTTTCCAAATTTGCAATAAATTTTCCTTGTCGTCAACTTACGGCAATTGACCGAAGTAAAAATGACTTTTGTGGTGAATCCTCTTAACTTCAGGGATTCCCGCTCAAGAGCCAGGCCGCTAGGGTAAATTTCTGGGGGTTCGGGTGCAAAGTATCGGCTTGAGACAGCAGATCCCCCCTGGAAGGTAGAGTAAAAGGTCCTTGCATAGAAAGTTGAAGTATCTTCGAAAACCATGCCCTCCTCGGCCAGTGGGGGGGCTACAAAGATCACTAGAGCGGACTCCTGTTCTACCTTTCACAGAGCTCTCGCTATCTTCGTCGTTGAGGGACCATTCCGCCTCTGTGCATGTCTCTCTGCTTAGCCGGTCTGCTAGAGTATTTAGAGAGCCTTTTATATGCACTGCTGAAATAGTCTTCAGATTTTCTTCTGCTATCTGCAGAATCTGCAGCGCTAAGTCCCTTAGCTCTTTTGACCTCGTTCCTCCTTGTTTTTGAATGTAGGAGACTGTCACCATATTGTCGGACAATACGGTCACATGACAATTTTGTATTGCTGGAAGAAACTCTAGTAGCGATAGCCTACCACTAGGAGTTCCCTGAAATTTGAAGACTTTGTTTGAATTTCTGGGGACCATTTCCCCTGAACCTGGAGATGATCTAGATGGGCTCCCCAGCCTCCCATACTGGCATCCGTATAAATCCTCTTCTGAACTGGTGGATTCCAGACCCGACCCTGATTGAGGTTCGTTAGCTCCTCCCACCACAGAAGGGATGCTATCACCCAGGGCGGCAGAGTATAAGACTGATCTAGGCTGTGTTTGGATTTGTCTCAGACAGCCAGAAACCATTCCTGCAGACTGCGGGAATGAAATTGTGCCCGAACAACACCCGGAATCGTTGAAGTCATTAGGCCCAACAATGATAGAGTCTCCCTCAGGGATACTTTTAATTGGGTCCTGAAGTCCCGTATCTAGAAGATTAAATTTAATTGTTTTTCTTCCGGTAGGAAAAATATTTCGTTTTTTTTTTTTTCTTTTTTTTTTTTTTTTTTTAATCCACCCCAACATCCCAGAAAATTCACTTTCTGAGCTGGAATCAACATTGATTTGTCGTAATTCACCAACCATCCCAATTGGGAGAGGTAATAAATGGTTAACTCTATGTGATGTAGAAGGGATTGAGCGGAGTCCGCTATCATCAACAGATCGTTTAAATATGGAATTATATGAATCTTCTGTTGATGCAAGAAGGAACTGTTGATATGCCGGGTGTATTGGCATATGCAAGTATGCATCCTGGATGTCTAATGTGGCCATAAAGGCTTCTTTGGGGATTAGATTCTTTATCGTAAATATGTTCTCCCTGCGGAATTTCATTTGAATGAATGGATTCAACTGTTTGAGATTTAAGATCAAACTGTATTTGCCTGACAGCTTTTTGATCATGAAGACTCTGGAGTAAAAACCCTTTTTCTATTGGTTTGCTGGTACTCGGGTAATCACATTTTGTTGTACTAACGTGCTTACTGATTCCAATAGTGCTGATGCTTTCCCGATCTCTGGAGAGACCCGTGAGCACAAAGTTTTGGGGCGGACGGGAGGAGAATTCGATCTTGTACCCTGATTTCAGAAGGTCCAAGATGAAGGCATTTGCGGTGATGTTTGTCCACGTCTGCCCGAATAGTAGAAGTCTCCCCCCGACCTCTCCCCTGTCACTTGTTTTCTTGGATTAGAGGTGGCAGGCTTGTTGAACAGAAAGGGGGGCTTGATTTTGTTGAGTTATACACCCACCTCCCCATGGAACTGCCAGCTTTGAAGTCTCTAGATTCTTGGGGGTTGGGATTTTGTATCCCTTTGGGCAAATTGCCTTTTGCATTGAAAGTTCTTACGAAAGGACTGTTTTTTCCTTTTGTCAGGGAACTTTTTACCCTTTCCGGAAGATCTCTCTAAGATATCTTCTAAGTCCTTACCAACCAAGAGGTCACGGAACATAGTTTCTGTTTAGAAACTTCTCCTTCCCAGGTATTTAGCCATAAGACTCGCCTTGCTGTATTAATTAAGGCTAAGGCTCTGGCCGCTGACTTTAAGGATTCAGTAGCTGCATCCGCTAAGTATGCAACTGACCTTGCAATTACAGTAAAGGATTGAAAAATAGTCGCATGAGGAGTACCCTCCACTAAGTGTTTATTAAGCCCTGCTAGCCACTTGTTCAAATTACAGGACAAACAAATGGCCGAGATTGCTGGTTTAAAAGAAAAAGAGATAGATTCCCATGCTCTTTTCAGCAGATTCTCAGCTTTCTTATCCATAGGGTTTTTCAGGACCCCTGCGTCCTCAAAAGACAAGTCAGAATTTTTTTTTTTTTTTTTTTTTTTTTTAGAATACTGTGATAAAGCAGCATCCAGTCTGGGGCATTTATCCCACAAAGCAATATCCTCCTATTTAAAGGGGAATCTTCGTTTAAAAGGCCTAGGGACATAAAGTCTCTTTTCCGGGTCTTCCCATTGGGCCAAAATACATTTTTTTTTTTTTTTTTTTTTGAATGGCCGGATGGACTGGAAAGGTTCTACCTTCTGAACACTGTAACCCGGAATAAATATCATCCTGAACTGAAGTTTCTGGTTCAGCCAGTTGCTCTGCCTCATATACTGCTTTCAGCAGTTCAGAAGTTTCTTCAGCATTAAATAAGTATTTGGATATTTTAAGAATCTTCTAAAGAAGATGAAACTGCCAAGTCCTGGGCGCCCACAGCTGAAAAACCGCTAGGGTTAGCCGGCATCCAGTAAGAGGAGGCGGGGCCTGAGGGGGTGGCTGAACCCCCGGTTGGACCTGAGGAGTCGCCCCAAAGATGGAGGTACCAGGGGTATGGCCCATTGAGCCGGCGTAGACATAATTGATCTAAACGCTCAAGAGCCAGGCCATTATTTTAAAAGTAGTAGAGAATTCTTTTCGCATAGACTCCATAAAGTTCATCATTACAACTGAGGGGTCTGGGGTTTTGGGGGTAGGGCTGATATCAAACATTTTTCACATTTGGATCTAGTCCAAGGTTTAGGGAGTTTAACATTGCATTGTTTGCAGCGCCTGGCCTTTTCAACAGCCTTTCAGGTTGGCTGGAGTCTTCAGGCAAAACAGGTACACTGTAATACATAAACAACAAACACCCTAGTGTAAGCCCTGTGTTCCTAAATACCCTAAGTATGACACAGAGATTACATGCTACAGCATAGCCCAGCACTCACAGAAAAAAACAAGTTCTCTGTGGACAGACTGTGGCAATGCTCACATAAAATGCCTCCGTCTGTCCACTCTCACCTGCGCCTGTGAAGTAACCTCCGGGGGTCCGCTGGGCTCGGAGTGTAAGGCGACTGACTCCTCCATGCCTTCACTCCTTACAGCTCCGTCGCCGCTGGCGTAATGGCGACCAGACGCTACATGGTTTCCGCATTACGCGGAAGCGGAAACGCGTCATCCTGCCGCCTCCTCCATCACTAGACCATAGTCGCGCGCGACTTCACTCGTGCATGCGTATTGACGCCGACCATTGGGTCCGATAGCTTGCCCGCAGACACGGCCAGCCGAGACACTCCGTCTAGGCCGCCGCCGCTCTAAGATGCACGAGATCCCTCTGCGGACACCCAGAGCGGGGAGAGCTCCACACGCAGCCCCATCCGCCGGGGAAGGAGGCCCAGATTATCCGGATACCTACAGGTACCCTCCTTTCAAGTAGGTGTCCTTCGAAGTGTGGAAACACACTAGAACTGGGGAGGCTAATGCAAGGGGAGGTCTTATAGAGACGGCTTGATTGATTAATTGAGTGGGTGTTTCCTTTGAAGGTGGAGCAGGCTTCCTCTCTTGTATAAGCCATCCTGGAGGATGAGTTGTTAAAAAAACCAAACATAAATTTGATTACCAGTATGTTCCTGCCCAATGGTTTCTGATTACAACAACACAATCCTGAAATGCTAAATTCCCATGACTTGCGTATGAAACAGAGATAAACATCATAAATTCTGCCAGTGACAAGGTTAGCAGTGCAGACAAAACTGCAGCCATGTCTAAAATATGGTTAGGATAGAAAGAACAAAAATACTTCAGCTTCAAGTGAAACAGGAAGGAATAAGGGCTCAGCCACACTATAAGCGCTTTTCTGAGCAGTTTGTGTTTGGCGCTTTCTGAGCACTTCTTAAAAATTGCTCCCATTCACTTGCATTAAAATCGCGGTAAAATATGTGTAAAAATCGCCACGATCATAAAAAAAAATGAAACAAAAACGCGATTTTTCCTTCGATTTTAGAGAGCGTTTTAAAAAGCACTAATCAATCACAAAGTGCTCAGAAAAGTTCTTATAGTGTGGCTGGGCCCTAAAGGACATTAAATTGGTGATCATATGGAATCAATTATGGTGCTTCTGCAATGAATGTCATTTCCTCATTAAAATTTGCAGGGAATTAAGTCCCACATGACTTTCTCAGGAAGACGATTATATGGCAGTCAGGAGTCTGTAGTAAAGGCTCACAGTACAGCTGCTGTTCACATATACTCTGTGCAGGAATGAACCAGCCATCTCCTGCCCAGAGTGGTAAAGCTGGTTCTAGGCTGGTCAGTGAAACTTGTTCACATTATTATAAAGAGAAAAAAAAAGGAGGCAAGGGACACAGAGGGAGAAATATGATTATCTCCCTCAGCAGTCTCCTTATTTACTTCATAGGGGAAGGCAGGAAACCAAGGCATATAACACTGGGGAAAACTCTTCAAAATAGGTAAAATCCATGATTAAAAATGCATTTGAAATAATGTGCTAAAGATACCTAGAGCTGTTTTAATGCCAGGCAGGCACTATCTAGGCATGTATAGTCACTCTCTGAACTCACGCACATACGCTCACAACATAAGTCACAAATGCACAATGTGAGTTTTATACAAAGCGAGCTGAGAATTCCAGCACTGGTCATGTGCAGAGCTATAGCCCATACAGAGCAGAGGGTCCAGAATCCTCCGAGCCACACACAGAATATGCCAGCTTCATAGCAATACACTGTGCAACAGGTAACAAAACCAAAGGCCATTCAGATCATAAAATACACCATTATAATGACAAATAGACTCATGATAACAACAACGACAGAAATCTTAGATAAGGTTGCATATAATTGTTCTATAATTGCAAACTGTGACTCTACAAACACTGACAAGTAGAAAGCAATGCCCATTTCTAAAGGCACCATTACTCTCAGAAGCACAATTCACAGTTGCGCTCAAAAGTTTACATATCCTGGCAGAATTTATGATTTCTTAACCATTTTTCATATAATATGAATGATGACACACACAAAAAAACAACATATCTTTCACTCATGGTTAGCTGAAGCCATTTATTGCCAAACGACTGTGATTATTCTTTTTTCACTACACAAATGACCCTAATCAAAAAAGTTTACATACCCTGGTGATCTGGCTAACATGCACACAACTTGACCCGAATGGGTTTTAATGGCAAATAAAGTTAACTATCTATACTTGTGTTCAGTTTGCTTGTAATTAGTGGGTGTGTATAAAAGGTCACCGAGTTTCTAGACTCCTGACAGACCCTTGCATCTCTCATCCACGGCTGCACTGATGTTTTTTGGATTCTAAAGGTGCGTACACACATGCGACTATAGTCGTTTGAAACGATCGTTCCCTGATCATTTCAAACGACGATCGTTTAAAAAAAAAGCAGCCAACGACCATTAAATCTAACGATGGACGAGCTAGATCGTTAAAAACTATCTTGGCGGATTTTTTCCAACGACGATCGTTTGCAAAAGTAGTACATCGTTGGAAACGGTCGTTCGTACTAAGCTTGACATGCGCATTTCACCATTTCTCCATGGAACTTTTCATTTTTATGCGCAAGCGCAATAGTTGCTGTACGTGATGTAACAGTCGTTCTAACGATCAGATCGTTACACATCTTTAAAAACTAACTTTACTGAGGTTGTTCGTTCGTCGTTCACAACGATCGTTGTCGCATGTGTGTACGTAGCTTAAGGGTGCATACACGCATAAGACCATAGGCCTAGTGCACACCGAGCGGTTTTTGGAGCGATCCGCCGGCCGCATCCGTCTGGAAAAACGCTTGGCTAATGTATTGCAATGAGATGGTGCACACAGGCGGTTTGAGGTTTTTGCCAAGCCGCAAACGCGCCTCCTGCTCCGCGTTTGCGGTTTTCGGAAGCGTTTCGTCCTCAATGTAAAGTATAGGAAAAACGCAAACCGCTCTGAAAAACGCTACTTCAGAGCGGTTTGCCAGGCATTTTTGTTACAGAAGCTGTTCAGTAACAGCTTCTACTGTAACAATATGTGTAATCTGCTACACAAAAACGCACCCAAAACCGCTAGGTATGTTTAGAAAATCTCTCTAAACATACCTAGAATCGCTCTGAAATCAGCTCCCAAAACCGCTAGCATATTGCGGATCTGCTAGCGGTTTTGGTGTGCACTGGGCCATAGTCTTTGGAAAATGAAAGATCACAGACCAATGTTACCCCCTTCCATGTAGTATGAGAGCCATACCTACACAGTCTATTCTATGGAGCTGAACTCCCCATCAGATAGAAATCTTTGCAAGATGCTGCACACAAAGATGCTGTACACATTCAAAAGATCAGGATCTGTAAAAGATTTGTTCCTGCAAAAGATCCGTTCCTCCAAAATGCATTTATAGTCTATAATATCTGCAGATCCTCACACACCTTGTTTAACAGACATTCATCTGCAGACCAGATCCACCAGAATGGATCTTCAGATCTACAGTTATGAAGAAGGAGGTGCACAGGACCACCACACTTGGTCACTCCGGAGTGCTCCAGACCCAAGATACAGTTGAACAAGCCAGATACTAATGTAGATGAAAGCGGCTGGGCACATCCAGTAAAATAGACCTTTATTGTAAACACATTAAAAGCTGGTATGAGGCATCAAATGGCAACAGGTACCAGGAGAGAGAGAGACAAGCAAGGTAAACCAGTCGACAGCTGTTTCGCACTCAGCAAACGAGCGCTTCCTCAGCTATGATGAAAGGTACATCATTCATACTGTGAAACATGGTGGTGGATCGCTGTTTTTGGGATGTGTGAGCTACAAAGCCACGGGAGATGTGGTCTGAATTGATGGCAATATGGATTAGGTATGAAAGATATATTGAATTTAAACCAAAATCGTGATTCACATGTGCACGATATTGGAATCCTCAAAGCAGCGATTTCCGTTATTATGTAATTTCCGTGTGTGGGAAGTTTGAAGAAGCGGCTTCAACCTTCCTCCCCCCAAAGTCCTGGCACATGCGGCTCGCAGCATTGAACGTGTTGGACATGGCTTCCAACACGAGGCCAACGCTGTCCGTCCTCTCTCGCCATCTGCCGGTACTTGTGCACAGCGTACTTCCTGGTTCCTGTATGTAACATGACATACAGGAAGTAGGTCATCCATTAGAGCAGGGGTAGGGAACCTTTTTGGCGGAGAGAGCCATAAACACGACATATTTTAAAATGAAATTCTGTGAGAGCCATACAATATGTTTAAAACTAAATATAAGGTAATGTGTACAAATGCAATCTCATTGGCAGATTTCCCCACAAATGCAATCTCATTGGCAGATTTCCCCACAAATGCAATCTCAACGGCAGATTTCCCCACAAATGAACTGACCAGACGAGTGAACTGGAGTACCCTCCTGGACCTGGAGTGACCTCCTGGAGTGACCACGACGGCGGCAGTCCGGCAGGCTCTCACTCGCTGCTGCTGCTGGCACTAGTGCGCTCCGGAGGCAGTAGCCGTGGCTGGCTGCGTAGCTATGGGTGCGGCTGCCTCTGGGTCGCACGACGTCGGGGCAGCTCCTCCCCCCGCCAAGCTGCCTCTGTTCCCGCTGGCTGCGTGTCACACGTAACGTGTGACATCACTATTTTACAGGGAGCGCCAGCATCAGCGCATCCATCGGGCAGAAAAGGCGGAATTCTGGCGCGGGAGGCGGTGCCGATGAAGGAGGCACACGTAAATATAAAGACCCGGCATGGAGGAGGGGGCGGCGGCGCAGATTTCAAAAGTAAACACAGGCTCTCTGGCCGCTCTGTCACACGTCTTTTAGCGAGCCAGAGAGCAATATGCGGGCATGAAAAGAGCCATATATGGCTCGCGAGCCATAGGTTCCCGACCCCTGCATTAGAGCCTGCACGAGGCGAAGTGGAAGGTATGTCCAGCACTGCTGCAGCTTGGGGGGCAGAGGGGGCACAGAGAGAGAGAGAAACAGATGGGGGCACAGAGGAGGAACAAAGCTTGATTTGAAGGAAATCGTGAATCGAAATCACAAAGTTGGACAGTAATCGCTCAGTTAAATTTTTTTCTAAAATTGTTCAGGCATAATATGAATGTAGTAAATTATCAAAAAATACTAGAAAAAAAATCATCAGCCAGGAAGCTAAACACGGGACATACTTGGACATTCCAACATGACAATGATCCAAAACTCAAGGCCAAGTCCACCTGTCATTGGCTACAGCAAAATAAAGTGTAGGTTCTGGAGCGGCCATCTCAGTCTTCTCATTGAGCCACTCTGGGGAGACCTCAAACATTTCATGCAAGACAGCCCAAGACTTTATGGGAACTGGAGGCTTCTTCCTAGGAAGAATGGACAGCTTTACCATCTGAGAAGATAAAGAGCCTCATTCCCAACTAACACAAAAGACTTCAAGCTGTCACTGTGCTAAAGGGGGCAATACACAGTATTAAGAACTGGGGTATGTAAACTTTTGATCAGGGTCATTTGGGTAGTATGTGTAGTGATTATGGTTTAAGAAGAGTAAACACAGTTGTCGACATTAAATAGCTTCAGCCAACCACTTTCCGTGAGTGAAATTAAATTTTATGTGTCATCATTCATACGCTATAAAAAAGGATTAAGAAATCATGTCTGCCAGGGTATGTAAACTTTACATCCACACTGCCAATACTGTATAACTAATGTCATTTCAAAAAACTATACCTTTTGTAGAAAAAAAAAAAAAAAAAAAAAAAAAAAAAAAAAAAAAAGCAGGACCTACGAGCTCATCTGCCAATAGCAGGAATAGTTAGCAACTGGAAATATGTTAATTCCAAGTTGGAGAAAATGTTATGGAAACTGACCAATCAAATGCAGCAGACAGGATCTCTCTCTCTCTCTCTCTCTCTCTCTCTCTCTCTCTCTCTCTCTCTCTCTCAAGTAAAGAAAAAAAAAAAAAAAGAAAACCTAGCATGCCCACTAACTTCCTTTGTGTGCCAGATGTACCAAATGTTTACGCGGAAGAAAATGAGTGATTTTTAACTTTTGGAATGTCTGGTTACCATCCTTATTACTGGTTTACCAGATAAAAATAAAGAATTGATTGTTTTATTTTATGCCCGACAGTTACACTTTAAGGGCCCGTTTCCACTTTCGCGAATCTGCATGCGTTTTCTGCTCGCAGATTCGCACAACCAATACAACTTAATTAGCCTATTTCCACTCGTCGGGAAAACAGAGCGTTTTTCTGTGCAGGAAAAATCTGCACAGCAGAGCCGTCAGACTTCGCACACCGCAAGGTGGTGTGTGATTCGTATACAATGTAATTAATAGGAAATTTTTTGAATTTTACCACAAATTCACGTACGGTTTCACCTAAAATCAATGTAAAAACACACAGGCACTGACATGGTTAAATTCACACACTTACAAAAAAAGGAATTTGCAATGCACAAGTGGAATTCGCAATGCACAAGTGGAAACGGGCCCTAACACTGGAGGTGCTTTATGCAGCAGTGGATTATTATGTTTTAATGCCACCCTCCCACAGGGTACATCAATTAAGGAGGTTGACTAGCAGGCCAGCAGCAAACTCTCCTCCTAGCAACTCTTGGTACCAAACACACGCCAAATCCCCACATAAGAACAGAACAGGAGGGATTTGTTAGTGGCTAAAACAACCATATGCTCCCACCAACAGCACAAATAGAGAGATCTAGCATGTGTGGCACTCCCTGCTCTTCCAGAAGGCACTGTGAGAGGCAAGATCACTGTTGAGACAGTGGCCCAAGCTACCAGAAAAAGCAGTGTGAAATGCAGGATCATGGAATGGAGCTGGTACAATACAAAAATAGTGTTTAATCACACCCATGTTCAAATAGCATATTCCCCTGCAAAATGAATATCCTACTCCCTGCTACTGTATAACTTTTATTCAGGAGTTCCAGGAGATCAACAATTAGTTAAAGGGGCACTACAGCGAAAAACTGTAACATGTAAAATATGTGCAAACCTATACAAATAAGAAGTACATTTTTTCCAGAGTAAAATGAGCCATAAATTACTTTTCTCCTATGTTGCTGTCACTTACAGTAGGTAGTAGAAATCTGACAGAAGAGACAGGTTTTGGACTAGTCCATCTCTTCATGGGGGATTGTCAGGGCTTTATTTATTTTCAAAAGCACTTAGTGAATGGCAGTTGCTCTGTCCAACTGCCAAAAAAACTGTAGCGAGCAAGGGAGCTGGCCAGCATCATTGTTTAAGGCCTAGTGCACACCAAAAACCGCTAGCAGATCCGCAAAATGCTAGCAGATTTTGAAACGCTTTTTCTTCTTTTTCTGTAGCGTTTCAGCTAGCATTTTGCGGTTTTGTGAAGCGTTTTTGGTGTAGTAGATTTCATGTATTGTTACAGTAAAGCTGTAAGGCCTAGTGCACACCAGAGTGGTTCGGCTGCGGTTTGCGATCCGCTTGCGGGTGCGGATCCGCTAGGGTAATGTATTTCAATGGGCTGGTGCACACCAGAGCGGGAGGCGTTTTGCAGAAACGCATACTCCCGGGCTGCTGCAGATTTTGGATTGTGGATGCGTTTCTGCCTCAATGTTAAGTATAGGAAAAACGCAAACCGCTCTGAAAAACGGCACTTCAGAGCGGCTTGCCAGGAGTTTTTTGTTACAGCAGCTGTTCAGTAACAGCTTTACTGTAACAATACATGAAATCTACTACATCAAAAACGCTTCACAAAACCGCAAAATGCTAGCTGAAACGCTACAGAAAAAGAAGAAAAAGCGTTTCAAAATCTGCTAGCATTTTGCGGATCTGCTAGCGGTTTTTGGTGTGCACCAGGCCTTACTGAACAGCTTCTGTAACAAAAACCGCCTGGCAAACCGCTCTGAAGTGCCGTTTTTCAGAGCGGTTTGCGTTTCTTCTATACTTAACATTGAGGCAGAAACGCATCCGCAATCCAAAATCTGCAGCAGCCCGGGAGTATGCGTTTCTGCAAAACGCCTCCCGCTCTGGTGTGCACCAGCCCATTGAAATACATTACCCTAGCGGATCCGCACCCGCAAGCGGATCGTAAACCGCAGCCGAACCGCTTTGGTGTGCACTAGGCCTTTATCCTTTTTAGGAAATATCTTTATAAAGAATAAAAGCCTTGCTGAGAATCCCCTATGAAGAGATGGACTAGTCCAAAACAAGTCGCTTCTGTCAGATTTCTACTGCCTACTGTAAGTGACAGCAACATAGGAGAAAAGTAATTTATAGCTCATTTTACTCTGGAAAAAATGTACTTATTTGTATATCTTTGCACTTATTTTAAATTTTACAGTTTTTCGCTGTAGTGCCCCCTTAAAGGGTTAACAAGGTCAAGACAGCTGCTCTACAGCTTTCAGTATAACCTGGCTGAACTCCATGGCCTAATGTTACGTTATAATTTAATTTACCGAAGATTCTGCAGTTGTCAGAAAAGTGCTGCAGATGTGTCCTCTGCCACCAGGACAAGTGTGTTCCTGCGCTCTCTGATAGGTATAGTCAATGAGATGCAAATAATTCCAGGAGAAAACAGGATTATGCAAATTGAATGAAAATTTATGCAGCCTGAAAATAGTCCAATCAAATTCCACCTCGGCAGGATTCAACTGGTCCATTTTCAAGCTGCATAAATTAACATGCACAATTTGCATAATCCTGCATCAACTCAGAACTATTTGCATCTAATTTACCATCCCTACTCTCGTAGGCCTCTTTTCCACGGACTGTTGAACTGTGTGCTCAGCAAGCAGTTGCCAGGCAGCAGTGTGCAATTACCAGGCAGCAGAAAGCAGTCCTGAGAGGCCTAACACTAAACTATGACTTGTTCAGCTTCTGAGAAAGCAGCTCAGAAAATTTCTCACCTATACAACCAATGACCAGAGGGAGGAGCCTGAGCTGACTTCACCTCCCCTTGCCTGTCGTGGGGAAGGAAATCAAAGAAACTCCCAGGGCTGTGGAATCAGAACAAAAATTATCCGACTCCGAAGATTAAGGCCTCCTTTCAACGAACTGTTGAGCTGTGTGCTCAGCAAGCAGTTACCAGGCAGCAGTAAGCAGTTACCAGGCAGCAGTAAGCAGTTATCATGCAGCAAAAGGCAGTAGTAAGCAGTTATAATGCAGCAACAAGCAGTTACCAGGCAGAAGTGAGCAGTTGAGAGAGTTTGAGAGGCATTTCACTGCCTATCAACAGTTCGTGGAAAGGAAGCCTAAGACTGCACCAATTCTCTGCATACATGATTGAAAGTATGTAACATAAAATAATTTAATTACTGCCAAAGCTTAAGAATCTTAAAGAACTTCCTATGCGAACACTGATAATCTATTTTTTACTCACCTACTTATTTCAGCCCCTAGCAGCCATCTCAGTCCCTCGCCATAGCCCGGTCCTTCTCGGTGTCCCCGCTGGCTGACCGTAATCATCGCGACCTGCCGGCACGGTCAGCTCTTCTGCGCAGGAGCAGTACGAGCCAGATGACATGGACGACTGGGCACAGTCGCTGAAGAGCCGACCCCGCCGGCGGCTCGCAATGATTACAGACGGCCAGCAGGGACAATGAGGAGGACCGGGCTGTGGCAAGGAACTGAGATGGCTTCTAGGGGCTGGAAGAAGTCCCAGGAGAGTAAAAATAGATTATCTGTGTTCGCATCGGAAGTCATTTAAAGGGAAGGTCCAAGCAAAATAAAAAAAATGAGTTTCACTTACCTGGGGGTTCTACCAGCCCCATGAAGCCATCCTGTGCCCTTGTAGTTACTCACTGCTGCTCCAGTCCCCCGCTGGCAGCTTGCCGACCTTGGAGGTCGGCGGGACGCATTGCGTACATTTTTACGCATTCCCGCTAGTGCAGGAACATTAACACATACATTTTTACACATTACTGGTTCAATGCGTAAAAATGTACGTTGCTTAACCACTTGCCGACCAGGGGATTTTTCAGTGATCGGTGCTGCGTGGGCTCTACAGCCCGCAGCACCGATCAGGAGTGCAGCAGGGCGATCAGACTACCCCCCCCCTTTTTCCCCACTAGGGGGATGTCCTGCTGGGGGGGTCTGATCTCCGCCGGCTGCATTTGCTTAGCGGGGAGGGCTCTTCAAAGCCCCCCTCCGCAGCGTTCTCCGCCGTCTCGCCCGCTCCCTCCCCCTGTGAGCTGCGCAGGACGGATTTCCGTGCATTGAAGGATAGGCTTCAGCCTATCATATGCTTGCGATCCCCGGCCAATCAGAGGCCGGGGATCGCCGATCTGCCTTACGGCGCTGCTGCTGGGATTTCTTCCCCGCCTGTTTACATTTTGCCAGCGAGCCGCGATCGGCGGCTCTTCGGCTGTTCACGGAGACACCCTCCGTGAACTGACATGGAAAGGCCGCTCGAACGAGCATGGAAACCCTCAGACAACCAGTTTACGCCAATCGGCATTAGCTGGTCGTCAAGAGGTCAAAAAACACAATAATTCGGCCTCCCGCAATCGCTGGAAGCCGAATTATATCATTCCCCCACTATCCATGGCAGCCTGGAGGGGGAATAGTAATTAACACGGCCCGGACTTGTGCAGAAGCAGGATCAGCCATATAACAGCTGTATCCTGCGCCCAAGTCTACCGGTGTCGTTTTCATATGTATGCGAAGCTCATGTGAACTGGCCCTTACATACACACTTTAACCACTTGAGGACCGCCCCCAGCCGATGGGCGGCGGCAAAGACTGGGCCCAAACAACCGCAATACGCCCATCGGCGGGGGCAGCTGCGGGAGTGGTTATGCGGCGATCGCGTCATTCATGACGCGATCAGCCGCCGGGGACTGGCTCCGCCCACCGCTCGAAGTAACCCGCCGGCCGTTCGGAAGCGCCGGCGGGTTACTAGCACCCGGATCGCCGCATGTACATAGTATAATAGGCTTTGTAATGTATACAAAGCCTATTATACTGGCTGCCTCCTGCCCTGGTGGTCCCAGTGTCCGAGGGACCACCAGGGCAGGCTGCAGCCACTCTAGTCTGCACCAAAGCACACTGATTTCCCCCCCCCTGCCCCCTGATCGCCCACAGCACCCCTCAGACCCCCCCCTGCCCACCCCCCAGACCACTGTTTGCACCCAGTCACCCCCCTAATCACCCATCAATCACTCCCTGTCACTATCTGTAAACGCTATTTTTTTTTTATCCCCCCCCTGCCCACTGCCCCCTCCTGATCACCCCCCACCCCTCAGATTCTCCCCAGACCCCCCCCTTCCCGTGTACTGTATGCATCTATCCCCCCTGATCACCTGTCAATCACCCGTCAATCACCCCCTGTCACTGCTACCCATCAATCAGCCCCTAACCTGCCCCTTGCGGGCAATCTGATCACCCACCCACACCAATAGATCGCCCGCAGATCCGACATCAGATCACCTCCCAAATCCATCGTTTACATCTATTCTCTCCTCTAAACACCCACTAATTACCCATCAATCACCCCCTATCACCACCTGTCACTGTTACCCATCAGATTAGACCCTAATCTGCCCCTTGCGGGCACCCAATCACCCGCCCACACGCTCAGATTGCCCTCAGACCCCCCTTTATCAATTCGCCAGTGCAATATTTACATCTGTTATTCCCTGTAATAACCCACTGATCACCTGTCAATCACCTGTCAATCACCCCCTGTCACTGCCACCCATCAATCACCCCCTGTCACTGCCACCCATCAATCAGCCCCTAACCTGCCCCTTGCGGGCAATCTGATCACCCACCCACACCAATAGATCGCCCGCAGATCCGACATCAGATCACCTCCCAAGTGCAGTGTTTACATCTCTTCTCTCCTCTAAACACCCACTAATTACCCATCAATCACCCCCTATCACCACCTGTCACGGTTACCCATCAGATTAGACCCTAATCTGCCCCTTGCGGGCACCCAATCACCCGCCCACACCTCAGAACGTCCTCAGACCCCAGCCCTGATCACCTCGCTAGTGCATTGCTTGCATTTATTTTCCCCCTCTAATCACACCTTGAGACACCCATCAATCACCTCCTGTCACCCCCTAGCACACCTACCCATCAGATCAGGCCCTAATTTGCCCCGTGTGGGCTCCTGATCACTCGGCCAAACCCTCAGATCCCCCTCAGACCCCCTTCCGATCACCTCCCCAGTGCATTGATTGCATCTATTTTCCCCTCTAACCGCCCCCTGAGACACCCATCAATCACCTCCTGTCACCCCCCTAGCACTCCTATCCATCAGATCAGGCCCAAAACATCCTGTCATCTAAGAGGCCACCCTGCTTATGACCGGTTCCACAAAATTTGCCCCCTCATAGACCACCTGTCATCAAAATTTGCAGATGCTTATACCCCTGATCAGTCATTTTGAGAAATTTGGTTTCCAGACTACTCACAGTTTTGGGCCCGTAAAATGCCAGGGCAGTATAGGAACCCCACAAGTGACCCCATTTTAGAAAGAAGACACCCCAAGGTATTCTGTTAGGTGTATGATGAGTTCATAGAAGATTTTATTTTTTGTCAAAAGTTAGTGGAAATTGGATTTTTATAGTTTTTTTCACAAAGTGTCATTTTTCACTAACGTGACAAAAAATAAAATCTTCTATGAACTCACCATAACACTAACGGAATACCTTGGGGTGTCTTCTTTCTAAAATGGGGTCACTTGTGGGGTTCCTATACTGCCCTGGCATTTTAGGGGCCCTAAACCGTGAGGAGTAGTCTAGAAAACAAATGCCTCAAAATGACCTGTGAATAGGACGTTGGGCCCCTTAGCGCACCTAGGCTGCAAAAAAGTGTCACACATGTGGTATCGCCATACTCAGGAGAAGTAGTATAATGTGTTTTGTGGTGTATTTTTACACATACCCATGCTGGGTGGGAGAAATCTCTCTGTAAATGGACAATTGTGTGTAAATGACACATTTTTGATTTTTTTTTACACACAATTGTCCATTTACAGAGAGATTTCTCCCACCCAGCATGGTTATATGTAAAAATACACCACAAAACACATTATACTACTTCTTCTGAGTACGGCGATACCACATGTGTGACACTTTTTTGCAGCCTAACTGTGCTAAGGGGCCCAAAGTCCAATGAGTACCTTTAGGATTTCACAGGTCATTTTGAGACATTTGGGTTCAAGACTACTCCTCACGGTTTAGGGCCCCTAAAATGCCAGGGCAGTATAGGAACTCCACAAGTGACCCCATTTTAGAAAGAAGACACCCCAAGGTATTCTGTTAGGTGTATGATGAGTTCATAGAAGATTTTATTTTTTGTCACAAGTTAGCGGAAATTGATATGTATTGTTTTTTTTTTCACAAAGTGTCATTTTCCGCTTGGGGTGTCTTCTTTCTAAAATGGGGTAATTTGTGGGGTTCCTATACTGTCCTGGCATTTTAGGGGCCCTAAAGCGTGAGGAGTAGTCTTGAAACGAAATTTCTCAAAATGACCTGTGAAATCCTAAAGGTACTCATTGAACTTTGGGCCCCTTAGCGCAGTTAGGGTGCAAAAAAGTGCCACACATGTGGTATCGCCGTACTCAGGAGAAGTAGTATAATGTGTTTTGGGGTGTATTTTTCCACATACCCATGCTGAGTGGGAGAAATATCTCTATAAATAGACAATTGTGTGTAAAAAAAATAAAACAATTGTCATTTACGGAGATATTTCTCCCACCCAGCATGGGTACTGAATACTTTGGGATGTCTTCTTTCCAAAATGGGGTCATTTGGGGGGTATTTGTACTATCCTGGAATTTTAGCCCCTCATGAAACCTGACAGGTGCGCAGAAAAGTCAGAGATGCTTGAAAATGGGAAAATTCACTTTTGGCACCATAGTTTGTAAACGCTATAACTTTTACCCAATCCAATAAATATACACTGAATGGTTTTTTTTTTATCAAAGACATGTAGCAGAATAACTTTCGCGCTCAAATGTATAGGAAATTTTACTTTATTTGAAAAATGTCAGCACAGCAAGTTAAAAAAGTCATTTTTTTGCCAAAATTCATGTCTTTTTTGATGAATATAATAAAAACTAAAACTCGCAGCAGCAATCAAATAGCAGCAAAAGAAAGCTGTATTAGTGACAAGAAAAGGAGGTAAAATTCATTTAGGTGGTAGGTTGTTTGACCGAGCAATAAACCGTGAAAGCTGCAGTGGTCTGAATGGAAAAAAAAGGCTCTGGTCCTTAAGGGGCGAAAAGACTGTGGTCCTGAAGTGGTTAAACTGTCCAAAACCTAAAAGTCCAAGAGGGTGCTGTCCATACAAGAACATTAGCTTAATTTCCCTATGGGGATTCCTGCTGGGTCCCCTCAAGTAGACTAGCACCGATCGTGCTTGATAATTTAGGGCAGCGTTTTTCAACCAGTGTTCCGCGGCACACTAGTGTGCCGCGGAACGTTGCCTGGTGTGCCGTGCTCTTATCCCCCCTCCCGCACGTCCCCGCGGCCGCCGCTGCTATTACCTTAGCAGCGGCCGCTCTCCCCTCTCCAGCGCATGTTTTTATTCTAGCAGCGTATCTCCCGGCTGCTCTGTGTGTGATGCGCAGGAGGCAGGGCTCGGTTTCCATAGTAACGGCGATACATATCGCCGTTACAGGAAGCCGCTGCCCTGCCTCCTTCCGCATCACACAGAGCAGCCGGAGATACGCTGCTTGAAATATACACGCGCCGGAGAGGGGAGGGGCGGCAGCTGTTAAGGTAATAACAGCGGCGGGGACGGGCGGGGGGAGCTATCCTGGGGCACTATACTGGCTATCCTGGGGCACTATACTGGCTATACTGGGGCACTAAACTGGGGCACTATTCTGGGGCACTATACTAGCTATACTGGGGCACTATTCTGGCCATACTGGGGCACTATACTAGCTATACTGGGGCGCTATACTGGGGCACTATACTGACTATACTGGGGCACTATACTGGCTATACTGGGGCACTATACTAGCTATACTGGGGGGCTATACTGGGGCACTATACTGGCTATACTGACTATACTGGGGTACTATTCTGGCTATACTGGGGCACTATTCTGGCTATACTGGGGCACTATACTAGCTATACTGGGGGGCTATACTGGGGCACTATACTGGGGCACTATACTGGCTATACTGACTATACTGGGGCACTATACTGGCTATACTGACTATACTGGGGCACTATACTGGCTATACTGGGGAACTATTCTGGGGCACTATACTAGCTATACTGGGGCACTATACTGGGACACTATTCTGGCTATACTGGGGCACTATACTGGCTATACTGGGGCACTATTCTGGGGCACTATACTGGCTATACTGACTATACTGGGGCACTATACTGGCTATACTGGGGCACTATTCTGGGGCATTATACTAGCTATACTGGGGCACTATACTGGGGCACTATTCTGGCTATACTGGGGCACTATACTGGCTATACTGGGGCACTATTCTGGGGCACTATACTAGCTATACTGGGGCACTATACTGGGGCGCTATACTGGGGCACTATACTGGCTATACTGGGGCACTATACTAGCTATACTGGGGCACTATACTGGCTATACTGGGGCACTATACTGGGGCACTATACTGGGGCACTATACTAGCTACACTGAGGCAACTAAACTCCCTACACTGGGGCAACTATGCTAGCTATGCAGCCGCACCCCAGGCCCCCCCCCCATAGCCTGCTGCGCACGGCACTGTCCACTAGGTCGCGCAAACAACCGGGGGCCGCGTTCCCCCCCCCCCCCCCCCCCCGCGCCGTTCCCCGGATAAAAATTTGGTCAGACAGTGTTCCCCGGGCCGGAAAAGGTTGGGAACCACTGATTTAGGGTAGCAATTTTCAAAGATTCGGTTCCAAGCCAGGCAGAATGTTCCGCTCTATGGACAGAGAGGAGGAAAGACAAGAGACAACAAACATACAGATGACCAAAGTGACAGTATCTTGGTGGCCAGCAGATGGAAGGCTGAACTGTCCAACAAAGGCCCAGTTAAATAGTATACAAAGAGAATAGCCAAAGATAAATAAGTCCATGTAAAATTCAAAGGCAATGTACACGCATTTGACTTACTATCATTCATGATCATCTCGGGTGACGAATCTAGTACAGGTATCTTTGTGATCCTTCACGAAGAATCACTAATGACTGATGAAACTGTTGTCCTATAGTTGTCTACATAGCAACAAGGCTAGTTATGCTTTTCCTCCTCTATAGAGCAGAACAGGCTGCCCAGCAAACAACCAAGCAGTGTGTCTATCCAGCGATCATTCCTAAACTGTCATGTGAAAAGATAATTGACAATTGGTTCAAATGACAGTGCCTGAAGTATGTACACAGCTGAAGTGCAGTTTAGATGACCGTATATCTATTGATTTGGCAGCCAATCTTTGATACAATTCAATCGTTATTATTGAATCGGATGAAAATCGTTGCCAATACAAGCATACCCTATCGACGATTCAACTGTCAGTCAATCGGGTGCGTGGCGATAACAGCATGTAATAATTACGAACATGACGGAAACTCCCGGCCGCTGTCTCCCCAAATGTATTATGTGCCCCCGGTGCACATGCATTTATCCTTTGCCCATCATGCCCTAACCTGAGTGTCGCCCTTGCATTTCTGCATTTGGGTCCCACTTGACTACCAGCATACACATGCCCCACGTACTATAACGCAGGCAGCCAATGCAGAAATGCAGTGTGAACACCCATGGATGGCGTGACAGGTAAAGTATAAATGCACATGCACCAGATATAACATTTGGGGGGATGCAGCCAGTTGCAGAAAAGAGGCATCATAAAGCCAATTACCAATAGATGTCATGCCCATCATTGCTAGATGTATGGGTACCTTAAAGAGACTCCGTAACAAAAATTGCATCCTGTTTTTTATCATCCTACAAGTTCCAAAAGCTATTCTAATGTGCTCTGGCTCACTGCAGCACTTTCTGCTATCACTGTCTCTGTAATAAATCAATGTATCTTTCCCCTGTCAGACTTGTCGGCCAGTGTCTGGAAGGCTGCCAAGTTCTTCAGTGTTGTGGTTCTGCTATGAACTCCCCCTTTCAGGCCCCTCTCTGCACACTGCCTGTGTGATATTTAGATTAGTGCAGCTTCTCTCTGCTCTCGTATCTTTTACAAGCTGGATAAAGTGTCCTCTGAGCTGGCTGGGCTTTCACATACTGAGGAAATTCAGACAAGGGCAAAGCTGTTTGCAGGAAGAAAAGAGCAGCCTGAAACTTCAGTGCATGAGAGCAGAAGGGGGAAAGAAACACACAAATGATCTCTTGAGATTCAAAAGGAAGGGTGTATACAGCCTGCTTGTGTATGGATGTATTTTGTATGTGTGGACATACTGTACATCAACCTACTTCCTGTTTTGGTGGCCATTTTGTTTGTTTATAAACAAACTTTTTAAAACTGTTTTTAACCACTTTTAATGCGGCGGGGAGCGGCGAAATTGTGACAGAGGGTAATAGGAGATGTCCCCTAACGCACTGGTAGGTTTACTTTTGTGCGATTTTAACAATACAGATTCTCTTTAAAGGGAACCCAAGGTGAGAGGGATATGAAGGCTTACATGTTTACTTACTTTCAAGTTATGCACATTGCCTGCTGTCCCTCTAATCCTCTGCCTCTAATACTTAAAGCCGACGACCCTGAACAAGCATGCAGATCAGATGTCTATGACAAATCTGACAACATGCTTGTTTCAGGTGTGTGATTTATGCTAGGTACAAAAGATGAGATTTTCTAACAGACTGACTGTCAGATTATTTCCAACATGTCCGATCTGATTTCCATTCACTTCTATATAAAATCATTCGGAAAACAATCGGAAATCAGATCGGGCATGCTGGAAAAAAACAACTGTCTGACAGTAAATCTGCCAGAAAACCTCATTGTGTGTACCTAGCATTAGAACCCACTAGCCAGAAAGATCAGCAGGACTGCCAGGCAACTTGAAATGAGGCTGGCAGCTTCCACGGGTCTTACACCTCGGGTTCCTTTTAAAGGAAACCTAAACTGAGAAGGATATGGATTTTTCCTTTTAAAATAACACCAGTTGCCTGACTCTCCTGCTGATCCTGTGTCTCTAATACTTTTAGCCACAGCCCCTCAACAAGCATGCAGATCAGGTGCTCTGACTGAAGTCAGACTGGATTAGCTGCATGCTTGTTTCAAGACAAGACAAATAACATTTATATCGCGCTTTTCTCGTGGCGGACTCTGTGATCCTGCCACTACTGCAGCCAAAGGCATCAGCAGGACAGCCAGGCAACTTATATTGTTTAAAAAGGAAACATCCATATTCTTCTCAGTTTTGGTTCCTTTTAAGACTTTCAAAAACAAAAAGGTGCATACAAGTTTTCAACTTCACACGAGCAAGTAGTCACTCACTCACTCACTGACCTGAAGTGATGACTGTGCAAAACATTCCTTTATGTCACTGAAATGTCAGGTATACAGCCAGAACCAATGGTTTACATCACCCCTATTTGGACTATATACTGTCAGTAATCCAGAAAAGCCATGGTCAGTTAATGATGAAGTAGTGATGAGAACATATATTATACATATATATATATGTGGCCTCTTGTGACCCCAGCGCCTGCTGATAAGCTACTCACCATGGCAGGCCCGTCCGTGGCTTGGCCTGACTGTATGAAGTCTCAGGTAGAGCCTGCAGAGTGAGGACCAGCCTCGGCTCTGGGCAGACACCCCCGCCATCTCTGCAGTCTACACTTGCACTGATCCTTTCCGGAGGCTGACTTCACTCATCCAGCTGTCTGTGTACCTTCAGCAGCCCGGCACGCTGGAGCGAGCGGAAAGTTTACTCCTGTGTCTTCAGTGCGGCAGACATGTTGCCGTAGAGAGCGCTATGCCACACTGCGCTGCTGGTCTTCTACAAAATGAAGGCATGCCGCCTGAAACGAAGCCCTAGCAGAGAGACACGCAAGACTCATAACCTTTATCTGCCTTATCGCTCTATCTCATGTACTCTGTCTAGTCATTGTTTGTAGACGTATAGAACGCGAGAGATGCTGCACGGAGCATCCACCTATCACATGCTGAGTCTGACTGAGCGACTTCACCCAATGCCCATACTTTTTTTTTTTCCTACAGCTATTGAACACAACTTTATTGGCAACTTTTAACTAATAACAAGTTCATAAAGGTTGCCTGGATGGTTAAATGGGCCAGCGTATCGAATTGAGTACAATCGAGGAGACACTATTTTTGATAGAATTAATTTTGTCTTCTCCCACTGATTAATGTTACAGATTACCCAGCTACTCCTAGACCAAAAAACCTTTGCATATTGGATTATTGTGGATCTGTACAAGCTGACACATCGTTGCATTCTAGCGGTTCTGGAGGTGTGTTTAGCTTTTAGGGACAACAAAGGGGCAATTTGCATATTCAACAGTGATCAGAATCCGATTTATTCTCCAAGCACAATTGAGTTTGGCACAAAAACGGCTCAGAATGGAAAAGAAATTAAAATAACATATAGTGATCCAGAAAAGAAATAAGACAAAAATTATGACAGACAGAAATAGCAGCAGCTTCAACATAATAAGCAACAAGATACAGTGTTCCAATCTTCAGTTTACCGGGAGCATTCATCCACGGGGGGGGCGCTCTGGATAGAGTTCCAGAGGTTGACAGCGGAGGGGAAGAAAGAGTTCCTATGTCTAGCAATCCTGGTTGAGTTGGCCCAAAACCTTAGACCAGATGGGAGCTGACTGAACTGAAGAAGCGGTGGTCTAGATGTAAGGGGCCGTTGGCAATCCACTGTGCCCTGGAGCACAGTCTGGAGTTGTTGAGTGGAGGGGGGGATTTCCCCATGTTTCTCTCCACTGACCTAATGACCCTCTGTAGCTTGTATCTGTAGCTGTTCAAGGAGCCAGCATACCAGACCAAGATGTATGAATAGAAGACAGAGTCTATGGTGGCAGTGTGGAAGCTTGACAGAAGCTCTTGGGCCATACCAAACTTCATCAGTTGGCGGAGGAAGAATAGTCTTTGCTGCGTTGTCCTCTGGGTGGAGGCAGTGTTTGCCTTTCAGCTCAGGTCGTTGGAGATGTATGCTCCTAGGAGGCGAACGCAGGATACCATTTCAACCTCAGTGCCATCAATGTAGATTGGAGGTGGGGTCATGCTTCCTGAAGTCGATGATCATCTCAATGGTTTTGGCCGTGTTGAGGACCAGCCTGTTCTCCCTTCACCAGAGGGATATTCTGTTAACCTGCTGTTGCTAGGCCTGCTCATCATTCTTGGTCACAAGGCCAACGATGGTGGTTTTGTCAGCAAATTTGAGGACCTTGACAGAGTCTGCTGTGGATCTGCAGTTATTAGTGTACAGGGAAAACAGGATCAGTGACACGATGCAGCCTTGTGGGGCACCTGTGTTTGTGACCCTTGGTTGGGAAGAAATCTTACCTAGCTTGACGACTGTAGGACACCTCAGATGCACACTCCAACCTGAATAAACGCAAATACCTTCGGTTTTAAGAAGGCAAATTTCTGCTTCCCACTGATTATGTTAGGGTGTTGCATGGTTGGGTAGGTATGGGTTTTAGTGGCGGGTAATCAAAAACCACCTAGCTTTTTACTGCATCAAGCATGATATCATGCTAACTTGAATTCCTGTTATGACCTGGTTTGTTTTCTAGCTTTGCTAGTAATCTGCATATCCTGATCTCGGCTTGTTTTGGATCATAGTTTGATCGCTGCATGCTCTTTGACCTTGGCTAGTTTGACCTTGTCTCTAGTTACCTGCTTGCTTTGTACCTGCTCTTTCCCAGTGCAATCTCCTGTTCTCTCAATCACTGGTGGGGCAATGCCAGGGGTTGTGACCTGGTGCCTACCTGGCAGCAATGTAGTACCTTGCCCCCTAGGGGTGGTGGCCCATCATTCCTTGCAGGGTGTTTTGGTGAAGACCTGTAGCCGCATAGGTTCCACGCCCTAGGAGAGCCCACGCCTATCACCAGTGCACAGGTCAAGAGGCTACCTAAGAATCCTGACAACAAATACAGTCTGCAAATCATCCACCGTTAAAGAGACTCCGTAACAAAAATTGCATCCTGTTTTTTATCATCCTACAAGTTCCAAAAGCTATTCTAATGTGTTCTGGCTTACTGCAGCACGTTCTACTATCACCATCTCTGTAATAAATCAACTTATCTCTCTCTTGTCAGACTTGTCAGCCTGTGTCTGGAAGGCTGCCAAGTTCTTCAGTGTTGTGGTTCTGTGATGCATCTCCCCCCTCCAGGCCCCTCTCTGCACACTGCCTGTGTATTATTTAGATTAGGACAACTTCTCTCTTCTCTCTTATCTTTTACAAGCTGGATAAATCCTCCTCTGAGCTGGCTGGGCTTTCACATACTGAGGAATTACATACAGGCAGAGCTGCCTGCACTCTGCAGGAAGAAACAGCCTGACACTTCAGTGGAAGATAGCTGCAGGGGGAAAGAAACACACAAATGATCTCTTGAGATTCAAAAGGAAGGGTGTATACAGCCTGCTTGTGTATGAATGTATTTTCTATGTGTGGACATACTGTACATCAACCTACTTCCTGTTTTGGTGGCCATTTTGTTTGTTTATAAACAAACTTTTTAAAACTGTTTTTAACCACTTTTAATGCGGCGAGGAGCGGCGAAATTGTGACAGAGGGTAATAGGAGATGTCCCCTAACGCACTGGTATGTTTACTTTTGTGCGATTTTAACAATACAGATTCTCTTTAAGTCATAATCATGTTTGCTGACACAGTAAATGGAGAACCATACAGACATCAGTGCACCTACCCTGCATTTGGGGGAAAATCAGGACAATGGCCCTATCACACTTGCCAAAACAGTTACGACCGTCATAGTATGAACTAACCCCAAAATAGGTTTGTTGTGTTTCCTGATCCTGAGAGCCAAGTTGGAGAGGTATTGTTGGATGATTTTGATAGATTGGATTCCGGGACTTTAAATGATGGTGGTACAGATTTATTTGATCTTGGCAAGATGCCCTATTTTAAAACCTTTGACACTGTGTTGCCTCCTGCAGTGGACCCAGTCTCTGGTGCCTCTTGCTTGCTCTGGTTCTGTCTTTGGTGCTTTCTTCTTTGGTTCAGTCTCTGGTGTCCCCCTGATTTGGTTCAGTCTCTAGCTTCATGATTCATCTGCAGTGGCCCAGTCTCTAGATTTTTTTTTAATTTTTTTTTTGCAGTGGCTCAGTCTCCAGCTTCATCAGCAGTGGTCATGTTTCCAGCACTACATGTTATAATCCAGTCACCAGAAGCACCAGCAGCAATCTTGTCACCAGCATTGTCTGTCGATGCTAAGTGTAAGACATCTGTTCAGCCTGACTCAGATAATTGTCAATTGCTTGCCCGGCCAGCTTCTGTCAAGTGCAAGACTGGAGCTCTGCAGGAGATGAAGTAGATTGAAGATGCTGAATGGAAGCGGTTGGAAAAAAAAATCATTTTAGGTTCCTTTTACACTTAATCAGTTGCTCTCAGTTATAACTGAAAGGACAAGTGATTTTCAAAGTAATGTCCATGTTTTCCTATGGCTTAGTTCCCACTATACGCTTTTAATGTGTTTCCCCTCCCCCTATCCATATTGTGCAGGCTCGTACTGACCCACCGAACTGCCGATGTTTCCATCGGTGGGCCCCGGCTCCTGGGGGCCCCAGAGCGGGCGCAGCACAGGAAGGGGGGAAATTGGGCACAGAGTGGCGGGGAGGGTGGGAAGCAAGCTCCCCCCCCCCCTCCCTCACCTAGGCCCCCCCCTCCACGCTCCCCCTTCCGCGCTCCCCCTCCCTCCAAAATTGCAGCCAGCGGCTGGTCTTCGTCTCCTGCAATGCACTCTGTTTAATCCTGCTCTCGCAGTACTTCCTGACGGAGATCAGCCAGCGGCACACAGAGCTATGGATCTCATCATGTCATGCAGGTAAGCTATTCCCCGCTCGCTGCCGCTGGCTGCAATTTTGGAGGGAGGGGGAGCGCGGAAGGGGGGGGCCCTAGGTGAGGGAGGGGGGAAGCTCCCCCCCCCCCCGCTGCTCTGTGCCCACTGCCCCCCTACCAAGCTGGGGGGAACTTAGACCTGCCTACCTAACTGGGGACACCTGTGACCTGCCTACCCAAACTGGGAGGGGGCTCCAGGTGAGGGAGGGGGGGGGCTTCCCCCCCCCTCCCTGCCGCTCTGTGCCCACTGCACCCCCTTCCAGCATTGGGGCCCCCACTAACTGGGGACCTGCCTTTGTGAGGATATCTAATTGTATTTTGTGGGGATATCTGCTGCCAATCTAATTGCATTTTGTGAGGATATCTGCCACCAATCTAATTGCATTTTGGGGGGAAATCTGCCACCAATATGAATGTATTTTGTTGGGAAATCTGCCGCCAATTTAATTGCATTTTGTGGGGATATCTGCCGCCAATCTAATTGCATTTTGTGGGGATATCTGCCACCAATCTAATTGCATTTTGTGGGGAAATCTGCCACCAATCTAATTGCATTTTGTGGGGAAATCTGTCACCAATATGAATGTATTTTGTGGGGATATCTGCCGCCAATTTGATTGCATTTTGTGGGGATATCTGCCGCCAATCTAATTTCATTTTGTGGGGATATCTGCCGCCAATCTATTTGCATCTCGGGGAGATATCTGCTGCCAATTTGATTGCATTTTGTGGGGAATCTGCCAGGGCTGTGGAGTCGGAGTCGTGGAGTCGGGCAATTTTGGGTGCCTGGAGTCGGAGTCAGAGTCGGGAAAAAATGCACCGACTCCGACTCCTAATGAATTTATAACTGTAATTAAAATAGAAAATATGATAAAATGTTCTATTTCTCAGATAATAGTCATTAAAAATAATGTATATATACAGTAATAGCTGTGCTCAGTCCACAAAAATGAAATAAACCAATCAAAATTAGTTACTTGTGCTGCTTCAATAAAGCAGTCACCGTATTTTTAAGGTCAGATATACACATCTGATTGTGACTGTATATATGATGTGTACACAGGAATCTCTTATATATACTAAATAACATCTATGCTGTAAGAATAAAGCCTGATGTGTAGCTGTGTCACTAATAGAGATGGTCAACGAGATGGAAATAATTCTGCATTGATGCTGATTTATGCAAATGTATTCACTCCCTTTGCTCATAAAATCAAATAATTTGATATGTTGTTAAAATTTTGTTTGGTGACTACAAATTAAAGGGTAACTGAGACGGATGAAAAGTAAAGTTTTATACATACCTGGGGCTTCCTCCAGCCCCCTTCAGGCTAATCAGTCCCTCGCTGTCCTCCACCACCCGGATCTTCTGCTATGAGTCTTGGTAATTCAGCCAGTCAGCGCTGTCCGGCCGCATGCCGCTCCCACAGCCAGGAACATTCTGCACCTGCGCAATAGTGCTGCACAGGTGTAGTATGCTCCTGGCGGCGGAGTGTGTGCATGCACACTACACCAGACTGGCTGAATTACCAGGACTCATAGCAGAAGATCCAGGTGGTGGAGGACGAGGGACTGATTATCCTGAAGGCGGCTGGAGGAAGCCCCAGGTATGTATAAAACTTTAATTTCATCTGTCTTAGGTTTACTTTGTTACACAGTAGTACTATACTGTACATATGCACTCCCCACAGAGCTGCAGGGAATCCACTGAGAATGCTGTGCACATTGAACACAGAGGTGTTGTCTGTTTACAATCCCCTCATTCTCCTGCAGAGTACCTGCACATCATTCTTACATGTACCCACACTTACATTGCCTAGGGCCTGATAGATGTTCTTTGTTCCGGTTTGTACCTTTTACAAGTACTCTTACCAAGGACTAGTTTGTCTAAAGGGAATAAATACAGTAGTCTACATATCCTTCTCACTTCAGTTGTCTTGTAAAATTCCTAAGCGTTGGCAGTTAAGAGACGAATTTCATGTTACATACTTTTAATCAACAAAATTGTAATATGCAAATTAGAGGAGTCGGAGTCGAGGAGTCGGAGTCGGTGGAATCCTAAACTGAGGAGTCGGAGACGGTGGATTTTTGGACCGACTCCACAGCCCTGGAATCTGCCGCCAATCTGATTGCATTTTGTCGGAAAATCTGCTGCCATTTAACTACTTGATGAATTATCATGAGGCATGTAACTACTTGATTATTTTATCTAAAATGTATCTGGTCGGACCTAATCTCTGTGAATAGCACCGCTACTTATTTTGTGTTTTTTTTTTTGTTTTTTTTAAAGTCTGCCCATGACCCATCATGACCACGCCCATGTTCCAGTGCGTGGTGACACATGTATTTTTGCTGCGGCGCGCACGCGGACATGTCCCTATTGGAGACTGTCCTCAGAAGTGCTTACAATCTATTCCCTACCATAACATCATGCAGAATTTCTAGAGTACATGTGTATGTGAGCCCAAAATGGGGGGGGGGGGGGGCGTGGGCCCCAGGCTGAAACTTCCTTGGTGGGCCCTTAGTGTCCCAGTCCGACTCTGATATTGTGTATATGACCTGTACAATTAGTTGCACTCTTATCTGGAGTTCTGCTCAAGGATATTTCCTTTAATATTGGGATCTGAAAGCTTACCATGATAATTATGTATTGTACTTTTAACACAATTTTAGATTGAGGCCAGTCTCTCGATTGAGCGATGTGGTTCTCCCGCTGTGAGAGAGGCCACCACAGGAGAATCACACTGCACCAAAGGCAAAGCCCCTTTTTACGCTGCAGGCTGCAGCAGACAGGGTAAACTGAGAGGTAGGCAGTCCCTCTCAGTGAGGTACTCCATGCTGGACAGGAAGTACATCACCGGGATCCCTCTTGGTCCGCACATGCACGTCGCCTCACACTGCGCTCATCGTTTACACTTACTGCGTCGCCATAGACTTGCATTACTGCATAACCCACGTGATAGGCATGGATCATGCGGTAACACACTGCTGACTTTACATCAGGATTGCGGGCATTTCAGTACTTCCATCGCATCGCACGAAGTACGAAAGTCTTCATAGACTTTCATTTACTTAGCATCCTCTTGCAATAAAAATGCCTACAGCAAATTTACCGCAACGCCATAGTGTGACAGGGCCCTGAAGCTTTATATTTAGTACTATTATCAGTATAAAATGCAGTGCCTGTAAAATAAAAAACATTAAAAGAGAAAAGTGAAAGCATTGATTTTAACAAGTAATATTTCTTATCTTTTTATTTTTGAAATATTTAAAAATAATCAAACCCAACCAAAATAGAACATTTTGTAAAATGACACGTGACATTGCTATACCCATGAGAGAATAGTGTAAAAGTGCACCACCATGTGGCTCTCCTCACAATTGCAATGGCTAGTTTTACTTTTCTTCAAATATGAAGAGTTACAGATTGCCCAGCAAGCTCGTGGTGAACCAGAACTCCCAGGAGTGTGTAAGGGGCTAAAAGAGACCCAAAAGCCTCCTTACTAAAGTAGTCAGTAGGCCACCCTGGAGCATTAAGGAGTCTTGCCCAATGACTCCTTACTGAAAAGTTACTTTTGCTGCCAGGATTCAAACCCTGTCTCCTATGTCAAAGGTAGGAATGGTCAATAAGATACAGATAGGTCAGAGTTGATACAAGACTATGCAACCTCTATATGAAAATTCACACCTTTTAAAAATGAACTGACCGAATCTCACCTTGGCTGTATTTGATTGGTCCATTTTCAAACTACGTAAACTTTCAAAATCTTGCATTAACGCCAAACTGTTTGCATCTCATTGACCCCCTCTAGTCTAAGGTAGTATCTTTAAAATGTACACTAACCAGCTCTACATATTTATATAACGCTGACATCTTTTGCAGATTCCCTAGTCATGTCACTAACTGTCCTTTAGATGAGCTCACAATCTAACTCCTACCAGAATTCTCATCTAGTCTCCATGTAATAGAGTGTACTATCCACTACGATGCTATGTGTAAATATTGATTTATGAATAAAATGTGAACTGTTAAATTACTACTAGCGATCAAATATTTTATTGGCAAAGAAACAGCCACATACTGATAGTCTCCATCCAAAATATGACCACCACAAACCAGATGGAGGAGAGGAGGAAGAATTCACACACCATCCTGCCTCCTTCACAGCCCGACACTGGGTGCCGTCACAGGCCCAGGCTGTGGGGTTCCCTGCTGGAACTCAGGGGGGCTCTAATATTTGATTGTACTGCACTCTAATCAATAATTTCTTATTTACCTTCTTGGCGTTTAATTTCTGCATGATTTTTGTACCAAAAGCGGTACAATTTTTTTTAAGTGTGTATATTGTACGTTTTTTTTGCGGACCACTTGCAAGAATCTGGTGTTGCAAGCTGCCCCCATGCATGCGCATACTGTAAAAAAAGCTTGTTAAACATTATATATATATATATATATATATATATATATATATATATATATATACACATATAGATATACAGTGGGTTGCAAAAGTATTCGGCCCCCTTGAAGTTTTCCACATTTTGTCACATTACTGCCACAAACATGCATCAATTCTATTGGAATTCCACGTGAAAGACCAAAACAAAGTGGTGAACATGTGAGAAGTGGAACGAAAATCATACATCATTCCAAACATTTTTTACAAGTAAATAACTGCAAAGTGGGGTGTGCATAATTATTCAGCCCCCTGAGTCAATACTTTGTAGAACCACCTTTTGCTGCAATTACAGCTGCCTTTTAGGGTATGTCTCTACCAGCTTTGTACATCTAGAGACTGAAATCCTTGCCCATTCTTCTTTGCAAAACAGCTCTAGCACAGTTAGATTAGATGGACAGCGTTTGTGAACAGCAGTTTTCAGTTCTTGCCACAGATTCTCGATTGGATTTAGATCTGGACTTTGACTGGGCCATTCTAACACATAGATATGTTTTGTTTTAAACCATTCCATTGTTGCCCTGGCTTTATGTTTAGGGTCATTTTCCTGCTGGAAGGTGAACCTCCGCTTCAGTCTCAAGTCTTTTGCAGTCTCCAAGAGGTTTTCTTCCAAGTTTGCCCTGTATTTGGCTCCATCCATCTTCCCATCAACTTTGACCAGCTTCCCTGTCCCTGCTGAAGAGATGCACCCCCCGAGCATGATGCTGCCACCACCATATTTGACGGTGAGGATGGTGTGTTCAGAGTGATGTGCAGTGTTAGTTTTCTGCCACACATAGCGTTTTGCATTTTGGCTAAAAAGTTCCATTTTGGTCTCATCTGACCAGAGCACCTTCTTCCACATGGTTGCTGTGTCCCCCACATGGCTTGTGGCAAACTGCAAACGGGACTTCTAATGCTTTCTGTTAACAATGCCTTTTTTCTTGCCACTCTTTCATAAAGGTCAACTTTGTACAGTGCATGACTAATAGTTGTCCTATGGACAGAGTCTCCCACCTGAGCGGTAGATCTCTGCAGCTCGTCCAGAGTCACCATGGGCCTCTTGACTGCATTTCTGATCAGATTCTCCTTGTTCGGCCTGTGAGTTTAGGTGGATAGCCTTGTCTTGGTAGGTTTTCAGTTGTGCCATACTCCTTCCATTTCTGAATGATCACTTGAACAGTGCTCCTTGGGATGTTCAAGGCTTTGGAAATCTTTTTGTAGCCTAAGCCTGCTTTAAATTTCTCAATAACTTGATCCCTGACCTGTCTGGTGTGTTCTTTGGACTTCACTGTGTTGTTGCTCCCAATATTCTCCTAGACAACCTCTGAGGCCCTCACAGAGGAGCTGTATTTGTACTGACATTAGATTACACACAGGTGCACTCTATTTAGTCATTAGCACTCATCAGGCAATGTCTATGGGCAACTGACTGCACTCAGATCAAAGGGGGCCGAATAATTATGCACATACCATTTTGAAGTTATTGATTTGTAAAAAATGTTTGGAATCATGTATGATTTTCGTTCCACTTCTCATGTGTACACCACTTTGTTTTGGTCTTTCATGTGGAATTCCAATAAAATTGATTCATGTTTGTGGCAGTAATATGTGGAAAACTTCAAGGGGGCCAAATACTTTTGCAACCCACTGTATGTATTATGTATATATATATATATATATATACAGTATATATATATATATATATATATATATATATATATATATATATATATATATATATATATATATACATATATATAATATATGAATGAACACTTACAGAACCCAGTTTCCACAAAAACTGTTCGGCGGGAGTTGCACAAATCTGGATTCCACGGAAGAGCTGCAATTAGAAAACCTCTGCTCTCAAAGACAAATGTTTCAAAGCATTTAGAGTGGTGTAGAAACAGGGGTCTAGTCCTGGGAAAAGAAGTGAGTGGACTCACTTGGAGAACTCCTGCTGCGGCGCGGCCACAATGGGCGTGGTCAAGCACACCGCGGGCGTGGTCATGGTTGGGGCCAAATATACATGACCTTAGCAGTGATGTAAAAGGTCTGCCAAGGAAGTTTGAGCTCTGCCGTAGTGTATCCCCCAAAAATAGATGTAATCTGACAGCATTTCACCAAAAAGACACATAATCTGGTAGAAATACAGATAATATGGAAGTGGTTCCCCCAAAATAGACAATGTGGCAGCAGCAGTTCCCCCAACATACACATAATTTGGAAGCAGTTCCCCAAAATACATAACAGCGGTTCCACAAAAATGCAGATAATCTGACAGCAGTTCCCCCGAAATAGGTACCCCCAGGTAGCCAGGTCTATAGGTGTCCCTAGTATAAGTAGCCATGAGTATAGTAGTCCCCAGTATATGTAGCCAGAGGTATAGTTGCCTAGTATATGTAGCCAGGGGTATATGTGCCCAGTATATGTAGGCAGGGGTATATGTGCCCAGTATATGTAGCCAGGGGTATATATGCCCAGTATATGTAGCCAGGGGTATATGTGCCCAGTATATGTAGCCAGGGGTATATGTGCCCAGTACATGTAGGCAGGGGTATATATGCCCAGTATATGTAGGCAGGGGTATATGTCCCCAGCATATGTAGCCAGGTGGTATATGTCCCCAGTATATGTAGGCAGGGGTATATGTGCCCAGGTAGCCAGGGGTATTTGTGCCCAGTATATGTAGCCAGGGGTATATATGCCCAGTATATGTAGCCAGGGGTATATGTGCCCAGTATATGTAGCCAGGGGTATATATGCCCAGTATATGTAGCCAGGGGTATATGTGCCCAGTATATGTAGCCAGGGGTATATATGCCCAGTATATGTAGGCAGGGGTATATATGCCCAGCATATGTAGGCAGGGGTATATATGCCCAGTATATGTAGCCAGGGGTATATATGCCCAGTATATGTAGGCAGGGGTATATGTGCCCAGTATATGTAGCCAGGGGTATATGTACCCAGTATATGTAGGCAGGGGTATATATGCCCAGTATATATAGCCAGGGGTATATATGCCCAGTATATGTAGGCAGGGGTATATATGCCCAGTATATGTAGCCAGGGGTATATATGCCCAGTATATGTAGCCAGAGATATGTCCCCAGTATATGTATGCAGGGGTATATGTCCCCAGTATATGTAGTCAGGGGTATATGTGCCCAGTATATGTAACCAGGGGTATATGTGCCCAGTATATGTAGCCAGGGGTATATATGCCCAGTATATGTAGCCAGGGGTATATATGCCCGGTATATGTAGGCAGGGGTATATGTGCCCTGTATATGTAGGCAGGGGTATATATGCCCAGTATATGTAGGCAGGGGTATATATGCCCAGTATATGTAGGCAGGGGTATATATGCCCAGTATATGTAGCCAGGGGTATATATGCCCAGTATATGTAGCCATAGATATGTCCCCAGTATATGTAGGCAGGGGTATATATGCCCAGTATATGTAGGCAGGGGTATATGTGCCCAGTATATGTAGCCAGGGGTATATGTGCCCAGTATATGTAGCCAGGGGTATATATGCCCAGTATATGTAGCCAGGGGTATATGTGCCCAGTATATATAGGCAGGGGTATATATGCCCAGTATATGTAGCCAGGGGTATATATGCCCAGTATACTGTATGTAGCCAGAGATATGTCCCCAGTATATGTAGGCAGGGGTATATGTGCCCAGGTAGCCAGGTGTGCCCCCACCCGGAGGGAGCAGAGCAGAGAAGGAGAGCTATGGGGACAGCTGGGATGGGCGGACATCTCCCCCCCCCCCCCCATCCCTCACCTTCGTGCTACCCTTCCTGCCTCTCCCCTCCGGCGTTGTGAAGTGTCGGGCCCGGCGGCGAAAGTGGGCAGAGACTTACCTCGTTCGAGCCGCAAGGGACGCTCCGCTCTGTGTGCGGCTAGTCTGGTCTTCTAGCCGCACACAGAGCGGAGCGTCCCTTGCGGCTGGAAGAAGGTGGAAAGTCTCCACCCACTTTCCCCGCCACCCCCGACACTTCACAACGCCGGAGGGGAGAGGCAGGAAGGGGAGCACGGAGGTGAGGGATGGGGGGGGAGTCGTCCGCCCATCCCCGCTGTCCCCATAGCTCGCCTTCTCTGCTCTGCTCCCCTCCACACAAGCCAGGGTGAACGGCGTTCACCGTGAAGAAAAAGTGGGTGGATGCCGTTCACCCGCGTCCACGCAGGACTCGACCCCTGTGTAGAAACCACCAGAATTGGTCCCTCGAGCAGTGGAAAAATTTGATTTTCTCTGACAAATCATCCTTTACCTTATTTTCAACCTCCGGCCAAGTGTACGGTTGGAGACAGCCAAAAGAAGCATTTCATCCAGACTGCCTTCTCCCAACCGTAAAACATGGGGGGGGGGGTTATGTGATGATCTGGGGTGCCGGGCCAATGATTTTCCTTCATGGAAGAATTTACCGCCGAGACTATTTAGGAATTTTGGGCGACCAAGTTCATCCTATGGTTCAAGAACTGTTTCCGGAGGGGAATGCCATCTTTCAAGATGATAATGCCCCAATCCATACAGCTAAAATTGTTAAAGAATGGCACGAGGAATATTCTAATGAAGTTGAGCATCTCATCTGCCCACCACAATCCCTAGACCTCAACATTATTGAGCATTTATGGTCATTATTGGAGACTCAAGTAAGAAGTAGATTTCCGCCACCATTGTCTCTAAAAGAAATGGAGGGTGTTTTAAAGGGACTCCGAGCAGTGCAGTAACTATGGAAAGATGCATACCATTTTGAAGCTCTCTTTCCAATATATAAACCGCCACCATACGCATTTTAGTTTTTGCTATTTTCGCAATCGAAATCGCGGCCGCCTTATTCAGCATTGTATTACACAGGACGACACTTTCCCCAGTGTCGGCAGCGCCATTGAGCACAATGCAATGAAATACAAGGAACCCAGGGGGATATAATTACAAACATCATGCTGGTAGGTGTGAGGATATAATTAATTAGTTGTGGGTATGCTTAAAGGCACTGCTCGGAGTCCCTTTAACTGAAGAATGGGCTAAAATTCCTTTGGAAACAATTCACAATTTGTATGAATCAATACCTCAGAGAATTGAGGCTGTAATTGCTGCAAAAGGCGGACCTAAACCATATTAAAATATATTTTGTCAAACCTCTGTATGTATGTATGCGTATATGTGTATATAAATATATATATATATATATATATATATATATATATATATATATATATATATATATTTTTATTTTTATTTTTTTATTTTTTTTTTACTTTATTTGCTGCTATGGGCAGTAAATGCTGCTGTACATTAAGAATTCTTTATATTGGATCCAATACAGACGTTTGTATTGAATCCACTACAAACAAATTTCATTGGCTGCCTGATGTGATGACTCTGCATGTTCCCAACACAAGGGGCAATGGGGCACACACAGCATCATCAGAGGGACATACCGGGGGACGCGATCACCGAGGGACAGGAAGCGACAAAGGAGGAAAAAGAGGAGATTGCCGAAGAGAAGCCGGGAGTGCGCTTGTAGGGAAGCCACGTGGTGCCGGCGAGGGATCCCGCACACTAGCGATGCCGCAGGTGAGTGATTGTAATTACTGGATGCGTCCTTACCGTTTCTAGCTATTTTTTTTCTAGCTATTTTTATTTAACTCCTTCCCGACCGCCTATGCCGATAGGCGTCGGGACGGTTTTAAAGAGAGCCAGAGACGAAGCACCCTCATGTATTTTATTACATTTATCAGTGGGAACATGACAGTAAACACCTACACTGCTTTTAGTTTCATTCTTATCTGCTTAATTAGTCTATTAGCAGCTGTGATAAGAATCCCCGACTGGCTCAGTCTAGGTTTGACCTGGAATCATTATAGCTGAGTCACTCTTCTGTGGAGTCTTTTCAAGCCCAAGCCTGCTACCTCCTGGCTCAAATTTCCTGCTTTGCATACTGAGAGCTGTGATGACATGGAAGGGCCAGCTGCTGCTGAGAGAGAATCTCTGAAACAGACAAGTGTGGCTGCAAGACTGCAATATGATCTCTGTGCTCTCAGCATAGATACTAATGACTGCAGTTTCATTCCTATGAGAGACACTTTCTACAGGCAGCTGCACATCATACCAAAATGAAAGCACATAGCCTAGATAGCAGCCTAGTCTCATATAGCGTAGACAGCACATCCAGAACAACTCATAACCCGGAAGCAGAAGGAATATGAGCCGGCGGCCATATTTGATTTTTCCTGGAGCAATAATGGATAAAAAACACTAATAAAGGCACACCAGAGCGGCACAATTAAAAGGTAGAGCATTTATTCTTTACAAGCTATCGACTGATATGTTTATTTTGTGTGAAACATTTATCTCTGGTTCCCTTTAAGTAAGTCAAGTCGCACTCTCTGGCTGTCCACCCAAACTAAGGGGGTGAGGCGTGCAGAAAACTTCCCCGGATACCACAGGGACTTCAATGTAGATCAGCAAATGGAGATCCGCACCACCTATCTGGATACAGTGGTTTGCAAAAAATATTCAGCCCCCTTGAAGTTTTCCACATTTTGTCATATTACTGCCACAAACATGAATCAATTTTATTGGAATTCCACGTAAAAGACCAATACAAAGTGGTGTACATGTGAGAAGTGGAACGAAAATCATACATGATTCCAAACATTTTTTACAAATAACTGCAAAGTGGGGAGTGCGTAATTATTCAGCCCCCTTAGGTCTGAGTGCAGTCAGTTGCCCATAGACCTTGCCTGATGAGTGCTAATGACTAAATAGAGTGCACCTGTGTGTAATCTAATGCCAGTACAAATACAGCTGCTCTGTGACGGCCTCAGAGGTTGTCTAAGAGAATATTGGGAGCAACAACACCATGAAGTCCAAAGAACACACCAGATTGGTCAGGGATCAAGTTATTGAGAAATTTAAAGCAGGCTTAGGCTACAAAAAGATTTCCAAAGCCTTGAACATCCCTCGGAGCACTGTTCAAGCGATCATTCAGAAATGGAAGGAGTATGGCACAACTGAAAACCTACCAAGACAAGGCCGAACAAGGAGAGCGCTGATCAGAAATGCAGTCAAGAGGCCCATGGTGACTCTGGACGAGCTGCAGAAATCTACAGCTCAGGTGGGGGAATCTGTCCATAGGACAACTATTAGCCGTGCACTGCACAAAGTTGGCCTTTATGGAAGAGTGGCAAGAAGAAAGCCATTGTTAACGGAAAAGCATAAGAAGTCCCAAAATGGAACTTTTTGCCCAAAATGCAAAACGCTATTTGTGGCAGAAGACTAACACTGCACATCACTCTGAACACACCATCCCCACTGTCAAATATGGTGGTGGCGGCATCATGCTCTGGGGGTGCTTCTCTTCAGCAGGGACAGGGAAGCTCGTCAGAGTTGATGGGAAGACGAATGGAGCCAAATACAGGGCAATCTTGGAAGAAAACCTCTTGGAGTCTGCAAAAGACTTGAGACTGGTGCGGAGGTTCACCTTCCAGCAGGACAACGGCCCTAAACATAAAGCCAGGGCAACAATGGAATGGTTTAAAACAAAATATATCCATGTGTTAGAATGGCCCAGTCAAAGTCCAGATCTAAATCCAATCGAGAATCTTTGGCAAAATCTGAAAACTGCTGTTCACAAACGCTGGCCATCTAATCTGACTGAGCTGGAGCTGTTTTGCAAAGAAGAATGGGCAAGGATTTCAGTCTCTAGATGTGCAAAGCTGGTAGAGACATACCCTAAAAGACTGGCAGCTGTAATTGCAGCAAAAGGTGGTTCTGCAAAGAATTGACTCAGGGGGGCTGAATAATTATGCACACCCCACTTTGCAGTTTTTTTTTAATGTTTGGAATCATGCATTATTTTCGTTCCACTTCTCACATGTACACCACTTTGTATTGGTCTTTCGTGGATTTCCAATAAAATTGATTCATGTTTGTGGCAGTAACATGACAAAATGTGGAAAACTTCTTCAAGGGGGCTCGAATACTTTTGCAAACCACTGTAAATCTTATGTTATTGATTACAAAAAGACATACACGTTAAAAAGAACCATAGGGCAAGACAGTCCACTGTTTCGGACTCCTGCCCATCTTCATATTGCCTGGTGAACCAGGTAACATGAAGATGGGCAACAGTGGACTGTCTTGCCCTATGGTTCTTTTTAACGTGTATGTCTTTTTGTAATCAATAAAATAAGATTTATCCAGAGAGGTGGTGCCGATCTCCATAGGCGTTGGGAAGGAGGCAGTCCTGGGGCGGGGTTTTGGAGGTGATCGCGCACGGATCCGCTCCGTCATCAGTCTACCAGCGGCGATCTCCACTAGAAGACTGTTAGACGTCTATTAACATTGTACAGTGCTGCGATCTACGGCAGCGATGTACTGGGGACAGCCGTGTCACTCAGCTATCCCCTGGAGAGGCTCACAGAGCGATCGGATCTTATAGGCTGATACCTATGACAGCCGATCATCGCTGTCATTGACTGGCGGGGGGAGGGAGGGGGATAGTTAAAAAAAAAATAGTAAAATTTTATTTTAAAAAAAAAGACAAATTAATTTAAAAAAAAAGCCTACAGCAGCTATCAGAGCCCACCAACAGAAAGCTCTGTTAGTGGGCAGAAAAGGGAATGAGATTCATTTGTGAGCTTTATTGTATGGCTCTGCTGCGAGCCATTAAATCTGCAGAGCACCAATTAGTAAAAAAATAGCCTGGTCACTGGGGGGGGGGGGGGGGGGGGGGGGGGTGTAAGCTTGTTGTCTTCAAGTGGTTTAAAGTGAACCTCCAGACTAAAAATCTACTCAGCAGAACTGAAAAGGCTTGGTGTTTCTTTAACAGTTTCACAGCATTAGAACTTTGTTATTCTTACCAAAGCATCATTTTTAGCTGTATTTTTAGCTAAGCTCCACCCAAGAAAACTGCCCAGGCTTTTTTTCCCCTGATGCTGTGCAAAGCATGATGGGATTTCCTATGTTATTCACGTTGCCTAGCAACTGGGAGGGGTGATCAGCACACAGGACAGTTGGAACTGTGTCTCATGCTCCGTCACCTCCTTTCAACCAAAAAGATGGCTGCCCTCATGAAATCAAACATTTGCCTGCTCTTTTAAAACAGGGTGGGTAAGAGATTATATTACCTATTTATTTTAATTAACATAACTAATGTAACTTAATGACAGTATGTTTGTTTAGGCTGAAGTTCCTCTTTAAGGACGAGTCATGCTCATCCTTAACGCTAGGGCAGATAATGTGTGTAAAGTTCTGCATTATCCTTGCAACATGCCAGCACAATGTTGTATTAATGTAAAATGATGTTCCACTTGCATAGTAATTTTGAGTCATTTTCATGTCTGCATAGTGATTTTATCATCCTACTATTTTCCATATAAACAATTACTAAATCATAATGGGAAAAAAATAATATGGCTAAAAGGACAACTGTAGTGAGAGGTATATGGAGGCTGCCATATTTATTTCCTTTTAAGCAATACCAGTTTCCTGACAGCCCAGATGGTCTATTTGGCTGCAGTAGTGTCTGGATCACACTAGAAACAAGTATGCAGCTAATCTTGTCAGATCTGACAATATTGTCAGAAACACCCGACCTTCTGCATGCTTGTTCAGGGTCTATGGCTAAAATCATTAGAGGCAGAGGATCAGCAGGATAGCCAGGCAACAGGTATTGATTAAATGGAAATAAATATGGCAGCCTCCATATTCCTCTTCCTTCAGTTGTTCTTTATAGCCAGAGGAATAAGGTTATGAAGTTGGCTTGGTACACTATGCCTAAACCAGGTATTACAACATAACACTGCTTTGTGTATAAACTCCATTTAACTACAGGACATTTCCAGTGCAAGTTCACCTTTGTGTAAGAAGGGCAGTGATATAACAACCTGCAAATAGCATTCACTACAAGTACGGTGGGATGCGAAAGTTTGAGCAACCTTGTTAATCGTCATGATTTTCCTGTATAAATCGTTTGGTTGTTACAATTAAAAATGTCAAATATATCATCTAGGAGAGACACACAGTGATATTTGAGAAGTGAAATTAAGTTTATTGGATTTACAGTAAGGCCCGGTTCACACTTGCGGTGGCCCTCCGGGAATCGCCGTGCCGGAGCCGCACCGCCTGCAGAACGGACGGAACGGACGCACGGCATAGCAATTAAAGCCTATGCGTCCGTTCACATGGGTCCGTTCTGCAGAACCGGAGCCGGACCGGATCCGGGCCGGATCCGGACTCCGGCCTCCGTTCCAACATGCGCTATTTTTTCATCCGGCCCCTCCGGCAGCCGTATCCGGGGCGGAGCCGGACTGCACCATCCGGCCAATACAAACAAATGGGAACCGGAGGCCGCACAACACACTGGCTGAGAAATCCGGATCTTCTACCCCACTTCCTATGCGGATTTTTGCGGCGATATTGGCTGGGGACACATGGGCAAGCATTTTGGAGTGGAGCAGCACGAGCTGGAGGTGTTGGCAGGATGTTGGCAGCATGTCGGAGGTGGAGGTGAGTGCTAAACAGCAGAGGGCCTGATTCCACAGGTCCCCCTTCTGCTGACCTCCCAGACCCCAACATTTTTTTTTTTTTTACGTATATTTTGCCAAACGGATCCGGATCGCATCCTGATTACCACCTGATGCAACCTGACCGGATCCGGATCGGATCCGGATCAGAACCGTACGGTTCCGATCCGGATCCGGTCCGGATCCGGTCAGGTCATCCGGTCCGTTTGGCAAACAACCGCTAATGTGAACCGGGCCTAAGTGTGCAATAATGTCTTAGAGATTTTAGCTGTCTGTTTCCACATTTAGGAACATATTGAAGAAATGGAAGACCACAGGCTCAGTTCAAGTTAAGGCTCGAAATGGCAGACTAAGAAAACTCTCAGATAAACAGAAGCGACAAATGGTGAGAACAGTCAGAGTCAACCCACAGACCAGCACCAAAGACCTACAACATCATCTTGCTGCAGATGGAGTCACTGTGCATCGTTCAACCATTTGGTGCACTTTACACAAGGAGATGCTGTATGCGAAAGTGATGCAAAGGAAGCCTTTTCTAAGCCCACAGCACAAACAGAGCCGCTTGAGGTATGCTAAAGCACATTTGGACAAGCCAGCTTCATTTTGTAATAAAGTGCTGAGGACTGATGAAACTAGAATTGAGTTATTTGGGCATAACAAGGGGTGTTATGCATGGAGGAAACATAAGACAGCATTCCAAGAAAAACACCTGCTACCTACAGTAAAATATGGTGGTGGTTCTATCATGCTGTGTGGCCAGTGCAGGAACTGGGAATATTGTCAAAGTTAAGGGACAAATGGATTCCACTCAGAACCAGCTGTGTCTGGAGACCAATGTACAGGAATCAGTGACAAAGCTGAAGCTGCGCCAGAGATCTTTCAACAAGACAATGAACTTAAACACTGCTCAAAATCCACTAAGGCATTCATGCAGAAGAACAAGTACAATGTTTTGGAATGGCCATCTCAGTCCCCAGACCTGAATATATTTGAAAATCTGTGGTGTGAGTGAGAGAGCTGTCCATGCTCAGAAAAAAATGGCCTTGAAAACTCCATTGGTTCTACTTGTGGTTAACTGTGTGTGTGCCCAAGAAGCTATAGGTCTATGTATATGATATATAATTTTAACTGTGAAAAGCAAGAGAATAGAATTTGGGGTATGTGATTGTAGAGGCCTATGTCATGTGCATTTTTTTTTTCACCGAAGTGAAAAAAACTGTAAAAAAATAGCATTTTCAAAGTTATGGTGCAATATCAGCAAAACCAAATTTGTCCAAATGTTATTCAGTAGGTATATCTAAGTAGGCCTGGGTCTCTAGTTTTCAGAATGGTGAAATTTGTGGTCTGTATTGAATGTTCTGAGACTCCAGGGGCTTTGCTCTGAAAGAATGACTGTATTACTTTTGGTGCAAAAATGGCCTTGAAAAATCCAATGGTGCTACTTGTAGTTAACAGTGTGCTGTGTGCACAAAAAGCTATCTGATTATATATATAGGGTATCATTTTAACCGTGTGAAAGTAGAGTATATAATTTTGTATATATTATGGCTGAGGCATATGTCATACGAACTCTTTTTAGTCACAAACTGAATCAAAATTAGTAAAGTTGTTATTTTTCTATACTGTGTACCAAAATAAAATACTTGTAAAAAAAGCAAACAAAAGTGACAGAATTGAAAAGAGAATTCAAAAAAGTTACCTCAGGGACTCTGCTTTATAAATATGTATGCCATGAGGGTGTATTACTGTTAATTTTGCAAATAAGAGCTTGTAATAACTGATAGAGTACAATGAGAAAACAACATTGTACTAAATTGTACTAGGAACATAATTTACTACAGTACTACATTGTACTAGGAACATAATTTAAATGTTGGGATAACCAGGACAAATTAGCAAATAAAATGTGTGGATTTTATCTATGGTAACATTGTTTATTTTAAAACTATAGCGGATGGAAATTGAGAAATAGTGTATTTTTTCTTTTTTTTTTCTCTCTTTTTCCCTTTAAAATGCATACAAAATAAAGTAATTACTGAAAACGAATACCTCCACCAAAAAGCCTAATTGGTGGCGAAAAAAATCTAGATCATTTAGTTGTGATTAGTAGTGATAAAATTATGGGGGGAATGAATGGGAGTAGTGCTGACAGGTGACAAATGCTCTGGTTTTTAAGGGGAAAAACCTGTGATAGGGAAGTGGTTAAATTTTACACATTTTCGGCATAGTGCTGCTTTAACTGACATTTTTTCTATCGTAACAAACAACGATTTATACAGGAAAATCATGACGATTAACAAGGTTGCCCAAACTTTTCCATCCCACTGTAAATGGTAAATATCTGGTTCTCTAACTTGGTTGGCTGTGTTTGACAACACAGGTCAAATGATAGATTGGAATGCAGTGAGAAACCATGTAATGTGCTGCTGGCACAGGTGCAAACCACAGGCCAGATCTCAGTTCAGTACTAAATCTCATTGAATCACTATCACAACGGCTCATACACAGTTGGGAGAAGCACGACCAAAGTGATCTCTTGTAAGCACGTAATCACTTCAGGTGTGAGGTTCAGCATAAGCACTGTATACTCAGAATCAACTTTATTTACCAAGTACGCCAGTTGATGTACCCGGAATTATTTGTGGTTCACATAGCAAGGGCAGTAGAACACATGACAAACATAGCAAATTCAGACCGATACAAGCATGGGAACATACAATTAGAAATTAGGGACTAGGCACCTCGTCTAGAAAAGTCAGGAATGGGTGGCTAGGGAATGGTGCTGTCCAAGGGGTTATGAAGCTGCAGGGGCAGACCTGGGGGGAGGGGGAGCTAAAGTTCTGCAGGCTTACCGCCTGGGGAAGAAGGTGCTCCTGCAGAGGTTTTGGAGGGGATGGTTCTGTAACGGTGACCCAATGGGAGGAGCTCAAAGAAGGGTGGGAGGGGTCCTGTGAGATCCTGGTGGCCCTTGTCCTCAATTTAGTAGTATGGAGGATGTTTAGTGTTGAGGGGGGGGTGCACCAATGATCTTTTCCACTGCGTTTCCACTCTTTGCAGTTTGTACTTTGTAAAGCTCATCTTCAGGCCGTGTCTTCTGGTCAGTGGGGTGGCGAGGAAGACTGTAAAGAGGAGCCAAGCTGCACTGTCAATTGAGATACAATGATGGGAGATGGCAAAATATGGTCTCCAGGCAACTGCTGCATTGGAGCAGTGGTGATCCCTTCCATTCCACCTGCAGCCTCCTCTTCCATGTGCAGCCTCCTATTTCATGTGCAGCCTTCACATGCAGCCTCCTTTGCCACGTGCAGCCTTCATGTGTAGCCTCCTCTTCCACATTCAGCCTCCTATTTCTCATGCAGCCTCCTATTTCACGTGCAACCTTCACATGCAGCCTCCTCTTCCACGTGCAGCTTCCTCTTTCACATGCAGCCTCCTCTTTTACGTGCAGCAGGCCTTCTATTTTTTATGAACTACCTGCCTCCCCCCTCCATTAGTAGCATTTTATACAGGCTGGGAGCACAGGTTTTCTGCACTGTGCTTTTTTTAATCTTGGAGGAGGGGGGTGCTTGTGTTTTTTTCAATATTCTCCCATTATCAATAGAGTTAAATACAGTATCATTTAAAAAACAATGCATCAAAAACATGTAAAAACAGTCCTTTGCGTCTCCATTGAGATGCATTATGTGTGTTTTCCATGCGTTTTTGAAAATTAGGGCCCTTTTACACTTATGTGCGGTGTTGTCCGTTGTGATGCACCGCACATAGGGTGTGATACGCAAGGTAACATGGCTTTCATGTTACTGTTCACATTAGATGAAGCATTCCCACGTGCTACAATGTAACTCCTCGAGGGAACATTTAATTGCACAACGCAAGTGATTTTCCATTGAGTTCCCAACCATAATTGTACTAGCGCCGCTGATTCGCGCCGTAACGCAACTTACTGCCATTGTGGCATACATCTAACATATGCACAAAATCGGGTTAGCTGGTAGTAAAGGGCCCTAATGCAGCAAGTTGTGGATTTATAAAAGTCCACATTGTAAAACGCACATCCTTACAAGTTTGTCTCAGGCAGCAAAAAGTCTAGAACCAGCCCTGAGTAGAGCTGATCAATGAGATGCTGATAATTATGGCTTGCATGCAAATTATACAGCTTGGAATTAAACCAATCAATTGCACTTCATGATGATTTTGAAAGGCCCAGTTCTAGCTGCAGAGCCGGGACAAGGTCCTCCAGCACCCAAGGCTGAGACACCAAAGTGCGCCCCTCCATCCCTGCCACCCCAGCCATCACACACTGATTGCTATTAGACTAAGAGGCGCCACAGGGCCCACAACCTCTCCAACACCTTAATATCTATTTATTTGGCTTGCAGTCACTGCTATGTATCCCCTTTTCTTATTTATTTCTGCTTCATCCACAATTAGGAATGACAGCTGAATGAATTGTGCGCCCCCTCCTACACTGCGCCCTGAGGCTGGAGCCTCTCCAGCCTATGCCTCGGCCCGGCCCTGTCTAGCTGCATACAATATGCATTCAATTTGCATCCAAGGCATAATCATTAGAATTACATAAACCATTTCTTACATGCAGAAGCCCTCGTCTTCTAAGCTCAGCCTTCTCCCTTGGGCAGCCCTAGGCCATGACCTATACACTCTTTGAAGAAATTAGTCTGTGTCTATCAGGGATGCTCGGATGTGCCTCATCCACGAATTCGGCAATCCGCGTGGTTGCAAAAAAAAAATCCGCATTCGGCCCCGCCGCATGCGGATTTTCGTCCGCGTCCACGCAACCACGCGGATTTTCTGCCGTGAATGGCGTAATCACGCGTGGATTCCCGCCCGGAGGCGGATTTTCTTTTAACGTTAATAACAAAGCCCCCATACATGCTACAATCCCCCAAATTGCATGGATTATCGAGGTGATAAGGGGCAACATAACTTCAACATAAAACATTCCCAAAATTTTTTTTCTTTTTTTAATGGCTTTTAAAGACAAATCACCACTGTAAATGGGGCTATTAATTGGTAATACGTGGTTTTAAAAAGGGATATACGCGTTAAGAAATCAAAGAGGTGAAGGCGAGTTCCAATGGCACTTGGCGGCGAAGGTACCGCTGGAGGAGGATGAGTGGCTGACGCCAAAAAGGCCCCAGAGAGGTTTTTGTAATTTTTTTTTTTTGCAGCAATTAGCAATGACATCGCAGCAGAGTTGTCAGTGGACACGGGCAGTGTGAACGCAGAGTGCAGTGGTGGTAGCGACTGAGTCAGGAGAAGGACTATGCGGGCAGTCAGTTCAGCAGCACAGAAGGACCACGGCAACATACTGGTAGTAGTAGTAGCAGCACAGCGTCATAGTGCTGGCCAAAAAATTAAATGCACCCGGTGACCCGGGCAGTGTGAACGCAGACAGAGTACATTGGTGGAAGCGAGTAAGTCAGGAGGAGGAGGACAATGCGGGCGGTCAATTCAGCAGCACAGAAGGACCATGGCAACATACTGGTGGTAGTAGTAGCAGCACAGCGTCATAGTGCTGGCCAAAAAATTAAATGCACCCGGTGACCCGGGCAGTGATAACGCAGACAGAGTGCATTGGTGGTACCGTGGTAGCGACTGAGTCAGGAGGAGGAGGAGGACAAAGCGGGCGTTCAGTTCAGCAGCAGCAGCACAGAAGGACCATGGCAACATACTGGTGGTAGTAGTAGCAGCACAGCGTCATAGTGCTGGCCAAAAAATTAAATGCACCCAGTGACCCGGTCAGTGTGAACGCAGAGTGCAGCAGCGGGAAGCGACTGAGTCAGGAGGAGGAGGACAATGCGGGCGGTCAGTTCAGCAGCAGCAGCACAGAAGGACCATGCCAACATACTGGCGGTAGTAGTAGTAGCACAGTGTCATAGTGCTGGCCAAAAAATTAAATGCACCCGGTGACCCGGGCAGTGATAACGCAGACAGAGTGCATTGGTGGTACCGTGGTAGCGACTGAGTCAGGAGGAGGAGGAGGACAAAGCGGGCGTTCAGTTCAGCAGCAGCAGCAGCACAGAAGGACCATGGCAACATACTGGTGGTAGTAGTAGCAGCACAGCGTCATAGTGCTGGCCAAAAAATTAAATGCACCCAGTGACCCGGGCAGTGTGAACGCAGAGTGCAGCAGCGGGAAGCGACTGAGTCAGGAGGAGGAGGACAATGCGGGCGGTCAGTTCAGCAGCAGCAGCACAGAAGGACCATGCCAACATACTGGTGGTAGTAGTAGTAGCACAGTATCATATTGCTGGCCAAAAAATTAAATGCACCCGGTGACCCGGGCAGTGATAACGCAGACAGAGTGCATTGGTGGTACCGTGGTAGCGACTGAGTCAGGAGGAGGAGGAGGACAAAGCGGGCGTTCAGTTCAGCAGCAGAAGCACAGAAGGACCATGGCAACATACTGGTGGTAGTAGTAGCAGCACAGCGTCATAGTGCTGGCCAAAAAATGAAATGCAGGCAGTGACCCGGGCAGTGTGAACGCAGAGTGCAGCAGCGGGAAGCGACTGAGTCAGGAGGAGGAGGACAATGCAAGCGGTCAGTTCAACAGCAGCAGCACAGAAGGACCATGCCAACATACTGGTGGTAGTAGTAGTAGCACAGTGTCATAGTGCTGGCCAAAAAATTAAATGCACCCGGTGACCTGGGCAGTGTGAACGCAGACAGAGTACATTGGTGGAAGCGACTGAGTCAGGAGGAGGAGGACAATGCGGGCGGTCAGTTCAGCAGCAGCAGCACAGAAGGACCATGCCAACATACTGGTGGTAGTAGTAGTAGCACAGCATCATAGTGCTGGCCAAAAAATTAAATGCACCCGGTGACCCGGGCAGTGTGAACGCAGACAGAGTACATTGGTGGAAGCGACTGAGTCAGGAGGAGGAGGACAATGCGGGCGGTCAGTTTAGCAGCAGCAGCACAGAAGGACCATGCCAACATACTGGTGGTAGTAGTAGTAGCACAGCGTCATAGTGCTGGCCAAAAAATTAAATGCACCCGGTGACCCGGGCAGTGTGAACGCAGAGTGCAGCAGCGGGAAGCGACTGAGTCAGGAGGAGGAGGACAATGCGGGCGGTCAGTTCAGCAGCAGCAGCACAGAAGGACCATGCCAACATACTGGTGGTAGTAGTAGTAGCACAGCGTCATAGTGCTGGCCAAAAAATTAAATGCACCCGGTGACCCGGGCAGTGTGAACGCAGACAGAGTACATTGGTGGAAGCGACTGAGTCTGGAGGAGGAGGACAATGCGGGCGGTCAGTTCAGCAGCACAGAAGGACCATGGCAGCATACTGGTGGTAGTAGTAGTAGCACAGCGTCATAGTGCTGGCCAAAAAATTAAATGCACCCAGTGACCCGGGCAGTGTGAACGCAGAGTGTAGTAGCGACTGAGTCAGGAGGACAACGCTGTGCTGCTACTACTACCACCAGTATGTTGCCATGGTCCTTCTGTGCTTCTGCTGCTGAACTGAATGCCCGCTTTGTCCTCCTCCTCCTCCTGACTCAGTCGCTACCACGGTACCACCAATGCACTCTGTCTGCGTTATCACTGCCCGGGTCACCGGGTGCATTTAATTTTTTGGCCAGCACTATGACACTGTGCTACTACTACTACCACCAGTATGTTGGCATGGTCCTTCTGTGCTGCTGCTGCTGAACTGACCGCCCGCATTGTCCTCCTCCTCCTGACTCAGTCGCTTCCCGCTGCTGCACTCTGCGTTCACACTGCCCGGGTCACTGGGTACATTTAATTTTATGGCCAGCACTATGACGCTGTGCTGCTACTACTACCACCAGTATGTTGCCATGGTTCTTCTGTGCTGCTGCTGCTGCTGAACTGAACGCCCGCTTTGTCCTCCTCCTCCTCCTGACTTAGTCGCTACCACGGTACCACCAATGCACTCTGTCTGCGTTTCCCAGTACGCCCTGGAACTCCTATCCTGCCCTCCTTCCAGTGTCCTCTCAGAGAGATGCTTTAGTGCGGCCGGTGGCGTGGTCACAGAGAAGCGCTCTCGGCTCTCCCACGCCTCTGTGGACAAACTCACCTTCCTGAAAATCAACCAGGCTTGGGTGGAAGGTGAGTTCTTGGCCCCTATTGTCGGACACAGGGGGACATGAAGTGGCTGCTGCATGTGCTGTTGTTAACTATGCCTGCCTTTATAAAGACAGTTACTACCTGCCTAGTGCCTACCTTGGTTAATTTTTTGGTGTTATGGCACTACTACCAGTAAGTTGCCATGGTCCTCCTTCTGAGCTGCTGAACTGACCGCCCGCTTTGTCCTCCTGACTCAGTCGCTACTACACTCTGCGTTCACACTGCCCGGGTCACTGGGTGCATTTAATTTTTTGGCCAGCACTATGACGCTGTGCTACTACTACTACCACCAGTATGCTGCCATGGTCCTTCTGTGCTGCTGAACTGACCGCCCGCATTGTCCTCCTCCTCCAGACTCAGTCGCTTCCACCAATGTACTCTGTCTGCGTTCACACTGCCCGGGTCACCGGGTGCATTTAATTTTTTGGCCAGCACTATGACGCTGTGCTACTACTACTACCACCAGTATGTTGGCATGGTCCTTCTGTGCTGCTGCTGCTGAACTGACCGCCCGCATTGTCCTCCTCCTCCTGACTCAGTCGCTTCCCGCTGCTGCACTCTGCGTTCACACTGCCCGGGTCACCGGGTGCATTTAATTTTTTGGCCAGCACTATGACGCTGTGCTACTACTACTACCACCAGTATGTTGGCATGGTCCTTCTGTGCTGCTGCTGCTGAACTGACTCGGCCCAGGCTTTGCTGCCCCCCTTTCTGCTGCATCACGACCACGTACAGCTGGGCGTCCTCTCCCTGGACGTGGAGCAGTCCCAGAAGTGGCTGATGCAATTAAACTCCCTTTCCTCTCACCCCGCGAAACCCTGCCAGACATGTTGCTAGTAATGAATCACTGGATGCAGTGGGCACAGTACAAGGTCACTGAAGGATGCACCAGGCACAGTACAACGGCTCTGAAGGATGCAGTGGGCACAGTACAAGGTCACTGAAGGATGCAGTGGGCACAGCAGTGGGCACTGGATATACAACTAGGTCACTGAAGGATGCAGTGGGCACAGTACAAGGTCACTGAAGGATGCAGTGGGCACAGCAGTGGGCACTGGATATACAACTAGGTCACTGAAGGATGCAGTGGGCACAGTACAAGGTCACTGAAGGATGCAGTGGGCACAGCAGTGGGCACTGGATATACAACTAGGTCACTGAAGGATGCAGTGGGCACAGCAGTGGGCACTGGATATACAACTAGGTCACTGAAGGATGCAGTGGGCACAGTACAAGGTCACTGAAGGATGCAGTGGGCACAGTACAAGGTCACTGAAGGATACAGTGGGCACAGCAGTGGGCACTGGATATACAACTAGGTCACTGAAGGATGCAGTGGGCACTGGATATACAACTAGGTCACTGAATGATGCAGTGGGCACAGTACTAGGTCACTGAAGGATGCAGTGGGCACAGCAGTGGGCACTGGATATACAACTAGGTCACTGAAGGATGCAGTGGGCACAGTGCACGGTCACTGAAGGATGCAGTGGGCACAGCAGTGGGCACTGGATATACAACTAGGTCACTGAAGGATGCAGTGGGCACAGTACAAGGTCACTGAAGGATGCAGTGGGCACAGCAGTGGGCACTGGATATACAACTAGGTCACTGAAGGATGCAGTGGGCACAGTACAAGGTCACTGAAGGATGCAGTGGGCACAGCAGTGGGCACTGGATATACAACTAGGTCACTGAAGGATGCAGCGGGCACAGCAGTGGGCACTGGATATACAACTAGGTCACTGAAGGATGCAGTGGGCACAGTACAAGGTCACTGAAGGATGCAGTGGGCACAGCAGTGGGCACTGGATATACAACTAGGTCACTGAAGGATGCAGTGGGCACAGTACAAGGTCACTGAAGGATGCAGTGGGCACTGGATATACAACTAGATCACTGAAGGATGCAGTGGGCACAGTACAAGGTCACTGAAGGATGCAGTGGGCACAGCAGTGGGCACTGGATATACAACTAGGTCACTGAAGGATGCAGTGGGCACAGTACAAGGTCACTGAAGGATGCAGTGGGCACAGCAGTGGGCACTGGATATACAACTAGGTCACTGAAGGATGCAGTGGGCACAGTACAAGGTCACTGAAGGATGCAGTGGGCACAGCAGTGGGCACTGGATATACAACTAGGTCACTGAAGGATGCAGTGGGCACACAAGGATGTCACACTGTGTAATGAGATGCTCATATGCCAGCGAGCGAGCAGTGGGCACTGGGCACGGCACAAGGTCACTGACAGAATGAATGAACACCGCTGGCAGAGAGTGGCGGCGCCGGCGGTGTGACTGGCTGCCTGCAAATAGTACAAGTGTATAACTGTCACTGGAAAATACAAGTGAACACTGCAGTTGCACTAACCTGCCTGCCTGCACTACACACAGATAATCCCCACTCCCACTACACTGACTACACTGCAGCACTGAACCTGCCTGCACTACACACAGTTAAATAATCACTAGACTCCCACACTCCCACTACACTACACTGACTACAACTACAGCAATCACTCACTGACTAGCTAACTGTGTACAGTATAAGAGCAGTGTTAGCAAAAAAAACGCTTTGTTTTTAACACAATAAATGCACTTGCTCAAACAACAATGGCCTGGAGATAATCCTCTCAGCACCACAGTCTAGCAAGGACAGAGCTTTTCCATCATGGCCGCCGCTTTATATTCAGGAGGGGAGGGCATAGCTCCCCTCCTGTGATTGGTTGCTAGGGCCTGGCTGGGGCCCTCTGATTGGCCTGCAATGTGTCACTTCCGCATAGTTTGACGCATTTCCGCTAACCACGACTTCAGCGCCGGGTTTCACGAGCGTGAATGCGGATTTCTGTCCGCATTCACGCGAAGCCGAAGCAGATTTTCGTGGTTGAAAATCTATTCACGGCTTAGCGTGTCCGAGGCGGAATGCGTCAAAATGGTCGTGAATCCACGCGTAAGCGTGATCACGACCTGGCGGTGAGCACCACTGGTGTCTATCTTTGATGATGAATCTGCTCACCTTCCTCCAATTCAGTAGCTGGAGCTCGGCTACTGTATAACCAATACCAGGTATTGAAACCCAAATGAGTTAAGTCACCAAGACCATGCATGTAGATGGAAAAAAGGAGGAGGCCAAGGACAGAGCCTTGAGGAACCCCCACAGACAAAGGATGAGAAGAAGAGATCTGATCTGAGTAAGAGACTGTGAAGGACCTTCAGGAGAGGTAGGAAGATGGATCGAGGCCCTTTATGCCTACAGATGAAAGTCTCTGTAGGAGTAAGGTGTGGTCAACAATATTAAATGCTGATGACAGGTCAAGAAGAATGAGTATGGAAAATTGACCTTTGGATTTAGCTGTAAGATAACTGTCAACTTTAGCAAGAGCTGTTTCTCTGGAGTGGTTAGTGTGAAAGCCAGACTGGAACTGATCAAGCAGGGAGTTAGCAGATAAATAATGGCTTAATTCAGTGTGTACAGTATATGGCGTTCAAGTAATTTGGATGCAAATGGCAGAAGTGACACTGGGCGGTAGTTAGCGAGTGTGGTAGGATCTAGAGATGTTTTTTTTTAAGTAATGGTTTCACAACAGCCTTTTTGAGTGGGGACGGAAAGATGCCAGTGTAGAGGGACAGGTTAAATAGCGATGTTAGTGCAGGCATGAGAGTTGAGGATAGCTATGGAATGGAAACAAAGAGAATAGGATCCAAAGAACAGGTGGTTAGATTAGCTTCGCATATTAAAGAGGAGAGAGAATATTCAGAGGGTGAAGAAAAGGCAGTTAGCGAGCAGTCAATGAGAGGTGTGAACATGGGATTTTTAGGCTGCATGGAGAATTATTAGTGAAGTATGTTGCAAATTCTTCAGCTGAAGAATGAAGGAGAAGGAGGAGGGGGACGGAGAATGGCATTGAAGGTGCTGAACAAGCGATTTGGATTGTGCAGTTGGGAGGCTATTAGGGATGGAAAATAGGACTGTTTTGCCACAGAGTGCGTTTCTGGAGTTGTTCAAGGGTTTTTTAAATGAGACGAAGTCCTCACTTGTGTTTACATTTCCTCCAATGGCGTTCAGCTACTCTAGAGCACCTTTTCAACTGTTGAGTGGCTTTGGTCAGCCAGGGTTGGCGACTGACATGATGAGGGCGGACATTGACAAAAGGGGCGAAGTCATCCATGACTTTTGTGAAGGAGCTGTTGTAGTGTGCTGCAGCTGAGTCTGGGTCAGTGAAGGATTGTGTGAGGAGAGGTGCCAGGGCATCAGAGACAGATTGCATGTCCTCTAGATTGTAAGCCTTTGGCAGGGCCCTCTCCCCTTGTGTATCATACTTGACTGTGTGCACTTTACCCAGAATTTGGAACTGGTAATTTTTTACCACTACCATTCCAGTTTATGATCTGGCATTGTACTATTATCTGCATTGTGTTGTGTATCTTATTGCTATTACCTGTATTGTTGTATCTATGGTCCGTTACCTGTATTGTTCTGTCAACCCTGTTATCATTGTCTGTAAGCCTATTTATTGTACAGCGCTGCGTAATATGTTGGCGCTATATAAATCTAATAAATAATAATAATAATAATGTCTAGGTTGCGATAGTTTCTACGAGTATGTGAGCGTGCTTGTGTCAGGGTAGTAGAAAAAGAGGAAGAGAAAGAGAGAGAAGTTTAGTAGGTTATGGTCAGAGAGTGGTAGTGGATCATTAGTAAAGTCAGTGGCAGAACAGAGACGAGTGATTACAAGGTTGAGCGTATGGCCATCAATGTGAGTTGAGGCAGAGGACCACTGAGACAGGCCGTAGGAGGAAGTGAGTGACAGAAGTTTGTTCATCTTTTCATGGACAACAAGATGAAAAGAAGAAAAAAGACAAAACAGACTAAAAAAAAAATTCAAAGAAAATATAAGTATACTGGTCAAAATTATAAGATGTATAAATAATTATACATACTAGTGAAGAATACACAAAAAGATTTTTTTTTTGGTAAAATAGTTTATTTATATATAATCTTCTCAGTTTCTTCTTGGTGAAGGAAATATCAGGTTTACTTAATAACATTTCCTGGCTATGTGATTGTTGGAAGCAAGACAACTGAATTAAAATTGTATGCTATATTGGTCATTGAGATGTTAACAATCCAAAGATTATGCAAATTTTGTGCTAATTTATGGAGCTTGGAAATGGACCAATTAAATTTGATTAGTCTATTTCCAAGCTGCGTAAATTAGCATACAATTTAACTTACCTAAGAATTATAAGCTTCTAACTAACTCTTCCTATTGCAAAGTTGCTCATGGTCATGGGTAGCAAAACTCTCGAAGCAGAATCAACAGCATGATCAGGTGACATTTTCTGGCAGATTTACCTGCCAGATCGATTATTTCCAACATGTCCGATCTGAATTTTGATAAATTTTTTGATCTTTTTTAAATCTTTTTTTCTAATCATTTTTTTCAATCGATTTTAGTTCAGTTTTATGAAAATCTATCAAAATAAGATTGAAAAAAAACGATCGGGAAATCGAAAAATCGATCAAAAATTCAGATCGCACATGTTGGAAATAATTGATCTGGCAGGTAAATCTGCCAGAAAATTGTATGATGTGTACCTACGGTAGCATTTTAGGCTCTGATTTGCTGGTCAGGGTCACATGGTGTTTCTGTTACCTGTGTATGATAAACCAGCAAATAATCACAGCAAATCAGAGGCTTATATATTTTTCAGCTAATCATACTACTCTGTGAGTTCTGCTGCACACAAGCAACTCTACTTATTTGCTTTTTAGCGGTTTACAAGGTCTGTTTCTGTAGTTCCCCAACATGAATAAACTCTTTCTTAAAATGATCAGCATTAACTTTTTACTTCAATAAATACATCATCAAACAAACCATAGTATAGCTGTCCGAAATCTAAGTAGAAATCGCATTAAGCAGTTTCATTTTCTCTGCATCAATAAAACTTGCATGCGACTGCCCAGCAGAGGAACAGCAATCCAATTTGTCTTGAAATATTATTTACCATACAAAACAAATGCTGAGAAGTGGGGCAATGCTAAATTGCAAGTAAGCTGTTGTTTACCTCAATCACACCATAAAGCCCCTGATAGTTCCAATTTTACACTGTGAAATGTATCACTTCTGCTGATTTAAGCACAGTGCTTCGCAAATATGGATCCCTGAACTTTCATTGCCTGCTCGAGGTATGGATAATTTACCGCTCTGATCCAATTTTCCAATCTTCAGGGAGCAGTAAATCGCTGCATAGAAGAAAAGTCGAATGAGGTCCTTTTTCTTTAGTGTCAGCAGCCTGTGATTATTATGTTTATTAGATTTCACTGAATGGGCCTCACATTTTCTCAAATATGCAGGAGAATTATATTTCCCCTGGAGTCCAACATTAGCATTTCTGTGCCTCAGTCCCTTGAATAGAAAAAAAAAAAACAATAACTGCTTCAATTTATTAGAAAACAGAACAGACCTTTTGCCAGGTGTGAGCAACTTGAAGCCCGCCAGCTATTCGGGGGACGAGGAGTCCGAGCAAGTCGTGTGAGGAAGGCTCGCTGTTACCTATACTTTCTTTTAATGAAATGCAGGTTGTCAAGCATCATCATCATCACCCCCAGAATTCTTTGTTCTTACAGGCACACCTCTGTAGCTGGATGTGTGTGAGGTACTCAGAATATGCTGGCTATTCTCTTCAACACATTGGCTCTGATTCACAAAGACTCTCTTAGGCCACATTCACACTAGAGGCGCTTTTTCATTTTTTCAAGCGCTGGCGATTTTCAAAATGAAAAGCCCTTACACCATGCTTTCCTATGCCCTAGTTCAGATTGGGGCATTCCATTCGCTTTCCGATCTGAAAAACGCTGCATGGACTATTTTCCGGGCGATTCCGCCTCAATGGAAGGTATAGAAAAAGCGCGAACCGCTCATAAAATCGCTTTGTGCAGCGATTGCGATCGCGTTTACATTGTATTTATACTTTTCCGGGTCAAAGAGTTCACTTCCTGACTTGCGTCAGGGAGTGAATTAAAGAACTCTGGAAAAGCGTTTACAAAAGTGCTTTTAACAAAAACTCACCCAAACGCCGGGAATCGCAAAAAAAAAAATCAGATTAAAAAACGCCCAACGCGAACACGATCGGAAGGCAATGTGAACAAGGCCTTAAGCCACGTTCTGAGTGGTGCATTGCAGTGTAACGGCTGCTTTGTAACGTGGCTTACCGCACTGCAATGCACCACCTATGCAACGTTCACAGTGCAGCAGGTGCGTTGTAGTGTAACAGTTGCAGTATGGTCATGCACTGCATGCAGTACATCACCGCTAAACATGCACGTTAACTGTAAAAAGTGAAGTATATTTTGAACTGACTGTATGCTTCGGTGTACCGGACACAACATGCGCATAAAGTGCGGTGCTGGTGTTCCGATCTGTTGCGTTCCTGCTGTCACAGGGAACACAAGAAACTTAAAGGACATCAGGTGCGTATTTACTAGAAATACAAAATGTTCCCCTTTAAATAATAATGCTGTATGCTGCTATACAATGGTCTTTTTAAAATGAAAAGTAAACCCAAGGCAAACCGCGGTTAAAATAACAAACAGCTAGGTAGAGGGAAGCCTCAAAATCCTCCAGAAGCTTACCGTGTCCTCTTCGACCCTACTGCTGCTACCCGGGATCCTCCTTAAAGTGGAATGAAACCCAGCATTTCTTCTTTGCTCTAAAAGATTATTTACAGCATACAATATACTAACACAATTTTTTATTTTTTGTAAAAGCATTCAAAGCGTTAAATCACAGGACTGACTCTTTCTCCTGCAGGGACAGACGCATCCCAACTGGTGATAACCTTATCTTGTGTTTACATTCTTCACTTGATACAATTAAGTAAACATTCTGTGATTGCACAGAAACTTCTGCTAATGAGTCTTGAACTGAAACACTGCTCAGAAATCATTACTGGGCACATTTACAATAGAAATACAACAGTTATGAATAAAATGCACCAGCAGCTTTCAAAGTAAATAAACTAAACTTTGGGAAATTATAGATTCTAAATGAATAATGCTTGTGCACAAAAGCAAATATGATAATTGTTTGGGTTATAAAAAATAGGAAAACATATTTTTATTGAATATTTTGTCAGAATTTAAAACCGCTTTAAGATCATGTCTGCGCCCCTCTTCATGCACGAGGGCGGTCGTGTTGCAGCCATGTGAGCATGGCCAGGCTTCCCTCTTCTTAGGTATTTAGCTTTTTTTTCACCTTAGGGTCACCTCAGGGACACTTTAAGCCTTTTAAACAAGAAAATCTTCAGTAAATAAAGTAATTTACCAGGAGTTGTCCAACTGAATAAAGGTAATAAATAAAGTAACAACAAATGCACAAACAGTGTAATCTGTAATGCTCATAATTGAGGCCAACATGGTAGGCACTAGACAGACACATTGTCCAGGGAAAGCTGATCGACATATACTGGTTTTATAGAGCGGGAAGGTGGAACAATGGGGCGGTGCATCCAGGAGTGGCTTCCGGTGGGTAAGGCAAGCGCGAGAACAATGTGCTCCTTCACAGGTGTCGTTTAGAGATCCAGTGTTCTGAATCTCGTATGCCTGTTTCCATTTGTGCGTCTCACAGAGTTACACAATCCAGATCCCTCTAACCATGATGCCATGAATAGGGATTCACATGCTTGATGAGTAAACATGCTGCCAAAAATCATTTTTCCCCCCCTGCATTCAAATTCAGTTTGTAGCCTATTGATTTCCATAAGCTGCAATTCCCCATCCAAATTTGTGTGCAGGGAATCTCTAAGAAACACCCTAGTAGAAAGGAGTTCTAAGCGATATCATACTCATTCTAGATTCTTGGCCAAGTTCCCACTAGCTTGTGTACATCAAGTGACACTGATATAATGAACTGGTTCTGTAGTACGGATAATTAGTAGAACATTAGTAGCAAAGAAAATAGTCTCATTTTTATTTCCAGGTATATACAGTATTTTTTTTTATAACATTGCATAATTCTCTAATAACTGCAATTTACATACTACACTCAGCATTTTAAATGATGAAACAGAGCAGGCTAATGACCCTTTGAACTTTCCTCTGCAGTAAAACTGTAAACAAACAAGAAACAGTCAGGGCTCGTTCACACTACAAAAAAGCTCTTGCTAATGTTATCCTATGTGTGTGTTCTCACTGGAGCGATGCGATTTTGTAAAAATCCCCCATAGCATTGCATTGGCAAGAACTTTTCAAAATCAAGACGATACAATTGAGATAAGTGCTTCAGAAGACAGTGCTGTCTGCGACCAAAGTGACCCAAGTTTGGTCGCAGAGCTCCGAGAAGCTCTTTTGCATAGATAACAACTAAAGTTTTTTTAATTCTTCCTGTACTGGAAACAAAATGAGACTCATATCTGTGCTACTAATGTTTTATTTCTTATCTGTACTACACATACAAAACATTATATCATAAGTTGATTTTCACTTCAGATTCCCTTTAAGTTATCTTGTAAACCTAACTTACACTTATTAAAAAGCTCTCACTGGCGTATTCATGCAACTGGAATCACACAACAAACAAAAATCACCAGCGAGTGACACAGTATTCCTGTACATGAAACCACTCCTCACGCTGCGCACTAAGTTGCACTTACATGTCCAAATGTAATACAAGCATATCAGAAATTGGCAGTCCAACCGGGCACTGCAGGCAATCCCTCCGCGGCGTCCCGCTAAGTCTTCTGTACTGTTCTGTTGGTTTACCACAGCAGTTGGACTGCCAATTTACTATGCTTGTATTACATTTGGACACGTAAGTGCAACTTATTGTGCAGCGTGTGGAGTGATTTCATGTAAAGGATTATGCTATGGTAGTTTTTGTTTTTTATGAGCTAAAATAAAGAATCACTGTTATTTGGAGGAAGATTTGACTATCATTACTGGCGAACATTCCAGCTGGATGCCATTATATTGGACGATAAATCCAGCTGTTTGAGGTGGCAACTATCTGGTGAGCCCCTTCCCTGTTGGTGGGGGGAGTGTCCTGCACAGCATCATCTGAGGTGTCTTGAGTCTGGAGGAAGCTTTCTTTACACATGGGTGTCATCTCCAATATTTGTTGTTTTTTATACAGTATTACGCTATGATTTGTCTCTCTTTATAGGGAGCTTGTACAGCTTTTTTAAGTGGTGTGCAGAGGTGGATCACTACAGACATTAAGACTCCAACTTCTGGAACTTCTGACTATTGTGAATACACTTAAATTATGCAGATACGTAAGTGGACTAGCACAGTGTTCATCGCTGTTATAGTTACAAATATCGTGCCTTACCTCACTCTCATTACAGGCTTCTCAACGAGATGATCCAACCATGCCATGAAAATCTTGGCTACACATGTTGAGGCTGCCACTGGCATGAAAGTAACTGCTTCCAGAGACCTTTGGAGAATCAAGTCCATCTTCTTATCAAGATGGTTTTTGAGGCTACCCAAATTCTCGAAAACCAACTCCCCTTCCTTATTGACCTTTGCAAATGGGGCATCTAAATGAGGACACATATCACACAAACTGAGGTCCTCTTCAGAGAAAGTAAACCTCCAATTTATTATGACTTTCCATTCTTTAAGCTTTGAAGCCTTAAAGTGAATGGGAACCGCATTTAAAAAAATGAGACCGATACTTACCCAAGGAGAGGGAAGGCTCTGGGTCCTATAGAGCCTTCCCGCTCCTCTCCTGGTGCCCATCGTTCCGGTGCTGGCTCGCCCGGTAGCAGTATTTGACTAAATTAGTCAAATACTGCTTTACCCGGCCGATGGAGGCTTCAGAAGTCTTCAGGGAGCACTCTGCTCCTGAAGAAGGGCCACCCTGTACTGCACCTGCGCAAGCACACTCTCTCACGCATGTGCAGTATGGAGCCGCACATCTTCGGGAGGATACGGCTCCCGAAGACTTCCAAATACCCTTTCGGTGGGGGATTGAAACGGGGGGGGGGGGAGCCAGCACAGGATAGAGTGCACCGAGAGAGGAGACGGAAGACTCTATACGACCCAGAGCCTTCCCTCTCCTTAGGTAAGTATTTGCTTCATTTTTTTAAAAATGCAGTTCCCATTCACTTTAATTGCTTTATGCAGTTAAAGGAAACCTCACATTTTCTTTTCCATTCCTTGATTAAAGTGTTATAATCTTCTCTTATATCAAGCATTTCTTTAAAGGCAGCTCTCAAGTACTAAGTATCCTCAAGAGGAAAAATTAAATTTTAAGGTTGGAGGATATGCTAACCCCTCTTTTGTCCTCTGCTCGAAGAATTAAGAGACATTGGTCCATATGCACTTGGGTTATTTCCAGGACTGTGGAGTCAAGGAGTTGGGGCAATTTTGGAGTCAGTGGTTTTATAAACTGAGGAGTCGAAGTTGGATGATTTTTGTACCAAATCCACAGCCCTGTTAAGTATTAGACTAAGGAGTCAGAGTTGAAGAGTCGTATTTGGAGGTTTCATAAACTGAAGAGTCGATTTTTGTACCAAATCGACAGCCCTGGTTATCTCCTAGGAGATAACTTTCATCTTCTCTTTAAACTAACTTTTCAGAATTTTACAATTGAAAAAGTACTATCAAATTTATTTTGAGTGTTTTCTTGTTTGCAGGTATCTTATGATAAGTTACAGAAATATCACCTGGGAGAAAAAGTGAAATGCATATGGGCCATTGTCCTTAACCCATGACTGCCCTATGGAAACCAAGAAACCAGGTTTATTGACCTAGAAGCCCCCCCCCCCAATTTTTTTTCAAATATAATACTCCCTGATATTTACAACACCATAGGGCATTATTGGGTGTAATTAGCTGACATCTTTCAGAAAAAAACAACCAGTACTGCTATTTTCCATATTGAAAAAGGCTGCAAAACGTGCACTTGCATAGAAAATCATTATATACTTTTTCCCCACGATTTTACAGTACATTTAGTCTCATACTTTTATTAGAAGTGTGACCCCTGCCTGAGAGTAGTAGTCACTTTATTACGGAAAGCATGCATATCATTCTGAAATATTAGGGGAAGTCTTTCGCTAGAAGTATGGATTTACAAGTCTGTTTTAGTATACAAAGGTACCAGCTTAACGTTCCATAAGAGGGTATTGCCTAGACCTGGGCTAAACTGCTGTAGACTAGCAGTAATCTGGTAATAAATAATAGATACATTTTAATAGCACTTCACACTAACAACCCCCAGAACCACAACGAAAGCTCTAATAGAGATCGTAAGAGGAATACACTACTCGTCTTAGAGCTTGCTGGTTTAGCCTCGCAATGTCCCCAACATCCTAGACTAGTTGTGCACCCTCTGTACCATCACCACTGCTATATATTTCTTTAGTGATGGGGAAAGGAAGCAAGTAGGGATGTTCCCATAATTGCAGGATGCGTTGTGGAGATGCCAGACTTCCTCCATACCTTGGTGTACCTTCCTTTGGGATCTCTTCCCTGTAACAGCAGGCATGATTAATCCTTCAGAAGCAGCACTGTCCTGCCTGGACGCAGGACACATAAGCACAGAAGGGCAGACTGATAAGATGTTTAGTGCAGAGAGGAAGTGTTGATGCACACTGCATTCAAGAGATAGCTGTCTCCATGTGCATGTGCTACAAAATTACTGGGGAAAATAAATTTTTGCCATTTCTAAAACTTTTTAGCAATTTCCATTTATATAACTCTTAAAGTGACTTCGAGCTCATCAAAAAAATGAAAGTTGTACTCACCTGAGGCTTTCTCCAGCCCAGTGCTGGTCGGGAGGTCCCACGCCGGCGTCCTGGCTCCTCTCCTTCTCCCCGCTCCGGAATGGCTGACAGGCCGCAGCCCGGGCGACACTCTCCCGAGTGTCGGGCTGCTCCTTCCGCATATGGACGCGGATTACGTCACACGCCGGCCGCCTCGCGTCATCACGGCGGCCGGCGTGAAAGTACTGCGCATGCGCGCTTTAATTGCGCATGCGCAGTACTTTCACGCCGGCCGCCGTGATGACGCGAGGCGGCCGACGTGTGACGTAATCCGCGTCATATCTGGAAGGAGCAGCCCGACACTCGGGAGAGTGTCGCCCGGGCTGCGGCCTGTCAGCCATTCCGGAGCGGGGAGAAGGAGAGGAGCCAGGACGCCGGCGTGGGACCTCCCGACCAGCACTGGGCTGGAGAAAGCCCCTGGTGAGTACAACTTTTATTTTTTAGATGAGCTCGGAGTCCCTTTAAAGAGACTCTGTATTAAATAAAACGTCCCCTGGGGGGGTACTTAACTAAGGAGGGGGAAACCTTGGGGTCCCAATGAGGCTTCCCCCTCCCCTGTAGGCAATCCAACGCTGGCTCCCACAAAGTCTGCCTCAATCCTCGCTCGACAAGGCTTGATATATTTACCTTGCCTTGCTCCAGCGGGTGGCGCCGTTGCGTTCTCAGCACGGAAATGGCCGATCTCTGTCGGGTCCGCTCTACTATGCAGGCACAGGAGACTTCGTCCCAACAGCGATCGGCTATTTCCGCCCATCTCCGAGCAGAGAGCCGATACTGTGCCTGTGCTGGAGCCGGGAAGGTAAGTATTTACATCCCCGCTGTTCGGAGGGGCACAGTGAGACTGCCGTGGGACACAGGAGGATGGGGGAAGCCTCGATAGGATCCAAAGGCTTCCCCCACCCAAAGCGAGTACCCCCCAGGGGAATTTTTTTTTTAGTTACAGGTTTTCTTTAAAGTGAACCTCCGGACTAAAAATCGACTCAGCAGCACTGAAAAGGATTGGTGTTTCTTTAACAGTTTCACAGCATCAGAACTTTGTTTCTCTTATACAAGCCTCATTTTTAGCTGCACAGAAGAAAACTGCCCGGGCTTTTTTCCCCTGATGCTGTGCAAAGCATGATGGGATTTCTGATGTTGTTGCTCTCGTTCTGCTGTTTTGGTGCAATTTTTTTTTTTTACATTTTGAATTTGACATTTGAAGCCTAGCGCGTGCAGCTGGGAGGGGTTATCAGGACACAGGACAGTTGGAACTGTGTCTCCTGCTCCTTGTCACCTCCTTTCAACCAAAAAGATGGCTGCCCCCATGACAAAGATGGCAGCCCCCATGAATCACAAACATTTGCCTGTTCTTTTAAAAAAGGGTGGGTAAGAGATTATATTACCTATCTATTCTAATTAACATAACTAATGTAACTTAATGACAGTATGTTTGTTTAGGCTGAAGTTCCTCTTTAAGGTGGCCACACACCATACAAATAAAAGATCCAATTTTTCGCCAATTCAATAATTTTGATCGGTTGTCCTGAAAAATTCAGAGCTTTTCTTTGTTCTGATTGAATTTCCCGATTTTTGGAGATTGGACATGTTGGAAGTTTCAGACCAACTTTATCAAGAATTGTATGGTGTGTGATGGATTGTCAATTACTTCATGTACAGTTCCAATCAATTTTTTCTGAGCTTTCAATTATTTTATTCATGATTGGGGAAAAAATTTAACATAGGTGTGTGGTACATTGGTCAGATTTTTGAATTGTTACAATCAGTCAGAAAAATTGATTGCTATTCTTGAACAGATATTTAAAAAAAAATTGTAAGGTGTATAGCCACCTTTAGAGTTTAAAAACCCCCAAATCTATTACCCTGAAAAGAAAGGAAAAGCTGTTGTGTTGAAGAACAGCTGAAGATGGGAAGAACGTGTTATTTCACCTTTTTTGTTATTTTTCCAAAACTTTCACGAGATTGCATTTAAAGTGTACCTGTAGGGGAAAAAAAAAGTCCTCCCATTGGAGTACTCACCTCGGGAGGGGGAAGCGTCTGGAAGACCAGTTATAGCATTGAGACCCACGAAAAACTGATTGTACACAAGCTTGCTCATGCACGATAACACGGACCCACTCAGGCTTCAGCCGAAAAAGCAAAGCCCGATCAGGTCTGTGCCACTGCACATGTCCAAGCCATCTGTGCCTGTGCAGTAGCGCTGATCAGGCTCGGCTTTTAGCCAGAGCAGGTCCGTGCTACTTCACAGGTGCAGTGTGGCCATGCTTTGGGGGTCTCATTGATGGATCGACCTGACTAAGGACAGGGAAAGCCTCTCCAGGATCCTAAGGCGTCCCCCTCCTGAGGTAAGTATCCACAAAAGGCTGTAGCAAACAGGTGTGCTTTAGGGCTTGTTCACACTGCAAGAGCTTTTCTAAGTGCTTTGTAATTTTAAAAGCTCTTGCTAATGTTATGCTGTGTTCACACTGCAGCTATGCGATTTTGTAAATTCACATAGCAAAGCATTAGCAAGAGCTTTTAAAATCTCTAGCGATTCATCTAACTAGAGAAATAGAAGTGCGGCAGCGCAGCCGTGTGCAGTCAGCAGGAGCTTACTGCGCAGGCGCAGTACAAACTTTTTCTGTACTGCGCAGTAAGCTCATGCGCACAGCCACACGAATAAGTAGACCAGACCGGCGGCAGGGAACAGGGGATCATAGGAGGATGTTGCGGGACATTCCAGCTGCAGGGGGCCAATAGAAGCCCCAGGTAAGTGGCACTTTTTTTGTTTTTTTTTTAAACCCTCAACAGAACCCCTTTAAATGAATCATTATTTTAGTAATTTTAGAGTATTTCTAGTACTATTAGTATATTTATAGTACTATATTATAGTACTAGTATTTACAGCAAAATTTTTTTACCACTTTCCAAACAGACCTTTAAAACAATTAAGTCAGAATATCACACATAATTAAATTGGTCATTGTTCGAATTTTATTGAGTTTCTGTTATACTTTATGCATTGAAAAACATACTGAAAAAAAAAAAATTACAATGGTTTGGAGATGTCTCAAAGCTAGATGCCCCCCTCCCCCCAACAAAATTAAAGGAAACCCGAGATCACACAAAACAAAAAAATATATACATACCTGGGGCTTCCTCCAGCCCCCTTCAGGCTTATTGGTCATTTACTGTCCTCTCAGGCCACCTGGGTCCTCCAATAGGCAAGCAAGGGTAATTCATCCCATTGAAAGGAAATGAGTATGCAAGGATCGGCCGTGGGTGCACCCTATTGCGTTCCCGACACCTGGAGTACGATGGGGAACACGCAGCCGGACTGCGCTTTTACCAACTGGCTGTATAACACGAGCACCTAGCAGAGGATCCAGGCGGCCTGGGAGGACAGCAAGGGACCGATAAACCTGAAGGGGGCTGGTATATATTCAATTTTTTTGAGATCTCAGGTAGACTTTAAAAAACAAAACAACAAAAAAAACAACAAACAAACCTCTAAAATCTTCTTCGTGCTGACTACTCTATATACACTTTAATGGCAGTCTTCATACAAAGAGAATACAAATGGAAACAAAACCATGATTTCACATCCGTTTAATTTATGCAATAATTACTCTAATCTGTTCCTGTAAAATTAGGACTAAACATTTAGATTTCTCTATTGTTCCTTCGCAAGCAGTCTATTCCTGATGAATTGGTCTTTGTGCATTTGTGCAGCTCATGGGCTGCGATTCTCTAAGGCGATCACTGAAAGATATTATCCCTGATAGAGCTCAAGCAGGTTAGGTACCATATTTCCATCTTTTTCTGAACACATGAAGTCTAGAGTTACTGACTGGTCACGGAAAGGAGGGCTAAGAAACTGTAACAAGATGTATAAAAAAAAGGCATAAGGAGCATTGTTTGTATGGATCGGTCTGGAAGACGGCAGGTTGCAGTAACTGTAAAACCTGGATTATCATACACACAGCAGAAATACCAGCTGCTAATGCTCATTTACATACATATTGTATAATTTAATTAAGAATAAGTTATGCAACAGTCGGCGCCAGCCTACTGATAAAAGCGATACTGCTGAGACACAGTCTTCGGATAAAGTCCGGGCATGCTGGCTTCATGACAAGGTGCTCTAAAATAATCCTCAGCTCTGTGAACAGCGTCCTGGAAAGAGAAAATTGAACACAATATAGACTTCATTAGCAGCCTATTTTCAAAACACCACATTTTGCTCTAGTAAAATACTATATTACTTTGACAAAAATCTTTAAAATAAATTTCTTCTTACAGTTACCTGGTTGTAAGATCCTCCCAGCAGACTGCCATACTTCCTCCCCTCACTGTGCAGGGGCCTGTATGTCCAGACACTGTCCCCTCCCCTTCCTGGCCCACACCACTTCCCCCCACATTGGCCCTTAATTCACTAAGCTTTATCAAACACTTTATCAAACCTTTGATAATTTTCCTCATGAGTAAAATCTAATTTTGAATTCACTAACATGTTATATATTTATCGAATGTTTTATCGATAAAACGTTCAATAAACCTATAACACCTTAGTGAATTCAAAATTAGATTTTACCCACAAGGTAAATTATCAAACGTTTGCTAAAGTGTTTGATAAAGCTTAGCAAATTGAGGCCTTTATGGTCTAAAGTAAAATCTCTCTAAGTAAGAACTAATTTCCTAGTTCCACCCTGGTATACTTTAAGGGCTCGTTTCCACTATCGCGAATCTGCATGCGTCCAACGCATGCAGATCCGCACCACTGTAGCGTTGTTGAGGTGCGTTTTTTTCAGCGTGAAAAAAACGCACAAAAGAGCCAACGATTTCGCCTGCGTCGGGAATCCGTGCGAATCGCCGCTAATGTATTTAATAGTAAAAACGCATGCGTTTGTTACATGCGTTTTTACCCGCGATTTCGCGTGCGATTTCGCACCTTTTTCAATTTTATTTAGCCCTGGCAGTGTCATGGTTAAGGGTGCCATGCGAAATCGCATGCGAAATCGCGGGTAAAAACGCATGTGGAAACGCATCCGCATGCGTTTTTACAAGCGTCGGAATGCGGCCGAAATCGCGTCGCAACAGTGGGAACGAGCCCTTAAAGGATTCCTGAGGTGACATGTAACATGACAGAAGTGTATGTACAGCGCTAAGCATACAAATAACTAGGCTGTGTTCCTTTTTCTTGTTCTGCCAGAAAGAGTTACATTTAGGTATGCAGGTGATAGTCTCGACTTGAGAGAAACTAAGTCAGACTATAGAGTAGGAACCCTCATTGATGAGGAATTACAGCCATAAAATGCCTTCCTGGCAGAAAACAGCTTCTGAGAGCAGAGGGTAGATAAAAAAGGTCAAGAGTTTATATATTTTAGCTTCTGGTACACTGGGTCAGCATATGAGACAGTATAACAGTAAACATTCTTTTTTTAGCCGATACACAAAAAAATAAAACTGCAGAATTCTCCCAAAAAGTCATTTTTAGGATTAGGATGATAGATCCAATTGTTTCTCTTCAGTTTACTTTTACCTCGGGTTTCCTTTAAATACTAAACAATTAAACTAAATATTTAATAATATTTTCTGTCAAATGTACAGTATCAAACTTGTCATAAAACTGAACTAATACTTTAGGCCTTGTTCATAGAATGTGGTTAAACATATTTTCTGCATCTTAAAGTGATTCTTAAAGAGGAACTCCAGTGAAAATAATGTAGTAAAAAAAGTGCTTCATTTTTTACCATAATTATGTATAAATGATTTAGTCAGTGTTTGCTCATTGTAAAATCTTTCCTCTCCCCGATTTACATTCTGACATTTATTACATGGTGACATTTTTACTGTGGGCAGGTTATGTAGCTGCTCCTAGCTGTTTTGGCTGTTCGAGACAGCTGTAAACAGCTATTTCCTGTCTGTGAACATTGTTACATTGTGTCAGTTTGCCCAGAGTACCGCGGTACTCAGAGCTTCTTGTGGGAGGGGTTTCAGCACAAAATCAGTCATACAGCGCCCCCTGATGGTCTGTTTGTGAAAAGCATTATATTTATCATGTAAAAGGGGGTATCAGCTACTGATTGGGATAAAGTTCAATTCTAGGTTGGAGTTTCTCTTTAAGTCAACTGTAAAAAATGAGATTTACTCACCTGGGGCTTCCCTCAGCCCCCAGCAGCCGATCGGTGCTCTCGCAGCCCCGCTCTGACGCTCCAGGAGCCGCCGGCGAACACTTCCGGTTTGGCCGTCACCGGCCGACAGGCATGGGAACGCGAGTGATTCTTCGCGTTCCCAGCCTGTATATCGCCCCCTATGCTGCTATTGCGGCCTCCTGGCCAAGATGACATTTTTACTGTTGGCAGGTGATGTAGCTGCTGCATGGTTTTTTGGCAGTTGGGAAACAGCTGTAAACAGCCATTTCCCACAATGCAGCAAGGTTCACAGACAGGAAACTGCCAGGAGTAAGTACTCAAGAGTTTCTTGTGGGAGGGGTTTCACCACAATATCAATCATACAGAGTCCCCTGATGGTCTGTTTGTGAAAAGGAATAGATTTCTCATGTAAAACGGGGTATCAGCTACTAATTGGGATAAAGTTAAATTCTTGGTCGGAGTTTTTCTTTAAAGGGAACCTAAACTGAGAAGGATATGGATTTTTCCTTTTAAAATAATACCAGTTGCCTGACTCTCCTGCTGATCCTGTGTCTCTAATACTTTTAGCCACAGACCCTGAACAAGCATGCAGATCAGGTGCTCTGACTGAAGTCAGACTGGATTAGTTGCATGCTTGTTTCAGGTGTGTAATTCAGCCACTACTGCAGCAGGACTGACAAGCAACTGGTATTGTTTAAAAGGAAACATACATACCCCTCTCAGTTAAGGTTCCCTTTAAAGTCCAAATACAGTGAGTTCCCGACTTAAGATTGATATGTGGCAATGTCGGGGACTCCTTATACTGTACCTGGTGCCCTCCTGCAATTTTCCCTAAGTAATGTAATTAGTATCCCTCACTTGATCCTGGGTGCCCAAAGCGCCCAGCGGCTTCTCCTCTCACGCACTCTTCCCCCAGTGCTGGCACTTCCTGCTCACTTCATTACACGCGCAACCTGCACTAGGGGAACGAGTGCGTGAGAGGAGAAGCCGCTGATCGCAGCAGGCTCCCAGGATCAGGTGAGGGATACACCTGGGTACAGCGCCTTACATTACACAGTGGGAGTGCAGGACAACACCAGGGGCACGGGAAAAAATAGAGGGACACAGAGGAGGACACAAAGGGGGACATGTAAAAAAGAGACAAGAGGGACAGAAGGAGGACACAAGGGGGAACAGGAGCAAGGCACAAGAGGGACCGGAGGGAGACACAAAGGGAGGCAGGAGGAGGACACAAAGGGGAGGCAGGAGGAGGGCACAAAGGGGAGGCAGGAGGAGGGCACAAATGGAAGGCAGGAGGAGGGCACAAAGGGGAAGCAGGAGGAGGGCACAAAGGGGAGGCAGGAGGAGGGCACAAAGGGGAGGCAGGAGGAGGGCACAAAGGGGAGGCAGGAGGAGGGCACAAAGGGGAGGCAGGAGGAGGGCACAAAAGGAAGGCAGGAGGAGGGCACAAAAGGCAGGCAGGAGAAGGGCACAAAAGGCAGGCAGGAGAAGGGCACAAAAGGCAGGCAGGAGAAGGGCACAAAAGGCAGGCAGGAGAAGGGCACAAAAGGCAGGCAGGAGGAGGGCACAAAAGGCAGGCAGGAGGAGGGCACAAAAGGCAGGCAGGAGGAGGGCACAAAGGGAGGCAGGAGGAGGGCACAAAGGGAGGCAGGAGGAGGGCACAAAGGGAGGCAGGAGGAGGGCACAAAGGGAGGCAGGAGGGGGGCACAAAGGAGGGCACAAAGGAGGACACAAAGGGGGGGGGGGGGCAGGAGGAGGACACAAAGGGAGGCAGGAGGAGGACACAAAGGGAGGCAGTAGGAGGACACAAAGGGAGGCAGGAGGATGACACAAAGGGAGGCAGGAGGAGGACACAAAGGGAGGCAGGAGGAGGACACAAAGGGAGGCAGGAGGAGGACACAAAGGGGAGGCAGGAGGAGGCCACAAAGGGAGACGGGAGGAGGGCACAAAGGGGAGGCAGGAGGAGGGCACAAAGGGGAGGCAGGAGGAGGGCACAAAGGGGAGGCAGGAGGAGGGCACAAAGAGAGACAGGAGGAGGGCACAAAAGGGAGACAGGAGGCGGGCACAAAAGGGAGGCAGGAGGAGGGCACAAAAGTTAGGCAGGAGGAGGGCACAAGGGGGGGGGGGGCAGGAGGAGGACACAAAGGGGGGGCAGGAGGAGAACACAAAGGAGGGGGCAGGAGGAGGACACAAAAGGGGGGGCAGGAGGAGGACACAAAAGGGGGGGCAGGAGGAGGACACAAAATGGGGGGCAGGAGAAGGACACAAAATGGGGGCAGGAGGAGGACACAAAGGGGGGGCAGGAGGAGGACACAAAGGGGGGGGGGGGCAGGAGGAGGACACAAAGGGAGGCAGGAGGAGGACCCAAAGGGGGGCAGGAGGAGGACCCAAAGGGGGGCAGGAGGAGGACCCAAAGGGGGGCAGGAGGAGGACCCAAAGGGGGGCAGGAGGAGGACCCGAAGGAAGGGAGGCAGGAGGACACGACAGGTAGGACAGGAGGAGGACACATGGACTAGTGTACAAATAATACAAAGTCCAAAGAGAATGGAATAAATCACTTACCGGCAGTATGGATTTCTTCTAGAAGAATAGCGAAGGGTCAGGAATCTGTAGTAAATGAATGGCTGGAGTAAACTCCCTTGACCACTAAAAAAATAAAATAAATAGTGAAATAAAGAATCTCTACATAGATAATACTGTGTCCTTCTAATTGCAGATACATATCCTTTAAACTGAACTAGTAACTAAGTAATCAACTAAATGAGAGGTGCAAATCATCAAATCATACAATAAAGTTACAATATTTTTTGTAATTGTTACTAATAAGTGAGGGTAGGTATTGCACAGTACTTAAATAATGAAATTAAAAATCCCAATACAAAAACAGAACTCAATGCACATGTTTTAGTTTACAATTAGCACTTAGTATTAAGACAGTTGGGAAAGTTACCTAAGCAGCATGAAAACCGTTGCAGGCATTAAGAAGATCTCATTACAAGCGATGAACTTCAGTATGTTTTGCTGATTCGCATTGAGTTTGTCCAGAAGAGACCTGATAAATGGTATGCTGTTCGGTCCTTTGGCCTGAATCAAGAGGAGAAAAACAAAAAAGGTTGATAAATAGTTAGAAGCGTCAGTCCACCCTAGACGAAACAGTTTGCTGAACGCTGGTAAGTTTTATCACATAATGTGGACCTCAGCTTAGAGGGATACTTAACCACCCTGGCGTTCTATTGAGATCGCCAGGGCGGCTGCGGGAGGGTTTTTTGTAAATTAAAAAAAAACTATTTCATGCAGCCAACTAAAAGTTGGCTGCATGAAAGCCCACTAGAGGGCGCTCCTGAAGCGTAATTCCGATCGCCTCCGGCGATCAGAATTAACAAGGAAGGCTGCAATGAGCAGCCTTCCTTGTTTGGCTTTCCTCGTCGCTATGGCGACGAGCGGAGTGACATCATGGACGTCAGCCGACGTCCTGACGTCAGCCGCCTCCGATCCAGCCCTTAGCGCTGGCCGGAACTATTTGTTCCGGCTGCGCAGGGCTCGGGCGGCTGGGGGGACCCTCTTTCGCCGCTGCACGTGGCGGATCGCCGCATTGAGGCGGCGATCAGGTAGCACACGCGGCTGGCAAAGTGCCGGCTGCGTGTGCTGCTTTTAATTTTTTTAAAAATCGGCCCAGCAGGGCCTGAGCGGCACCCTCTGGCGGTAATGGACGAGCTGAGCTCGTCCATACCGCTAAGGTGGTTAAGTCAAGGGGGAAAATAAGTTTAACTCACCTGGGGCTTTCCTCAGCCCCCTGCAGCCGATCGGTGCCCTCGCATCCCCACTCTGATGCTCCTGGACCCGCCGGCGGCGACTTCCGGTTTCGCCGTCACCAGCCGACAGGCATGGGAACGCGAGTGGCTCTCTGTCGGCCGGTGACGGCGAAACCGGAAGTTGCCGCCGGCGGGTCCAGGAGCATCAGAACGGGGCTGCGAGGGCACCGATCGGCTGCAGGGGGCTGAGGAAAGCCCCAGGTGAGTTAAACTCATTTTTCCTCCTTGACTTAAGTATCCCTTTAAGCCTCATACACAAACCAGATAGAATGCAGCCAAGGCTGCCATCTCAGCCAAATGTCTAGTATGTACAGTTGTGTTCAAAATTATTCAACCCCCACTGAAATTGAGTGTTTTGGCCAGTTTGACATAGATTTTGATCATTTCAGTCATCTTGTTTACAATTAAATCAAAGAGGCACTTGTAAGTCAGACAAATATAACATAACATTTATAATGAAATAACCACAAATGTCTTTTCTGTGCTCACATCATTATCAGTTTTATGCAACCCCCAAGTGACATTCATTCTTAGTACTTAATGCAACATCCTTTTCCAGTTATAACAGCTTTTAAACGTGAAGCATAGCTTGACACAAGTGTCTTGCAGCGATCTACGGGTATCTTAGCCCATTCTTCATGGGCAAAAGCATCCAGTTCAGTCACATTCTTAGGCTTGCGCGCTGCAACTGCTTTCTTTAACCTCCTCAGCGGTAAGCCCGAGCTGAGCTCGGTCTAAGCCGCCGCGGAGGATTCCTCAGCCCCTGGTGGGCCGATTTGCCCGCTTTTTGCTTTGTTACAAGCAGCTAGCACTTTGCCAGCTGCGTGTACAAGCCGATCCGCTCCACCCGCCGCGTTAAAGGCCCCCCCCCCCCCCCCCCCCGAGACCCCTTGCGCAGCCTGGCCAATCACTGCCAGGCTGCGCTAAGGGGTGGACCGGGACTCCCCCAGACGCCATGTCGTGGATGACGCCATCCCGATCGTCGTTCTGAATGGGATTTCCTGTTTGCTCTGATCGCCGGAGACAATCTGCAACCATGCTCTAGTGGACTTGGAGGTATGCTTGGGATCATTGTCCTGTTGAAAGGTCCAACGTCTCCCAAGCCTCAGGTTTGTGACGGACTGCATCACATTTTCATCCAATCTCTCCTGGTACTGAAGAGAATTCATGGTACCTTGCACATGCTGAAGCTTCCCTGTACCTGCAGAAGAAAAACAGCCCCAAAGCATGATTGCAGTCACCAGACTTAAATCTGATTGAGAACCTCTGGTGGGACTTGAAGAAAGCAGTTGCAGCACGCAAGCCTAAGAATGTGACTGAACTGGAGGCTTTTGCCCATGAAGAATGGGCTAAGATACCCGTAGATCGCTGCAAGACACTTGTGTCAAGCTATGCTTCAGGTTTAAAAGCTGTTATAACTGGAAAAGGATATTGTACTAAGTACTACGAATGAATGTCACTTGGGGCTTGAATAAAATTGATGATGTGAGCACATAAAAGACATCTGTGGTTATTTCATAATAAAGGTTATGTTATATTTGTCTGACTTACAAGTGCCTCTTTCATTTAATTGTAAACATGATGTCTGAAATGATCAAAATCAATTTCAGTGGGGTTGAATAATTTTGAACACAACTGTATATGGGTGTTCCCAAAGATCGCTTAAAGCGCACCTGATCTGAGAAGGATATGGAGGCTGGCATATTTATCTATTTTTAAACAATGCACATTGACTGTCTGTCCTGTTGATCCTCTGGGCCCTTTCAGACTGGGGTGGTGAGATTCTGTAAATTTACCACACCCCACCGCAGTCTAATGAATGTCTATGGGGTAGTTCATACTACCCACATTGCGGTACACTGAACCAGAAGTGCCCTAACGTGCGGACATACCTACGTTACCACGCAGCTCCTGCGTCAAACTGGAAGTAATGTAAATCTATGGTAATGCACATGTATTTAAACACCCGCCAGTTTTTAGCTTTGCGCATGCACGGAAGCATACTTTAGCAATACGCCTCTGCGCACGTCATCAATTTCTCAGCAGGAAGTGAGCCTCACTTCCTGCTTGGCCAGATGCCAGACATGGACACTACTGCACACTAAACAAGCACATTGTTCCCCTCCTTACGATGCTCAATTGTGTTTCACATCATCGTCGCTTCTGAGAAACAGTACAAACCTCTCAGGCACACCCCAGCAAACTGTACAGCACTTATTTCCCAGTGTTGACAGCAGAATCAAGCTTGATTCTGATGCATGATACAAATAGTGAGTGTATACAAACCTGCATATCTTAACCATTTATTGTTCTAAGGACAGTGTAAGTCTGAGGCCTCATCTAAAGGTAGCCGCTAATGGTCCAATTTCTAGCGAAAAATCGTTTGAGCGATCAGAAATTCTGGTCGGAAGAAAAATCGTTCACTACACCATCAACGAACCAATCTTTGCTTCCTATCTATCACAACCAATCAAGAAAATCCAAATTTTGGTTTCACAAAAATCCAGCCGATTTTTTTTTTTTATAATCGTTCATAATCGATTGTGCCCATCAACTGAGATTATTTTCAACCAATCCAATCAGAATTTCTGATCGCTCAAACCATTTTTCACTAGAAATTGGACCGTTAGTGGCCACCTTCAGCCACTAATGCAGAGTATACACGGTAAGATTTTCTGTGCAATAGATGGATCCGATTGATAAAATCCCTCATGTCCGATATTACTCCCGATCGATTCTGCGCTCGATTTCTCATAGAAGTAAAAGGGAAAAGATAAGAAAAACGTGCGACAATAAGATAATTGAGCGGGAAAAAACGACCGAGTTGGAAGATCGCATGGAAAATCTTACCATGTATACCCAGCATAAGACATCTGGGAGACAAAGATCTATGCTTTCAGAAAGTAATGAGCACAGGGCATGAGCTGCTCATTACCCCTGTGAATTGGAAAAAGACTAATAAAAGGAAGCCCTCTGGGATGTCCAATTCCCCCTCACCTACTCCAGAGATCAGCAGATGAAAAGCAAAGCTAGCTAAGAATTTTAGCCTTCTGTGCCACAGATGATCATGGTGCTCCACGCTAGCCTGCTCTGCTAGACCAGGACTCACTATACGCTGCAGAGGAGGCTGGCTGGGGTATGGTGCTCCACGCTAACCTGCTCTGCTTGAATAGGACTCACTATACGCTGCAGATGAGGCTGGCTGGGGTATGGTGTTCCATGCTAGCCTGCTCTGCTATAATCACAGAGTGACCAGGACTCACTATACTCTGCAAAGGAGGCTGGCTGGAGTATGGTGCTCCATGTTAGGCTCCTCTGCTATAATCACAGAGTGAGCAGTCATCCCTAATTCCCTATATGCTGCAGAGGAGGCTGGCTGAGGTATGGTGCTCCATGCTAACCTCCTCTGCTGTAATCACAGAGTGAACAGGCATCCCTATATATACGCTGCAGAGGAGGCTGGCTGGGCTATGATGCTCCATGCTAGCCTGCTCTGCTATAATCACAGAGTGACCAGGACTCACTATACACAGCAGAGGAGGCTGGCTGGGGTATGGTGCTCCATGCTAGCCTCCTCTGCTGTAATCACAGAGTGAACAGTCATCCCTATACGCTGCAGAGGAGGCTGGCTGGGGTATGGTGCTCCATGTTAGGCTCCTCTGCTATAATCACAGAGTGAACAGTCATCCCTAATTCCCTACACGCTGCAAAGGAGGCTGGCTGGGCTATGATGCTCCATGCTAGCCTGCTCAGCTATAATCACAGAATGACCAGGACTCACTATACACAGCAGAGGAGGCTGGCTGGGGTATGGTGTTCCATGCTAGCCTCTGCTATAATCACTGAGTGACAAGGACTCACTATACGCTGCAGAGGAGGCTGGCTGGGGTATGGTGCTCCATGTTAGGCTCCTCTGCTATAATCATTGAGTGACCAGGACTCACTGTATGTTGCAGAGGAGGCTGGCTGGGGTATGGTGCTCCATGCTAGCCTCCTCTGCTATAATCAGTGACCAGGACTCACTATACGCTGCAGAGGAGGCTGGCTGGGGTATGGTGCTCCATGCTAGCCTCCTCTGCTATAATCACAGAGTGAACAGGCATCCCTATACGCTGCAGAGGAGTCTGGCTGAAGTATGGCGATGGGTAGGTAGGTGCCTCCAGCTGCCTGCTAAGACTGCAAATAGGAGGGGGAATTCACTGCTGTCAGCAACCTCTCTGAAAAAGGCCTAACTTTTTTTTTCTAGAGGAATTCGTAATTAATACTCACATCCAGAATCTTTTTTGTCCATGCTGATGCGTGAAGCAATGAAAAAAGCAATACCGGAAATATGCTCACTGAAAATCACTGTTAAGGAAAAAACAACTTTTCTTTTGCGTATTCTACATGGTAAAGAAAACCGTTATAAAGCAGCCGGCATGCACAAGAAACTTCCCACTGTCATTATTATTTTACTACATATGTATATACTGTATATATTCTGCAGTGTTTATAGTGTACCAGAGACGTCGCTACCTAAAGATTTCATACTAACCCGGGGCTTCCTCCAGCCCCATAAGCACGTATGATTCCCTTGCGGTCTGCTGCTCAGCTGCGATCAGCCCTGGTAACTGGCTCCGTCGCATACAGTCTGGGCATGCGCAGAAGACCACGACTGACGCGAATGAGCCAGTTACCAGGACTGATCGCGGCAAAACGGCAGACCACAAGGGAATCACACGTGCTTATGGGGCTGGAGGAAGCCCCGGGTTAGTATGAAATCTTTAGGTAGCGATGTCTCGGATTTCCTTTAACTTCACTTACTGTCCCTTAACCACTTGAGGACCTAGGGCTTTCTACCCCTTAAGGACCGGCCACTTTTTTTCCATTCAGACCACTGCAGCTTTCACGGTTTATTGCTCGCTCATACAACCTACCACCTAAATGAATTTTGGCTCCTTTTCTTGTCACTAATAAAGCTTTCTTTTAGTGCTATTTGATTGCTCCTGCGATTTTTACTTTTTATTATATTCAGCAAAAAAGACATGAATTTTGGCAAAAAAATGATTTTTTTAACTTTCTGTGCTGACAGTTTTCAAATAAAGTAAAATTTCTGTATACATGCAGCGCGAAAAATGTGGACAAACATGTTTTTGATAAAAAAAACCCCATTCAGTGTATATTTATTGGTTTGGGTAAAAGTTATAGCGTTTACAAACTATGGTGCAAAAAGTGAATTTTCCCATTTTCAAGCATCTCTGACTTTTCTGACCCTCTGTCATGTTTCATGAGGGGCTAGAATTCCAGGATAGTATAAATACCCCCCAAATGACCCCATTTTGGAAAGAAGACATCCCAAAGTATTCACTGAGAGGCATAGTGAGTTCATAGAAGATATTATTTTTTGTCACAAGTAAGCGGAAAATGACACTTTGTGAAAAAAAAAAAAAAAAAAGTTTCCATTTCTTCTAACTTGCGACAAAAAAAAAATGAAATCTGCCACGGACTCACCATGCTCCTCTCTGAATACCTTGAAGTGTCTACTTTCCAAAATGGGGTCATTTGTGGGGTGTGTTTACTGTCCTGACATTTTGGGGGGTGCTAAATTGTAAGCACCCCTGTAAAGCCTGAAGGTGCTCATTGGACTTTGGACCTCTTAGCGCAGTTAGGGTGCAAAAAAGTGCCACACATGTGGTATTGCCGTACTCAGGAGAAGTAGTATAATGTGTTTTGGGGTGTATTTTTACACATACCCATGCTGGGTGGGAGAAATATCTCTGTAAATGACAATTTGTTAATTTTTTTTACACACAATTGTCCATTTACAGAGATCTTTCTCCCACTCAGCATGGGTATGTGTAAAAATACACCACAAAACACATTATACTACTTCTCCTGAGTACGGCGATACCACATGTGTGGCACTTTTTTGCACCCTAACTGCGCTAAAGGGCCCAAAGTCCAATGAGTACCTTTAGAATTTCACAGGTCATTTTGAGAAATTTCGTTTCAAGACTACTCCTCACGGTTTAGGGCCCCTAAAATGCCAGGGCAGTATAGGAACCCCACAAATGACCCCATTTTAGAAAGAAGACACCCCAAGGTATTCCGTTAGGAGTATAGTGAGTTCATAGAAGATTTTATTTTTTTGTCAAAAGTTAGCGGAAATTGATTTTAATTGTGTTTTTTCACAAAGTGTCATTTTCCGCTAACTTTTGACAAAAAATAAAATCTTCTATGAATTCACCATACTCCTAACGGAATACCTTGGGGTGTCTTCTTTCTAAAATGGGGTCATTTGTGGGGTTCCTATACTGCCCTGGCATTTTAGGGGCCCTAAACCGTGAGGAGTAGTCTTGAAACGAAATTTCTCAAAATGACCTGTGAAATTCTAAAGGTACTCATTGGACTTTGGGCCCTGTAGCGCAGTTAGGGTGCAAAAAAGTGCCACACATGTGGTATCGCCGTACTCGGGAGAAGTAGTACAATGTGTTTTGGGGTGTATTTTTACACATACCCATGCTGGGTGGGAGAAATACCTCTGTAAATGGACAATTGTGTGTAAAAAAATCAAAAGATTGTCATTTACAGAGGTATTTCTCCCACCCAGCATGGGTATGTGTAAAAATACACCCCAAAACACATTATACTACTTCTCCCGAGTACGGCGATACCACATGTGTGGCACTTTTTTGCACCCTAACTGCACTAAGGGGCCCAAAGTCCAATGAGTACCTTTAGGATTTCACAGGTCATTTTTGTTTCAAGACTACTCCTCACGGTTTAGGGCCCCTAAAATGCCAGGGCAGTATAGGAACCCCACTAATGACCCCATTTTAGAAAGAAGACACCCCAAGGTATTCCGTTAGGAGTATGGTGAGTTCATAGAAGTTTTTATTTTTTTGTCACAAGTTAGCGGAAATTGATTTTAATAGTTTTTTTTCACAAAGTGTCATTTTCCGCTAACTTGTGACAAAAAATAAAATCTTCTATGAACTCACCATACTCCGTACGGAATACCTTTGGGTGTCTTCTTTCTAGAATGGGGTCATTTGTGGGGTTCCTATACTGCCCTGGCATTTTAGGGGCCCTAAACCGTGAGGAGTAGTCTTGAAACCAAATGTCGCAAAATGACCTGTGAAATCCTAAAGGTACTCATTGGACTTTGGGCCCCTTAGCGTACTTAGGGTGTAAAAAAGTGTCACACATGTGGTACCGCCGTACTCAGGAGAAGTAGTATAATGCGTTTTGGGGTGTATTTTTACACATACCCATGCTAAGTGGGAGAAATATCTCTGTAAATGACAATTGTTTGATTTTTTTACACACAATTGTCCATTTACATAGAAATTTCTCCCATCCAGCATGGGTATGTGTAAAAATACACCCCAAAACACATTATACTACTTTTCCTGAGTACAGCGGTACCACATGTGTGACAATTTTTTGCAGCCTAGGTGCGCTAAGGGGCCCAACGTCCTATTCACAGGTCATTTTGAAGCATTTGTTTTCTAGACTACTCCTCGCGGTTTAGGGCCCCTAAAATGCCAGGGCAGTATAGGAACCCCACAAGTGACCCCATTTTAGAAAGAAGACACCCCAAGGTATTCCGTTAGGTGTATGGCGAGTTCATAGAAGATTTTATTTTTTGTCACAAGTTAGTGAAAAATGACACTTTGTGAAAAAAAACCAATAAAAATTAATTTCCGCTAACTTTTGACAAAAAATAAAATCTTCTATGAACTCGTCATACACCTAACAGAATACCTTGGGGTGTCTTTTTTTCTAAAATGGGGTCACTTGTGGGGTTCCTATACCGCCCTGGCATTTTACAGGCCCAAAACCGTGAGTAGTCTGGAAACCAAATGTCTCAAAATGACTGTTCAGGGGTATAAGCATCTGCAAATTTTGATGACAGGTGGTCTATGAGGGGGCGAATTTTGTGGAACCGGTCATAAGCAGGGTGGCCTTTTAGATGACAGGTTGTATTGGGCCTGATCTGATGGATAGGAGTGCTAGGGGGGTGACAGGAGGTGATTGATGGGTGTCTCAGGGGGTGGTTAGAGGGGAAAATAGATGCAATCAATGCACTGGGGAGGTGATCGGAAGGGGGTCTGAGGGGGATCTGAGGGATTGGCCGAGTGATCAGGAGCCCACACGGGGCAAATTGGGGCCTGATCTGATGGGTAGGTGTGCTAGGGGGTGACAGGAGGTGATTGATGGGTGTCTCAAGGTGTGATTAGAGGGGGGAATAGATGCAAGCAATGCACTGGCGAGGTGATCAGGGCTGGGGTCTGAGGGCATTCTGAGGGTGTGGGCGGGTGATTGAGTGCCCTAGGGGCAGATAGGGGTCTAATCTGATAGGTAGCAGTGACAGGGGGTGATTGATGGGTAATTAGTGGGTGTTTAGGGTAGAGAATAGATGGAAACACTGCGCTTGGGTGGTGATCTGATGTCGGATCTGCGGGCGATCTATTGGTGTGGGTGGGTGATCAGTTTGCCCGCAAGGGGCAGGTTAGGGGCTGATTGATGGGTGGCAGTGACAGCGGGTGATTGATGGGTGGAAGTGACAGGGGGTGATTGATGGGTGGCAGTGACAGGGGGTGATTGATGGGTGATTGATAGGTGATTGACAGGTAATCAGTGGGTTATTACAGGGGAGAACAGATGTAAATATTGCACTGGCGAATTGATAAGGGGGGGTCTGAGGGCAATCTGAGCGTGTAGGCGGGCGATTGGGTGCCCGCAAGGGGCAGATTAGGGTCTGATCTGATGGGTAACAGTGACAGGTGGTGATAGGGGGTGATTGATGGGTAATTAGTGGGTGTTTAGAGGAGAGAATAGATGTAAACGCTGCGCTTGGGTGGTGATCTGATGTCGGATCTGCGGGCGATCTATTGGTGTGGGTGGGTGATCAGATTGCCCGCAAGGGGCAGGTTAGGGGCTGATTGTTGGGTGGCAGTGACGGGGTGATTGATGGGTGATAGGTGATTGGCAGGTGATTGACAGGTGATCAGTGGGTTATTACAGGGAAGGACAGATGTAATTAATGCACTGGCGAATTGATAAGGGGGGGGTCTGAGGGCAATCTGAGCGTGTGGGCGGGTGATTGGGTGCCCGCAAGGGGCAGATTAGGGTCTGATCTGATAGGTAACAGTGACAGGTGGTGATAGGGGGTGATTGATGGGTGATTGATGGGTAATTAGTGGGTGTTTAGAGAAGATAACAGATGTAAACAATACATTTGGGAGGTAATCTGACGGCGGGTTTGCGGGCGATCTAATGGTGTGGGTGGGTGATCAGATTGCCCGCAAGGGGCAGGTTAGGGGCTGATTGATGGGTGGCAGTGACAGGGGGTGACTGATGGGTGATAGGTGATTGGCAGGTGATTGACAGGTGATCAGTGGGTTATTACAGGGAAGAACAGATGTAATTAATGCACTGGTGAATTGATAAGGGGGGGTCAGAGGGCAATCTGAGCGTGTGGGCGGGTGATTGGGTGCCCGCAAGGGGCAGATTAGGGTCTGATCTGATAGGTAAAAGTGACAGGTGGTGATAGGGGGTGATTGATGGGTGATTGATGGGTAATTAGTGTGTGTTTAGAGGAGAGAATAGATGTAAACAATGGATTTGGGAGGTGATCTGATGTCGGATCTGCGGGCGATCTATTGGTGTGGGGGGGTGATCAGATTGCCCGCAAGGGGCAGGTTAGGGGCTGGCTGATGGGTGGCAGTGACAGGGGGTGATTGACGGGTGATTGATGGGTGATTGACAGGTGATTGACAGGTGATCAGGGGGATAGATGCATACAGTAAACAGGGGGGGTGGTCTGGGGGGGGGGGGGGTCTGGGGAGAATCTGAGGGGTGGGGGGTGATCAGGAGGGGGCAGGGAGCAGGGTGGGGGATAAAAAAAAAAATAGCGTTGACAGATAGTGACAGGGAGTGATTGATGGGTGATTAGGGGGGTGATTGGGTGCAAACAGGGGTCTGGGGGGTGGGCAGGGGGGGGGTCTGATGGGTGCTGTGGGCGATCTGGGGCAGGGGGGGGGAAAAATCAGTGTGCTTGGTGCAGACTAGGGTGGCTGCAGCCTGCCCTGGTGGTCCCTCGGACACTGGGACCACCAGGGCAGGAGGCAGCCTGTATAATACACTTTGTAAACATTACAAAGTGTATTATACACTTTGTATGCGGCGATCGCGGGGTTAACATCCCGCCGGCGCTTCCGTATGGCCGGCGGGATGTTGCGGCGGGTGAGCGGCGCCAGGCGGAGGCTCGCGTCACTGATGACGCGATCGCTCCGCCCATGCCCCTACAAGGACCGCCGCCAATTGTCAATACGGCGGTCCTTGCGGGGTGCACTTCCCGGCCGCCAATTGTACATACGGCGGTCGGGAAGTGGTTAAGGGGCTTCACAATCTAGCACAATGTAGGGTAAATCCTGAGGGAAGCCAATTAAAGAGAAACTGTACTCAAAATAAAAAATTGCTTTTTTTTTTTTTACAATATTAATTTATAAATTATTTAGTGAATGTTTGCCCATTGTAAAATCTTTACTACATCTTTAGTCCTGTCAGGTGTTTCGTTGTCCCTCCCAAATCAGGTTTGCTCCTCCCCTGTTATCAGGTTTGCTCCTCCCCTGTTATCATGTTTGCTCCTCCCCTGTTAAGAGCAAGTAATAAAAACAGTATGATCGTGAGGCAGTACAATAGAGAGCCCTATTAGAGGGAGGCACTATAATAAGAAGAAACGCTACCACAGACTACTATAATAGGGAGCAGTATAGAGGGGGAACATGGAATGAGGGCCAAGCAAGGACACTGTTACAGTTAATACATTTTTTAGCCATACCTTCTGTTAAAGACCACTTGCTAAATATATCCACATTTCCTTCACTAATTCAGCGGTTCCCCCTGAGATTAAAAAAAATAATTGAAGGGCTCCTCCAGGATTAAAAGGTTAAGAAATACTGCGCTAGATGGAACTCATCCAGGACAGGTGGTCTTGGTCATCTCAGCTGAGAGATGCAAAGTCAATTAATGCTTTACACACAAATGCTCATTCAAAACATAATGACAAGGAACCACTATCCCTACAGCTAATTAAAAGTCAGAGGTCTTAAGCTGAGTACACACGTACGATAACGATCGTTCAAAAACGAACGATAACGACAATTGGACCGATAATCGTGCGCTCCAAATTTTCCAACGATCGTTTTTTGGGACGATAACGACCGTTATCGTTCAATTCGACCGATCCAACCCGGCGGATTTTTTCGAAAGATAATCGTTCAATCGTTGCAGTGTGTACAAAGATCGTCCGATAACGCATGTTCTTATTGCCTGTCATAACGTCACTTCCGTTTGCGCACGCATTTTTTAATCGTTCGTCGTTCAGTACTTTATACTTATATCGTTCACGTGTGTACACAATTGTTCATTACGAACGATCTTTTCCGTCTAATTTGAATATCGTGTAAACGTCACGAATCGTTCGTAACGAACGATCTTTATCGGACGTGTATACGAACCTTAAGTTGGCAAAAATAAATGCATTATTATGCATAGTTACACACCGGGCAGAGGTTCCCCTTGTTAGTATGGGTCCTAACTCTATCCCTATGACATGCATAATGCAGCATATGAGCATTCAGTGCATCAACCTATCAAACAGATTAGGAGCACATATCTTTATCGCTCCTTCCATGTGGCAGATAGTGCATGGAGACTAACCTCTCAAGGGCGCTACAATGTACTTCCACTCGCACCATATGTATATTGAGAGGTTACTTTGAAGCACTATCTGCCTCGTGACAGGAACGATAAGGATATGTGCTCCCAATCTGTTTGATATGAGAGCTATGGAGGCGGAAATCTTGATCTCCTAAAAAGTGAAAATTGCTCGTTTCCAGTCAATAACACTGATCATGTGGAAATAATGGTTTCTACTGAACTCTGCTGGAACAAGAATACAGATCAGATAAGTCAGAGCAACTGATCAGCATACCTGTTTCAGGAGTATGATTCGCTACGTATCTCAGGGAGTGAGCATTTTTGGATGGAGACATAGATGGCAGCCTCCACTCCCCTCTAATGACAAGGGTTTAATCAAATTTACATGAAGATTTACATCTTCGGTAGTGTTTCTGTTCAAATCCGGGTTTCCAACAAAATCGGGGATTACACCACACACTTCAGTACCTCAGGTAGTGAAGAGGGACAGGGGAAGGCTATTGATGTGCGGTCCATGCCACGCTTCACAAAACTTGGTATTAGGAAGGATTGGAAACACGGATTCGAACAGCAACACTACTCTTTGGTACTAAGGATGACCATGAATCATAGTTGTCGTTATGACATGTTCCAGAGGGACATCAGTCATTTTGTACACCTCAGTAATAATGTAAATAAAATAGCAGCAATCAAGGCATATAAAAGTAACTGTGAACAGAGGACATATTTGATAAAGGATACTAGTGACAGGGTAGGAGTTGACAAAAATGAGTGAGAACAACAGGTAGTGACAGCTGTCTTCTAGCAAAGCTTGGCTCAGGAACGCCCGGCTCAGCTGGAAGTGAGGTAACCGCTGGTGCAACCGTAGAGCACTGGTGAGAGCATTGGCCAGCAAGGCACGCTGATAGAAACTGGCAGCTTCATGTAAGCTGTAGAGGTGAGAATAGACAGAAGAAAGCAAGTTACCACCATACATGCTACACATGGAGATATACAATATAAGAGAACATTCCATGTGAACCTGAGATGGCACTAAAAGAAAAATGAATACATTACTGAGGCTTCCTCCAGCCACCTCCGACCGGATCGGTTCCTCGCTGTCTTCCCAGGTGCCTGGATCCTCCGGTATGACTCCCGGTAATTCAGCCAGTCAGGGTGTAGTGCACACGCACTGCTGGCCTGCGCTGACAGGCCAAATTACCGGGAGTCATGGCGGAGGATCCAGGAGGCTGAGGATGGCTGCAAGGGATCGATCAGGCTGAAGGGGGCTGGAGGAAGCCCCAGGTATGTAAACATTTTTCCTTTGGTGCCATCTCGGGTGCACTTTATTTTCAAAATTGCCATGGGACAGATTTTATTAAAACTACACTGGTCCATTCATAAAACGAGACATTAAAGTGGATCCGAGATGAACTTTTACTCATTGCATAATTGTGTTCCTTACATATAGTTTATAGGGCATTCCTCAAGCCAAATACTTTTTTATTTTAATAATTTAATTCCCTATAAACTAAACAAGCCTCGCCTACAGTTTTCAGAGTGCCAAGGCATTTTCAGACAATAGCAAGGGCTTACAGGAGCTCAGTCTGGGCAGGAGGAGGGGGAGGTGTTACTAGCCATTGATTTCAAAGGCAGAGGGGAGGAGGGAGAAGGAGAGGGGACAGATGAAAGCTGATAGCATCTCCAGCCCTTAGCCTGTGACAATATGACAACAAGAACATGGCTGCCCTCATTGTATCACAGGAATAAATAATCATACACTTTTTAAAGTTTTGCAGCTAGATATGCTGTGTAAACTATCTAAACTTTAGATAAGCTATATAGACAGACAAGTTACTTGTTATAGTTAGTTTTTCATCTTGGATCCGCTTTAAGCCACCAGAATGCTACACGCATGAATAGCGATAATTTTATGTTAAAGACAAATTCCATAGTAAAAAAATAAACAAAATAAATACAGACATTCCGCCATTCCCCCTGTAAAATGAAATGAAATTATGCACACTAAAGTAAACCTATGCAGATCCTAATTGTTTGCTGCTATTAGTTTTGTCCCCTGGACTAGTCATTTGACTGCAGAATGCTGATAAGGGTTTGCTCAGAAGCATTAATATAATTCCCCCCATTCCTCAAATGCATAGGTGAGGAATGTGGTGCTAACACAAAAAAGGAACTGCAAACCTTGTAAAATCATATTATAAATGCTTAAAGAGAGCCAGAGACGAAGCACCCTCATGTATTTTATTACATTTATCAGTGGGAACATGACAGTAAACACCTACCCTGCTTTTAGTTTTATTCTTCTCAGTCTAATCTATCTGTTATCAACTTTGATAAGAATCCACCGACTGATTCAGTCGAGGTTTGTCCTGGAATCATTATAGCTGAGTCACTCTTCTGTGGAGTCTTTTCAAGCCCAAGCCTGCCCCCTCCTGGCTCAGATTTCCTACTCAGAGCTGTTGAAATGGGAGGGGCTACTGCTGCCAAGAAAGAAGCTCTGAAACAGACACTGTATCTGTGTGCACTGTGCAGCCAGTCATTATCTACTGTATGCAGTTTCATTTCTATGAGAGACACTTCCTAAAGGCAGCCACACAGCATACCAGAATAATCAAGTTGAAAGCAGACAGATGAAAGGCTGCAGCAGCCCTGCTTGTCTATAGTCTCATATAGACTAGACAGCACATCCAGAACAACTCATACCCCGGAAGCAGAAGGGATATGAGCCAGCGGCCATATTGGATATTTCCTGGAGCAATAATGGATAAAAAACACTCAAAAAAGCACACCAGAGTGGCGAAATTATCAGGTAGAGCATTTATTCTTTACAAGCTATCAACTGATATGTTTATTTTGTGTGAATTGTTCATCTCTGGTTCCCTTTAAATAAAGCAGGGGAGTATACAAAGAATAATTAGAAGCTACAGTGTGTCTAAAATAAAATGTTTCCGTAATTAATTCATTGATAAAAAGCTGTTACTTTCTGGGTGGCCCTCATGTCTAGTGTGAGCCTACACTTACTGATTGCTATACAGGCATTTTGCAAGGCTGCAGCTTTGCTCCGTGTCCAGATGCTATGGAGGGGGGGGGGGGGGGGGAGGGATTATGGTGTGGCACATGATAGATTGGCATCCAGCAGGTAGTATAAGGAGGGGAACAATGCACTCACAGGCAAGATGATCCAGGCACTGAGGATCTTTTGGTGACCTAAAGGACATCAGCTGTACACATGCAAGATTCTAATCAGAGAGGGCCTGACCTGCCTCTGTTGTGCCTAGTATAGCATGTGTACAGGGCTGACATAGGGCAGCTCTCCCTCATAACTAAAGGCCATAAAACCTGTGTATGGCTGTGCAGACACATCTGATAGTAGGACAGAGATAAAATGTTCAATGAACTCCGTGAAGGGATAGCCCAAAAAATAAAGTGTGAACATAGGATTTAAAGAGACTCCGTAACAAAAATTGCATCCTGTTTTTTATCATCCTACAAGTTCCAAAAGCTATTCCAATGTGTTCTGGCTTACTGCAGCACTTTCTACTATCACAGTCTCTGTAATAAATCAATGTATCTTTCCCCTGTCAGACTTGTCAGCCTGTGTCTGGAAGGCTGCCAAGTTCTTCAGTGTTGTGGTTCTGCTATGAACTCCCCCTTCCAGGCCCCTCTATGCACACTGCCTGTGTATTATTTAGATTAGGGAAGCTTCTCTCTTCTCTCTTATAAGCTGGATAAATCGTCCTCTGAGCTGGCTGGGCTTTCACATACTGAGGAATTACAGACAAAGGCAAAGCTGTTTGCAGGAAGAAACGAGCAGCCTGAAACTTAAGTGCATGAGAACTGCAGGGGGAAAGAAACACACAAATGATCTCTTGAGATTCAAAAGGAAGGGTGTATACAGCCTGCTTGTGTATGTTTGTATTTTCTATGTGTGGACATACTGTACATCAACCTACTTCCTGTTTTGGTGGCCATTTTGTTTGTTTATAAACAAAGTTTTTAAAACTGTTTTTAACCACATTTAATGCGGCGAGGAGTAGCGAAATTGTTTTAGAGGGTAATAGGAGATGTCCCCTAACGCACTGGTATGTTTACTTTTGTGCGATTTTAACAATACAGATTCTCTTTAAAGGATACCACAACTGACATGTGGCATAATGAGATAGACATGGGTATGTACAGTGCCTAGCACACAAATAACTATGCTGTGTTCCTTTTTTTCTTTCTCTGCCTGAAATAGGTAAATATCAGGTATGTAAGTGGCTGACTCAGACAGGAAGTGACTACAGTGTGACCCTCACTGATAAGAAATTCCCCCTTTTTTATCTCGTTCTTGCTCTCAGAAGCCATTTTCTGCTAGGAAAGTGTTTTATAGTTGGAATTTCTTATCAGTGAAGGTCACACTGTAGTTACTTCCTGTCTGAGTCAGGACTGAGTCAGCCACTTACATACCTGATATTTACCTCTTTCAGGCAGAGAGAGAAAAAAAAGGAACACAGCATAGTTATTTGTGTGCTAGGCACTGTACATACCCATGTCTATCTCATTATGCCACATGTCAGTTGTGGTATCCTTTAAGGCTACTCATATTTTTACTCAGCAGACACATTTTACCTTGAATCAAAATGTCAATGCTTACCCCAGAATAGGAAGGATAAATAATGCTGAGCAATATACTGTGAACCATCGGGAAAGCCACATTGCAGTGTCAAGTTTATTCGCCAGCATAAATTGCTAAGGAAATAAGATAAACACAAGCATTACACTTAAATTAACGTCTAAATACAACGTGCACTTAAAACCGTGTGTTGCCTCTTGACAATTATTTGCATGATTAGTACTACATTACTGCTCACTGATCTCTTCCTGCTGATAAGTGACTGAGACAGCCAATCACATAATAATAGTGAGGGAATACATTCTGTCAACTGTTCAGCCAGAAGGTTTTAAAATACAGACAACATGCACAAATCAAAATTGGACGGGGGTTGAAAGAAAAAAAGAAAAACATTTTTTTTAAAGGATCTGAGCACCAAAATGTCGGATCAGCTTATTTTGGCGCGCGGCTCTGAGAGCCGAAACTGGGCGCCCCATAGCAGCAATGTTATGTAGTGCGGGGCGCGTAATGGTAATTCGGGGCTCTGGCGGCTGCCCAGACCGCAAATTACATCTCCCTCCGAATTTAGACAACTCGGAGGGGGAATAGTATTTAACGCTGCCTCTGTATTTTGCGGCAGCAGTGAAACCCGTCATTCAGCTGTCACCGCGCCGAACTGAGCGGTGCCGAAATGACATGCACCTCCAAAACGTAACAAACATTCTGCATTTACTTCTTGCTGCTCCCTCGCCCCCAGTATATATGCAGCCCTCTATCCCAGCATGCACTGCGGCTGGTGCCACATGACATCACTGCGGGCCAATTTGAGCTGCGGTACTGAGGCACAGGGAGAACCATGATGGAGGAACACACATTGATGGGGGCTACAGAGAAACCCCTGAAAGGTAAGTAAATGCTTGCTGTCCCCTCAAAAGCCCACCCCATTTACAAACCTCTCTTAGGGGGAGGTTTAATTTTGTTTTTCTTTACCTAGAAGCACCCAGGTCCTCAGTTTACTTTAAAGTAAATGAGGTACAAAATGAGATACTAAGAGAGGGAAGCCACAGGATCCTATTGAGGCTTTTCTCAGTGCACCCCCCCCCCCCTGGAAGTGTGCCCCCCCCCTGGAAGATTGGTGACAAGACATTGTCGCCAATCATATCAGGACCATGCACCTCTTCTTCCATCAGCGGGACCGAGCAATAGCTGCATGAGCATGCATGCGCAGTAAGCCTGAGCGGCACCAAGCTACTGCGCATATGTGGCCGCACAAACAACAGAACAGGAGTGTGGCCCTGATGAGGAACATCAAAGCACGAAGGAAAGTCTAAATAGAATTCTGAGGCTTCCTTCCCTTTAGGTACATTGTGTTGAATCCAAGCTTCAGTTCGGGTACCCTTTAAAGAGACACTGAAGCGAAAAAAAAACTATGATATAGGGGTGAACATTTACAACACAGCCACGAGTGCAGAGACAGTGGCGGAAACCAGACAGGTAATATATTAATGCATGGGCACTGGAGGTATATCTACATTAGGATGGGTGCAACTGGGAGTTTCCGCTGCGTTCATCGTTCGCGATTCCCGCCGGGTACCCGATCGAGCATTGTCAACCTGAGATTTTCCAGCATCCAATCGATACATGCAACCAATTTTGGCCTGAAATTAGTCGGATTATTGATCGTGCATGCTCTTAGCAGCACCAATTTTCACTTCAATAATCATCAAATCTGATGGTCGATCGGCCACCAAGTCTACTGATGTATGGCCACCTTTAGCTAGAAAAACAAAAGTTTGCTTTCCTAAAACAGAAAGAATTTGCGATAATTCAGGTTGGAGTGAGCTTGAGATGTCTCACAGAGCAACTCTGCTGAATATATGCAAATTAACCATTGTTAACCACCTTTAGCTAGAGTAGGGTAAATTCCAGAGTGACACAGGAACGGATAAGCAGTAGGTGCTGTAATCTACTAGAGAAGAGATATTTTTATTTTTTTTACTGACACTGCAAAGTTATCAAAGACTTTACTGGCAGTGGCAGCCACAATTTGTTTACTAATTTTTTTTTCACTGACGGTTGGCAACACTGAGTGTTACGTAGAGGTATAGTCACTAAACAGCGGTAAGCACAATAAATTCTTATGCACGATGAGTAGAGCATAAGGCATTGCAAGTAATGTATTGCATTACACTTTGATCATCGAGCGGTAAGACTCAGGGTATTCTGCTTACCACAGTTTAGTGAATATACCCCATAGTGGTGTTGGTTTGGGGTTAACCCTTGAACTGCCACTATACTTTCATGCTGTTAAAGATACTGAATGATTTCGCCCAGTTCTGCCACTCAATGCAGATACACACCTTGAAGCAATTGCACAGAAAGAATTTTGTGTCTGATGAAGCAGCCTGTGAGCTGTGAAACGTACATTGGGTGTTGCCTTTAAACAAGATTGTACAACTGCATTTGTGAGTGCAATACACACACTGTACTCTTGGATTGTTTGCTGGTGTTTATCATTACTGTGTCCCATTAAACCTCCAGAAATATCTTGCTCATTTATTGTGATTTTAGGGGGGTGGGCTGAGAAATGTCACTGATTACTCGCATATACAATGTTCGTTACTCTGGACCATGCAGAGAAAAATGAATGGAAAAGATAACAGAATGCAGATATTTACTCACCACTGCCCCTCCCTGAGGAGGACTGTTGGGAACAGAGTCCGCCATCGCTGAAGTTTCTAGGGAAACACAAGAAGCCAAATGTCAACATAACATTCTAAAATGATTACAAAACTATAAGTATGCAACAATGCGCAGTTTATTTTAACTAGAAACATATGAAATATTCCCAAAAAAGTGTCACTTTGTGGAGCTTTAACTGGAGGCTTCACTGACAAGACAAGTCTAGCTTTACTGCTGCAAAAAGCAATATTTTAGCTTAACAAATGCTAAGTTTAAACTTGTAAAGCCTTAAAGAAGATCTTTAGCCTAAACAAACATACTGTCATTAAGTTACATTAGTTATGTTAATTAAAATAGATAGGTAATATAATCTCTTACCCACCCTGTTTTAAAAGAACAGGCAAATGTTTGATTTCATGAGGGCAGCCATATTTTTGGTTGAAAAGAGGTGACGGAGCATGAGAGACAGTTCCAACTGTCCTGTGTGCTGATCACCCCTCCGAGGTTGCTAGGTGAACAACATAGGAAATCCCATCATGCTTTGCACAGCATAAGGGGAAAAAAAGCCCAGGCAGTTTTCTTTTATGGGTGGAGCTTAGCTAAAAATGCAGCTAAAAATGATGCTTTGGTAAGAAAAACAAAGTTCTGATGCTGTGAAACTGTTAAAGAAACACCAAGCCTTTTCAGTTCTGCTGAGTAGATTTTTAGTCCGGAGGTTCACTTTAAACATATCATAGATAACTTTGGCCAATATGGTCCTTAAAGGACTCCTGAGGTTAAAAAAAAAAAAAACGCAATCTTTAAAGGGAACCAGAGAGGAACCTTATCTAAGAAAATGAAAAAGCAGTTATACATACCTGGGGCTTCCTCCAGTCCCATACGCGCTGATCGATCCCACGCCGCCGTCCACCGCTGCCCCCAACTACGAGAACGGGCTCTCGTCGCTAACGTCATCAGAGCCGGGCTACGCAGGAGAAGTGCGCCCTCTACGTATCTCTCCATACACTCCTGCAGAGATACGCAAAGAGCGCACCTCTGCTACGCTTAGACTGGCTCTGACTGACAGATCAGTGCAGAGCCGATTCTCGTAGCTGCGGGCAGAGGAGGACGGCAGCGTGGGATCGATTAGCCCGTATGGGGCTGGAGGAAGCCCCAGGTATGTATAACTGCTTTATTTTTTCCTCTCTGATTCCCTTTAAGTACCAGGGGGTTCTTCCAGCCCCTATATGTCTTCTGGGTCCCCCGCTGCGGCTCCAGGTGCTCCCCGCTGTCCCACTGGTCGCCTGTGGGTCGGCGCTTCTGTGCATGCGGCGGGTTGCATGCGAGCCCACATTATCGTGGGGCGTACTCATTGTGAGTGTACTCACATTAAGCTTCTCAAGGCTTGGTTCCCATTTGTGGCGGGTCCATTTTGCACAGACCGGAGAGTTCTGGGTCTGGTTCGCCCTGCTTTACTGTCTCATTCGTAACCCGGAGGCAGATGCACAGTGGCTATAGGCAACGCATCCGCACATCTGGAAAAATGCAGCAAGAGCTTACAAAAACATACCCAACGGGTAAATTTTTGCAACAAGTGGGAGCCGAGCCTTCCTCTAGCTGGAGACACACCAGAGAGCATTTTTCAGGTCTTTTTTTTTTTTTTAAACGCGTCCAATGACTTACATGCATTATGCAAAACAGGCGAAGTACTACAGTACCAATTGCCAAAGGCTATATTTTTGAAGCAGGTGGTTTCGGCGCACGGAGCTCACCGCTGGGCACCGAAACCAGTGGGCCCACAGCAGCAATGTAATGCAGAGTAATTCAGGGCTTCGCTGGTTGCTGGACCCCGAATTACATCTCCATCTGAGTTGCGAAAACTTGGAGGGGGAATAGTATTTAACGCCGTTGGGGAGTTTTGCGGCAGCAGGGAGAGCAGTCATTCAGCTCTCCTGGCTCCCAACTATCCGGCGACGTGTACCTATTTCCACACATGCGATGTAATCCACACGCATGAAATCAAAAAGAGTTTTACCATGCATTTTTTCAGCATTGCAAGAACACATACAATTTTGTATGGTTTGTAATACGATTTTTTGCATGTCTTTTTCAGATTTCATGATTTTTGCCTAGCAACAGCTGTTACCCTACTAGTTAGCATGTTATAACCTCTCACTCACTTGCAGCACTAGTAAGAATAAATAGGAACTTTTGGAAAATAGAAGGAAATATAGATTTTATAGGAAATAGGAGATTTTTATTTTGGAAAAAAAAGCAATGCGATTTCCGCACAGAAACCGCATAGACATGCATTGTGGCACCATTGAAATACATTGGCTGCGAATCACATTTGTAGTGTGGAAAAATGGATTATGTTGTCAGATTGTTTCACACTCTTCGTGAAATTGCATTATATGAAAGCTAGCCCACTAACGTACATTGATGTGCGTTCCTATGCTTTTTTTTTTTCAAAAAATCATGTGAAAATGCAGCATAAGGGGTACTTGTTTGGATTAATCAGAAAAGGTGTGGGCACACTGTTGCGTTGCTGAGCTGATTTCAGCCTTATGCTGGGAATACACTGGTCGTTTTGGCGGCAGATAGATGGTTAGATAGATAATTTCCGACATGTCAGATCTCCCGTTCGATCATTTTGCCGCTCGATTCCTGATAGACGTGAATGGAAAAAGATAAAAAAAAAAAAAAACAAACGAGTGGAAGATAAGAGAATCAGGCGGAAAAAACAACCCTTGTATTCCCAGCATTAGCGTGCAATACGCAAGGAAATCAGTGCATAGATTGTACTGTCCAACAGGTACACTTATGCACTAGGTTTTGACAACAGGCAGCTGCATGCATTTCTATGCACAATGCAATGATGCTCCATTAAGTGTAGTTGCAGGGAGTCAGTGCATGGTTTAGGCCCTAAAGAAATGCTCTATCAAATCTTTGTGAATGGCCTTTCTAAATAAATAATTATCAGTAACCGCATATTACAAATGTTATATCTGCATCACCCAGCGCCCAAACAAGTGCCTAGTACCTACCATACAATTTTCTGTTATGCTGGGCATACACGGATGCAATTATGCGCCGGATCGAGCCGGTGGCTCGATCCTGGCGCATCCCCGCCGGCGCCTGTAACGATCCCCGCTCGTCCCCACGGGCGCTCCTTATCTTCCACTCGATTCCCCGCTTTTGTCCGCGCGCGGGGATCGAGTGGGGAATCTATCCGGCGATCGATTGATAAGCAAGGGATTCATCAGCGGATCGATTGATAAGCAAGAAACTTACCGTGTATGCCCAGCATAAAGCCTCATCTACACGTGTAGATGAGGCGGCGATCCGGCGGCTCGATAAGCCGCCGGATCGCCTCTTCCGCGTCCCCGCTCACCGGATTAGATACCCGCTCGTCCCCGCGCTGCTTATGTTCCGCTCGATTCCCTGCCATTGTCCCCTCGCGGGGAGCGAGCAGGGAATCGGCGGTGGGAAGATCCGTCCTGTCGATGTGTCTCGATTGATAAGCCACATCGCCGCCTCATCTACGCATGTAGATGAGGCTTTAGATTTTCTGTTAGATTCACTTGCCAGATAGATAATTTCTAACGTGTTGGAAATTATCGATCTAACCATCTATCTGCCTAGAAATTAGGCATTGTTCTACTCAGCAGGAGATAACCAGAAGACAATGCACCAGAGATAATGACCAGTCTCTACCAGTACTTTACAGAAAATAATCTAATTATAGAAAATCTTACATAAAATGTAACAGAAAATTGTATGGTGTCTACTAAGTTAAATGTATCTTATGCTGTGAATACACGGTACGTTTCTGTACCGCTGGCTTGATTACGGCGCGTCCCCGCGCACCCGGATCGATTCCCGCTCGTCCCCACAGGCGCTTCCTTATCTTCCGCTTCGTTTATTCTTTTGTCCTGCCCGCCAGGTATCGAGCGCGGAATCGATTCAGCGGGGTATCGGACACGCCAGATATTATCAATCGAGCCATCAGCAGCTCGATTGATAAAAAACGTACCGTGTATTCACAGCATTAAGGTGGCCATACACTGGTCGATTTGCCATCAGATTCGACCAACAGATTGATCCCTCTCTGATTGAATCTGATCAGAAAGGGATCGTATGGCTGCCTTTACTGCAAACAGATTGTGAATGGATTTCAGCATGAAATGCTTTAATGCTGAAATGCATGAAAAGCTGCCCCCCCCCCCAGCTATATATTACCTGCTTCGGCCGGCGCGAATCCCCTGGTCTCCGCTGTCTCTTCTCCAGCTTCTTCTCTTTACTTCCTGCCGGGGGAAATTTAAACAGTAGAGGGCGCTCTACTGTTTAAACTTCCTGCCGGGACAGGAAGAAGTGAAGCCTGCTGGACCCGGGAGCCCAGCGCGGAGATGGAGCAGAGGTGACTCGCGGCGGCGGAACAGGTAATGTATTGCCTCTGTATTGCGTCCAATCAGCAAGGAGGAAAGGGACGCGGGCGGGGACAGGAGCTATTGAGGAGGTGGGGGAGTGGCGGAGATTGATAGACAATTGTAAACCGTCGGCTGGTGACACGCTACGTGTCGACAGCGCGGCTGTGATTTATGGGGGGCAGATCAGAGCGCAGGGGGGCCCTGGAGGGACGATATATATATAGCAACAGAGGCTGGTGATTATATGCACAGCTAGCCTCCGTCTGCTATTAGGATTCTTAGAACCCAACTCTGGTTCTCTATAAGGTGGCCATACACTCGTTAGATTAGCAGCAGATAGATCATCAGATAGATTTCTGATCTATCTGATGTGTTTAAGAACATTTCAGTATAAATCTATTGAAAATCGACCTGATGGCATTTTTTTGCCATCAGTTTATCATTAGGTCCAATGCAAAATGATAAGCAATCTCAACAGATCGACCTAGATTTTCCAGCATGTCAGATCGATTGAAATTGATCGAAATCGGCCGCAAATCGATCGATTGGTCAATCGATTTGCATCCGATCGGCTGCTAATCAGCTCAGTGTATGGGCCCCTTTACTGACGTCTCACTAGTTGTATTTCGGTTCGTCTGCAGAACATTCACTAGAAGGGCTGAAAGCTCATTTACTGATAGTGGAGCTCTAGACCCATTATTATAAGGGCCACACCAGCTAGCACATAACAGTATGTTTTACCTGCATGATGCATGTGACCGCTTCCTGCCAGCCTCTGTGATCACAAATTATACAGTGTCACTATACTGGACGCCCTATTGCATAAACGTCACATAAATCTCTACCTTTCACAAGAGAAGAGCATACACCTTAAAACAGCAGTATAAATAAATGAGTCTATGTAATTAAACTGGACCTGAACTCTAGTGCAGGACTCTAGCGCCTGCACAGTACAGCCCGCCCCACGCCCAGCAACCATAAGAGGATCCTTAGAGGCTGCTATGTAAAATAAGGGGGGCCTGATCACGGGAGCTCAATTGAAGGAGCGCGGACCTGCCCACACATGTGCAGATGTCCGTCACCACAGCTATGGTCTAGTGACGCACTGGAAGGCAGCACAGGAACACAGACTGCAAGGGGCTGGAAGAAGTCCCAGGTAAGTAAGGATTACCTTTTTGTTTTCAGCTCAGATATCCTTTAAAGGGGAACTGAAGAGAGAGGTATATGGAGGCTGCCATGTTTATTTCCTTTTAAACAATACCAGTTGCCTGGCAGCCCTGCTGATCCTCTGCCTCTAATACTATTAGCCATAGCCCCTGAACAAGCATGCAGCAGATCAGGTGTTTCAGACTTTAAAGTCAGATCTGATAAGACTAGCTTCATGCTTGTTTCTGGTGTTATTCAGATACTACTGCAGAGAAATAGACCAGCAGGGCTGCCAGGCAACTGGTATTGATTAAAAGGAAATAAATATGGCAGCCTCCGTATACCTCTTACTTTAGTTCCCCTTTAAAGCAGGGGTCCCCAACCTTTTTCAGCCTAGAGACCACAATTTTTCTAGACGAGGAGATGGACTAATCCAAAATCTGACAGATCTGCCAGTTTTTTACCACTTACTATAAGTGACAGCAACATAGGAAAAAAAATAATTTATAGTGCATTTTACTATGGGAGAAATGTACATTTTATATGAATGTATTTAAAATTTTACAATTTTCCACCATAGAAGCTTTTTATTAACCACTTTATGCCATTGGCTGAAAAGAACAAATGCATGCACAATAGCGGACTTGCACAAACCCTATTTGCACTAAAGGTGCACAAATAGGACATTGATAAACTTTCATATGGCAGGAAGTGGTTAAGAGGGAGAAATGGGAGAGTGGTAGGAGGGACCAGCGCAGCAAGCCCATCCTTTCCTGTCTGAAAATTTGACTTTAGCCAAAAGGCAAATTTTTCAAGGAGTGATTACAGGTACTCGGGAGGACAAGTAGAGGAACAGACAATGCGCAGAGGTATGTGAATCCTGCATGAACATAATTCTGTCCTCATCTTAGATAGCTCTGCCTCGGGTTGAGCCTCCTTTAAGCATAGGGTTCGTTCAGGTATATTCTGACACAATGGAGTGGGGTCGTGCTGTGGACAGTCATATTGAATCTTCTGTGACCCTTCCCAACTGCACACCAGATTTTCCAGAGCAGGCGAGTGAACTTTTGAACCCATTTAGAATGCTGAGTGTCTAAACTGCAAATATTAGAGAATGATGCAATGTTATAAAAAACACTATATAACTGAAAATAAAAATATTAGAATATTTTCTTTGCTACTAAAATTCTAGTAATTATCTGTATTACACAACCAATTCATTATATCATTATTTTTCACTTCAGTGTCTCTTTAAGTGTTCCTGAGATGAAATAAAAGGAAAAATGCATACATACCTGGGGCTTCCTCCAGTCCCCTTTGGCCTGATCGCTCCATCGCTGTCGTCTTTTGCCTCCTGGATCCTCTGCAATCCTCCCGATAACATCAGCCAGTCAGCGCAGGTGCAATGCGGCCGGGAGCATACTGCAAATCCGCAGCAAGCCCCGACTCCCAAAGTTACCGGTAGCCAAAGCGGAGGATGGTGTCGAGGGAGCAGTAAGGCAGAAGGGGGCTAAAGGAAGCCGCAGGTATGTATGAATTCTTCCTTTTGTTTAATCTCTGGTTTAAGGTGACCATACATCAAGCGATTTGGTGGCCGATCGAGAAAGACAGATCTCTCTCCCGACTGAATCTGATCTGAGAGAGATCTTTTGGCTGGCCATACACTGCAAGCTGATTGCAGCATTTAATTTTTGGGAATCAGCCTTGTGAAGCCGCCTTGCCACCCCCAGCCACGTCTCACCAAATGTTATGTGCCCTTGCATACCCAAGCATTAAAACACTTTACCTGTCCGCTGTACTTCCGCATTGGTGCCCCACGTGGCTGCCGGCATTATAGCACATGGGGCGCTTGTGCGGCAGACACTAGCGGGCGACATAACAGGTAAAGTATTTAAAGAGAACCCGAGGTGGGTTTGAAGAATGTTATCTGCATACAGAGGCTGGATCTGCCTATACAGCCCAGCCTCTGTTGCTATCCCAAACCCCCCTAAGGTCCCCCTGCACTCTGCAATCCCTCATAAATCACAGCCACGCTGCTGACAAACAGCTTGTCAGAGCTGGCTGTGTTTATCTCTATAGTGTCAGTCTGCTGCTCTCCCCACCTCCTGCAGAACTCCAGTCCCCGCCTGCATCCCTTCCCTCCCTGCTTATTGGAGGGAAGGGACGGGGGCAGGGACCGGAGCTATGCAGGAGGCGGGGGAGCAGCTGAGACTGACACTACAGATGTAAACACAGCCTCACAGCATGGCTGTGATTTATGAGGGATTGCAGAGTGCAGGGGGACCTTAGTGGGGTTTGGGATAGCAACAGAGGCTGGGCTGTATAGGCAGATCCAGCCTCTGTATGCAGATAACATTCTTTAAACACACCTCGGGTTCTCTTTAAAGTGTACCAGAGACCAGCTGATTAAAGATTTTTTTTTACTTACCTGGGGCTTCCTCCAGCCCCATAAGCACGAATGCGTCCCTTGCCGTCCTCCTGAGTGCCTCCGTTAAGCTGCAATCTGCTCCAGTATTCGGATGAGTGATGTCAGCAGGGGCCTTCTGCACAAGATGGGCTCAACTGAGCAGAATACCGAAGCTGATCGCGGCTTAACCGAGCACTGCGGGAGGACGGCGAGGGACGCATCCATGTTAATAGAGCTGGAAGAAGCCCCGGGTAATTATAAACACTTTATTATTCTCGACTATGGGTCACTTTAAATGCATGGGCATCGGGGGTACATATAAAAGGTAGCCATACACTGGTCGATTTGCCATAAGATTCGACCAACAGATAGGCTGCCTTTACTGCAAACAGATAGTGATCGGTTTCATGCTGAGATCGATTCACAATCTGTGAAGCTGCCGCCGCCCCCCCACATACATTACCTGCTCCAGCCGGCGCGAGTCCCCCTCTGTCCCCGCGGCTTCTTTTTTCGCGCTGGGTTCCGGACCGGCTGCAGCTTCATTGAACTGCCTGTCCGGGGAAGCTTAAAGTAAACCTTAAATGTAAAAAATAAATTGAATTTTACTTGCCTGGGGCTTACCTCAGCCCCCTGCAGCTGATCGGTGCCCACGGCGAGTCGCTCTGATGCTCCGGGTCCCGCTGGCGGCCACTTCCGGTTTCGCCGTCAGGACCCGTCAGGCTGGGGAACGCGGCTGATACTACGCGTTCCCATCCAAAATAGCACCCCTATGCGGCCATATGGCCGCATAGGGGTGCTATTTTGGCTGGGAATGCGTAGAAACGGCTGCCTTCCCAGCCTTAGGGCGAAACCGGAAGTGGCCGCCAGCGGGACCCGGAGCACCAGAGCGACTCGTCGTGGGCACCGATCAGCTGCAGGGGGCTGAGGTAGGCCCCAGGTGAGTAAAATTCAATTTATTTTTTACACTTAAGGTTCACTTTAAACAGTAGAGGGTGCTCTACTGTAGGGTTGCCGCGATTTACCGGTATTACGGTTTATCGGGGTTTTACAATGCATGGTAACCGTACCGTGCACTTTTAGGAAATACCGGTTTAGGCTGCATTTCCGCATCCACCGCTCCGGCATTGTCCTGCTCTCCGTCTCCCTCCAAGTTAGGAAGGCAAGCTCCCAAAGCTAGTTCCCGATTGCGGGAGGCTTGCCGACATGAGTGCAGGAGCTGGGTGGTGAAGCGCGTCCTGTAATGATGACGCGGCCACGGCTGGAGCGCACACAGATCTTTTTCCCCGGCAATGTATCTGCTTGTGTTATTTTTAATTGTGGACTGTAACACAAGAGCAGAGGGGGAGACACCAGGTGATTCCTTTCAAAATAACTACACTAAATGAGAAAAGGCTACAGCCCGTGCTCCCTCCTGCTCAATGCACGCAGTCTCCTTCCTCCCCCGACTGCAGAGTTGAGCTTAAAGGGAAGGTCCAAGCAAAACAAAAAAAAATGAGTGTCACTTACCTGGGGCTTCTACCAGCCCCATGCAGCCATCCTGTGCCCTCGTAGTCACTCGCTGCTGCTCCAGTCCCCCTGGGAGGTCGGCGAGCCACATTGCGTACATTTTTACGCATTCCCACTAGTGCAGGAACATTAACACATACATTTTTACGCATTACTAGTTCAATGCGTAAAAATGTACGCATTGAACCAGTAATGCGTAAAAATGTACGTGTTAATGTTCCTGCACTAGCGGGAATGCGTAAAAATGTACGCAATGCGGCCCGCCGACCTCCGAGGTCAGCAAGCTGCCAGCGGGAGACTGGAGCAGCAGTGAGTGACTACGAGGGCACAGGATGGCTGCATGGGGCTGGTAGAAGCCCCAGGTAAGTGAAACTAATTTTTTTTATTTTGCTTGAACCTTCCCTTTAACACTGATACAGATCAGTGTTCAAAGGAATGGCCAGCGCTCCTCCCCCATGAAAATGAACACTGCCGCCCACCCGGGAGAAGGAGAGAGAGAAAGACACACTGCACGTGGAGTTGAAGCTATGACGGCAGATAACTAGCAGTGCTGCTGTGGGAGAGGTGCAGTATTTAAATGCAGCCAGTGTGTATATTTATGGCATGTGTGTGTGATGTGTCTGTCAGATGGATGTGTGTCTGCCTGATGTATATGTGTGTGTGATGTCTGCGTGTGCGATGGATGTATGTCTGCCTGATGGATGTATGTCTGCCTGCCTGATGGATGTATGTCTGCCTGATGCATGTGTCTGTGTGATGTATGTATGTGTGTGTTTGTTGTCTGCCTGATGTATATGTGTGTGTTTGTTGTCTGCCTGATGGATGTGTGTCTGTGTGATGTGTCATGATGAGTCCTCATGCCCACCGCTCCCCCCTGGTCTCCTCTGTCCCCCTACTTTGTAAAGAAATCCTCTGCTGAGTCTCAGCCCAGGACTGCACTTAATACATGTCCCCCCATTTGCATTATATTTTTCAGCTCTGGTATCCTTTAAAGGAAACCAGAGACACAGCATAGTGAAAGTTTTATACATACCTGGGGCTTCCTCCAGCCCCATCATGCACACAGATCCCTCCCACGCCGCCATCCTCAGCCTTTTCTATCGCTGGTACTAAGTCCCGTAACTTCAGCCAGTCGCAGCCAGAAATAGTACTACGCCTGCATATATTATTCTCCGCTGTAGAGAACGCACTGCGCATGCTCAGACTGGCCGCGACTGGCTCAAGTTACCGTACTCAATACCAGCGATAGAAAAGGCTGAGGATGGCGGCGTGGGAGGGATCCGTGCGCATGATGGGGCTGGAGGAAGCCCCAGGTATATATAAAACTTTCACTATGCTTCATCTCTGGTACACTTTAATGTGTATAGTAAAGTGTACCACCAGCATTTTTAAAGGAAACCTGAACTCAAAAGGTCTCCTCTCTGCTCAAAAAGATATGCAACAGCAATTTCTCTCTTTGTTACAGCTGATACAAATCCTAAAATAAATCTGCACAGTTTCTACTTCCTGATTCATGGAAGCAGACATATTAACCTACTGTGCTTTCAAATGGAGTTATTATCTGCCCTCTCTGCCATAGGCAGTCATGTGACACGGGAAGAATGACAGCCAACAAAATATAAAAATTGCTCTGTTGGCAATTTTGGATTGAGATTTACTTTTGGTATTGTTGTTTTTTTTTTTTGACATTTAGAAGAGTAAATATTTCAAGCATGACAGGAGGACATTAACCCTTAAGGGTTTAACAAAGAAGAGTTTGTTCAACTTTGACCTTTTCTCATTTTATAAGGGTAATTGTAATGAGAATAATTGCGTAATACCGCATACCATAATACCGTGATACCGTGGTATTTTTTTTGACGGTTATCATACCGTGGATTTTCATACCGTTGCAACCCTACTCTACTGTTTAAACTTCCTGCCGGGACAGGAAGTTCAATGAAGCTGCAGCCTGGCCGGAACCCAGCGCGGAGAAGAAGCCATGGGGACAGAGGGGGACTCGCGCCGGCCGATGCAGGTGATGTATGCGAGGGGGGGAGGCGGTGGCTGCAGCTTCACAGATTGTGAATTGGCTTCAGCATGAAACCGATCACAATCTGTTTGCAGCGTCGGTCGTCGGGCATTCGAACGCCGCTATCGACGCACTCCCGACCCGCCGGCGATCGACTAAAATCTTTCGCACGGACAGATCGATGGGAATGATTGATTCCGGACGGAAATCGATCGTTCTGTCAGCGTTTGCGCAACGATTTCACAGCAGATTCGATCACAGTGATCGAATCTGCTTGTATATCAGCGGGAAAATCATTAGGTGTATATAGGCACCTTTACATTTGGGACGGACAGCGGTCGTTCGTTGCTCACATTATCGCATGCCGTTACCTCCGCGCACCAGATCAACCATGTTAGCCTGAGCCTGGCCCATCGATGCATTTGACCAATCTCTGCTAAAAATCGCTTGAATCGTTGATCATCATGCTTGTTATGGCACAGATTTTCATCAAATCAGATGGTCAATTGGCCACCAAGTCGCTTGATGTATGGGCACCGGAAGGACTGCTACTGTCTGAAACCTCAGCTAGCTGCACTGCTCTCCAGTGACAGGCCCGCATCTCTCTCCATTCATTCCGTACAGCAGCAGCCAGCGTACTCTCCACTCATCACACACACGTGCCCCCGTCACGCACAAATACGTCACAACACCCGCATCTCTGGCCGACACATCCTCACCTCTTCACCCCGATCCCGCACCGGAGTCGGACCGGCACCTCTTCCGGTGGCGACCACGGCCAGCTCCAGTGATGCTGATGACGTCACTCCCCCCACTTCCACCAATGCTTACGCCAGGAACAGGAAAAGGGGCGGGCTGAGAGCGCATCAGCGACAGACAGGCGGGGTCTGTTGCGGAGCTACAGAGCGTCGTGACGAGCGACGGCGGGCTTGTGCAATGGCAGAGGGCGGGACGCGAGCGTTCTGGAAGATTCGGCAGAGAGAGTGAAAGCAGCGGTGTGAGGACTCGGAGGTGACAGGAGGAGCTGCAGTATGAAGGGAGCCTCGATGCGGTGGATGTGCTCTGCTGATCATGCTGCTTCCCTATGGACTATAGCAGCGTCCTGTACTCTATGCAGAATTGCAGATACATGTGTGTCAAGTACATGTTATTTATACATATACTATTCGTTCCTCGTTATGACCCAAATCTTATATGTTTCTCCTCACTTGAGGCTTGTGGCGTGTCTAGGCAGAATTAAACGCCAGTGATTTTGTCCATAATGAGAGTGGGGTGCATTTTAAAATGCATATAGGTTTTTGAAAATGTGCAATTGATGCATATTTCTCAGAAATGCATGTCAAATGCACACAATGGCTATCATTCATGAACAGGCTGTCGGTAAAGAGAATCAGTGCGGGAAAACACCGCTGGCGGATTTTTAGACTTCTGGGTGGGCATTCATGAAGATGTATCCATGTGCGGAAGCAGTGCGGAGATTCCCCGAACTAGGCAGGCTGTAGGCTTGCGGAGACACGGAAGCTGCCGAGTTGATACATTTCTCCGTGTTCCGCTCTGCTGCAGCTGCCTGGGAGGTCTGTATGTCTCCATTCACTTACATTGTTATCGCCACATCAGAGGGAGCGGTACTTCCCGACCTCACACCGCTTGCGGTGATCTTTATGAATGAACATTTTGCTACATTTGTACCGATAATCACCGCACAAGGCGGTGATTTATCACTCTGCTCGGTAGTGTCATTTTTCCATGCGGAAAGAGGCTTTATGAATGCTGACTTTGCTAAGTGGTCGGTAAAGTCAGCTGTTTTAAGCATTTCCGCATGCGGAAATGCTTTATGAATGATAGCCAATATAGTTCAGTGGAGTAGTAGAGGACGCAGAGGAGTAGCTATGGGTGGGCAAGGGGGGACATTTGTCCTCGGGCGCAGCACTGTGAGGGCGCTCAGCATGGCTATTACACCCTCGCATGAGAGGTGGCTCGCTGGCTGGACGGGCGAAGTGCCCCTGCTTCTCTCCCTCCCTCTGCAGAAGCATTAACAGCAGCAGAATAAGGCTATCTAAAGGGGGCACATCTGGCTATCTAAACGGGGTGAAGGGGGCACATCCGGCTAACTAAAGAGGCATACATTTGGCTATTTAAAGGGGGCACTTCTGGCTATCTGAATGGGGTAAGGGGGCACGTATAGCTATCTAAATAACGTTTGACTCCACCCATGACCACATTCTGATGTGTGGCCACGCCCATTTTGTCCAGAGGGGGGTTGCAAAAACTGTCTTTGGGCTGGTGCACACCAAAAACCTCTAGCAGATCCTCAACACGATAGAGGTTTTTGAAGCAGATTTCAGATTCTAGGCATGTTTAGAGACATTTTCTATATTTGTAGAAAGGACTATAGTATAAACATGAGGCACAAATTCTTGTAGATCTTGTAGTACAAAAATATCCAAAATCTTTATTGACACAATTACAAAATTCTTAAAAAGGAGGTCTCTGCAGGATGCTCCTCATAACATGGAAAATCACAGGAAATTCAATGATTTGTAAAAAGGCTTTCAACAAGAGATCAATAGGCAACGACACGCTCGTTTCGGGCACATAGTGCCCTTCATCAGGCCACTGTATAAGCACTTTCTATATATCCTGTAGGCAACGCATGGCAGGAGCGAGAGGTATAACAGAAACTAGGTCTGACAAAGCAGACACATATCACACTATCCTGATGGCAGGTGTCTAAATCACCAAGCAGCTATATACACTCCTGTATATAGCTGCTTGGTGATTTAGACACCTGCCATCAGGATAGGATATACCTCTCGCTCCTGCCATGCGTTGCCTACAGGATATATAGAAAGTGCTTATACAGTGGCCTGATGAAGGGCACTATATGCCCGAAACGAGCGTGTCGTTGCCTATTGATCTCTTGTTGAAAGCCTCATAGTCCTTTCTACAAATATAGCAAGTTATTTTGAAGTAAAGTGGACCACATCAAAAAGGACTTAAAGGTTTTTTAGTCTTTTTCCTGGATATACACAAAAAAAGAAATCATCCCAATTATAATATTACTAGAGACGTTTTCTAAACATGCCTAGCAGTTTTTGTATCGTGTTTGTGTAGCAGATTACAAATATTGTTACAGTAAAGCTGTTACTGAACAGCTACTGTAACAAAAATGCCTGGAACACCGCTCTGGTCTAGCGTTTTTCAGAGCTGTTTTCCACTTTCCTAGAGAACCAGAGGCGGGGTTCTCACAACGAAATCCCCATACAGAGGCTGGGTCTGCCTATAGAGCCCAGCCTCTGTTGCTATTTAGATCGCCCCTAAATCCCCCATGCGCTCAGGGAGACCCCATAAATCACAGCCGCGCTGCACGGGCTGTGTTTACCTTTGTAACGTCAGTCTCCGCTCTCCCCCGCCTCCTGCAGAGCTCCGGTCCCCGCCCACGTCCCTTCCCTCCAATCAGCGGGGAGGGAAGGGACGCGGGGCGGGGACCGGAGCGATGCAGGAGGCGGGGGAGAGCGGAGACTGACGTTACAAAGGAAAACACAGCCCACTCTGACAAGCTGCGTGTCAGCAACGCGGCTGTTATTTATGGGGGGATTGCAGAGCGCAGGGGGGGCTTAGGGGCGATCTAAATAGCAACAGAGGCTGGGCTCTATAGACAGATCCAGCCTCTGTATGGGGATTTTATTCTCAGAACCCTGCCTCGGGTTCTCTTTAACATTGAGCCAGAAACGCCTCAGAAATCTAAAAAATGCTGCAGCCCCTGAGTTTGCATTTCTGGGAAAAACAAACCGCTCTGGTGTGCACCATCCCATTCACTTTCATTTGCCAAGCAGTTTTCCCCCTGCAATCGTTTTATAAAACGCTTCAGTACCGCTCTGGTGTGCACCAGCCCTTTGTTCCCGGGCACTGAAAACCCTAGCTACGCCTCTGAGAGGACTGTTTTTACATGTGGTTTTCAGGATTCCTGTTACTGTAATTTTACTCCATGGAAAAGAGAAAATATTGAAAAAGCGCACATATACAAAAATGCACCAAAAAACTGTAAAATGCACAATGCAGAAAACTCATGGTTTTAAAGGCTCTCTGACACCATTATAGCCCTTTTCTCCTAGGCACAATCGCTCACATTCGGTATATTGCAGGGGCAAAGCGATAAATGTAATCCTGTTGCCTCTTTTTCTATTGCGGCTTTATGTGCGATCACGTCAAATCCAGCGTCGGAGATTTGGCGCAGCTATAGACTGTGAGGTAATAGGAATTACGGCTATAGCAGCGCAAAGTGAGCAATTTAGGCACCGTCAGGAAACAGAGCTGAAGTTACTTTTAAAACACTAATTCAGTCGCCAGCGATAGCTGTAAGCCGTATTACATCATTCCCCATCATCCACGTGGACCTGGAGAGGGAATAGTAACGCCGCCGGGACTTGTGCAGGAGCAGGCTAAGCTGTATATCTACTGTATCCTGCGCCCAAGTCTCCCTGCGGCGATTTCACTCGTACATCTTACGTGCATTGCAATTTCGGCACTAGTCTAGTAGAGGTGAGCCCGTGGATACTTGTGCAGGGTTGGAGTGGACCCCCAGCCCCCAATGAGAATGGCTCATGGTGTTCGCAGGGTCAGGAGCCAATGTAATCTGCTTCTGACCGGCTCACATTGCTCTTCTATCATTCCGACAGCAGAGCGGGTGAGCTGCAACGGCGGGCTAAGTGAAATCTACACCCTGGTAGGGATAACAGGTCCCGAATGGCATAGATTTCAATTAGCGTGGTATGACACCGGTTAAAGCGGACATCCAGCCTGTAAATGTCTTCAAGGACAGCTTTGGGGGAGAAGACAGCGCAGGTAATTATAACTTTTTCTTATAGGAGGACTGCGTTAATTTACATTTTGATATCTGCTTTAATAAAATTGCATAAACATAAATGGAAGATGTAGAAGTCTTTTTGCATTTTATGCCATAAATTATGTTTCCATTTCATCCAGGATTAAGCTATGGATTTCCAAAACAGACTGTTAATTCAAACTGGGTTTATTTAGCTTGGAAAAAATGCGACTGAGGGATGACCTGATTAACATGTATACATACATCAGAGGGCAATACAAAAGCTTGGCAGATGAGCTTTTTGTCCCTGGGGCTGTACGACGGACAAGGGGACATGGTTTGTGTGTGAAGGAAAAAAGTTTTTGCCATCTATTCAGAAAGGGGTCTTTCTCAATGAACGTGGTTAAAATTTGGAACTTCTTACCTCAGAAAGTAGTTATGGCAAACACTAGTCCCCGGTTTACGAACGCCGACTTACGAACGACCCGCTGATACGAACGCCCGCTGGCCCGCCACGATGTCACTCCACCGGGGACTACCTCTTCTGCTGTTGTTTTTAACCTCCCTGGCGTTCTATTAAGATCGCCAGGGAGGCTGCGGGAGGGTTTTTTTTTTTTAAGAACAAAATGACAGTTGCAGCGCTTCAAAATGAATTACCTAGTCAGGCTGCAAGATATAAAAGGGGTTGAGCTCTCCACCCCTACGTTTAAAAAATACAAAAGACAATAATATCTGCGCCAAATACAGTCAAATACTATACTTTTTATTTTCTAGTTAAAACCGATAAATTAAAATCAATTGGTTAATCATAACAGCCTCCGCCTGATAGACAATTAAGGAAGAATGACACCCTTGTGCGAATTAATATCATAACCCCACCACCATAAACCTCCTTTATGATTCCGCACTCTGGCGTTTTCTATCCACCTAAACTAAATCTATCAGGGCAATCGCTTGATTAGTTCTTATCAGGGACAAAAACTTCCTGTTGGTGTATCCAAATATATACTTCGCCAGATAATATACCCAGCTTTCAAAGTCATTAATAGACGTTTTCCACTTTATTCCATGGAAGTTGCAGTAAATGTTATCAGCAATAATTGCAGAGGTGCACCTCGTTTCAACTCACTTTTGATGTATCGATCCAAAAAGGAAAGAGGAGGGTCTCAGATACCTCGTAATTTAGAGATAGTATAGTTCCTTTTTACTCTTCTCAGCAGTGGGGAATCTCGGCCGAAGGCTCACCCACGCGTCGTTCAAACAAACGCTCTCGCTGTATTCCGTGTTCCGGACCCAACAAATTGGCAGAACCTCCGGCGTACTCTACCGGATATTCGGGTGACATCACCACTCTCAAGGCCAATAAGCCGACATGTTTCAGTAGGCACGCCTACCTTCCTCAGGGCTACTCTTCATTGGGTCCGTCGCTTCTTATACTCTCTCCTTCTCTCCACCTCTCCTCCCTTTCCGTAATTTGCATAAGTGTCCATACTCTCTTACGGAATTCCGTTTCATCGTATGCGTCCATACTCTCTTATCCTGTTGGTTGTTTACTGAATTCCGTCTCATCCTTGCGGGATTCCGTTCTTCACACTTTACATCTACTCAAATCCAAACAACTCCACGTCTGAATTTAACCCTTTAGGAGCCAGGCTGTTCAGAGTGTATATCCACTTCGTTTCTGCTCTGGACATTTTCTTAATAAAATCTCCTCCTCTCCATTCTTTCTTAACATTTTGAATAGCAAAAAATCTAAAATCTCGTAAACTGCCTCCATGCACTTCCAAAAAATGTTTACTTAAGGGATATTTCTTATTTTTACTTTTTATGTTATTAATATGCTCCCCTATTCTTGATAATTTCCTTTTCGTCCTCCCCACATATTGTTTATTGCAGCCACACTGTATCACATATATCACTCCAATGGTGGTACAATTCAAGCTACCCATTATATGAAACCTCTCATTAGTGGCTGTAGATATAAAGTTGGTAATCGGAGTTTCATATTTAGTGTTCCTGCAGGGCATACAAAACCCACATCTTTTAAAGGAACCTGATTTCATTTTTGGTTCATTTCCACATTCTACAACTGTGGGTGCGATCATATTCTTGATGTTGAAAGCTTTTTTAAAAACAAACTTTGGTTTTTCCGTTAAAATCCCATTAAGAGTCTTGTCTTGTTGCAATATGTGCCAGTATTTTTCCACTATATTCCGTATGGATTTGGTTTGTTGGTTATATTGAATTTTTATACAAAGTGGTGGCACCTCTTTATCTTTGGTCTTATTTTTCTCAGTCAAAAAGCTTTCCCTGGGACAAATCTTTACCGCTTCAACTGCTTGTTCTAATTCACCAGCATCATAATTCTTTTCTAAAAATCTTTTCTTCAGAACTTCTACCTGCTCTTCATAGTCTGTCACATCTGTGCAGTTCCTTCTAACCCTTGCAAACTGATTTTTAGGAATATTAGTCAGCCATTTCAAAAGGTGACAACTCTCTAAATAAATATAACTGTTGGTGTCTACCTTTTTAAAATACGTTTTTGTCTTAACTGTGACATTCTCTATAAAAATATTAAGATCAAGATAGTTGACTTCTTTCTCACTATATTCACAAATAAAAGTCAGATTATATTCATTCTTAACATTCAACCAATCAAGGAATATCTTTAATTTTTCTTCCCCCCCCCCTTTCCATATAAACAATGTATCATCAATAAAACGTTTCCATAGGACGAGGTCCGCTCCGGGGCCCTCAGGTCCTCCCAAAATAAACTCCTCCCAATACGCCATAAATTTAATAAAAAAAAAACTATTTCATGCAGCCAACTGAAAGTTGGCTGCATGAAAGCCCACTAGAGGGCGCTCCGGATGCGTTCTTCTGATTGCCTCCGGCGACCAGAAGTAACACGGAAGGCCGCAATGAGCGGCCTTCCGTGTTTCGCTTACCTCGTCGCCATGGCGACGAGCTGAGTGACGTCGTGGACGTCAGCCGACGTCCTGACGTCAGCCGCCTCCGATCCAGCCCTTAGCGCTGGCCGGAACTTTTTGTTCCGGCTACGCTGGGCTCAGGCGGCTGGGGGGACCCTCTTTCGCCGCTGCATGCGGCGGATCGCCGCGCTGCAGCGGCGATCAGGTAGCACACGCGGCTGGCAAAGTGCCGGCTGCGTGTGCTGCTTTTTATTTGAGCCAAATCGGCCCAGCAGGGCCTGAGCGGCAGGCTCCGGCGGTACTGGACGAGCTGAGCTCGTCCAGACCGCCCAGCAGGTTAAAGCAGAGTAGGCGCAGCGGAAGGCAGATGGGGACATCTCACCTGTTCCATGGTGGTGTAAGGTCCCAGCGTGCTGCGCGGCCCGTCCTCTCACGTTCACTGTCCCCCCGGCGGCTTCACATGCATTGCATAATGATGCAATCAGGAAAAGCCCCCTAGTGGAGGCTCCTCCTCATGCTTCATTATGCGACGCATGAGAAGCTGCCAGGGGGACAGTGAACAAAGGGAGAGGGCGGACCATGCAGCTTCCAGGCAGCACGGTGGCACCTTACACCACCGTGGAACAGGTGGGATGTCCCCTATCTGCCTTCCGCTGCGCCTACTCTGCTTAAAGAATGGGGGCAAAGATGGCTGGCACAGCGTCCCGACTTAAAGGGAACCAGAGATAAATGATTTACACAAAATAAACATATCAGTTGATAGCTTGTAAAGCATAAATGCTCTACCCGATAATTTTGCCGCTCTGGTGTGCTTTTTATCCATTATTGCTCCAGGAAATATCCGATATGGCCGCCGGCTCATATCCCTTCTGCTTCCAGGTTATGAGGTGTTCTGGATGTGCTGTCTAGCCTATATGAGACTATAGACAAGCAGGGCTGCTGCTGCAGCATTTCATCTGTGTGTTTTCAACTTCATATTCTGGTATGCTGTGTGGCTGCCTGTAGGAAGTGTCTCTCATAGTAATGAAACTGCATACAGTAGAAAATAATGATGACTGGCTGCACAGATAGATCACACAGATCACACAGCTAAACTTGTCTGTTTCAGAGATTTTTCCTGCAGCAGCAGCCCCTCCCATGTCATCAGAGCTCTCAGTATGTAAAGCATGAAATCTGATCCAGGAGGGGGAAGGCTTGGGCTTAAAAAGACTCCACAAGAGAGTGACTCAGCTATAATGATTCCAGGTCAAACCTTGACTGACTGTCAGGGATTCTTATCACAGCTGATTATAGACAGATTAAGCAGAGAAGATTTAAACTAAAAGCAGGGTAGGTGTTTACTGTCATGTTCCCACTGATAAATGTAATAAAATACAGGGTGCTTCGTCTCTGGTTCTCTTTAAAGCGGAATATAACCCTGCATTTCAACTTTGCTCTAAAACATTATTTACAGTAAATTATATGCAACCAGCATTTTTTTTTACTAGACCAGAATTGGAAGGGTTACACCGGGCTTTAAAGTTCCTGGAGATTTCTGCAGACGCATCCGAAGCTGATATAGATACATTTTGTTTACATAAATGTATCTAAGTGTTGAATGTGACTCATCTCTCTCACTGAGAAGGAGTTGGAGGGCAGCCAAAGAGTGTGTAACGTTTATAACTTGTTACATTCTATTTAGTTAAAATGTATCTATCTGAACTTCTGCATATCTCTCCACAGAACATTAAACCTCTGTGTTTAACCCTTCCAATGCTGGTCTAGTAAAAAAAATGCTTTTTGCATATAATATGCTGTAAATAATGTTTTAGAGCAAAGTTGAAATGCAGGGTTATATTCCGCTTTAACCACTTCTATACCATGACATTTTGTGCTGATCTGTGCTGCGTGGGCTCTCCAGCCCACAGCACAGATCAGGTTGCAGCCAGGCCGATCAGACTTCCCCCCCCCCTTTTTTCCCCACTAGGGGATGTCCTGCTGGGGGGGTCTGATCGCCGCCGGCTGCTTGCGCTTGCAGGGGGGGCTCTTCAAAGCCCCCCTCCGCAGCACTTCTTGGCCTCCTTCCCTCCCTCTCCCTCCCCCTGTGAGTGGCGCAGGACGGATTTCCGTCCTGCGCCTGATGGGATAGGCTTTAGCCTATCAGATGTCGGTGATCCCCGGACTATCAGAGGCCGGGGATCACCAATCTCCTCTACGACGCTGCTGCGCAGCAGCGCCGTATACATGTAAACACCAGGGGAAGATCTTCCCCGTGTGTTTACATTTACCCTGCGAGCCGCCGATCGGCTCGCAGGGTGTTCACGGAGACACCCTCCGTGAACTGACATGGAACGGCCGCTCATACGAGCGGCCGTTTTGGAATACACTTCAGGATTCAGGGGCGTACATATACGCACCGAGAATCCGGAAGTGGTTAAGAACGGATTCATGTTAAGAACGAACCTACTTTCCCTATCTCGTTCGTTAACCGAGGACTAACTATTGCATTTAACCACTTTAGGACCACAGGCTTTAAACACCCCCCCCCCCCCTTCCCCTAAAGACCATGCCATTTTTTGCAAAATAGGCCACTGCAGCTTAAAGGCCTCGCTGCAGGGCCGTCCAACTCGGCACACAAGTGATTTCCCCCCCCCCTTTCTCCCCACCAACTGAGCTCTTTGTTGGTGGGGTCTGATCGCCTCCACAATGTTTGTTTTTATTATAAACATTTATAATTTTTTACATTTATTTACCCAGCCCACCAGCCAATTCCCGTGATCAGCTGTCATAGGCTTCAGCTTTTCATTGAAGGGCATCCACAGCTATACTTATTAGATAATTCCCAGAAATGTTGATCCAGGGATTTATCTGACTGCCATCTGGTATCGGGAAGGAATATTTCCCTTTTAAGGCTAATTGGCCCAGGCCTTGTAAGGTTTTTCTCCTTCCCCTGGATCATCTGGAATATAAGCAGGTTCTTATTTATTTATTTAATTTGGTTGGACTTGATGCTGATTTATGACTGATAAGACTGCTTGTTTACTAAATCCTCACCCAATTGGAATACAGAAGCATCGTAAATACCGAGTTCGCAAGCTCTAGCTACAATTAGAGTGGATGCAATATTTGGCTAGGCTGAAAAAGAGTTATGGCATTAACCTCCCTGGCGTTCAATTTCCCCAGTATTTCAAAAGGTAATCCAATTAATTTTCATAACCTTTTTTTTCCCTGTAACTTGCCAAAATGTGTCAAGCAAGGGTCTAGTATACAGTGCAGGAGAGTATTGACGTGTATGCACTGCCATGCTATTGCCCCCCGAGATTAGCGACAATATTTGTCGCTATCTCAGAGGTAAACACGGAGAAGGAATCCCTGTTCAAAACTCCTGCCAAGGGCGTTCCTTCGGTGGTTTCCAGAGCTGCTATTGGGCAGCTCTCTCTCCCTGGCCGTGCCCTCTGCCGCTCCCCCGCCTCCCTGCACGCTGCGAGAGACACAAAGGCCTCGATTCATAAAAGTGCTGTCGGTAAGGTAAATCCGTGCGGGGAAACACCGCTGTCGGTATTTCAGCCTTCTGGGTGGTCATTCATAAAAATGTTTCTAGTTGTGATAGGCGTGCGGAGATATTCCGCTGTAGGCTAGCGTTAGGCTGTCGGTAGGCATGCGGAAACAGGAGAAGCAGGCGGAGTCCCTCCGTGCGGTGTTCTCTCAGCTGCTGCTTGAGGGGTCTGTCCCATTCACTGCAATGTATTCTGCACGCTTCTCGCCACATCAGAGGTAGCGGTAATCCCTGTCTGCATACCGCTTCCTCTAATCTTTATGAATTGACATTTGTTACTTTTGTTAAGGTAATCACCGCGCAAGGCGATGATTTATCACTCTGCTCACGAATGTCGGCTTTTCATGCGGAAAAAGCCTTTATGAATACAGATTTTGCTATGTGGTCAGTAAAGTGACATGTTTTCAGCATTTCCGCATGCGGGAATGCTTTATGAATCGAGGCCAAAGTCTTTCCTTGCAGCATCGTGACCTACTGTATATGTCACGAAAGTGGGCCAGTGCGGCCCACAGGAGCGGCAGTTTTTGTGTCTACCTGATCCGCTCTGCTTCCTGGATCAGGTGGCCTACTTTAAAAAAAAAAAAAAATTAGCCAATCTCGGGCTCTCTTTAACCATTTTAGCCGAATGGATGTGACTGTCATATAGTTTCCATTCATTGATCAAAGTCCCCGACAGAAAGACCGGCGGGTTCATTGAGATGCTACGATTGTTCTGATTAAAAAAAAAAGTTTCCCGTCCTCCCTATACTTCCTGGAAGCGAGAGCGTTCGCTTCCATGACTGAAAAAAAAAAAGACTGTAGCCAAATAGTAAAACTACATCCGCATACAATTTTTTTTTATTATTAAATACACATTACATTGAAAATTAACTGTTTACCTTCCACACCAAAAATTACCCAAATACAATTTTTAATGAAAAAAAAATTACGATTTTAAAAAAACAAATAGTTACCGAAGGGTCTGAACTTTTTTAATATGCATGTGAAGAGGGTGTATTACTAATATTTTTCAAATTATAAGCTTGTAAATAGTGATGGACGCAAAACTGAAAAAATGCACCTTTATTTCCAAATAAAATATTGGCATCATACATTGTGATAGGGACATAATTTAAATGGGGTAATAACTGGGACAAATGGGCAAATAAAATTCATTGGTTTTAATTATGGTAGCATGTATTATTTTAATGCTATAATGGCCGAAAACTGAGAAATAATGAGTTTTTTCAATTTTTTTCTTAATATTCCTGTTAAAATGCATTTAGAAAAAAATAATTCTTAGCAAAATGTACCACCCAAAGAAAGCCGGAAAAACAAGATATAGATCAATTCATTGTGATAATTAGCGGTAAAGTAATTGGCAAATGAATGAGAGGTGAAAATTGCTCAGGTGCATAAGGTGAAAAACGACTGAGGGCTGATATGGCTAAGCTGTGTCCGTTGGAACGAAAGTATATTGCAACTGGGAGATCAGATTCGGTATTGTTAATAGTGTGCCTGTGTCCATTCATACGTTTTTAGTTTCTCCCATGTAAATACCTTTGGGGCATATAGCACACATGATCAGATATACCACAGATTAGCGAAACCACAGGATGTGCATTGTATTCTGTACTCCTGTTGTGAACCTGGTATTGTTAATCTGTCAGTGGAATAGAGGTGTCTACAGGTCTCGCACCTTTTTTGTCGGCAGGGCGATGTTCCATTCTGTTGTGGCCTATTTAAAGAACTCCTGACAATTATCTGTTTTAGATTGGGTGGTTGTCGATATGCCAGGAGGGCGAGGTTCAGGTTATATCTTTCTCAGTTTGTAATCCTTGTGTAAATTGTGATGAGGTTCCTGTGCAATCCTCCTTAAAGAGACACTGAAGCGAAAAAAAATATATGATATAGTGAATTGGTTGTGTACTATGAATAATTACTAGAAGATTAGCAGCAAAGAAAATATCCTCATATTTTTATTTTCAGGTATACAGTGTTTTTTCTAACATTGCATCATTCTCTAATATGTGCAGATTACACAACACTCAGCATTTAAAATGATTCTTTCAGAGCAGTCTGTGAACTAATGACCTCTCCTCTGGCAGAGAAAAAGTTATTAGTTCACTTACAGTTGAGATAATAAAAGTCAGATAACAGCCCTCTCCACGACTTTGAAAGTCGTAGAGATTAATGGCTTTTTTTGCATAGAGATAACTAGAGTTTCTTAACTCCTCCTGTACTGGAAACTATTAGCCTGATATATCTGATCTTAATGTTTTATTTCTTAGCTGTGCTACACATACAAATCATAATATCATCATTTTTTTTTTCGCTTCAGTGTCTCTTTAAGAGCCCTTTTCCACTGGCAAACACAAACACTTGCAATTTTTCATTAATTTTGTTATGAGATTGCAATTTTTCATTTGCATTGCATTTTCCCTCTTAAAATCGCTTCAGAAAGCGATTGTGATTTACAAATCTAATCACTATAGTGGAAAATATTTCTATGATAAAGTAGCAACCCTAGCTTTTTTTAAAAAATCACCTATGATTTGCGATTCAGCTGTGCAATGGAAAAGGGCCTTTAAAGCGGACCCAAACCAAACATTTTTTAATTCAAAATATTTAGTTGCACCACTCTGACACATACAAATATAAATAAACACTCCTTCAAGCCTATGAGCATTTCAGTGCATGCTTTTCACCCTCCTCTTTGCATAACTAGGGTTATACAGGTGGCAGCCATTAGCAATTCTTCCTTTGCCGGACACCACCTACTCCACCAGTTTGCCGGATTATTTCCCGGCAATATGAAAGGAAGGGAGGGGTTTCTCCAATAAATGTAAAATATTTTATATTTTTCATCATGCAGCTGAAAAAAGGCTGCTATTTACTATTATAATTTAGAAAATAATTTTTTCTGAAATCTTGTATTTTTAATTTGGGTCCACTTTAAGGACTCGCGAGTCAAACTTAAAAATCTATTTTGAACTGACCTAGGGCTTCTCACAGCTGGGTCAGCTCTTCTGCGCCATTTGCAGGTTGTTTTCTCTAAAACGACAAACGTCTATGTACAGCAAACCAACCGTCGGGGGGCCAGTAAGTGTAGCGATTAAGGTACTTTGTGCAGGAGTTGCTGGGGATCTTAAAGGGGCATTATGCCAAAAAAATATAAAATTTAAAATATGTGCAAACATATACAAATAAGAAGTACGTTTTTTCCAGAGTAAAATGAGCCATAAATTACTTTTCTCCTATGTTGCTGTCACTTACGGTAAGTAGTAGAAATCTGACAGAAGTGGAAGGTTTTGGACTAGTCCATCTCTTCATAGGGGATTCTCATGGATTTATTTATTTTCAAAAGCACTTCGTTAATGGCAGTTGCTCTGACCAACTGCCAAAAAACTGTGTAGCAAGCAGGGAAGCTGGCCAGCATTATTATTTAATCCTTTTTCGGGAATATCTTTATAAAGAATAAAAGCCTTGCTGAAAATCCCCTATGAAGAGATGGACTCGTTTAAAACCTGTCACTTTTGTCAGATTTCTACTACCTACTGTAAGTGACAGAAACATAGGAGAAAAGTAATTTATGGCTCATTTTACGCTGGAGAAAAATGTTCTTTTTATTTGTCTGTTTACACCTATTTTAAATTTTACAATTTTTCACCGTAGTGCCCCTTTAAAGATCTGATCCACTGTGATGGTCGTTATCACTGCGCGCTGCTATGCTATGTTTACATCATCGTGCGTCTGTACCCACGTAGTGCGATCACAGAAATGATCGGTCAACAAAATCGCCGGTCATCGGAAAAATCGCAAGGTGGGTGCAGGCCTTTAGGAAGTCTCACTGAATAGGTGCTGGCTTACTGAACAGGAAGGATTTTTAAACCCTGGTCTCCTGTGTCAAAGGGATTAACTAGTACACTATCCAGTCACTGTTGGCTGGACTGAATTGGAGAGAGGAGGTGAGTATCTACTTGCTACAAATGGGAGCCCACACAAACTCAAGGCAGCTTGGCATCATAAATAATGAGGTAAACATAACACAATTTAATGAGGACCCAAAAGAATATGCAGCCTCTGGAGACCCCAGGGCTACCAGGCCATTATTAGCGAACTCACTAAACCTTAAACGCCAGTGACAATTTTTACATATGGCAATATCTTGTTAAGACAGTTAATGGCTAAAATGATTTTACTGGTAAATAATACAAAATTCTCAGGTACATAATTTTACACAACGTAACATACAGTATCCGGGTTACTCCTTTTTAATACTTTGACTTCTAGCATTTTAAAGTCTTTAATCGTCAAAAAAAAAATAAAAAATATAAGCTCATTGCTGTTTGGTCTGTGGAACATTTACAGTTTGGAGGCTGCTGTTTCCATTTGTTCTTCACAACAGGAAGACTGCTTCCTCTACCCAACAGGGACAGTAGAAGCCTCCACACACACCACCTGTCAAGAACCGGCCCCGCGGCAAGCCTGCAGATACAACGGCTAACACACGGCTGTGGCCCCTCAAACACTTTTTACTGCCACCACTAGCTGCCGCTAGACACTTCCACTCTGCTGTGGAGTGATCTGCATGCAATCCGCGTTTTCGTATTCGGGTCAGCTTTGCGCTTTAGGCCGAATACGGGAACGCCGCACACACAGTACAATTGTACAGTAGCAAGGCACAATCATGCACTGACTTTGTAACGCAAGTTACACTGCAAACTCTTCTAGGCTATGAGCGTTAGCTTAGTACAGCAGAAGTCAAACTTATTAAATAACTATGTAATATTCCAGAAAAAAGTGGAACAATGCAGAAAATAATATATACAAAATATTTACAAAACAAAGTAAAAATGACAAAATAAAAGTTACAAAGGTACACACAAGACAGGTTGCAGAAATAAAAGGGAAATAAACGTTACCAGCGTATACAGAGCGTTGTTTGCGGGAGAACGCAGCTTTCCGACCAGTAGTCGGGGAAGCTCTAGTGTCTTTGCTATCTCCGAGGAGCTACGAGTTGTGAAGGATCTGTGCGGGTTCTTATAGGCCCATTTGGGGCCTGGGGGTACAAGTCCAACCCGCCTCCGAAGGTTTGCACAGAATGCTTGTCATATCCTTTGATATGCAAACTTCCAAGGTTTTTCCTGTCCCACTTTTGATCTTTCAGAGATTTCAAAACACTTCACACACTTCCAGCAGGCTGTCATATGTAAACTTCAAACATTCCTGTGTTAGCTTCCAACTGTCCAGACTCATGTAGGCTGAATTGTATAGTGGCTTGTTTACATATACACAAAGTTCAAAGTAATTGAAGATCCAGGACAGAATAGAAGGTTGTTACCTAATTACCTGTATCCAGAGGAACTGAATGCAAATGTAGTGTCATTGACATACAGACAATCACATTAGCAGTTCCTGCTCTACTGTTCACCTTCAGATGCAAATGTACTATTTCCAGGCGACACTACAATTTTTCATAGCCCCACGCATGTGAAGTAGACAAACAAGATGGAGGCTACCTTAGATACTAATTAAAAAAAAGGTACCCATGTTCTGCATATTACCGTACATATCATCACCACATATATCCTCACACCACCTTTGTGCTTTTCTTGCTGAAATACAGAGTACTGTTGCAATCATCACAGTTTAGAGAAAATTATACAGAATGCATTATCAATTCAACACTAAAGCTATCATTTATAAAAGGCTGTGTGGTAAAAAAAAAATCTGGTCGGGAAAATACCGCATTCAGTATTTTAGACTTTTGTGTGCTAATTCATAAACATTTCACAGCTGCGATAGAAGAGTGCTTTACCGAAGCCCAACAGTCGAGAAGAGTGTTTTGTTACATTGTTACATTCCTATTCTCCGTGCAGAGACAGCATTACAATAAGAGGCATCCCCAACTTCCCTTTAGATGTGCATGTTATGTTATGCTACCTCTGCTTGCCCTAAATCTGCTCTGTATGTCTATTACTCTTTCTTAAAGAGACGCTGAAGTCTCTTAAAATAGTTTTTTTATGACAAAATCCTGATTAACCCTCTGGCCGATACAATTTCATCGCCCAGGAGGTGGCACAGCACTATTTTTTAAAATTTTTTAAATCATGTAGTGAGCCCAGGGCTCGCTACATGATAGCCGCAGCGCAGTGGCATCCCCCGATCAGAGTAAGCAGGAAATCCCGTTCAGAATGGGATTTCCTGCTGGGCTTCCCCGATCGCCATGGCGACGGGGCGGGATGACGTCACGTCATGGACGTCGTGACGTCAGAGGGAGTTCCGATCCACCCCTCAGCGCTGCCTGGCACTGATTGGCCAGGCTGCGTAAGGGGTCGGGGAGGGGGGGCTGCGCGGCACGGCGAGCGGCGGCGATCGGAAGTTACACGCAGCTAGCAAAGTGCTAGCTGCGTGTAACAAAAGAAAAAAAAAATTATGCAAATCGGCCCACCAGGGCCTGAGAACTCCTCCTGCACAACATACCCCGAGCTCAGCTCGGGATTATCGCCCAGGAGGTTAACATCATAGCCCTACCTATATCGCCCCATCCCTGCTGCTATACACTATCTAAATCCCCCCCAAACTCGCCCTCCCTCTCCCCTGCAAAATCCACGACTTTCTTGGTCGTGGATTTTGCTGCTGTTGGAGGCAGAGCTATGAGCCGCAGCTCTGCCTCCATGCCCGTCTATCAGCAGTGGATCTCCGCCTCTCCCCCGCCCCTTTCAGTGAAGGAAGACTGGGAGAGGCGGCGAACCGGGTTGACAGACGCGCTGAGAGGCAGAGCTGCGGCTCATAGCTCTGCCTCTCATGGAAGCGCTGACCAGATTGCCTCCCAGGGAGTTTGGGGGGATTTAGATAGTGTACAGCGGCGGTTTAGGTAGGGCTAATATGTTCATCAGGATTTTGTTATAAAATTAGGATTTTTTTTTTAGGGACTTCAGATTCTCTTTAACAGTCTATTTAATTGCCACAACGTAGAAGAACTTCAAGAAACTTTACACATAGCAGGCTTTCTGATGTGAAATACACATCTTAAAAGCTGGAACCCAAGAGGTTAAAAACACAGCCTAAGTTATTTAGGGGAAGCCTTGTTTGTTCCGCTCTCGCTGCTTCTGCCTGGGGAGATCTCACTGCTTCTGCTTTTGAGTCGCCATTAACTTTGCTCTTATCTCTCTCTTATCACCTCTTCAAAGTAGGTGGTTTGTTCCCTGTCAGTACCACCTGCTCTAATCAGAGCCGGGACAAGGTTCTCCAGCGCCCAAGGCTAAGACACCGAAATGCGCCCCTCCATCCCTCCCACCCCAGCCGTCACACACTGACTGCTATTAGACTAAGAGGTGCCCCAGGGCCCCCAACCCCCCCCCCCCCCCCAACACCTTAATCTCTATTTATCTGACTTGCAAACACTGCCATGTATCCTCTTTTCTTATTTCTCTCTGCTTCAAACACAATAGGGAAATATGTGAGTGAGTTGTGCGCCCCCTCCTACACTGCTCCCTGAGGCTGGTGCCTCTCTCGCCTCGGCTTGGCACTGGCTCTAATCTTTATGAATTGACATTGACTGACATGTGTTAAAGAGAATCTGTATTGTTAAAATCACACAAAAAGTAAACATACCAGTGCGTTAGGGGACATCTCCTATTACCCTCTGTCACAATTTCGCCGCTCCCCGCCACATTAAAAGTGGTTAAAAACAGTTTTAAAAAGTTTGTTTATAAACAAACAAAATGGCCACCAAAACAGGAAGTAGGTTGATGTACAGTATGTCCACACATAGAAAATACATCCATACACAAGCAGGCTGTATACAGCCTTCCTTTTGAATCTCAAGAGATCATTTGTGTGTTTCTTTCCCCCTGTTCTCATGCACTGAAGTTTCAGGCTGCTCTTTTCTTCCTGCAAACAGCTTTGCCCTTGTCTGTAATTCCTCACTATGTGAAAGCCCAGCCAGCTCAGAGGACGATTTATCCAGCTTGTAAAAGATAAGAGAGAAGCTGCTCTAATCTAAATAACACACAGGCAGTGTGAAGAGAGGGGCCTGGAAGGGGGAGTTCATAGCAGAACCACAACACTGAAGAACTTGGCAGCCTTCCAGACACAGGCTGACAAGTCTGACAAGAGAGAGATAAGTTGATTTATTACAGAGACTGTGATAGCAGAAAGTGCTGCAGTAAGCCAGAACACATTAGAATAGCTTTTGGAACTTGTAGGATGATAAAAAAACAGGATGTAATTTTTGTTACGGAGTCTCTTTAAGGTAATTACCGCACAAGTTGAGGCATTTACCTCACTGCTCGGTAATGTCAGCTTTTCATGCGGTAACTGCTTTTATGAATTGACAAGTGCTTGGTAAAGTCAGCTGTTTTCTGAATTACTGCATGCGGTAATGCTTTGTGAATGATGGCCAATGTATGATGGTGGCATTACGGCAAAATCCTACCTGCATGCCTATATGGCCAGGCATATGGGAGATATGTTTTAATATTGATGAATGTAAGGTCACGCATCTTGGACGTGCCAGTGACAAAGCACCTCATAAAAGGCATCCAACTGGGAGCATCGGAATTGGAGAAGAACTTGGGAATACTGTATGACACTTAAAGAAAATCTGTATTGTTAAAATCGCACAAAAGTAAACATACCAGTGCGTTAGGGGACATCTCCTATTACCCTCTGTCACAATTTCGCCGCATCCCACCACATTAAAAGTGGTTAAAACAGTTTTAAAAAGTTTGTTTATAAACAAACAAAATGGCCAGCAAAACAGGAAGTAGGTTAATGTACAGTATGTCCACACATAGAAAATACATCCATACACAAGCAGGCTGTATACACCCTTCCTTTTGAATCTCAAGAGATCATTTGTGTGTTTCTTTCCCCCTGCAGCTGTCATGCACTGAAGTGTCAGGCTGTTTCTTCCTGCAGACTGCAGACAGCTCTGCCCGTCTGTAATTTCTCAGTATGTGAAAGCCCAGCCAGCTCAGAGCACTATTTATCCAGCTTGTAAAAGATAAGAGAGAAGCTGCCCTAATCTAAATAACACACAGGCAGTGTGCATAGAGGGGCCTGGAGGGGGGAGTGCATAGCAGAACCACAACACTAAAGAACTTGGCAGCCTTCCAGACACAGGGCGACAAGTCCGACAGGGGAGAGATAAGCTGATTTATTACAGAGATGGTGATAGTAGAAAGTGCTGCAGTAAGCCAGAGCACATTAGAATAGGTTTTGGAACTTGTAGGATGATAAAAAACAGGATGCAATTTTTGTTACAGAGTCTCTTTAATGCCAAGCAGCAGCAAGCTAACCAAAAAAAAGTTCTGGGATACATAAAATGACTACTGACTGGAAATGGTCAATGACACACTAAAAATGTTGAGTTGACGCAGATGTATGCATTTATTTAACAGGAACTCATTGAACAGCTCTACTAATGAAAAACAGATAATATTACTAACAGGTAAATGATACCAGTGTTGGGTATATACCTACCTATAAACTACTGGTGACGTGACAGATAATGATACGTAGATTCTAGTGACAGTTACTGTACAGTTTACAGATGTGTTTCTGCTGCTTTAGGTAGCAAACTGCTGCATGCTATATTTACACATCCCTGATGATATTGTTGTAATCTCTCAGGTGTGCTCCTTTGATACCTGTCCTTACCTGAAACATTTCTTTCCTTTGTGTCCTGAAAGTAGCACTAATGTATCCATCCAATTAATGTGATTTAAGGATACCTGAGTTGTATAGACCTACATGGCTGCTCGTGTGCAGCACGTCAGGTGGGCACCTTGTGACCATGCCCCTTGCTTGTGCACAAAGGAGATGAGCGAGGAGCGACAAGGCGCCGACCTAACATACTCTGCATGTGCAGCCATGTATGTCCGGGTCAAAGAGCGCTGACTGCATCGAATTATGGGGGCCGGATGGAGGCTTTTAGAAAGAAATGGAGGGCGACGATGGTATACAGGAGGTGTAGTAATAGTCTGCACACCTCCCCACACACTAGTATAGAGTACATTTTTTTATTTACCATTCAACTCTACTTAAGGTATTCTTTAATAGTCCTGATCTATCCAGCAGTAATTCATGATAATCACACTAATTAAATAGGTATGTGAGTTTATTACCAGGGCTATGGAGTCTGAGTCGGGGCAATTTTGGGCACCCGGAGTCGGAGTTGGAGTCGGAGTCGTGGTTTCAGAAACTGAGGAGTCGGAGTCGCATGATTTTTGTACAAAATCCACAGCCCTGTTAAGTATTAGACTAAGGAGTCGGAGTCGAGGAGTCGAGTCTGAGCAATTTTGGGTACCTGGAGTCAGAGTTGGAGTCGTGGTTTCAGAAACTGAGGAGTCGGAGTTGGAGTCGGAAGATTTTTGTACCGACTCCACAGCCCTGTTTATTACTTTGTGTGTCTCTGTCTTTCTGCTAGACAATGCAGCGCATTACCATACCACAACCCGGTAAACCGCAACACTACCGCTGCAATGTGAACTGGCCCTTACTGACTGTGTTAAATTGTGTCTAACATACAAATATTCAAAGATGGTCAATGAGATGCAAATAATCTGGGCTTGCATTCAGATTTCATGTTTACTGTATGCACCTTGAAATGGGATCAATCAAAATAGCTCCCTGGCAATTTTAATTGGTCCAGTTTCAGGGTAGAAACACCCTAGGCAGAATCTCATATGCGTTTTCCATAGCACATACAGTGGGTTGCAAAAGTATTCGGCCCCCTTGTCACATTACTGCCACAAACATGAATCAATTTTATTGGAATTCCACATGAAAGACCAATACAAAGGGGTGTACACGTGAGAAGTGGAACGAAAATCATGCATAATTCCCAACATTTTTTACAAATAAATAACTGCAAAGTGGTGTGTGCATAAATATTCATCCCCCTTTGATCTGAGTGCAGTCAGTTGCCTATAGACATTGCCTGATGAGTGCTAATGACTAAATAAAGTGCACCTGTGTGTAATCTAATGTCAGTACAAATACAGCTGCTCTGTGAGGGCCTCAGAGGTTGTCTAAGACAGAGTTCCCCAACCCTGTCCTAAAGGCACACCAACAGTACATGTTTTGCAGAAAACCACAAACATGCACAGGTGAGGTAATTAGTGTCTCAGCATAGCTGATTAACTACCTCTGTGGATTTCCACAAAACATGCACTGTTGGTGGGCCTTGAGGACAGGGTTGGGGAACACTGGTCTAAGAGAATATTGGGAGCAACAACACCGTGAAGTCCAAAGAACACACAAGACGGGTCAGGGATCAAGTTATTGAGAAATTTAAAGCAGGCTTAGGCTACAAAAAGATTTCCAAAGCCTTGAACATCCCACGGAGCACTGTTCAAGCGATCATTCAGAAATGGAAGGAGTATGGCACAACTGTAAACCTACCAAGACAAGGCTGTCCACCTAAACTCACAGGCCGAACAAGGAGAGTGCTGATCAGAAATGCAGTCAAGAGGCCCATGGTGACTCTGGACGAGCTGCAGAGAGCTACAGCTCAGGTGGGAGACTCTGTCCATAGCACAACTATTAGTCATGCACTGTACAAAGTTGGCCTTTATGGAAGAGTGGCAAGAAGAAAGGCATTGTTAACAGAAAGCATAAGAAGTCCTGTTTGCAGTTTGCCACAAGCCATGTGGGGGACACAGCAACCATGTGGAAGAAGGTACTCTGGTCAGATGAGACCAAAATGGAACTTTTTGGCCAAAATGCAAAACGCTATGTGTGGCGGAAAACTAACACTGCGCATCACTCTGAACACACCGTCCCCACTGTCAAATGTGGTGGCAGCATCATGCTCGGGGGATGCATCTCTTCAGCAGGGACAGGGAAGCTGGTCAGAGTTGATGGGAAGATGGATGGAGCCAAATACAGGGCAAACTTGGAAGAAAACCTCTTGGAGACTGCAAAAGACTTGAGACTGGGGCGGAGGTTCACCTTCCAGCAGGACAATGGGCCAGATTTATCAAGAGTGTCTGAGACAAAATATTAGGTTTTTAGAAATCCATGCAGAACTGTCTCAGACATCCTAAGAAATCATTAGATAGTGCAGATTCCTTCTTAAACTGTAAGGAATAGAAGGAGTTAGGAAGGTCTCTCACACAGTGCTGTGTGTGAGGGGAATTGCCGTTGCTGAGGTAAACAACACACCTGCTGTCAGCAAGCTCTGAGTGAGGGGGAAGGAGCCCTTCACAAATCCCATCTAGCCTGCACTGTAGAACTGCTAATGAGCACTTCTTAATCTGCGGCAGTTAAAGAGAACCCGAGGTGGGATTTTATTATGCTAGTGGGGCACAGAGGCTGGTTGTGCACACTAACACTAGCCTCTGTTGCCTCATGGTGTGCCTCAAAGACCCCCCTGCGCGCCGCTATACCCCCGCAGTGCTGGCGACACGCAGCGTACCGCCAGCACAATGTTTATCTAAGCGCTGTCTGTCAGCGCCGCTCCCCCGCCTCCTCCGTATCGGCGCTACCCGCCGCGTCACTTCCCTCCAATTAGCGGGAGGGAAGGGACACAGGCGGGAAGCGACGATAAGGAGGAGGCGGGGGAGCGGCGCTGACAGACAGCGCTTAGGTAAACATTGTCGCCAGCACTGCGGGAGTATAGCGGCGCGCAGGGGGGTCTTTGAGGCACACCATGGGGCAACAGAGGCTGGTGTTAGTGTGCACAACCAGACTCTGTGCCCCGCTAGCATAATAAAATCCCACCTCGGGTTCTCTTTAAGGAATGGATTTGCACTTCTCTTAACTGTAGTGTAGCTCTAGAAATCCACGCTAAACTGCTGCTATTACATAGGCTTTGGGAAGTTTCTTACTATCATGCAGAACTGTTCTTCTGCTGGTTAGAACAGTTTTAGAAAAAAAAACTGTCTGTAATGCTTTGATAAATCTAGTCCTATGACCCTAAACATAAAGCCAGGGCAACAATGGAACGGTTTAAAACAAAACATCCATGTGTTAGAATGGCCCAGTCAAAGTCCAGATCTAAATCCAATCGAGAATCTGTGGCAAGATCTGAAAACTGCTGTTTACAAACGCTGTCCATCTAATCTGACTGAGCTGGAGCTGTTTTGCAAAGAAGAATGGGCAAGAATTTCAGTCTCTAGATGTGCAAAGCTGGTAGAGACATACCCTAAAAGACTGGCAGCTGTAATTGCAGCAAAAGGTGGTTCTACAAAGTATTGACTCAAGGAGGCTGAATAATTACGCACACCCCACTTTACAGTTATTTATTTGTAAAAAATGTTTGGAATCATGTATGATTTTCGATCCACTTCTCACATGTACACCACTTTGTATTGGTCTTTTACGTGGAATTCCAATAAAATTGATGCATGTTTGTGGCAGTAATATGACAAAATGTGGAAAACTTCAAGGGGGCCGAATACTTTTGCAACCCACTGTATAGACCTCAAGCAGCATAGAATTTTTATGAGATTTGAATGCAAGCTGGAATTATATGCATCTCATTGACAATTTCTACAATTATGTTATGACCCAGTGGAGGGTTAGCTGAGCTAATAAAGACCATGTGCTGCTTAAAGCGGACCTGAGGACTTGAAAAAAAATGTTTCACTTACCTGGGCCTTCTGCCAGCTGCCTGCAGCCATCCTGTGCTCTCAATGTCTCCAAAGAATCCTCCAGTCCCCCGCCGCAGCTCCATTTCTTCACCGCCGACTTACAAGTTGACGGCTACTGCGCCTGTGCGGCCCTGGCCATGCGCATCCTTGCTCTCGTTGCCAGGATTGTCCTGCGCAGATGCAGTACGAGAAAACCTGGTACTGCACCTGGGCAGGATGCTCCTGGCGAGTGGGAGCAAGGATGCACGCGGTCAGGGCCATGACAGAGCAGTGGCCCGCCTGGGTTGATTGCAAAAAGTGAAACTGAGCAGCGGCGAGAAACCGGAGGATCGTTTTGCGCCGGAGCGGGCACACGACGTCTACAGGGGGCTGGTGGAAGCCACGGGTCAGTTATTTATTTTTTTTTTTTTTACCTTACAAGTTTCCTTTAACCACTTCAGCCCACAGTGTTGTTAACTTTATGCATCCGAGCAACTTTCACCTCCCACTCATTCACCAATAACTTTATCACTACTTATCACACTGAAATGATCTATATCTTATTTTTTCCGCCACCATTTAGGCTTTTTTTGGGTGGTACATTTTGCTAAGAATTATTGTATGCCCGGTTCACATCTGCGTTTTGAGTCAAACGGATCCGGTGAGCGGATCCGGTGTCTGCTTCACCGGATCCGGATGGCCCGTCCGTGGCCCTGTTCACATTCGTGAAAATGGATCTGATCAATGATTGATCGGTTCCGTTTTTACTCGGCAATACATACCTTATCTTCATAGGCAGCCGGCAGTAGAGGCTTCCTGTTCTTCCGCTGTGACTACACAGCGCGTCATGTGACTACATGATAGGCCAACTGCCTATGAAGATAAGGTATGTATAAAGCCTCCCTAGCCCGGCTGCTGCTCCCTTCCCTCACCCTCCCATTGCTAGATTCGCGTAGGCCCATGCCCCCATCCCCGTGGAATGGTCCGTTTCTTCACTAGTGTGAAGAAACGTTCCATTTCCCATTGCCCCCAATGCTGCAGTTTTTTTTTTGTCCGGATCCGTTCGCTAGGCAGAACGGTCCGGAAAATTAGGGCCTGCGGCATTTTTCAGATCTGGGGATGGGAATGTATCCGTACTAACGGACGCATGTGAATGGATCCATAGGTTAACATTGGATCCATTCACATCCGTTGCGTTTGTACAATATACGTTCCGGTTTCGTTCCTGAAAAAAAAAACGCTTATGTGAACCGGGCCTTATTCTAAATCCATTTTAACAGGAAGAGTAAGAAAGAAATGGAAACAATTCATTATTCCTCAGTTTTTGACCATCATAGTGTGAAATTAATACATGCTACCATAATTAAAACCCATGTATTTTATTTGCCCATTTGTCCTGATTAGTACACCGTTTAAATTATGTCCCTATCACAATTTATGGCACCAATATATTCTTTGGAAATAAAGGTGCATTTTTTCAATTTGCGTCCATCACTATTTACAAGCCTATAATTTAAGAAAATTATATTAAAGAGAGTCTGAAGCGAGAATAAATCTCGCTTCAGACCTCATAGATAGCAGGGGCATGTGTGCCCCTGCTAAACTGCCGCTATCGCGCCGCTAAACGGGGGTCCCTTCACCCCCAAATCCCCCTCCATGCAGCGCATCCCCTCTTCCGCATAGAGGCAGGGCTAACCGCCGCAGCCCTGCCCCACGCGCGTCTGTCAGCGTGTATCTCCGCCTCTCCCCCGCCCCTCTCAGTCTTCCTTCACTGAGAGAGGCGGGGGGGGAGGCGGCGATGCGCCGCTGATAGACGCGACTGGAGGCAGGGCTGCAGCCGTTAGCCCTGCCTCCAGGAAGAAATAAATCACGACCAAGTTTGCGACCAAAGTATGCGGGGGTGGGTTTGGGGGTGAAGGGACCCCCGTTTAGCCGTGCGATAGCGGCGTTTTAGCAGGGGCACACATGCCCCTGCTAACTATGAGCTCTGAAGCGAGATTTATTCTCGCTTCAGAGTCTCTTTAACATACTCTCTTGACATGCGTATTTAAAAAGTTCAGACCCTTAGGTAACTTTTTTTTTCATCGTAATTTTTTTTTTTTTAATTAGAATTTATTTGGGTCATTTTTGGTGTGGGAGATAACCTGTTAATTTTAAATATAAAATAATTAAAGTTCAAAAACCCGTAATTGCAAAAGTATAAATCCATTTATTGCTACATAATCTATAAAAGACAACGCAGTGTGTGCCCCAAAGTGCAAACCCCCCATAAAAAGACCCAGGATTCAAGCCCCAACACTACCCACAAGCAATACCCCTGACATGGGAGAGAAACCACCACAGGTAAATCTCCCTGCCTTCTACCCTCAGAGCTCTTATGAGGCAGGCCTGCCTAACAAAGTTCTTGGTGTTGTCAGCAAAGCAACATGCTATATAGCATCTAACTGGAGAAGTTCATATTATGGCATGTAACACAATTCCTGCATGCAGACTAAAGAAGCAAAACACTATCCTTCAGTTCACCAATACTGATGAAATTTCTCAGTCTCTCCAATAATGATGGCACAAATACTCATCCAGCACGATCGCTATACACAGCTTAAGCGGCAGGTAACAGTTCATGATTCAAATTTATGGACATGGTGCAGTTGTAATCGAAAATGGGGTAATACTGTTGCTTACCAGCACCCTCCTGGGTGTGCTGTAGTAGTGCTGCAGCAAAGAATCCGGGCTAGGTGGCTGAGTCACCATTCAGAAAGTGAGTCCAGATAGCAGCCTGGTTTCCTACCCTGTCAGGGACGTCTCCCTGACACAGGGAAAAGTTGATGTAGAGATGGCTGGGGGACACGCCAAGGCCTCTCCCCTCCTCATGCAGTTCAATAGGACGCTGTAGTCAGCATGAGCTTCCTTGTGACATCACTCACTCTCCTCCTACGGTGGCTCTGCACAACCACAAAGGATTGACGTTTCAGCTGTGAGCCAGCTTTCCTCAGAATCAAAAGCCTAAATGTATGTATTTATTAATAAAATGTATGTGGGTGTAGTTTTACTATTTAGCCACAAGTTGGCCACAGTCAAAAAGTCCTGGAAGCGACCGATCACGCTTCCAGGAACTAGAATGAGAACGGGGGACTTTTTTTTTTTTTAAGCAGAAAGACCGCGGCCTCTAAGAGGCCGTCTGTTTTTCTCGGGGGGACTTAGATCAATGTATGGGAAGTATATTCCCAATCATTGAACGGGGGGCTAACGGCAGGCGGCGGGAGCGCTGCTGCAGCAGCACAGTCTATCTGGACGAACATATTCATCCTAATTCAAGTGCTTCCAGATCATTAATAAGTGCATACTGCCTTAGGGCCGGTTCAAACGGGCGCTGAGCTGGCGTTAAACATTGGCCACAGCACTCAAGCGCTACCTATTCAAATTAATGGACAGCGCTCATTACTGTCATTTGCACAAACGCCACACTTAATCACGTTGTTTCCCGTCATCTCGTTTATCCTGGGAGCTACAGTATATGTAGTTTCCAGGAAGACTTAAGTATTTTATTCCCTTGTCCCCGTGGGGGTTTAAAGGATACCCGAGGTGACATGTGACATAATGAGATGGACGTGTATGTACAGTGCCTAGCACACAAATTACTATGCTGTGTTCCTTTTTTTTCTTTCTCTGCCTGAAAGAGTTAAACATCAGGTATGTAAGTGGCAGTTCCTGTATGAGTCAGGACTGGGTCAGGCTACAGTGTGACCCTCACTGATAAGAAATTATAACTATAAAACACTTTCCTAGCAGAAAATGGCTTCTGAGAGCAGAAAAGAGATAAAGGGTCAATAGTTCATAGATTTTAGCATTGGCATTCTTCAATGAATGTGTCTTTGAGTTAAAACAATAAAAAGTAGATTTAAATATAAACTAAAACTGTGAAATGTCTTAAAAAGTCATTTTAGGAGGAGTCATTACTTTATTTACACCTTGGGTGTCCTATGCATTTGCTGGACGACGGGAAGCTCCACCAAAGGTTGACAAATGCTTTTGCATGAGAAGCCCATCTGAACCAGCCCTTAGGTTGACTTTTTTTATTATTATTTTTTTACATTTGAGGATCAAAGGCATTTAATCTGTTAATCTGTTAAGATTTATATATGTATATTCATACATAGATACTAATCATTTATCACGCTTTATATATCTGATATTGATCAGTTACCACCTACCCACGTTTCCCCATTGGATATTAAGCAACAGAAATACTGTATGATCTCATAATCTGTCTTCCCATTGATGCCCCAGGCCTTGCATTGCTCTCTGTAGTGCAAAGTTATGGAGCCTTGTTCTTGTGTCGCTCCTACCGCAGTGCCCCCAACCCCCATTTTGCTTTCTACCATGCTTGATCTTCCAAAATCAGTCTCCGATTCCTGATTAAAGGGGAATTTTAGCCTAAACAAACATACTGTCATTAAAGGAATACTATCGATACCCAAGTGTTCTAATATGACAGTGTGCAAATAATGTCTAAGTAGCTGTGTAAACATTTTCCTACTTTTCATGTTAAATATCAGAGGCAAAAGCTGTAATGGAGGGTAGGATTTAGCTATATTGGGACAAATCAATTGCAGAAGGGGTGTCTGCTTCAATGCACAGCCAGAGTTACATATCAGACTACAGAAAGCAAATATCAAACATCAAACTCTGAAAGCAAACAGTATGAAAAAGCTGTGACAATTAGTTACATTTCCTCTGCTCTCTTCAGACAGGTCAGTCAGAAACACAGGACAGGGGAGCTGCAGCTGTTGGGAGCTCTCTTCTCTGTCACACACAGAGCTACACATAGAGTTAAAGGAATACTGTAGGGGGTCGGGGGAAAATGAGTTGAACTTACCCAGGACTTCTAATGTTCCCCCGCAGGCATCCTGTGCCCGCGCAGCCACTCACCGATGGTCCGGCTCGGCCTCCGGTTCACTTCTGGAATTACAGACTTTAACCACTTTGCCATATCTGGACGGATATGTCCGTCCAGATAGGCGCTGCTGCAGCTGTGTGGTGCGCACCCACCCGCGCGTGCTCCCGCTGCCCTCCCCCCCCTCCGATCAGTGAATGGGAATATAATTCCCATTCACCGATCTAAGTCCCCGGCAGAAATACCGACGCTTTCTCATCAGAGAGCGCTGTATTTCTGCCCGTACAGAGTCTCCCCAGCCTCTTTATACTTCCTGGATGCCCGATCGTTCGCATCCAGGAATTTTTTGAATGTGGCCATCTTGTGGCCAAATAGTAAACTGCACCCACATACCTTTATTAAATAAAAAAATACATTATAATACATCTAAAATTAGCTATTTACCTCACAAACTAAAATTACCCAAATACATTTTTGTATTAAAAAAAAAATTAAAAAAATTACAATAAAAAAAAACAAAACGACATAAATAGTTACCTAAGGGTCTGAACTTTTTAAATATACATGTCAATAGAGTATCTTATTAAATTTTTTTAAAATTATAAGCTTGTAAATAGTGATGGACGCAAATTGAAAAAATGCACCTTTATTTCTAAATAAAATATCGGTGCCATAAATTGTGATAGGGACGTAATTTAAACGGTGTAATAAGCGGGACAAATGGGCACATAAAATACATGGGTTTTAATTACTGTAGCATTTATTAATTTTAAATTATAATGGCCAAAAACTGAGAAATACTGAATTTTTTCCATTTCTATCTTAATTTTCCTGTTAAGATGGATTTAAAAAAATAATAATTCTTAGCAAAATGTACTACCCAAAGAAAGCCTAATTAGTGGCGGAAAAAACGAGATATAAATCAATTAATTTTGATAAGTAGCGATAAAGTTATTAGCGAATGAATGGGAGGTGAACATTGCTCGGATGCATAAGATTTTTGAAGCTGTAGGCTGAAGTGGTTAAAGTCTGAAAACCACTGTGCCTGCGTTGCCGTGTCCTCGCTCCCGCTGATGGCACCAGGAGTGTACTGCGCAGGCCCAGTATGCTCTGTGTCTGCGCAGTACGCTCCTGGTGACGTCAGCGGGAGTGAGGACACGGCAACGCAGACGCAGTGGTTTTGAGACTTAAAAATCTGAAATTCCTGAATTGAACCGGAGGCGGAGCCGGAGCATCGGTGAGTGGCTGCTTGGGCACAGGATGCCTGTGGGGGACCATTAGAAGCCCCGTGTAAGTTCAACTCCTTTTCCTCCGACTCCCCTACAGTACTCCTTTAACTGATCAAGTGTGAGGGGAATTTCCCCTCTCCTCATGGCTCAGTCAGCCATCAGTTTTGGCGTCAGTAAAGTTTGAATGTATTTTGATAACAGTAAACAAAGAAGTTGCTACTAAAATGTATACACCAGTACTTAGCAGCACTTCCCAAACAATTCCTGTGTCAATTAAAAAAAATTTATGTAAATCGATAGTATTCCTTTAAAGGGAACCTTAACTGAACGGGGGGTAAAGAGTTTTACTTACCTGGGGCTATTACCAGCCCCCTGCAGCAGTCCTGTGCCCTCGGCGCTGCTCTGGAATCCTCTGGTCCCCCGCTGTCACTTAGTTTCGTTTTTGACGACTCACCAGTCGCCGGCCGCCATGCGTATTATTGGACGCATTCACCAATGCAATTAGCGCTATTGCGGACCGCAACGTGTACAAAAATACGCGTTGCCGCATTCCGCACGCGTAGATATTAGTTATTATTAATTAATAATTATTAAATTAGTTATGTTAATTAAAATAGATTGGTAATATCTCTTACCCACCCTGTTTTAAAAGAACAGGCAAATGTTTGTGATTTTATGGGGGCCGCCATCTTTTTGGTTGAAAGGAGGTGACAGGGAGCACGAGACACAGTTCCAACTGTCCTGTGTCCTGATCACCCCTCCCAGCTGTGCGCGCTAGGCTTCAAATCCCAAATTAAAAATAAAAAAAAAGCACTAAAACCGCAGAACAATAACCACATCAAAAATCGCATCATGCTTTGCACAGCATCAGGGGAAAAATGCCAGGCAGTTTTCTTCTGTGCAGCTAAAAATGAGGCTTGGGTAAGAAAAACAAAGTTCTGATGCTGTGAAACTGTTAGACCAAGCCTTTTTAGTGCTCAGTTTTTCTGAGCGGTTCTAGGCATGTTCAGAGCGATTTTCTAAACATGCCTAGCGGTTTTTGGAGCGTTTTTGTGTAGCGTTTTTTATATTTTGTTACAGTACAGCTGTAACTGAACAGCTTCTGTAACAAAATGCTTGGAAAACTGCACTGATGTAGCGTTTTTCAGAGCGTTTCACTTTCCTATGCTTAACATTGAGGCAGAATCGCCTCAGAAAACCGCAATTTTCATTAGCCAAGCGGTTTTCCCCACGCAAGCGTTTTTAAAAAGGTTTTTGGTGTGCACCAGCACTTACAAAGCGGCCATTACACCGCACCACTGTGGATGTGGTCTCTTTTGATAGTACTGGAAATGGTTGGAAGCAGTAAAACCTAAGGAAAAAAAGAAAACCTGTAATCCTCAATCTCTACCAAAATTTTTCTTGCTTTTTTAGTCCAGGTTGGATAGAGAGTTTACCTCACTCTCTAAGGAAGTCCTCTAAATCAATAAAGGAACTTTCTTTACAGGGAATACAGACAATTATAATAACCTTTTTTAACTATTTGCCATTCCTGGACGTGAAACTCACGTCCAGGAAGCCATGTGCGCTCCTGCGCGTCCACGCGGCCGATCGCGCGCGTGCACGCGCGCTCCCGGCCGGCGGTTTGTTAGCCAGTGAATCAGTGAATCGGGCAACGGTGCCCGATCACTGATTCCTCTCCCCCGCAGAAAAAGCGACAGCTTCTCTCGGAAGCTACGCTTTTTCTGCTTCCTATGTCGCTCTAAGCGTACGTGGTACGCTTAGAGTGACGTCACTGTAAACAACTCATGGCTGCCATCTTGTGGCCAAAAAGTAAACTACATCTAAATGTTAAATAAAAATAAAAATACACATATATTTACAAAAAAAATACAATTTCAATCCCACCCTCCCAAAAATACCCACATAAAATGTTTAATTAAAAAAAAACAAAAACATTACAATAAAAAAAAAAAACAAAAAACAAATATTTACCTAAGGGTCTAAACTTTTTAAATATCTATGTAAAGATGAAATATTTCTTTTTTTTTTTTATTATAAGCTTGTAAATAGTGATGAATGCAAAACGGAAAAAATGCACTTTTATTTCCAAATAAAATATTGTCGCCATACATTGTGATAGGGACATAATTTAAATGGTGTAATAACCAGGAGAAATGGGCATATACAATACGTGGGTTTTAATTATGGAGGCATGTATTATTTTAAAACTATAATTGCCGAAAAGTGAGAAATAATGATTTGTTTCCGTTTTCTTCTTATTCTTCCTTTTAAAATGCATTTACAGTAAAGTGGCTCTTAGTAAAATGTACCCCCCAAAGAAAGCCTAATTGGTGGCGGAAAAAACAAGATATAGATCAGTTCATTGTGATAAGTAGTAATAAAGTTATAGGCTAATGAATGGGAGGTGAACATTGTTCGGATGCATGAAGCGAAAAACGACTGAATGCGAACTGGTTAAATTATTATTATTATTTAGTATTTATATAGCGACGACATATTACGCAGCGCTGTACAGTGTATATATATATATATATTGTCTTGTCACTAACTGTCCCTCAAAGGAGCTCACAATCTAATCCCTACCATTGCCATATGTCTATATTATGTAGTGTAAGTACTGTAGTCTAGGGCCAATTTTAGGGGGAGCCAATTAACTTATCTGTATGTTTTTTGGAATGTGGGAGGAAACCGGAGTGCCCGGAGGAAACCCACGCAGACACGGAGAGAACATACAAACTCTTTGCAGATAGTGCCCTGGCTGGGATTCGAACCAGGGACCCAGCGCTGCAAGGCGAGAGAACTAACCACTACGCCACCGTGCTGCCCGTGCTGACCTTAACCTTCCTGGTGGTAACCGCCGCCCCATGCTCGATCGCCGCTATCCGTCGCGGCGCGCCCCCCCAGACCCCGTGCGCTGCCTGGCCAATCAGTGCCAGGCAGCGCCGAGGGGTGGATCGGGACTCCCAATGACGTCACAACGTCATCCCGCCCCGTTGCCATGGCGACGGGGGAAGCTCTCCAGGAAATCCCGTTCTTTGAACAGGATTTCCTGATCGGAGATCGCCGAAGGCGATCGAAGCGGGCGGGGGGATGCCGCTGAGCAGCGGCTATCATGTAGCGAGCCCTGGACTCGCTACATGATTTAAAAAAAAAAAAAAAACTGCTGCGCTGCCTCCTGGCGGAATTTTTCATACCGCCAGGAGGGTTAAAGAACTCTTACCTATTCCTACACCATCCAAAGTTAAAAATGGTTTGCAGTTTCACTTTAATGGTTTTAATCAAAATATTGACAAAAACCAAATGAATTTATATCTGCTTTACAATCCCAATATGATATCTGATTGTATTCACTTGATACACAATTGTGTTTTTATTGCCTGGTTTCTTGTTTCCTGTATTGCCCATATTTCATGGAGTTTCCTGTGCTGCTTGCTCTGTATGCGCTTGTCAGTTTCAGTATCCTAAGGCCATACTTTGTGTGAATCATTAACAAATGATTAATGTGGAAGATATTTACAATGGGACCTTTCTACACATAATCATTCTGGCATTTATTTTTGACTTGTTAATATACAACTAAGTTGCTCTTCACTCTGTTAGCAGACAGATGAGGCTTGTAGCTTTGACAATGGTGATTAATGTGACAGAATGGAACATGTCATTCAGTGCAGAGGCCTGTGTGGTCCTGCTTGTGGACCGGAAGTTGGGGTAATCATGTTGTGGGGACACAGTGGGCACTAATGTACCAAGGCATGTCCAGAGATCTTCACACATCTGCAGTGAGGGGATGTCATAGGTGGAGACGGTCACACTAAGAATTCCAGCTTGCATGCAAGTGGAATACGTTTTTTATATGCAGCTTGGAACTGGGCCAAACAAATGAAGTTCCTGTCGATTTTGATTGGCCTATTCCCAAGCTGCAGTAAATTGGAATGCAAGCCAGAGAATTAAAAATAAATGCCATTGAGGTATGCTTATAATAATTATGTTCTTTAACAATTTCTGCCTTATGGGATTTTTCACCTTATGCATCAGAGCAATTTTCACCTCCCATTCATTCGCTAATAACTTTATCACTACTTATCACAATTTATTGATCTATATCTTGTTTTTTCCGACACTAATTTGGCTTTTTTTGGGTGGTACATTTTGCTAAGAATTATTTTTTTATAAATGCATTTTACCGGGTTAATAAGAAAAAAATGGAAAAAATTCATTATTTCTCAGTTTTCGGCCACTATAGCTTTAAAATATTCCCCGCTACCATAATTAAAACCTATGTATTTTGTTTGCCCACTTGTCTCGGTTATTTTAACATTTAAATTATGTCCCTATCACAATGTATGGTGCCAATATTTTATTTGGAAATAAAGGTGCATAGTTTCCGTTTTGCGTCCATCACTATTTACAAGCTTATAATTTAAAAAAATGTTCGTAGTATACCCCCTTCAAATGCATATTTAAAGAGAATCTAAAGCCAGATTAAAAATGGCTTTTTACCTTATATCCATGTGAGGCATGTTTACTGTACAATCTTGTGATTTCTGAGGACCACGATCAGTGCTTTTTTTTAGGGCTCGTTCTCACTTGGGGCGATTAGCGGGTGATTCCCATCCGCCAAAGCGCTAGCGCTTTTTTAAAGCGCTATGGCAATATAGTTCCTTGCACGGAACTATATAGTGCGGCAGAGGGGAGGAAGATATTAGAAGAGACAGAGCCTGCGCATGCGCTGTAAGGACCCGCAGACGTCCTTGTCCAGGTCACAGCTCGGCTTTCTTTAGGAGTCATCCTTTCAATTTAATGGAGACTGGGCATATCAAGACGGCTAGAGATTAACAGAGGGGCCGGGGAGTCTATTCTGATCCCTAAGTAGATGTGGGTATGCTTAAAATGCAGCGCATAGGCAGTAAATAAAATATCTTCAGAGAGTGCTGGTCTTGTACTCTGTAAGCGACTTCTGCCTGACGTGATCAGTCTCGCTTCACATCCCCTTGTATTAGAATGAACGTGCATCGCATATATACCTCACATTCTGGTCAGCTGTACAGGGAAAAAAAAAGCAGTCTACTGCAAGGAATCAATGCATCCATATCAGTCATCCATGCTACTGATGTCACCTGTCGGGCATCAGAACCCGATCCCCTTTGGCGATATCACTGGGCTCAGCTGTACAGACAGGTGTCAGCTGTGTAGCTGACGATGCGCTGTATTGTTATGTGGAAGGGGGTGGGGGATGGAGCTACACATGTGTGACGTCACGTAGTGGTTGATGGAGCGTACCCAAACAGTTAAGGTGGCCGTTGCTGAGGGTAAGTCAATCCTCCATGCGAATCACTTGCGCAGGATCGGGCACCTCTGTGCACACGCCTGAATATCGTCTGAAGCGTTTATTGGCTGTCTCTGCCAACCTGAGTCAGGTGTGTGTACAGACCTTAATAGGAACTCCAGTGAAAATAACGTAATGAACAAAAGTGCTTAATTTTTACAATAATTATGTATAAATGATTTAGTCAGTGTTTGCCCATTGTAAAATCTTTCCTTTCCCCGATTTACATTCTGACATTTATCACATGGGGACATTTTTACTGCTGGCAGGTGATGTAGCTGCTGCTTGCTGTTTTGGCAGTTGGAAACAGCTGTAAACAGCTATTTCCCACAATGCAACAAGGTTCACAGACAGGAAACTCCCAGGAGTACCATGGTCCTCAGAGTTTCTTGTGGGAGGGGTTTCACTACAATATCAGTCATACAGAGCCCTCTGATGATCTGTTTGTGAAAAGGAATAGATTTCTCATGTAAAAGGGGGTATCAGCTACTGATTGGGATGAAGTTCAATTCTTGGTCACGGTTTCTCTTTATCTCTGCTTAGTTTGCTTTGTAAAGGTGCCCACTAATGATACAATCTTGATTGTACAATTTTACCAAATCCATGTAATAAAATGAATACACTTTGTATACTTTAGGTAATCTATACTATTATATAAAATCAAGATTGTATCATTAGTGGGACAGTCTTCTGCACAGGAGGGAGAGCTAAGAGCAGCACAGCTTCCAGCCAGCACAGTCTCTGAATGAAATATCATTAACCATTTTGATTTACAGATGCCACAGGAAGCATATGGTAACCCAGAACTGCTAGGAGTGTGTAAGGGGCTAAAAAGGACCAAAAACCCCTCTTACCAAAACTCTATGCAAAACAGAAATTTGCCTTCTTAAAGGACTTCTGTCACAAAAATCTTAAAATTTAAAATACATGTGAACATACAAATAAGAAGTACATGTCTTCCAGAGTAAAATGAGCCATAAATTACTTTTCTCCTAGGTTGCTGTGACTTACAGTAAGTAGTAGAAATCTGACATTACCAACAGATTTTGGACTAGCCCATCTTCTCATGGGGGGAGGGGGTTCTCAGTGTTTTCTTTATTTTTAAAAGCACTAAGTGAATGGCAGTTGCTCTGTTCAACTGCCAAAAAAGCATGCAGGGATGCTGGCCAGCATCTTTGCATAATTCTTTTTCAGGGAGTGTCTTTATAAAGCATAAAGGCCATGCTGAGAATCCCCCATGAAGAGATGTACCAACCCAAAAACCGGTAATGTCCTATTTCTACTACCTACTGTAAGTGACAGCAACATAGGAGAAAAGTAATGTATGGCTTATTTTACTCTGGAAGAAATGTACTACTTATTTTTGTGTTTTAAATTTTAAGATTTTCTCGACAGTTTAAGGCCTTTTTTCCACGAACAGTTGAACTGTATGCTCAGCAAGCAGTTGCCAGACAGCAGTGAGCAGTTAACAGGCATTCGTGTACAGTTTCCAGACAGCAGCAAGAAGATGTGAGAGTTTGAGAGGCATTTAACTGCCTATCAACAGTCCATGAAAAAGAAGCCTAAAACAGAAGGTGTTTGTAATTATTCAGGTTGGAGTGAGCATTTGAGGTCTCCCAGAATGCATCACTGCTGAATATGCAAATGGTCCCTGAAATCCAAAACACACCTCTGGAACCGCTGGAATGGAATACTGTGACAGCGTGTTGATTGAACAGAGCCAGTCTGAAACAGTCTGTATGCATGTTGGATTAGTGTGCCTCTGAACAATTAGCAAGCTGACACATCATTGCATTTCAGTGGTTCTGGAGGTGTGCTTAGCCTTCATGGTCAACAAACTGACAATTTACGTATTCAGTAATGATGCATTGTGGGAGACCTCAAATGCTTGCTCCAACCTGAATAATCGCAAGCACCTTCTGTATTAAAAAGCCAAATTTCTGTTTTGCATTAACCTTTTTGGGTAATTTTTTTTAAACAGTCTTTTCTTTGCAGCTATACTGCTGTGTCCAATATTATGGAACAGAATGTCAGTTTTTAGTAATTCCATACTTGTCTAGTTTCTTAAAGATTTTTTTTTTAGTAAATCTAATTATACATCAATCGCAAAGGCAGGAACAATGCATCATGTGTTTGTGATTGCCCAAAAATTGAAGCACAATGGTGAATAAAAAGGTCCAGCGATTTCCATGTTAATCAAAGTGCCCTCGGCGACAATGCTGTCGATCTGAAAACATGATCGCAACGTGGGTGGTGTAAAAGGGCGCTTTAGTAACCAAGCAATCTAATTCTTGTGGCTGCATGTGTGCATTATTTTACTTTTGCATGTCTATATGCAATAAGAATGAACAGTGTATCATAAGCCTATTTTATTGAACAGTTTTATATATATAATATATATATTGTAGATTCAAAGCATACCTGAACTGATGAGATAAGCATCTTATAGTACTATTCCTTAATATTATTCTGAGTCTTATATTGTGTTTAAACACATAAGATACATATGCTATTGTATCAGCTGATTGATGACAGTTGTAGAAATTTTATAACCATCATCTTGAACTATTGGCCCTTTTTGTCTCTTCCCCCTTGTTCAGAATTGTCTCTCTGCAATGCAAGAGTTTTATAGCCTGTCATTAGTTGTCAGTAAGTTATGTTACACCACAGTCCAACTAAAGTGCCACTAGACTAGAGAGAAACTGTCATACAGAGCCATGGAATTTTAACTCTTACAGTGAAAAAGAAATAAAGGAACACAGTTTACACGTCTACTCTATCATGGGTTTGATTCATGTAATCAATATTGGCATGGGCACACAGCACACATAACGCAACCTTTTTTGTGTGTGCATACAGCAAGTTATGTGTGCGCACAACAGTTTCACCAGGGTCTTGTGAATCAACCACCATGTCACTTGTCAGTTCAGGTACCCTGCACCTGTGGAATAGTCAGTAATGCCCATTCTGCAGAGCCAAGTGAATTATCTTCTTTTTTTTAAGTGACCCTGTAGCGAGAGGTATATGCAGGCTACCGTGTTCATTTATTTTAAACCAAGCATATTGCCTGGCTGTCCTGATTCTGTGATACTTGCCCAAAACAAGTATGCAGATCAGTTTATGCAGACGGGGAGGGAACAGTGCAGGTCTAATTAAACTAAGCTTAGAATAAAGTCAATGCATCGTATTTATAAAAAAAACCCAAAAAAAAAAAACCTGACATCCAACTCTAAAAATATACAGATTGAGCAGGAACATCTGCAAGAGAAATTGACACAGACGCTAGCAGGACCTCTGATAGCCGAGACCTAACTGGAGTAAACATGATGTTGGCAATATGTTTGAGGCTGTGTTTCCACTGTGCTGCCTGGCATGTGTCTGCGAGACACAATGGTGCCACTTGCTGTAATGCAAGAAAGCACCTGAATCTCTCTAGCCAAGCCATGCAGCTGATACAAATCCTGTAATAAATCTGCAGTGTGTTAACATCCTAGGTTTACAAATTAGCTGCTCTGACACAGTTGAGAGATCAAATAATGGTAGTGATTAGTCATAGATGAGGGAAAAATAGGCTAAACTCTAAATACATACACGGTGCATTTCTATATGTTTTCCTTCTGTCCTGTGCAAGAGGTCAGGTCCACTTTAAGGGCTGGAACCCACAAGAGCGTTTTTTTGTGCATTTCGGCAGCGCTGCGATGCGCTAGCGTTTTGCCAAAACGCTCAGCTGATGTTAATGGATGGGGCAACTTCCACAGGAGCGTTTGCGTTTCCCAGAAACGCAAACGCAGGACATGCAGCATTTTGGGAGCGTAGCGCTTCAATGTAAAGTATTGAAACGCTAGCAGAAACGCTCAGCAAAACTTAAAGGGGAACAGAAGAGAGAGGTATATGGAGGCTGTCATGTTTATTTCCTTTTAGACAATACCAGTTGCCGGGCAGCCCTGCTGGTCTATTTCTCTGCAGTAGTATCTAAAACCAGAAACAAGCATGCAGCTAGTCTTGTCAGATCAGACTTATAAGTCTGAACCACTGAAACACCTGACCTGCTGCATGCTTGTTCAGGGGCTATGGCTAATAGTATTAGAGGCAGAGGATCAGCAGGGCTGCCAGGCAACTGGTATTGTCTAAAAGGAAATAAACATGACAGCCTCCATATACCTTTCTCTTCAGTTCCCCTTTAAACTGAGCGGTTTTGCTAGCGTTTTGCGGTTCAGCACACTGTAACAAAATTAAAAATAATTCACAGGACCAATCAGGATAAAAACGCAAAACACTACACAACCGCTGAGCAAAAAAATACAATGTTGCAAAACGCGACCGCAAACGCGCATGAATCCGCTTGCAAACCGCTCAGACAAAACTCTAGCGGTAGCGTTTTGCGTTTGCTGTTTTCAGTGGGTTCCAGGCCTGAACCCTTTCCCTGCCAGCTGATTTGTCCCAAATGCTAACATCTACTGCCAAGCAGTTTGTAGACATTTTGTACTCATTAGGTTTACCGTATATACTCGCAAGCAAGCCGACCCGCATATAAGCCGACCCCCCCACTTTTAACTGAAAAAACAGGAAAAAATGATTGACCCTCATGTAAGCCGGGGGTAGGAAATGCTGGCCGTGTGATTCCCTCATGTGTGTCCCAGTATAGCTAGTATAGTGTCCATTATGGGTAGGTAGTGCCCTGTATAGCTAGTAAAGTGCCCAGTATAGCTAGTATAGTGCTCAGTATAGCTAGTATAGTGCCCAGTATAGTTAGTATAGTGCCCTAGTATAGTGCTCAGTATAGGTAGGTAGTGCTCAGTATAGCTAGTATAGTGCTCAGTATAGCTAGTAAAGTGCCACAGTATAGCTAGTAAAGTGCCACAGTATAGCTAGTAAAGTGCCCCAGTATAGCTAGTATAGTGCCCCCAGTATAGCTAGCATAGTGCTCAGTATAGCTAGCATAGTGTTCAGTATAGCTAGTATAGTGTTCAGTATAGCTAGTATAGTGTTCAGTATAGCCAGTATAGTGTTCAGTATAGCTAGTATAGGGCCCAGTATAGCTAGAATAGTGCCCCAGTATAGCTATTATAATGCCCCAGTATAGCTATTATAATGCCCCGGTATAGCTAGTATAGTGCCCCAATGTAAGTAGATAGTGCCCAGTATAGCTAGTATAGTGCTCAGTATAGCTAGTAAAGTGCCCCAGTATAGCTAGTATAGTGCCCCCAGTATAGCTAGCATAGTGCTCAGTATAGCTAGCATAGTGTTCAGTATAGCTAGTATAGTGTTCAGTATAGCCAGTATAGTGTTCAGTATAGCTAGTATAGGGCCCAGTATAGCTAGAATAGTGCCCCAGTATAGCTATTATAATGCCCCGGTATAGCTAGTATAGTGCCCCAATGTAAGTAGATAGTGCCCAGTATAGCTAGTATAGTGCTCAGTATAGGTAGATAGTGTCCCGACCCCCCCGCCGCTGCTGCTGCTGCTATTATTAGCTTACCCGGCGGCTTCCCATATCCCTCCCTCCGTCTCCTGCACTGTGGCTTGTAAATAGTTCGCAGCAGCTCGCCCCACGGCGGCTGCTGTGTGATGACGGAGGAAGCTGTAGGCAGAGCGGCTTCCTGTACGGGCGATGTGTATCGCCGTTGCTATGGGAACCGCTCTGCCTACCGCTTCCTCCGTCATCACACAGCAGCCGCCGTGGGGCGAGCTGCTGCGAACTATTTACAAGCCAGTGCAGGAGACGGAGGGACGGATATGGGAAGCCGCCGGGTAAGCTAATAGCAGCGGCGGCGGCGGAGGGGGGGGGGGGGGGGTATAAGGAGCAAACATGACTCGCAAGCAAGCCGACCCCCCAACTTTTGGCCCACTTTTGGGGGGTCAAAAATTCGGCTTGCTTGCGAGTATATACGGTACTTAGGATTTTTGACAAGAAAACCTACATTAAGGGCTCTTTCACAGTGTGATGTTAAAGTCGCACATTAGAAAATGTTTTAATGTGGACTAACGCACAGCAACACTAAGTCTGTGCAACATTCACAGTGCTCACATTGCGTTTGTGTGTAAAGTGTAGCATTATTAGAAAGTGCAGCATGCTGTGCGTTAGACACATTATTAGCTACGTTGGACTGTTTGCACATGCTCAGTAGTAACGTGGAAGCATACTTTTCATTGCTTGTATGCGACGATAACAGGGCATTAAAGAAAGTCTGAAGCGAGAATAAATCTCGCTTCAGACCTCATAGATAGCAGGGGCACGTGTGCCCCTGCTAAAACGCCGCTATCCCGCGGCTTAACGGGGGTCCCTTCACCCCCAAATCCCCTCCGTACAGACGTGGAGCACTTCCGCATTGGGGCAGGGCTTACCGCCGCAGCCCTGCCCCACACGCGTCTGTCAGCGTGTATCTCCGCCTCTCCCCCGCCCCTCTCAGTCTTCCTTCACTGAGAGGGGCGGGGGAGAGGCGGCGATGCGCCGCTGATAGACGCGACTGGAGGCAGGGCTGCAGCCGTTAGCCCTGCCTCCAGGAAGAGAAAATCTGCGACCAAGAAGACGACCAAGGTTTGCGGGGGTGGGTTTGGGGGTGAAGGGACCCCCGTTTAGCCGCACACATGCCCCTGCTAACTATGAGCTCTGAAGCGAGATTTATTCTCGCTTCAGAGTCTCTTTAAAGTTACGTTGCAACTTTTTTGGGACGTTGCGTTGAAAGCTTGCGGTGTGACTTTAACGTTGCATCAAACCGCATCGTCCCAATGTGAAAGTAGCCTCAATAGGACATATAATCAAGAAGAGATGGAGCGCGCCATAGCGCATTAATCGTAAAAGGTGATTTATTGAAATATAAAAGTTATACTCACAAACACAATGTGTGTAATCGCTTGTCAGCGGACAGCCAGCCGCTTATCTCAACAGGGGAGGATGTCGAGTCCCGGTCGTCTGGGCTCCGTCTCGCTGTGAGGTGGGCGTGGCTGGTGTTCAGCGGGCGTGTGACGTCATGACGTGTTTCAGCACTCTGCGCCTTCGTCAGATGGCGTCACACGCGTACAGGCATACACTTACAGTGTTGCTCTGTATGGTTGCCATGGTGGCAAGGAGGACATTTCACATAACTTTATTAAACCAACAATTGCGTGCCACCCAGTATGAACGCGGAAGTTAATTGCACATGCAGTTTAATGCACATGCTGCCTTTTTTTATATATGGAAATTGGTGAGCTATATAGAACTGTTCTCCTAAGTATGTTTCCGTAATAATATCCACATAATTGCCGCCTGGGACGCATGCAACTTCCGCGTTCATACTGGGTGGCACGCAATTGTTGGTTTAATAAAGTTATGTGAAATTTCCTCCTTGCCACCATGGTAACCATACAGAGCAACGCTATAAGTGTATGCCTGTACGCGTGTGACGCCATCTGACGAAGGCGCAGAGCGCCAAAACGCGTCATGACGTCACACGCCCGCTGAACACCAGCCACGCCCACCTCACAGCGAGACGGAGCCCAGACGACCGGGACTCGCGCTGCTGGCCACAGCGTGACATCCTCCCCTGTTGAGATAAGCGGCTGGCTGTCCGCTGACAAGCGATTACACACATTGTGTTTGTGAGTATAACTTTTATATTTCAATAAATCACCTTTTACGATTAATGCGCTATGGCGCGCTTCATCTCTTCTTGATTGTTTTGCCAAGTTACCCTACCACGGAGCGTCGCAGTGCATGACATCATAAGAGGAGTACATCTCTGATTGGTCACCTAGGAACAGGAGCGCAAGATTCCTCTCTTTGTGTTTGCGAAAATCAATAGGACATATATATTGTTTTTTTTTCTGCAATGAATTGGGTTTAAACACTGAAACAAAATTGTGTACTTTTTCTGGAGATATAACAACATTTTTAGTACAATATGTTTTTAAAAAAAAAAAAAAAGTAAAAGAAAAAATATTTTTCTGCTGTTTTTTTTTTTTCAAAGAATTACATTTACTGGCAAAAATGTTGCTGTTTGTAAAAGCCATGATTCTGCTGAATCCAACAATACCAGATATATACTGGTATCCCACTTTTCCTGTCCTAGAATAGGTGCGCCAGTACAGGTAGCCAGATATAGGTGCAGCCATTATCGGTAGCCTGGAATAGGTGCCCCAGTACAGGTACCCAGATATAGGTGCAACCAGTATAGGTAGCCAGGAATAGATGCTCCCAGTATAGGTGCAGCCAGTATAGGTAGACAGTCATAGGTGCCACCAATACAGGTAGCCAGGTATAGGTGCTCCCAGTATAGGTAGCCAATTAAAGGTGCCCCAGCATAGGTAGTAGGTATAGGAGCCCCCAATAAAGGTAGCAGGTATAGGTGCCACTATGGGAAGGGGGCCGAAATCATCCTCCCTCCACATGTGCCCCCTTCCTGTGACCCCCCCCCCCCCGCCCGTTGTAGAGCTTGGGCGCAGTGGTCAGTGTGTAATTAACTCACCCATTCGCTGGCTCCATGGGGTGTCCCCTTTGGCAGCAAGCTCTTCTCTCATCTCCCTATTTCTGTATGACGCGTATGTAATCACGCGTCATACAGGAAGTAGAGAGGAGAGAGAGAAGACGGCTGCCGGCGTGGGACACGGGCATGGAGCCAGTGATCGGATGAGTTAATTACACTCCAACCGCTGCTCCAACTACTCAGGGAGGCAGAGGAGGGGGGCCCACGTGGAGGGAGGGAGGAATGACGTCGACTCCCCCCCCCCCCCTGTTTCCTGCTAAATAACGTACTTGGTACGTTGCTGGCAGTTAAAGCACTTACTTGCCACAGCATACCTAGTATGTGCTTGGCAATGAAAGGTTTAAAGAATAATGTTATTGGGTACAGGAAAAGATGACACATCTAACGGGACTAGCCCGCTTCCTCAGGTCTACAGTACAGTGTCTTATGCCATCGCCTATGCCATTGTAATTAGATAATCAACATTATTCACTTCACCTTATAGTGAGTTAAATGTTGCTGATTGGTGTATAGTGGCCACTTGTAGCTAAACAGGAGTGACTTTCCCAAACCCGTCATTCCCCCATTTAGAGAGAATGACTTATGTGTTCTATCATGATGTGAATATCAGCGTGGGACAAACACTAGGTGTAAAATGAACTTTGAGTAGCTGAGAGAAGTAAACATGCGCTCACCAAGCTCGGCAATACTGATTTTTTTTTTTATATTTTTTTTATTACTTCATGTTGGCTTCTGCTATTTCAGTCTTCTGAAACCCACCAACATAAAATTGTGCGTTATGACAGTGTTTATGAAGTTACCCCTAGATCTCAGAGAATTACATATCAGTTCTATAAGATTAGACTAATAGTCTATACAGAAACCAGCTAAGAAGATGATCTCACAAGATAAGTCTCCAAGAAATGATTTGATTACCCCAAGATTCCTATTTAATTCAAATACTGGAGATGTTTTTACTGGATGAGCTACAATGGGGTATTGTAATTGTCATTTGGTCTTCCCGTTATTCTTGCCCAATTGGTGCCTTGTCAATAGTTTGTTAAATACCTGCAGATAGATCTTATTACACTCTACAATAATGTTTTTCATTATTTGCTTGTCGTCTTCAATCTAGTGTGGTATTTATCAGGAGAATGGAAACCTCTTTACGTGCGGTTCAGATGCTCTGAAAACACGGGTAAGTGTAGCAGTCATTTATTGCACTGTCAGTTCCCATTCTGGCAATGTTTGCTTTCAGGGAAGCACATCAGTGAGCTCTGTGTTCATTAACAGTGTGCTCAGCTCTAATGCCAAATCAGCATTTCAATTACCAGAAGCTTCTGAAAATCCCGATTGTCACAGGCCCCGTCAATGGTAGATTGTTAATCAGTGATGGCAAGGCAGAGTTGCACATCAACATTACTTTTTGGGGGGTACCTTTGCCTATTTTTATTTAATTACTAGTCTTCATTTTCTTTTGTTGTTGTCTTATGTACATGACTACTAAATAGGAACAGTTTGTACTTTGCATTGGAGTTTTGTATTAAAAAGGTTGACTGCCTAGGGTCAGGGCCGGAGCTACCATAGGAAAAATGGGCAATTGCCCCAGGGCCCCAGAGCCTGTAGGGGCCCCCAAGGTGTCCCTCCCCCATCTTAACTGTTGCTCCCCAGGGACTCTGCAGAGTCTGTTAAGTTGGGAGGTGATTGGGGGAGGGTCAGCAGCCAGCTTAGGGGCCCAGGAGGAAAATGTGGCTGCAACACAGGGCCTCTAATGATGCTTTTTGGTCGGGGGGGGGGGGGGGTGGCTGTTGGGGGCCCCCAGGCTAATTTTGCCCTAGGGCCCAATTGTTACTTGAACCGGCCCTGCCTAGGGTAGGGTAGTGTGGCTGAATACACCTCCACCAAGGCATCTTCCTCTTTGTACTTTGCCAGTTAGCTGTCTCAGCTTAAGGCACTTAGGGGTAAATAGAACTTTAATAGCAAAGGTATGAGTTTCCAGTACAGAAAGAGTTAAGATACTTCACTTGTTATCTATGCAAAAGAGCTTCTCTGAGCTCTCCGACCAATTTAGTCAGAAAACGGTCCTATTTACTGAAGCGCTTATACAGTGCAGTTTCTAGGCTAAAATGCACCCAGGGCGAGGGTGTAAAAATTGCGCCCCCCCCCCTAGGTTAGATAGGTAGGTGCCTCTCAGTATAGGTTAGATTAGGTAGGTGCCCCCTAGTATAGGCTAGATTAGACAGGTGCCCCCCAGAATAGGTTAGATTAGGTAGCTGCCCCCCAGTATAGGTTAGATAAGGTAGCTGCCCCCCCAGTATAGGTTAGGTAGGTGCCCCCCAGTATAGGTTAGGTAGGTGCCCCCCAGTATAGGTTAGATAGGGAGCTGCCCCCCAGTATAGGTTAGATTAGGTAGCTGCCCCCCAGTGTAGGTTAGATAGGTAGCTGCCCCCCCAGTGTTGGTTATATTAGGTAGCTGCCCCCCAGTGTAGGTTAGATAGGTAGCTGCCCCCCAGTGTAGGTTAGATAGGTAGCTGCCCCCCAGCGTAGGTTAGATTAGGTAGGTGCCCCCCAGTGTAGGTTAGATAGGTAACTGCCCCCCAGCGTAGGTTAGATTAGGTAGCTGCCCCCAGTATAGGTTAGATAGGTAGCTGCCCCCCAGCGTAGGTTAGATAAGGTAGCTGCCCCCAGTATAGGTTAGATAGGTAGCTGCCCCCCAGTGTAGGTTAGATTAGGTAGGTGCCCCCCAGTGTAGGTTAGATTAGGTAGGTGCCCCCCAGTGTAGGTTAGATTAGCAGCTGCCCCCCAGCGTAGGTTAGATTAGGTAGCTGCCCCCAGTATAGGTTAGATAGGTAGCTGCCCCCCAGTGTAGGTTAGATTAGGTAGGTGCCCCCCAGTGTAGGTTAGATTAGCAGCTGCCCCCCAGCGTAGGTTAGATTAGGTAGCTGCCCCCAGTATAGGTTAGATAGGTAGCTGCCCCCCAGTGTAGGTTAGATTAGGTAGGTGCCCCCCAGTGTAGGTTAGATTAGGTAGGTGCCCCCCAGTGTAGGTTAGATTAGCAGCTGCCCCCCAGCGTAGGTTAGATTAGGTAGGTGCCCCCAGAGTAGGTTAGATAGGTAGATGCCCCCAATAATGGAGGGGGGAGCCGCAGGGAGGGTAGCCCGACCTCTCCCTCCCTCTCCTCTCCCGGGCGCCCTCCGTGCTCCCCCCTCAGATGCAGAGTCCGTGAGCAGCAGGGAAGCACTGTTTACAACTCACCGGCTGCCTGGCTCCAAGCGCTGCTCTCTCGCCGCTGGTCTCCTCTCTCTGTATACATACTGATACACGCTGCTTCCGGCTACAGGAAGCAGCGTGTATCAGTACGTATACAGAGAGAGAGAGGAGACCAGCGGCGAGAGAGCAGCGCTTGGAGCCAGGCAGCCGGTGAGTTGTAAACAGCGCTTCCCTGCTGCTCACGGACTCTGCATCTGAGGGGGGAGCACGGAGGGCGCCCGGGAGAGGAGAGGGAGGGAGAGGTCGGGCTGCCCTCCCCGCGGCTCCGGCTCCCCCCTCCATTATAGCGCCCCCCTCCCAACAGCGCCCCGGGCGGCGGCACACTCCGCACGGGGAAAGAAACGGGGCTGCGCTTATACATCAAAAAAACAGTGAAAGACAACATCATAAGATTTTACTGCAGCGAAGTTTAAAGGCGTATGAGAGGAATCGGCGTGGGAGACTTGGGTGCAGGATACATCCGGTATATGGCTGATCCTGCTGCTGCGCAAGTCCCGGCCCGTCTTCTCCGTCTTGGGCGCACTACCTGGGTGCCCAAGTCTCCTGTGCTGGGTTTACTGTGTTCAAGTTTAAAGGGTCATTGGTTTTACTCTGTTTCATAGTTTGAAATACAGAGTGTAGTTTTTATAGCCCATGTTATACTTGCAACACCTATGTGGATAGATAGATAGATAGATTTACGCAAAATACAGAGGGACTCAATATTATTAGTTATGAAAATCGCAAAAAATGTAATGTGTATAGTACTGTGGGATGCGAAGGTTTAGGCAGTTAACGATAAAAAATGTTAGTTAAATATAACATATAGGAGACACACACAGTGATATTTGAAGTGAAATGAAGAAAAAAGTGAAAAAAAAGTTTATTGCATTTACAGAAAGTGCGCAATAATTGTTTAAATAAAATTTAGGCAAGTGCATAAATTTGTCATTTTTATTGATTCCAAAACCTTTAGAACTAATTATTGAAACTCAAATTGGCTTGGTAAGCTCAGCGACCCCTGACCTACATACACAGGTGAATCCAATTATGAGAAAGAGTATTTAAGGGTGTCAATTGTAAGTTTCCCTCCTCTTTTAAATTTATCTGAAGAGTAGTAACATGAGGGTCTCAAAACAACTCTCAAATGACCTAAAGACATATATTGTTCACCATCATGGTTTAGGGGAAGGATACAGAAAGCTGTATCAGAGATTTCAGCTGTTTCCACAGTTAGGAACATATTGAGGAAATGGAAGACCACAGTCTCGGTTCAAGTTAAGGCTGGAAGTGGCAGACCAAGAAAAATCTCGGATAAACAGAAGTGACGAATGTTGAGAACAGTCAGTCAACCCACAGACCAGCACCAAAGACCTACAACATCATCTTGCTGCAGATGGAGTCACTGTGCATCGTTCAACCATTTGGCGCACTTTACACAAGGAGATGCTGTATGCAGAGGAATCCTTTTCTCCGCACACAGCACAAACAGAGCCGCTTGAGGTATGCTAAAGCACATTTGGACAAGCCAGCTTCATTTTGGAACAAGGTGCTGTGGACTGCTGAAACTAAAATTTAGTTATTTGGGCATAACAAGGGGTGTTATGCATGGAGGAAAAACAACACAGCATTCCAAGAAAAACACCTGCTACCTACAGTCAAATATGGTGGTGGTTCCATCATGCCGAGGTTTCTATGCAGGTGCTGGATCCAAGGTTGGGGTAGCTGCCGAACTGCCCATGCACTGGAATGTGGGCATAGTAGTGACTGGTCATGTGCAGGGCCAAATGAACTTAGCAGGTCTAGGTAGTCAGGCATAGGTGCCCTTGGTATAGGTAGCCAGATATAGTTGCCCCCAGTATAGGTATAGTGTAGATTGACGGGTCATGGGCAGGGCTAAATGAGCTTAGCAGCCCCATGTACTTCCTGGATCTCTTGCGTTTCATCAATGGAACGCAAGTGAACCAGGAAGTACATGAGGCGCTTGGATCATGGCAACGTAAGTATCGAACCCACTCAATCTCCCTCTCTTCATGACTGCCACTTTCCCCACCTCCCCTGCAGCTCTGCCCAACTTCGCCCATCCCTCTGCCCTGCCTCCCGCGCAGCTCTGCCCAATTTGTCCCGCCGCTCTCCCCAGCCTCGCCCACTCACATTAGTATGCTGATAGCACCAGCACCCCCCGCCTCCCAGTGCTCGTGCTATTAGGGTACTAATGATATTTTAGGGGGTGCTTCAACCTCCCCCTGGCGCCACCACTGCAAATATCTGATCTGCATGCTTGTTCAGGGTTTGTGGCTAACAGTATTAGGGCCCTTTTCCACTATAGCGTTTGCTGAATCGCAAACCGCTAGTGGTTTTCAAATCGCTACGGTTTGCTTTTTAACATAGGAATCGTGGTAGATCATTTCCACTACCACAATTCCTTTTTTACTTAATCGCGCCACGGAGCGATTATTGCCGCGATTTTGCTATGCAGTGCATAGCATAGCAAAATCGCGATCGCAAACGTCAGGGGAAAAAAAGGACTTTTGCTCAATCGCAATCGCTAGCGTTTAGCGCTAACACTAGCGATTGCTAGTGGAAAAGGGCCCTTAGAGGCAAAGGATCAGCAGGACAAGTTGTTAACCAACCAATCCTGTCACTGCCACATAACACCAGTCCTGCACTCCCTTCACTGGCTACCTATAAAATGGAGGATTCTATTCAAGATCGGCCTACTGACATTTAAATCGCTACATAACCTGGACCCTGAATACATGAAAGAAATGTTGCAGCTGTGTAGGAATCCACACTCTCAGATCGACAGATTCTAATCTAGTCATACCCAGAGGCCACCTGAAAACTTTTGGCCCCAGAGCCTTCTGTCATGCCGCTCCTACATTATGGAACTCCTTACCTCAGCAGATCAGGACAGCTCCATCCCTGGACGTGTTTAAATCCAGATTGAAAACCCACCTGTTCAGTTGGGCATTTGCAGAAATATGTTTGTTGTGTGAATACTTCATCCTACTACCAATAACTGAATCTGAGAGAGCCTAAGCGCTTTGAGTTCTATGGGAGAAAAGTGCTATAGAAATGTTATTGTTATAGGTGACCCCAGGTTTAGGTAGCCAGACATAATTGCCCTTAGTATAGGTAGCCAGCTATAGGTGCCCCCAATATAGGGTGCCAGGCATAGGTGATCTTAGTATAGGTAGCCAGCTATAGGTGCCCTCAGTATAGGTAGCCAGCTGTAAATGCCCCTAGTATAGGTAGCCAGCCTTAGTTGGCCACAGAGGCAGTATTAGATTACACAATTAAACTTGCTTCTTTCAGGACTAACTTAAATCAACTCCTAGATGGTATATTTAGATCTCTGCAAAATCAATTAACCCTGTGTACACAATTAAGGTGGCCATACACTTATAGTTTTGCAGCAGATTCGACCATCACATAGATTTCTGTTAGATGCCTGTCAAGTCAAATCTGACAGGAATCTATCTGGTGTGTGCCACACACTAGGAACAGATTTCCAATAGATTTCAGAATTAAATCTATTGGAAATCTATTTAAATGCGTTATTGGACCATTATATCCAATGCAACTCTATTGGCCATGGATCTGCTACCAACAGCAGATCGACCTAGATCTTCCATCCTGTCAGATCCATCGAAATCGTCCACAAATCGATCGATTGATAAATTTGAAAAAATCAATTTCTACTCGATTGATCGATTGCTGAAATTGACCAGTGTATGGGCCCCTTTATGCAAATACTTATTGCAGACAAACCATCCAGGTACCACTATTGTCCCTACAGCTAAGTTAAAGGACAACCGAGGTGACACGTGACATTATGAGATAAGACGTGTATGTACAGTTCCAAGCACACAAATAACTAGGCTTGTTCCTTTTTTTCTTTCTCTGCCTCAAAGCGTTAATCAGATATGTAAGTTTCTATTCAGGTCGGGACTGGGTCGGACTATAGCATATCTCTCACCGATAAGTAATAACAGCCATAAATCACTTTCTTGTCAGTAAATGGCTCCCGAGAGCAGAAAAGATATAAAAGGGGTCAATAATTCATAGATTTGAGCTCTGGTATAGTTCAATGAAGGTGTCATTGAGCAGAGACAATAAAACAGTAAAAACTTAAAAACTAGATTTAAATGTAGAATAAAACTGTGGGATATCTTAAAAAGTCATTTTTAGAAGGAGGAGGACAGATACAATTGTTTTTCACCTCGGATGTCCTTAAAAACAGAGGTCTTAGTAAAAAAAAAAAAAAGTAATTTTGCATAGTCCCCTGCGCAAACTTTTTCTTTTGCGTAGTCTCCTAACTCTGGCCCCTTAACATGCAAGCATGTGTCTTTATATTTAGATCTCTGCCTGGGTACATGGAAAAGTGCATCTTACTCGTCATGTTTTATTCATAGTCTGCCTAACCAAAGGTGTGTTGTGGGAAAGTCCCCTTCTACAAATGTTGATTTTAGGAATGGTTTGTTTCCTGTGTCAGAGCTTTGGGAGGTATGTTGTAGCACAACTGGTATGTGGACTTGGATGTGCATTATCTAAAAGAGTGTGTCTTGTTAGGATGTGTGCATAATAGTACTGGCTCAGCATCTACCACACAAGTTGTATTATTCCTCCTTGGGGACCACATTAAAAAACTCTCAGTCATGGCTGGGCTATACTTGAGTGACTGATGGCTGTCACACAAAGCATAATTGCTAACCTGGAATAAAAGCCATGTTCTGTCAACACTTTCCCTTTGACACTACTGGTACTACTTTGGTAATCTCTTCTCAAAGCCTTACAAAACTCTGTACATTTTATTGGTGTCCAAATGCCATTATTTATCATGACATGCTGACATACGGGGTTGTTCAACTCATATGCTGGCATCTGTAATGAAATTCATCCTTTATTTCCTGGGGGGAAAAAGAAAAAAGTATTTTTTTTTTATTTTTTTTTTTATGCCCAATCTCAATCTCTTTTGCAAATACTTATAAAGCGTTTTGTTTGTATATATTGGTTTGTGTGCAAAAATGGTATGTTTTTGCTATAGATGGGTTGATGCATGACTCAGGTCAGGAGGACTACAATCTTAACACATGAAAAAATATATACCTAAAGCCCCAGCTCAAGATCTCATTTTAGTGATGAACTTATTATGTACTATATAGTGCTGACCTCTTCAACTGCACTTAACAGCCTCCATTAGGGATGATCAATGAGATGCCAAAAATGTTGAGGCAAAAAATGTTTTAATGCAAATGTGTGCAGTTTGAAAATGGACCAATCAATTTAAATCCAGGTTTAAACTGATTGGTCCATTTTTAAGCTGGATATATTTGCATAAAAATGTGCATAAACTTGGAAGAATTTGCATTTCTTTGATCTTCCTAGCCTCTATAGCCATGTCACTAACTATCCCTCAGAGAAGCTCGCAATTTAAACCCTACCATCAGGGCTGGTTCGAGATTAACAATCGTCCCCACAATGAATGCAGCCGCAGGGGGGGGCATCCGGGGCCCAAACAGGGCCATTTTTAGGGGCAGGAGGGGGCAAAATGCCAGAGGGGGAGCAGTGGGCGGACACACAGCTGTGGGAAGGGGGTCCCGACTCACCCCTCCCTCACCTTGGGCCCCCCTTCAGCACTCCCCCCTCCAGAAATTACAGCACTGGCCAAGCAGGGAATGCTGACTTAGCTCTTCTGCGTTCCATGCATCTCTTTTGCAGCATCTCACTCTACTTCCTGATTGGTTAATGTGTGCTTGCTGCTCCCCCCTCATGCTATAACCTTAGGGCACCGATATCACGCTATCTATAATGTGTGCACCTAAACCTGGCTACCAATACTGGGGCTGCCTATACATGGCTACCTATACTGGGGACGCCTATACCTGGCTACCTTTTCTGTAAGTATGTTTTGTTTTTTTCTTAATATCCTGCCTGAGTGCCTGGCCTGCCTTTCCAATTTCTGTTGGTGGGGGGCATCCTAAGTTTTGCAGCAGTGTCCAATGGTTTCTAGTTAGGCCCCTGATCTCTGCCTAGCTTAGTCATAGTCTTTAAGCCTTGTACACACACTAGAGAGTTCTTGACCAAAGCAGCCATCAGGAGCCTGCCAAGAATCTCGCATGTGTATAGGGTCCTCCAAACTCCCTCGGCTCCTCGGTCCAGTGATCAGCCTGAAAGATAAACTCTACCAATGGCATTATTCTCCCCACTCACTCTGCCCACTTTGTGTTTTCCATCGACCCTCCTCCCCCTGCATAGCAACAGAATGCATTGATAGCGAGGAGAACGCCAGTGCATACCACTAAGGCTGCCTCTGAAATGACCACCAGCTCAGTGTGCAGCACCTAAATAGATTTTCTGCACACTTCACATTCAATTCAGATGCATTAATCAAATCATTAGCAAATCTGCTACTACATATCATGCAAACAGGAAACTCAGGAGGAGGGGCTGGGAGCAGCCAACCTGACAGTTACATAGTTACAAAGTTAAGGAAAGGTGGGGGGAAAGGCTGCGCATCCCTAAACACATGTTGCAATTGAATGGTTAATCGCACAGGCTTACACTGCCTCTGCCAGACTGAAAAATGCATGCCCTGCATCCAAGACATGTGCTAACATTTATTAAACTAGGAGGAACTTTAGCTTCCAATATGGTTTGCATGCAAAGTGTATTATACTAGACACTTGCGCCACGGTGAGGCAAACCTCCGGGCAAGTGACCTAACCTAAATTTAAAACCTTGGGAGCAGCTAAGCAAGAAAAATGTGTAACTTACATTTGGTTGAAAAGCAAGGAGAACGCCAGCGCATACCACTAAGGCTGCCTCTGAAATGACCACCAGCTTAGTGTGCAGCACCTAAATAGATTTTCTGCACACTTCACATTCAATTCAGATGCAAATCATTAGCAAATCTGCTACTACTTATCATGCAAACAGGAAACTCAAGAGGAGGGGCTGGGAGCAGCCAACCTGACAGTTACATAGTTACAAAGTTAGGGAAAGGCTGCGCATCCCTAAACACATGTTGCAGTTGAATGGTTAATCGCACAGGCATACACCGCCTCTGCCAGACTGAAAAATGCATGCCCTGCATCCAAGACAAGTGCTAACATTTATTAAACTAGGAGGAACTTTAGCTTCCAATATGGTTTGCATGCAAAGTATATTATACTAGACACTTGCGCCACAGTGAGGCAAACCTCCGGGCAAGTGGCCTAACCTAAATTTAAAACCTTGGGAGCAGCTAAGCAAAAAAATGTGTAACTTACATTTGGTTGAACAGCGAGGAGAACGCCAGCGCATACCACTAAGGCTGCCTCTGAAATGACCACCAGATCAGTGTGCAGCACCTAAATAGATTTTCTGCACACTTCACATTCAATTCAGATGCAAATCATTAGCAAATCTGCTACTACTTATCATGCAAACAGGAAACTCAGGAGGAGGGGCTGGAAGCAGCCAACCTGACAGTTACATAGTAGAATGCATTGATAGCCTGAAGGCCAGTGATGTATCTGTACAGCCTCAGCCCCACACTGTCACCCGACGGACCGAGTCTTGATCCCTTTCTAGCGACTGTCCTCTTATGTGCACATTGCTTTATATTCCTATGTATGGTTTAAGTACCAGTTCAATACTCAGTACAGGCGCCACTCAAATTGCTTGCCGCATGCACAGCCTCCACCTCACTGCTTCCCAAAAAATCTCGCTTTACTAGTACTTGTGCACCGCCACATCCAGGCGCTGCCCTACTAGTTTTGTTATAAAATAACTCATTCATTATTAAATAGCAGGCACATCCCACTCCAGAGTCCTGAACTGGTTGGAGGCTGGTCTTTACCACCTTTTATAATCTTACTATGCTATATGTAATGATCAAAACAAGAAAAGGAGCCCAATAACACCAATAAAGTTATATGAAATACTTGAAACCGTCTCAATGTATCAATTAATATTTATTAGGGACTTATCCATACATCACAAAAATAAGTTAAAACAATGATTAAAACCCCTGTCTTAATCCAAAGGTAATTGGAATTCAACGTAGCAGCAAATTGAAAGTGACTAGTGCTGTATGATCAATGTGCAAAAGCAGGGACTCCTGATATATAAAAATATAATGTGCAATAAGCCAGTAGAAAAATACAAAAAACACACACATGTCTAAGTGCATAGGGTGGATAAATATAAATTGTAAGAGTAGGGACAACAATCATCAAGGAATCTTTCAATAAATAGTGCATAGATGCAAAAAAATATGGATGCAAAAAATGCCCTGTGAAACTGGATAGTAACACACAACCAGGGAGTCATACAGTATGAGTACCAACACACTAGTGCAATGATGAGATACAAAAGTGCAAAGTGCTTACCATTTAGTGTAGAAGTTGCTGCATGCGGAGAGACTGGGGGACTGTGCCTTGCGCGTTCGCAGCGAGCGGCTGCTTCTATGGAGGCCTGGAACTGGAATAGAGGTAAGTATAAGTAACCATATACCCATGCCCCTCTACAGAAAAACGCAAGAGGGTGGATAATTGGCATTGTACCACCTTTCACTGAGGGAGCACACATGAAAACAGTTGGCTGATGGTGTAATGGTTAAGGGCTCTGCCTCTGACACAGGAGACCAGGGTTCGAATCTCGGCTCTGCCTGTTCAGTAAGCCAGCACTAATTCAGTAGGAGACCTTTGGCAAGTCTCCCTTACACTGCTACTGCCAATAGAGCGCGCCCTAGTGGCTGCTGCTCTGCCTTGGCGCTTTGAGTCCGCAAGGAGAAAAGCGCAATATAAATGTTATTTGTCTTGTCTTGTCTTGAAATTTGAGCATAATCAACTTGTGGTTGACAAAAGATTTGTTTACACATTTGTCAACAACATGTTTTTTGGTGATTGATTTGTTATTCCTCCCCACATCATTTAACTACAACCAACCAATCTCCCTAATTAAAAGCCCCTTCTGACCCTAACCCACCTCCCCCCAACAGTAACTCTTTCCTGGTGCCCAGAGACGGGACAAGGTCCTCCAGCACCCAAGGCTGAGACACCAAAGTGCGCCCCTCCATCCCTGCCACCCCAGCCGTCACACACTGATTGCTATTAGACTAAGAGGTACCACAGGGCCCACAACCTCCCCAACACCTTAATATCTAGTTATCTGGCTTGCAGTCACTGCTATGTATCCCCTTTTATTATTTCTTTCTGCTTCAAACACAATTAGGAATGACAGCTGAATGAATTGTGCGCCCCCTCCTACACTGCGCCCTGAGGCTGGAGCCTCTCCAGCCTATGCCTCGGCCCGGCCCTGCTGGTGCCTGACCCTAGCCTCCCTTCCAATGTCAGCACCTTTCTTTTACCTAATTCTTATCTTCTAAAGCCTGGGACACACATTTGGTTTTGATTGGCCAATTCTACCACTTCCATGTACATAGTATAAAAGCTTACCTACACAATCTGTTCATAGTATTCAAAGTCTGTTGGCCTGGCCAATTTTACCATACTACCTGGAGTTGGTAAAATTGGGCAGTGATTGGCCAATCAAAATTGGATGTGTGTATGCACCTTAAGACTAGTAAGACAGTTGTGAGAAAACGCGGAAAAGCCGCCGCGTGTGCTCAGAACAAGGCGGCTGATTCCGCATCCAACGCGGCGGTATGCAAGCGTGGGCCTACATCTGATAGTATGGCTAGACGCGGAGAAACCGCCGCATGCTCTGATAGCGGTGCGGCTGGTTCCGCGTCCAGGTCGGCAGGTGATTCACAACACGTCTGGTGTGGCTGGGACTGATAGTCCACACAGGTTCAGAAGGACGCGCGCGTGGTGAGAGGCAGAACTTTTATGACAGCCGGTCAGCTGACGTCGCAACTAGTTCCCATTGGTCCAGCACTTAGGGGAGGCGCTGGATAGCGCTGTACTATATATACTGGGTGCTGGTCATTCTCTGGTTGTCTGCTGTTGCGATCACTACATGGAAGCACTCAGACCTTTTGTCAGAATCTGTGTTGTTATTCTGTTATTACTTCAGACTAGTTCCAGGGTGTTGATGATCAAGGACCTCACACCCAAGTCTAGGGACTTTTATTACCATTCTGTTATTATTCAGACTAGTTCCAGTGTGTTGATGATCACGGAGCTCACACCCAAGACTAGGCATTGTTTATTATCTGTTATGACTTTCTGCTTTCCTGACCACTCTTCTGATCACTGATTCGGTACCTCGCTATATCCGATACTCTGTTGCCAAACCTTGCGTGCCTTAGGATTACCGAATCAGTCTCCTGTCTTTATACTTTGTCTGTCCGTGTGTTGCCGACCTGGCTTGTCCGACCTCGAGAACTATCTTCTCAGTTAAGAGATAGTTCACAGATCAGTCAGTGACATCCTGCTTTTGGTGTCACTCACGCTCTGGCCCTTCCTACCCCTAGCCTGGCTCCTCCCTGCGGGAGAGTCCCAGGTTACTGGAAGGTACTTGTTCTGCAGGACAGTATTGCCTACTGCCCTGATACCTGTTCCCCAGGTATTCTCCTCAAAGTATTACTGTTGCACCAAACACTCATATTACTCAGGTATCCAGAGGTTAGTGATATATCTGATTATCGGTGATACTGCAGATCATCAATAATCAGGTATATATCTGCATTTTTGGTGATACTGCAGATCACCAATAATCAGATTCTCTCTGTGTTACACCGATCGTTACAACAGTAAAACGAATCTCTCCATAACCTAACCTTTCTAAACCATACTCACCTTCCAATGTCTTCACCCCAGTGCTTATTTAACACAGGCTATATTTATCCACACTCTTTCACCAAAAGCATTAGCTCCGCTGGTGCAGGAGAGGAAGAGGAGTTACCACTTTTAACTTTTGGCCATCACCCGAACTATCCATTTGCGTCAGCGTCGACATTGTGTAGCCAAACACTGGCACAGTAGAAGTTAGTCTGGCACCCATGCTAAGCATGTAAAGGCATGTAAAGGTCATCGCTAGCACCCACACTAAACACTAGAAATTTGAGTGGCAAGCAGCCAAATCAAATGGGGAAAATAAACAATGATAATGATACAGCAGCTACACTATAGAAAATCCTGAGCAATTGCATTCATTTACTATGCCACAATCTCTGAGAATTTAAGGCATGATGCAGTAAATATTTTAGTATGCTTATTTGCACTCCTTGTTTTGAATACTTGACTTAATGGCTATTGTAAGACCTGCTAACAGCAGTTGTTCAGTGATATTACACAACATATTTGCATGTAAAAATAAAATAATAAAATAATCTGTGGCGAGCCAACAGGGAGGATGGGACTCCAAAACAAAGGGGCGACAGAGACCTCCTCTGGTTAAACATATCCATCCCCAGAGCAGAGGGGACAGCATCCTCCCCCCAACCATTCCTATACATGCATCACATGACCACTACTGGTGGAGATGGGATGGGAACTCTGCAGACCTGTAGCTGCTCACAAGAATGATTGTTTATTGTATTGCAGCACTATCCAACTGCCCTGAATTTTGAGCAATTAGAGAACTCTACCCCGCCCCCTTTCTTGCGGGTTAATATTCATAGGGGGTCTTCTGAGACCCTAAACCCATTGGCCTAAATAGTGTATAAGTTAGAGAAGCTAATATCCTCTATTTTAGAGAAGAGTGTGGACTGTATACCCCCAATGCCCCTCATGGACTGTATATCCCAGCCCCCCATATTGTCCCTTACATCCCCCACATCCTAAGGACTACATACCCCAACCCCCTATACCCTTCCCTTACCCCCTCCCCCCCCCCCCCATGTTAATGCTTTGTTTTGCGTTGGCAATGCTAAATGTATTTGGTTCTGCCGATAAAGCTTTTTTGGATTTGGACACCCAAGCATCAGATTTGAGGGACAGGATGGATAAATGTGGTATCAATAGTAAAGCAGATGATGAGGAGAGCATTGGATGAATGACATAAGAAGATTATGAGTTGGGATCCGTCTTTTCAAGGTTGAGTTTCAATATTCTGTCAGATATCCAGGTGGAGATGGCAGACAGGCAGGTGGAGATTTTATCCAAAGTGTGGATGGAGAGATCAGGGTTGTACACATCTTGTTCATGATTGTCAGTACCGTACTAAAATGTAAGAATCCCCATGTTCATTTTTTAACCCCATTTTACTCAGAACTTTCACTGCACATGGCACTGCTGTCTGTGATGGAAACCATGGCCCTGATTTTCTTTCTTCGAATAACACCAGAGAGCCAATGTGAAATAGCAAATCTTTTACTGAATTCTTTAACCACTTCCGGACCGGGCTAATTGAAATCTATGCACTGTTTGGGATCTGTTATCCCTGCCTGGGCATACATTTTAATTACTGCGCCACATGCTGCCACCACTGTTCTCCCGCTGCTGCAGCCCGCTCGCTCTGCTTTTGGCTTGACAGCAGAGCTCCATGAGCCGGTCAGGAGCCGATTTCATTGGCTCCTGGCCCTCTGATCACTGTTATTGGCTCACAGTGATCAGTGTCAGGAGCCAATGAAATCGGCTTCTGACCGGCTCATGAAGCTTTGCTATCAATACTGACAGCAGAGAGAGTGGGACTTAACCACTTCACCACTGAGGGGTTTCACCCCTTGAGCACCAGAGCAATTTTCACCTTTCAGCGCTCCTTCCATTCATTGGTCTATAACTTTATCATTACTTATCACAATTAAATGAACTATATCTTGTTTTTTCCGCCACCAATTAGGCTTTCTTTAGGCGGGACATTATGCCAAGAATTATTTTATTCTAAATATGTTTTAATGGGAAAATAGGAAAAAATGTGGGAAAAAAATCATTATTTTTTAGTTTTCGGCCATTATATTTTTTAAATAATGCATGCTACTGTAATGAAAACCCATGAAATGTATTTGCCCATTTGTCCCGGTTATAAAACCGTTTAAATTATGTCCCTATCACAATGTTTGGCACCAATATTTTATTTGGAAATAAAGGTGGATTTTTTTCAGTTTTACGGCCATCCCTAATTACAAGCCCATAGTTTATAAAGTAACAGTGTTGTACCCTCCTGACATAAAAATTTTAAAAGTTCAGTCCCTAAGGTAACTATTTATGTATTTTTTTTAATTGTACATTTTTTTTTTTTTTTTAATTACAAAAAATAAAATAAAATGGGGAGTGTGGGAGGTAATGAGTTAATTTATTGTGTATAAGTAATGAATTTGTATGTGAAAAATGCTTTAGGGTGTAGTTTTACTATTTGGCCACAAGATGGCAACATTAACTTTTTTTTTAATGCGACCTCCAAGCGTCCTTCCGGACGCTTGGAGGAAGTACTTGGAGGCTGGGTAAGTTTTTTTTTCACAATGATCGCGCTGCTTATCGGCAAAGCAGCGGATCATTGCGGGGCTTAGATCAACGAACGGGAATGGATTTTCCCGTTCATTGATCTCCGGGCGAGCGGCGGGCGGCGTGTTTACCCGTGGGAGTGCGCTCTAGAGCGAGCGGGAGCACGGAAAGTATGGATTTTTCCGTCCCTGGGGGTGAAAGGATGGAAAAGGGGACGGAGAAATTCGTACGGGCGCGGGTAAAGTGGTTAAAGAGGATCTGTATTGTTAAAATCGCACAAAAGTAAACATACCAGTGCGTTAGGGGACATCTCCTATTACCCTCTGTCACAATTTTGCCACTCCCTGCCGCATTAAAAGTAGTCAAAAAACTGTTTTTAAAAGTTTGTTTATAAACAAACAAAATGGCCACCAAAACAGGAAGTAGGTTGATGTACAGTATGTCCACACATAGAATATACATCCATACACAAGCAGGCTGTATACAGCCTTCAGTTTGTATCTCAAGAGATCACTTGTGTGTTTACCTTCTGTCACCTGCAGCTCTCATCCACTGAATACTAGTGACAGGCTGATCGTTTCTTTCTGCAGACAGCTCTGCCTGTGTCTGTAATTCCTCAGCATGTGTCAGCCAGCTCCTTTCACAGCCTAACAGAGGAGGATTTTTATCCAGCTCTCTTCTCTCACTGATAAGAGAGCAGAGATGCTGCTGGCTTATGTAAATAACACACACACTGGAGTGTGCATATAGGGGCCTGGAGAGGGGTGTGCATAACAGATCAGCACGGAAGAATTGGCAGCCTTCCAGACACAGGGCGTCAAGTCCAACAGGGGAAAGCTACATTGATTTATTACAGAGATGGTGATAGTAGAAAGTGCTGCAGTAAGCCAGAGCACATTAGAATAGGTTTAGGAACTTGTAGGATGGTAGAAAAAAGGATGACATTTTTGTTACAGAGTCTCTTTAAGTGACATGAGAGATAGATCCGTGTGACATGACGTCTGTGAGCCTCGATTTCTGTTCAAAATGTCTCTGGTTTGGAAGCGGTTTAAAAGGTTGTATGCTGTTAGGCGGTAAAAGTTTGCATCCTTCGCTTGGACCATAGTAAATCGTAGTGAAGACTGCATATGGCATGTAAATAGTTAGCCTTCGGTCAATAACACATTGGTTTCAATGTGCCTCTCCAATGGAACAAATGCTGGCTTTATTGAATTGTGCTTCGTATAAAACGTTTAATTGTATAATTGCAATTGAATATATGTACCAGTGGTGTAGCTAGAGACCAGGGCCAGTTATAGACTTTTTGCTACCTGAAGCAAACTTGTGAGGATGTGCCCCCTCCCCATTTGGAGTGACCCCACAGCACCCAACAATTTACTCTGCTTCATTTAATGTTCTCACATGACATGCTGCAGCTCAACACACTAGCATACTGGCTGTGAGTCTGTGACAGTGACACACAGTACAAAAATGCTGCCCCTGAAATCTCTGCGTCTGATGCAAATGTTTCACCTTGCTTCATGAGAGAACCGGCCCTGCTAGAGACTATTGGGCCCCATAGCAACATTTTTATGGGGCCCTCAGAATTAGGCACTCTTGAGCAATGCCACCTGCCCCTAACCTATGGATATGAGTTGACTGGGCAATTTACGTTTGTAATTGGACACTGTGTATAGTCCATAGGCACTGAGACAAAGTCAGCGGGTGGAGAAACAAAGTGAACATCAAGTACCACCTGGACCCCCTCCTCTCCAGGGCCTCATAGTAATTCCTTATATTTCTCCTAAATATGTTAAGTACTTAGATTCATCATTCATGGAATATATGCTGCTGTATTCAAACATAATTTATTTTATTTAAATCGCAGTACACCACAGCTACCACTAGATGTCACCTACTATCAAGAAATTGCATAGAGAACCAGTAACCATTGGAAAGTAGCCCTGGTAGGGCAACTTGGAAGTAGTCCTATCCATTTTACCACAGTAACATATTTATAAATAATTAATGCAGATTGGACACATGCTTAACTTAGTTCATATCCCAATCACAAACAAGAATGTTTATCAGAATTATTCTAACAACCTGCATGTAATCAAGGTTGAATAACAAAAATATATCTTCATCTTGGAAGATACACCCTGGAGTTTTATTTGATCAAGATCGAGGTGACAGCTGCCATCTCATTACCTCTTTTGGTCACAAGAGTGTGATTTAGAAGCGTTATTAAGATGCATCTGGGCATGCCAACCTAAATCACCAGTCAGTGGACTGCAGGGGGTCCCGAGCACTATTTGTCTCAGCTCTGCAGTCACAAAGCCAGCTGCTGATTAAAATAAATTGTTAAGATAAATACTACACCTTAATGTTGGTCAGAATTTTCCCTTCTAATTGCCATACTTTGTAAGGTCTAATTTCGTTCCACTAAATTCAACTAAAAACTTTGTTTCCTTTGTTTTTGTTTAGGCTGGTTTCACACTGTAAACCAGCAGTGCAGTGCGTCGCACCCAGCGCACCACACCACCAAACGCAGGCCTTTGGGGAGGGCCGCGTTAGTACACAGTGTTCCCTGTCTGGCCACCAGCCAAGCAGGAAGTGACACGCACATTCGGTCACTTCCTGCTTGTAGGAATACGCTTCCGTGCATGCGAGCTGCAATGTCGCAACACTGTAGTTTTAAAAAAAACCTGCATCACCACAGAGTAACATGACTTCCAGGTCCCCGCTGGTCACGCACAGTAACGTAGTTCTGCGCTAGCGTTATATTAGGCACTTCTGGACCACAACGTGTAAAGTATGGGGGTTACATTAGGCTGCGGTAGCAGTGCATCAATTTGATACACCACACCAGTGTGAAAGGGCCCGTAGCCTTCCGTAGACTGGGGAAGGGTTGGAATGTTTTCTAGTTTTTATTGCGTCTGTGTTTCATTTGGGGGTAATTCTGCTCGTATCCTGTTTTGGGAAACCTCTTTCTCTGGAGCACAAAGGGAACAGATAATCATCCCCTAATCCTGCTGCACACTGCTAACATCGAGTGATGTGTTGGCTTAAAGGGAACCAGAGATGAAAAAATAAAGATTGTATACATACCTGGGGCTTCCTCCAGCCCCATACGCTCTGATTGATCCCACGCCGCCTTCTTCCTCTGCCCCCAGCTATGAGAACCGACTCCCCGCTGTTCCGTCAGTCTGAGCTAGTCTAAGCGTAAGGGAAGTGCGCTGTTTGCGTATCTCTGCAGCAGCTGCCGCTGGAGAGATACGTAGAGGGCGCACTTCTCCTGCGTAGCTGGCTCCGATGACGTCAGCGACGGGAGCCAGTTCTCGTAGATGCAGGCAGCGGTGGATGGCGGCGTGGGATCGATCCGTGCGTATGGGGCTGGAGGAAGCTCCAGGTATGTATAACAGCTTTTTCATTTTCCCAGCTATGGTACATCTCTGGTTCCCTTTAAGAGGGTGATGGATAGTAAAAGAAAAACAAAAGATTTGGCTAGAGGTTTGCTTTGACCAGTAGCATGGAGCAAAACAGACCACCGAAATCAAATCCAAAACCAATCCAGAGTTCTATGTATTCCTGATCTACCCACCCACTGATTCTAGCACTAAGTTACAACATTAATAAAATAGACCTTTTCACAATCCACTGCTCTGACTATATATAATAACGGAGAATGTGTTGCATTATATGGCCATTAAGGACAGAATGCACAGATCAATAATACCATATTTTTTTCTTAGTCTACTCTTCATGTAATATAAGCAGTCCCACCCCCATCTTACAAAGATGGCAAACAATTTAATAAGCTCAGCTGCAGCCATATTAATTCCATGTGTAACATTCATGTCCAGTCATCCCTCTCTTGAATGTACAGCTCCCATGAGCAGCATCTCTCATTTCCCATATGTTGTTCCCCATTTGCAGACAGCCTCCCTTTTCCATTTTCAAGCATGACTTCTATATTCAGCAACCCCTTTTCAATGTCCAGCTCCCCCCTCCACCTTTGAGTTGCATCCGCCCAAGACTAAGGCCTATGTGGCCTTCCCAGTATTTCAACACTTCTAATATTATCATTAAAAACATATATTTGCATTTTCACATGGACTGCAGTAGTGTTCATTTGCAGTGGCAGTTTGCTGTGAAACATATGAGTATAGTATCAGTACTGTATCCTGCACAATGGGAGAGTGTACGAGGCCTTCAATAATGTGTTGATGCCCACTGCCCATTCTTAGTACAATGAGCAGGCTGGATATGTCCTAGTCATGCAGCATCTAATTCTAATTTCATCTGAGTGGACCTAAAAATATTCTGGCACTAGCAGGCAAAACAATACAAATATATGCATTTCAACTGCTTATACAGCTGTTTGGCCAGAGTTCCTCCTTAAGGCCTAATTCTGAATATGAAAGTCAAGGCAAGTGATTTAAAGGTCATGAATTTTTATGTCCTTGACTTTATAAAAGAGCCATGCTCTTAGGAAATTATAGAATCCCTTTTATTAATGGCCCAAAGTACATGTGTACAGCAGTGATATATGTAACAAGTGAATTCTATATTGTTGCCATTGTGTTTGCCTCTCATTATACATTCTGGTGGTGTATACAAACCTGCAATACAATGCAAGCTATATGGACTGCTCAAGCAGTTATCCCCTGCTTAGGATGCCATTAGGTCTGTTTCTATCTATCAACTGAGATGTAACTTGAAATGGATTTCGCTAATGGTTGTGTAACTCAGAATTTATGTCATTAAATGATATGTATATATGTCATTTAGTGACATGTAATTTGAAATCATCATTCATTTATATGTGGCTCTAGATGTAGGTCACTCGGTGTGCAGTTACCACTGCATAAGCATGCCAGTCAGAGGCAGGAGGGATCTACATCCAAATTAATGTCACTGACACTTTTAATTTTGCCACAGCAGTGTTCCCTGTGATGTGCGTCTCATGAGGAAATAATTACTTTGTTTACCTGTACAATACACGCAATTCCCAGCATTGCATCGGTGGCATTGTAAAAGCCACTGGCATTCATTCTGTATGAAGAACCATTAAAGGTAAGTAAATGTTTTGAACAGTTGCTATTGGGTAAGATATCCCTATTGGGAGACTTATCTCCAGCTTTATGAGCAACTGGAAAATTCTGGAAATGATTTTCTGTCCTCATACCAGCTGTCGCCCAAGCAGGAACACCAGAAGCAATACAAACTTGGTAATGTATCAGCCCTTCTTTCCTCAAAGATGAGCAACTAACCGGTTTGGCCTGGATTTCTTCTCTCAAGTTTACTAAAAAAAAAAAATTGTAGCAAACTTTTTATATGAAAGTTTTATGAATTTCAAACTTTTTCCATCACAGATCGTTAAAGTAAGATGAATAGTGAATGGTCACGTAGAAACTGGCACACAGAGCTGGCAGTGCCGTCTTCAGAGATTGATGGCGTAATTCTGTTAGATCAGGACATGTTAGATGTTAAAGGGATTACCATTGATGCCATCTTAGAAAAACAATTGTAAAATATTGTGACAGACCTACATCCCACTGCCCTTCAGCATGATCTATTTCCATCTCACTGTGGCACTGTGCCTACATTGTGGCCCCGGAGAAGCAGCAGTCATACATACTTTGCTTTCTGATGGATCAGAAAACCATTGATTACATATTAGAGAAAAGAAAAGTTTTTTTTATCTGTGTACAAATCACCTGCTAACACATTAAAATCTAGCTTCATGTAAATACCTTTTTTAAGAACAAGGATTGTTTTAATTTTGCTATTGGACAGCGTTGAAAGGGGTTAGAATCTCTTCTGGGTTTTTTTTTTTGAATGATTATTATTTTTGGTGTCCACCTATGGGAGAGGGTGTCCCTTACTTTCTGGCCAGGAAAGGGGTGAATTCATTAAATGTCATTTCAAAAGAAAAACAATGTTTTACTGATATTCCAGGCAGGTAGCACATGTTGCGATATTAGCTCCCTACAAACTGAACACCGTGTAGTGGATACACCCCAAGATGTGGGTACATCTCTGTGTGGACAACCAAACTGTTTTTTTTGTTGTTGTTTTTTTTCAAACGTATTTTTTTTTTTTTTATTTGGAAAGTTTTTATTGCCGTCCTTCATTTTTAGTCTCTGGAACCCCCAGGATTCCTATTTAAGCCATGGAGAAAAAACCCTTCCCAACAGAGAGTAGTAAAATTCCTAAACAGGTTCCATACAGAAATAATCACTCTGACAATTTTAACTTAGGAGGGGGCAACATAAGCCATATGTTTTTCTAATGCAATACGGGGGCCTATTTAATGAGACTAAAAGAGGTATCTAAATCCATATTGTAATTTTAAAGGTATTATTTTTATTTTCCTATTCATTGCAGACAAGCCAGGATCATCCAGAAAGTAAAAGCCATTTGCTTTTATCTGCCACAAGGTATTCTTTGTGTGTAAGTTATCTTGCATCTGTCAGGTTAACCTCCTCACTTCCTGTACCATTTGTCTTGAACTGCAGAATGCCAGTAACTGTTCGTTCAGCAGCATTAACATGAAGCCCTCCTCAATTCCTTCAGTACATAGGTGGGGAGTGTGATGCTACTACAACAAAAGAATTGGAATAGCATGATGGGGGCGCAAGAGGCCGGGCTGCGCATGCTCAATACTGCAGGGACTGATAGTGACTGATCGGTGCCAGGAGGATGGCGTGGGAGCCAATGACCTAAAGAGGACTGGTGGAAGCCCCAGGTAAATATAAATGTTTTAGTAAATTTCCTCTCCGCTTTCCTTTAAAACATTCTGTTTTCCTTGTAAGCAAAACTCTAATCATCTTTGCCCTCGTTTTCACAGGACGTTCGGTAGTGTAGTGAAATAATTGGTGTTACTTGCTGGATGCAGGGATAAGCAATTCCAAGGTGATGCTTTCCACCAATCTTGATAATTGAATTCTGTAACATCTTATGAAGGCCAGCTTATACTACAGGTATCCCTTTCGGTAAATGTTCTGTTTCTCTCTACCATTCATACTAATATAATATTTCACTTTATCTCTATAATAAATAAACAGTGCTTCCACTGTACTGGGGTCCTTTAAATGCTCTCCTCACTGCTCCCACTGTCCTGGGGTCCTTTAAATGCTCTCCTCACTGCTCCCACTGTCCTGGGCTCCTGATAAGGGGGCTGAAAAGTAACAGTACAGTATACTGTGTTACACTACATGACAAAGGCCATTAGACTCTGGAACTGCTGTGGCATTCAACACTACTTCCACCCTCCTGGGGTCCCTCCAGGTTATTACTGTTTGTCTAAGAGGCTTACTGCTGCCAGGGCTGGTTCTCTCATGAAGCAAGGTGAAACATTTGCATCAGGGGCAGTGTGTTTATACTAACTGCATGCAATCAGAGTATAAGGAGAAGGTAGAGTAGAGTGAGGTGAAGAGGTCATCATTGGGGAAAAGCAGCTTGTTGTGCTGTGTGAGGAGGCTGACAGTGAGTGAGGAGGGGGAGGCAGGAGACCAGCAGTGTTTCATTTGAATTGCACAGCAGAAGGGGAGGAGGTGGCCCTGCTTTCCTGACTGAGGAGGAATGGGGTGACTGAGACTGAGCAGTTTGTTTGTCTCAGACTCACAGCCAGCCAGTGTGCTTTTGTGTTGAGCTGCAGAATGTCATGTGAGAACATTAAATGAATCAGACTAAATTGTCAGGTGCTGTGCGATCATTCCAAATCGGGAAGGGAGGGGGTGTGCATGCTCACAAGTTTGCCTCAGGCAGCAAAAAGTCTAGCACTGGCCCTGACTGCTGCTTGAACTGATAAAAAAAGAGCTGCTGCAACTAGTTCATGGTATTTATATAGTGTGGGTTATAGTACTGAATTAGCTAGGCCTATTTTTAACATTTAGTCTCAAGCAACCAGAAAGCACACTTATCCGGCATCAGCTGATCCCTGTCAGTACCGGATAACCGAGGCTCTACTGTATGTGTGTGTAAACACTGTATGTTTTGGGAATTTTACAGTTTTTATCATAGTGCTCCTTGAATACACTCAGGCTGCGCCTGGAGAAGACCTTTCTACAGCATCATAGCTTATGAAGTAATTGGCATCAATAAGCGGGCTGAGGACCACTATAATGGTATAGACTGACAAGCTCAAAAAGATGCAACTAGTTTATGTTTTTTTGTATTATGAAATTGATCTTGTGCATGGACTGGCTCAAGCCTACTAGCCAAAGCTCCTTTCACATTACTATTGACTAAAATGAGAAACGAGGCATATTTTCTGTGATATTGCCAGTAAAACAAGACAAATCGCTTCAAGCAAATCCACAATAGGGAAAACACAGCTTCAAGGGTAGCTGGAATTTAAAGCATGCCTGAAGTGAAAAAGATCTTCTGCTATAATGAAGTGTATGTGTAGTATGGATAAGTAATAGAACATAGTAGCGAAGAAAAGAGTTTCATATTTTTATTAGCTTTGTTTATAACATTGCATCATACCGTTACAGTTTTAAAACCACAGTTACAGTTTTTTATGCTATAAAACAAAGCAGAAATCATGAGCCTTTGAACTTTCCTGCCGTAAAACCTTATCTCAAGCTGTCTCTCACTGTTGGCTGTTTAAGTGCATCAGAAAACCGGACTGTATTAGACCCAGTAGGTCGAAACGTTCAGAGAAGCTCTTTAGCATAGATAACAACTGAAGTTTTTCAACTCTTCTTGTACTGGAAGCAATGAGACTTTTTTTTTTGCTACTAATGTTCTATGTCTTAGCTTTACTACATATACAAATCGTTATCTCATATGTTTATTTTCACTTCAGGTTTGCTTTAATGGACACCAGAGCTGAACTAAGTAGGAGAAACATATTTACTCTCTTCTGTCCCCCTCCTACCTAAATCCCCCCCGGCAGCCTCTTCCAGATCGGGCGTGTTGGGCATTAGTGAGCAGGCGTTGGTCTGACTGTGCGCGTCCTACAATGCGCGGCTGGGAGCGCACTGCACATGCTCAGAGTGCTCCTGGGTGCAGGCGCGCGATCTAGGATGTGAGCAGCCGGCTAACGCCTGTGCACTATTGCCCAACCCACCCTACCTGGAAGAGGCTGCCTGGGGGCATTTAGGTAGGAAAGTAGGGGGACAGAGGAAAGCGGTGTGCATCGGGACAGCTTGCAGTACATGCCTGCCCCCCCCCCCTCCTTGTTAGTTCAGCTCTGGTTTTCTTTAAAAACCATATAAGACATCTTGAGCATGGCGATCTGTATTGTGGTCACACAAGTCCATTCTCATAGTTACATAGTTACATAGTTATTTTGGTTGAAAAAAGACATACGTCCATCGAGTTCAACCAGTATAAAGTACAACACCAGCCTGCTCCCTCACATATCCCTGTTGATCCAGAGGAAGGCGAAAAAACCCTTACAAGGCATGGTCCAATTAGCCCCTAAAGGGAAAAATTCCTTCCCGACTCCAGATGGCAATCAGATAAAATCCCTGGATCAACATCATTAGGCATTACCTAGTAATTGTAGCCATGGATGTCTTTCAACGCAAGGAAAGCATCTAAGCCCCCTTTAAATGCAGGTATAGAGTTTGCCATAACGACTTCCTGTGGCAATGCATTCCACATCTTAATCACTCTTACTGTAAAGAACCCTTTCCTAAATAAATGGCTAAAACGTTTTTCCTCCATGCGCAGATCATGTCCTCTAGTCCTTTGAGAAGGCCTAGGGACAAAAAGCTCATCCGCCAAGGTATTATATTGCCCTCTGATGTATTTATACATGTTAATTAGATCCCCTCTAAGGCGTCTTTTCTCTAGACTAAATAAACCCAGTTTATCTAACCTTTCTTGATAAGTGAGACCTTCCATCCCACGCATCAATTTTGTTGCTCGTCTCTGCACCTGCTCTAAAACTGCAATATCTTTTTTGTAATGTGGTGCCCAGAACTGAATTCCATATTCCAGATGTGGCCTTACTAGAGAGTTAAACAGGGGCAATATTATGCTAGCATCTCGAGTTTTTATTTCCCTTTTAATGCATCCCAAAATTTTGTTAGCTTTAGCTGCAGCTGCTTGGCATTGAGTACGATTATTTAACTTGTTGTCAATGAGTACTCCTAAGTCCTTCTCCAAGTTTGATGTCCCCAACTGTATCCCATTTATTTTGTATGGTGCTAGACCATTAGTACGTCCAAAATGCATGACCTTACATTTGTCAACATTGAATTTCATCTGCCATGTATGTGCCCATATAGCCATCCTGTCCAGATCCTGTTGCAATATGACACTATCTTCCTGAGAGTTAATGATTCTGCACAATTTTGTATCATCTGCAAAAATAGCAACATTGCTCACTACTGCATCTACTAGGTCATTAATAAATAAATTGAAGAGCACTGGACCCAGAACAGACCCCTGTGGGACCCCACTGCTAACAGTCTTCTCTTTTACTTTGATCTTCTAAACCTATAGAGTGGGAAAGATCATGGCCTAAGTACGGATCTAAAACCATCATGAATATAAGACTTTACCGTAACCACTGAATAGACCTCTGCAGCACCATCCATTAAATGTTTCATACCCTGTACAAAAGCCTTAGAACACAGTGAGACACGTAGCAAAAGCCAGATGCGTCAGAAGCTGTCTTCTCTTCTCACTCTTGTCATTTGCCATGCTCATTGCTTGTCCTCTTCCTCCCATTGTCTCTCATTGCTTACCGGACAGAGTGAGATGTGAATGGGGCACTGATAGCTGCCCCCTTCGCACTGGACATTTAAACAGCACAAGAAAGGATGCTGTCAATTAAAGGCGTAGAAGTCAAAGTTTCGGCATGCCTGGCTGAATTGGATGAAACATTTAGAAAGGCCGGCTGATGTTTGGAACCAGTCAGCAGAGTTGACAGTAATTGTGTGAATTAAGCTTTACGTCCACGTGCAGCCACAATGGAAACAGATGTGTGGAGGCACGGATTTCACAGTTAGTACTTTATGTAATCTTCAGAATTTTATTTATTGCCTCGTAGAACAGCGCTATAATGACTGCAGAATAATTCACTGATGGATTTTGTGAAGGAGCCCGCAGACACATTGGGGTGTAGGAAGCACACAGCAATTGTACTGGTACTTAATGCACAAATACTGCGGCCCTTTTTATACAAGAAATGCGCACATTGTATAAATAGTGAGGCTTATGCTATCTGTGTAATGCAGAATATGTTACTTGCATAAGAACTGGATTAATTGCCATGCGCTAGCAGTGCACAGCAATTCTACCACTGCTCCATGATTATACCTCATTGACTCTAATATTGGCGAAACCTTTTCTCTTTGCACTAGAATGAGACCGCTTTTTGCTAAATTGGACTTTTGCTGGATCCCCTTTAGCATTTTGTTCAGTAGAGGCATTAGATGATGATGTTTTGACAACATCAGATGGACTATAGGGGCACTGTGACATGACTCTAGAAGACATCCTTCAAGCACCTCATCTAAGCAAAATCTAGTGGATGAAAAATACATTTTCAATTTACAGCTAGATGTTGTGCAGCAGAGCCAGGACAAGGCCCTCTAACACCCAAGGCTGAGACACCAAAGTGCGCCCCTCCATCCCTCCCACCCCAGCTGTCATACACTGATTGCTATTAGACTAAGAGGCGCCCCTTGGCCCTCAACAACCCCAACACCTTCATCTCTAGTTATCTGGCTTGCAGTCACTGCCATGTATCCCCTTTTCTTATTTCTCTCTGCTTCAAACACAATAGGGGAATGATAGCTGAGTGGGTTGTGCGCCCCCTCCAACGCTGCACCCTGATGCTGGAGCCTCTCTCGCCTCTTCCTCGGCCCTCCCCTGTTGTGCAGTAAATACTATTATTATTTAGATATCGATTTGGCACTCCCATCAATTTGATTACCAATGAGGACATCGATCAGGAAGACTGACTGTATGAAAGTCTGGCCATTGATCAGCCCATGTGTACTAGGCCTCATTCCCTTAGACTGTAAGCTTGTATGTGCATGGCTCTCTTTCCTACTGTTTCTTGGTACTGCTGCCTGTCAGTTTAATGTTCAATCTACAAGTAGGTCTACAGAACTGAATATTTTGCCCACTTTCCTTGTTTGTGTGTGTTCTGTGTGTACCATCTTAATTGTGCACTGGCATAGAAGATAAATTAATAAAAACACAACAGTAGTAATAACACACAGTGGCAAAACCTGCCAATGGCAACTACAGTGTCAGAGGTGCAAGAAGGGGATGGGGAGCAGTTTGTTAATGATTACCACTATTCAAGGTATCTATAGAAGTGATTATTATGAGCACAGGACCAATAGAGAGCTAATAGTGCAGCTGAGGAAAGCCCTTTTGGGGCCCCGATGCGGTCGCTACCTCTGCACCCCCTATTGCTACGCCCCTGATAACACATCTATATCACCTCAGAAATAGTGCTGCTTTCTAATACAGAGCTCAGAGTATAGTGCAGGAAATGAGGTCTGTCTGAAATCAAGCCTCTCCCATCCCCCAGAATGTCTTGAAAAAAGGCACTAATATTCAGATGCACTGCACTATGGGAGGCTGACATGTCTATTGTTTTTTCAGGCAGTGGGATTGAAGGTTGTTCTCTTTTTTTTTGGGGGGGGGGGGGGGGTTATGTTAAGGAATTTCATCTTTACAAGGTTTGATGTATATTCCGTAATCTTTATCATCTGTGAATCTGGAGATCTGCATTACTGGAATGTTTGTACTTGTCAGACTCCCTTCTTCACGTACTGCAGTGTACGTGTAAAGACGGCCACACACCATACAATTTTTTTTAAATATGTGTTCAATTCAAGAATAGCAATCAATTTTTTCTGACTGATTAAAACATCTGACCAATGTACCACACACCTATTTTCAATTTTTCCCCAATCATGAATAAAATAATAGAAAGTTCAGAAAAAATTGAATGGAACTGTACATCAGGTAATTGACATCACACACCATACAATTATTGATCAAGTTGGTCTGAAATTTCCAACATGTCCAATCTCCCCCAAAAAAAAAAGAAAAGAAAAGGGGGACAACCAATTGAAATTATCAAATTGGTGAAAATTTGGATCTTTTAATTGTATGGTGTGTGGCCACCTTAAGAGTCAGTACAGCAGACTGAAAAACAGGCATTAAACAATGACAGTTCTTCCTGCAGCAGTTGAAAAAGTTTGGAAAGTTTTCCGGAGCTCATGACTTGCTTCTACTCTGAGACCATCGAGTCAATTCTATGATCTTTCTTCATTGTATGGTACACAAGGGCTTCCGCGAGCGACAGATACAAGCTACAGAGAATCATAAATGCAGCAGAAAGTATCCTTGGTACCCCTCTCCCAACACTCCACCAGACTTCGCTCTGGGTCCATCAGGATAGCAAAAGACTCCTCTCACCGGGCAACCACTTCCTTGAACCTCTCCCATCACTGATAAGGGTCACCAAAACTAGACACAGAAGCTCCTTCTTTCCCCAAGCTGTTCAAATCCTGAATCTATGCTCCCCATGAACTAGTGCCCCAACCTGCCATGGTGCCCCATATCTGCCACCTAGGCTGTATACTCTGTTTCCCCCCCTTGTACTATAACTACCTCCTTCATACTACAATGTATGTCTTTATCTTCTACTGTCCTGGACTGCTGAGCCTCTCTGTGCCAAAAATAATTCCATGTACTACCCTCTGTACTTTGCGAAATAAACCTGATTCTGATTCCGAATTGTCAGGTGTAGGGCGGGGAGGTCTAGAAATTTCACCTTGCGTGTAAACAGGAATTTCTAAGCGCCATGCACTTAATTTAAGGGGTTTACAAATATAGAAGACAGTACAGTCGTCAACACTTTTGCCTTGCAGCAAGTGTGAATCTTGGCCAAGGGTCTATCTGCATGGAATGTGTATGTGTATCTTGTGCTGACATATGTTACATAAATGTGGTATTCTACATGTCCCTTGGATAGCATTTTTCTTATCACACTGAAAAGTAAAGTGCAACTCCAAGATGTATAAAATTAACATAACATTTGTATAAGTTCAAAACTATTATCATCTAATTAACTTATTTAAATTACTTGCACAATAATATTGTAGTCTACAATTTGTAGATTTGTGTTTTACAAGTGAAATAAGAAAAACAATGTTTTCATTAACTTAGTTTCTCATAGTTTAATCCGCTTTCCTCTTTTTCCTACCCCATGTCTCCTTCTCTCTCTTTCTTCTGTAACCTTACAAATGGCTGTTTGTTATCCTACCGACCAGGGGAGCCTCTAGCCATTTTGTCACTCCAGGCGTGAAAACTTTTGGCAACACCCCCCCCCCCCCCCACCCCATGGTGCCCATTGCTTAAAAAAGTTGTGGTGGCTGAAGGAGGCACACAGGGGACCGAAGGAGGCACAATGGGGGACAGAAAAAAGCACAAAGGGGGCAGAAGGAAGCACTGGGAGACAGTAGGAGGCACAAAGGGGGCAGAAGTATGCACAAAGGGGAACTGAAAGAGGCACAAAAGAAGGACAGAAGACGGCAGAGGGGGATGTAAGGAGGCACAGGGAGACAGAAGGAGGCAAAGGGGGACAGAGGAAGGTGCAGGGGACAGAGGTGGCACATGGGGACTGAAAAGGCACATGGAGACAGAAGGAGGCACAAAGGGAGACAGAAGGAGGCACAGGAGGACAGAAGAAGGCAGAGTGGGACTGAAGGAGGAACAGGGGGCATAGGTAGCACAAGAGGACAAATAAAGGCAAAAGGACATAAGGAGGCACAGGGGGATAGAAGGAGGCACAAAGGGGCACAGAAGGAGGCAGAGGTGGCACAGGTCGACAGAAGGAGGCACAAGGAGACAGAAGGAGGAACAATCGGAGAAAGAAGGACAAACGGGGTCAGACAAGGCACAAGGGACTAAAGGCGGCACAAGGAAACAAAAGGAGGCACAAAAGGGACAGAATGAGGCACAAAGGGGGAAAGAAGGATGCACAAGGCAAAGAGGTGGCAATTGCTTGCAACTTACGCTAAGTAGATGCAGCAGAAGTAAGTAATAGAATAACCACGGGGCGGGGCTTAGTCATGGGGGTGGGTCTTAATTTTGGGCGTGGCTTAATCCCGCAACATGGCGCCCCCCAGGAGTAATGGCACTCCAGGCAATGGCCTGTACTGCCTATGCCTAGAGGCTCCCCTGCTACCGACAGCTTCAAGCAAGTTGGAGATAAAATACCACACATCTCACTTGTTTTACTGCATGTTATCCATTATGAATTGACATTTAAGAGGTATTTATCTCACAAGCCTGTAATTTTAGTTTTCTACGTGGTAATAGTTTTTGTGAATTGACATTTGAGAAGATGATTGGTAAAATCTCTTGTTCTTTGCTTTATCTCATGCTGCAATACTTTGTGAATTGATCCCAACTGCTGTACTTCGTTTTACAGAGCAACTTTACTGAATGTAACTTTATGATTAAAATTGCTTATGTATTACAATATTCATTTATAAATGAGTCAATGTGTGCCCATTGTAAAAGCTTTCCTCTACTTAATTTACATTCTTAGATTTATCAAAGGTCTTCTTGACTGCTGGCAAAGAGTATCAGTGTGGAACGTTTGCTTATTGTGCGTTCCAAACTGACCAGAAACAACACCTGGGCCCATGTGCAATTCACTTTTTCTCCTTAGTTTTCTACAACTGGATATTTTAATACTTGTCAATAAAATGCCTTTTAAACCCCCAACAAGCAAGATAATGCACAAAATAATTTTGATAGTGCTTTTTCTACTACGTTTGGTAATTTTTTAAATTTTTAAATGCTGAAAAATTATTTTAAAGAGAAGTTGAAAAATTATCACCAAGGAGAAAACTCAGGTGAAAAAGTGAATTGCATATGGGCCCTGGTCTCCCAGAGTGCTCTGGGGCAAAATGTTGATGAACTAAATAGCCAAGGCTTAACATCGTTGGGAGGGTGGGGCAACATAACAATATACTGTACAGCAATATATACATATAGGAGATGTTTCTGATGCTGAAACCAGGATAATATATGTAAAATTGGGTATCCTGAATAATGTACTAAATGTTACTATATGTTCTTGCAAGACCTCTTTAAGTCTTAATAGATATAATAAAACTATGTATAAAGTAGCAGGAAATAATGATCATTTGTGGGCTAAAATTGCTTTTTACTTCTCAGAAATATTTTTCTAATCGGTTTCTATGGCGTAAAGAAAACAATTAAAAAGTTAACAAGTCAGTGAATTCAGTTTAAGAATTAGTGGTAGGTTTGGTGATGATTCAGGATGAGTGAGGCTTTTATCTACTGCCATAACATCTTCCCTGCTATTTCAGCCTCCAGAGTGGTCCTGCTACTGAAAGACCCCACTGGCATCATTCATACACTGCATTGCCTTGCTAAGCCTGATCTAACAGCAGTGGGTACATTATAGAGCAAATGGTGTCATGATCACAATTTGTCAGAAGTGGAGAGAGTGTCAATAAAAGTGCACAAGGCTTTGCTCTGATACTCACCAGTCCTGCTGGCCTGAAGAATACATGAAACTGTGAGGTACATACAATGCATGCTCCCCACAGGGATATACTGGCAGCTCTGCAAAGCAAGGATTCCACAACTAACCTACACAAACGCCTAGAGAAAATACAGACGGCTCTAACCTGTACTTCTGATAACTAGTGTTTTTACCCACGGCATTAAAAGAGAACGCTTTGTATTTTTAATATCATTTCTTGCTCATTTTAGTCCTTTTTATTTTTCGGTCAAAGTTAAATAGCATTGGGCTCTAATCACAATAAGCAGTTTGGTGAAATAATTTTGGAGGTAAAATAACTCATGCGGCATTTTACACTTTGTTTTCCAAATTCACAAAGGTTTTCCCCCATGAGGCAAAAGTTCAGTAATTTACCAGCCTTCTAGCAGGGCAGCAGGCAGGCAGGAAACTGCGTGTGTGGCTCAGAGGGGCTAGAGAAAATTACCGAACACTTTTGGCCGGTAAATGAAGTACGGAAATCCTTGTGAATTGACATTTCCTGAGGTGATTTACCTCACTCGTCGGGAACTGTGATTTTCTGTGCGTTAATAGGTTTAGTGAATTGTAACTTGGGAAGGTGATCGGTAAAATCAGCTGTTTTGAGCTAATGTCACCAGGTCATAGCGGACCATAGTGAGGAATACTAAAAGATTAGTGACAGTTTATGGCCATTTTTTTTTTACTCTCGTGTCTTTAAACAATATCACTGTATGTAATTTTTTATATCCTCTTCTGCTGCTGATGTCCCTGTGACCGCGTAGGAGATCTCACTACACAGCATACAGCTGCTGAGCACAGTCCCTTCTGCTGCTCTACCCTTTGCTGACATGGATACCCTAGAAGTTCCTCGCAACATCATTGGTTACGCTGCATCATGTGACATGGGGAGTGTAATGCAATCAGATCCTTCCAATCGCATTATGCAGAGTAATCTTTAGTCTTTTATGAGTGGACCAAACATGAGTAGACAACAGTGAAACGGTGACAGGCAGCAGTGAAACCATCAAATGCTATAATAAATATTCCTATCTTTTACATTATACGCTGGTAAACTGATGCGTTTTAACGTTCCATAGCAATGCATTGTGAAAAAGCTTTCAGTTAAAATGTGTATAATGGGGGAAACATGGTCATCACCCTGCACATCAGTTGTCCATTTAGACAACAACCCCTCACCAGGCAGGATGACTTTTTTTTAAGTATCCCAGGGTTTTCTTTCATATTTAAACATTTGCAAAGTAAGTTGAATATTTTACTGTCTCTAATCAGTGGCAGCCTATTAAGTGTCCCAGACTTAAAATACATGAACTTTTGACCTTTTTATATCTCTCTACTGAGCTCAGAAGTTGAATTCTGCCAGGAAAACTTTTATGGCTGTAATTTGCTTATCAGTGATGTTTACTATATTCCCGATAAGACAGAAGCTGTCTTTTCCATGCCTAGAAATTAACTCTTTCAGGCAGCAAAATAAAACAAGTAAAACAACCTGGTTATGAATATGTTTTGTACTGTACATACACGTTTATATCTTCATGTCACATATCGCCTCAAGTACACTTTAAGCCTGTTTCTATCCTTCAATCTTCCTCACCCTTATATCCCCCCTACGACAATATACTGTATACACTTATCGATAAGCAGCATGGTCACCTGACCCCCACTGCTCACTGTATTGATGTGGAGATTGGCAGGCTTCCCTTCATACTCTATAAACCCTGCTGCTGGAAATGTATCCTTCACAGTTCAGGTGTCCTTTAAAATGGACCTGAACTCTTGCACAGGACAGAAGGAAAACATACAGAAATGCACCCAGTATGCATTTAGGCCTGGTGCACACCAAAACCCGCTAGCAGATCCGCAAAATGCCAGCAGATTTTGAAACGCCTTTTCTTATTTTTCTGAAGCGTTTCAGGTAGCATTTTGCGGTTTTGGGTAGCGGTTTTTGTGCAGCAGAATTCAGATATTGTTACTGAACAGCTTCTGTAACAAAAACGACTGCAAAACAGCTCTGAACTGGCGTGTTTCAGAGCGGTTTGCGTATTTCCTATACTTTACATTGGAGGCAGAAACGCCTCCGCAATCCAAAAAATGCCTCACCCCGGGAGTATGCGTTTAAGCAAAACGCCTCCCTCTCTGGTGTGACCCACCCCATTGAAATACATTACCCTAGCGTAAAGCCTAAAAACTCGTTCGGTGTGTACCAGCCCTTAGAGAGTTTAGCCTGTCTAATTATCCCTCATCTGTGCCTAATCACAAGTTGTAATTTGATCTCTCCCCTGTGTCACATGACTGCCACGGCAGAGATGGCAGATAAGCTCACTTGAAAGCACAGGATGTTAACAATATGTCTGCTTCCATCAATCAGGAAGTAGACAGTGCAGATTAATTTTGGGATTTTAATCAGCTGTAACAAAGAAATGTTTTTAGTTTTAAAGCTTATGGTGCTGTTGTATATATTGTAGAGAAGACAGGAAGTTTCTGAGTTCAGACTTCTTTTGCCCACAACCTTTTTTGTTGTTGTTTGTTTTAAAGAGATGCAATTGACATTTAGTGTCCGTTTTCCCTGTCCAAATGTATACATATAATATCATACTTCGGAATAAGATTGGTAACAAAATAGAGATACAATAATAATCACTAACAAGGGGTCTTGGTTTAGTACATATATTTCAGATTAGTTGGGCGATACAATATTTAATTTGAACAAGACAAAGGAGCTCAACTATCTCAGTCCAGCCGTAGGATTCGGCTTGTGAGAGGGTACGTCATTCATCATATGCTGTACCCCACACCCACCAGCAGAGGGCACACGCATCCTTTTTATCTATCCTTCAGTAACCTAATTGCACTAGTCAGCAATGCGATGTAATTAGTTTTTATGTATATATTATTTGATCATGGAAATATTCTCTTCTTACCAAATAGTACATGAAGCATGTGATATGTGTTAAAAGAGTTAATTCCGTATTATCTCTTAGAGTGCATCCCGCATTCTTTCTTCCATTATTGTTGCAGCCACTGAAAATGCAGGCAATGTAAGCAATGTTAAATCTAATTTTTCTGTGCAAAACCTAATTAGCCATTTAAAAAAAAAGGTTAACGCCAGCGCCTGAGACGGTTTTTGTTTAATAATCCCATTACTGACGGCTCATCATGTATAAAATGGTGCAGTAGGATGCAAAATTCCCACTTGTTTAAGTGTATCTTGAAGAAAATGTATAGAAAAATCTTGTGCAGCAGAGGAGAGAGCGGAGGAGAGGGGCTCACCTGAACTGTAAGTAGCCTATGCTGTGTGTATGCTGCCTTCCTCTCTGCTGCAGCTCCACTGGGCTCTCTACTGACACTAACCCTTGGAGAATACAGGGGCTGGAGAGACATGGACCAGCGCAGGTTCTGCTCACAGATCCCCCTGTATCAATCTACTATCCCCCCATCCCTGGAGACCCCCAGCCTGCCTGGCACTAATATCCCCTACATCCTGCATACACCTCACTGCTGGGCTCTGCACTGACACTAACCCTTCCTTGGAGAATACAGGGGCTGGAGACATGGACCAGGTTCTGCTCATAGATCCCCCTGTACCATTGTACTTGTCCCCCCAGCCTGCCTGGCACTAATATCCCCTGCATCCTGCATACACCTCACTACTAAGCTCACTGACACTAACCCTTCCTTGGAGAATACAGGGGCTGGAGACATGGACCAGGTTCTGCTCATAGATCCCCCTGTACCATTGTGCTTGTCCCCCCAGCCTGCCTGGCACTAATATTCCCTGCATCCTGCATACACCTCACTACTAAGCTCACTGACACTAACCCTTCCTTGGAGAATACAGGGGCTGGAGACATGGACCAGGTTCTGCTCATAGATCCCCCTGTACCATTGTGCTTGTCCCCCCAGCCTGCCTGGCACTAATATTCCCTGCATCCTGCATACACCTCACTACTAAGCTCACTGACACTAACCCTTCCTTGGAGAATACAGGGGCTGGATACATGGACCAGGTTCTGCTCATAGATTCCCCTGTACTATTGTTCTTTCCTC